>NC_080776.1:27347500-27972500 GCF_020826845.1 Diceros bicornis minor | reverse complement strand
TCTCTTTTTTTCTTTAGAAACCCATTTGTTCTTCCCGTAGAAGCTTTTTCTACCCCTCTGTCTCCCCTATTAAATTAGCCCCTAACTTTAGTGATTTAAGGAGCTACCTCTTTTGTGAGCTGACATATGTATATGAATAAACTTTGTTTTTTCCCCTCATGTTAATCCGTGTATTGTCAGTTAAATTTGCAGGCCCCCCAGGCACTCACCCTTAGAGGGTAGAGGAAAATGTTGTCTCCTCAGGTAGGCAGATTTTACCAGGTGGCCTTAAACTAGTTCTGCCTTGTCCCTGCCTACCTCTGTCCCCTCAATTATAGCAGCAAAAGCTCATGGAGACTTGTTTGACTCTCTGACCTCTATGTTCTTGCAACACTCTTTTCTCTATATGTGAACTTCCTTCTCTGTAGGCTAAGTTCAGATAAGATTTTGCAGATTGCTTATAAAAACTGTTACGTTTGTGTGGGACCAAGGCACTAAATACCCTGGTTCAAAAATCCTGTGGTGTCTATTACATTGGGGTGGTGAGGAAATGATTCCCTTTTGGTCCTGTGTCTTATAGGTCTTTGACCGGCACTGCCTGATCCCCCTCATCTGGGCCCGTGTTGCTAGGCAGACTCCTCATGTTGGAGAACAGAAAACGACGACTGCTGCTTTGTTGCGTAAACTGACCACAGCCTCCAGTGGAGGGGGCCTTGAGGACTTATCCTGTTTTGAACCCGAAAAGTATGTGCAGGAACCAGAGTACAGGACAAATCTTACTCACTGCCTCCTTGAGAAGCAGAGGACTCCTGTGGATCAAGGGTCCTTGGAGCGAGAGAAGGTCATCAGTTCCCTCCTGGACATGGGTTTCAGTGATGTCCATATTAATGAATTGCTCAGTATACAACCAGGTACCCACCCTCAACAGTTGTTGGACATTATTTCAGAATTAATACTCTTGGGTTTGAATCCAGAGCCTGTGTATGTGGCCTTGAAGAAAAGTCCTCAATTATTGAAAGTGCCTGTAATGCACATGAAGAAGCGCTCCAGTTACCTGCGAAAGCTTGGGCTTGAAGAAGGTACAAAAAGGCGCAGGTTTTATACATAGTGCTGAGAGGAGTCAGAGTTGGGGAACGAATAGTATAGGTGAGATGGATTCGGGAAAGTTTCTGGAGAAAAGGCCTTGAGAGGAATGCGTGATTTGGCTTGGAGGTGAGGAAGAGGAGTGACCTCTGCAGAGGGCATTGCAGGAGGGAAGAGGGGAGGGTTGGGACTAGAAGAGAGAATTGGAAGGGACTCCTGTCTAGTGTGTTCACTGTGGGGGCTCTAGCATGTAGAACAGTGGTGGGCACCTAGTGTGTGCTCAACAGATAGATGTCAATATGTGATGTTGATATACGTGTATATTACAAAGTTCCTGGTAAAGGCTTGGATTCCAGGTAGCTTGCCTTGATTTACTGTGGAACATGAGCTCTTCCCAGGTTCCTGGGAAACTGGTGGTGTGGCTGTTCCCTCCAGCCACCACCCTCACCTCCAGTGGGATTCGTACCTCAAGGATCCTGGAAGTTCGTTGGATCTCTTTAAGGGCTTTCTGGAATAGGGGCTGGGGGCCCATGTGGTTCTCCAAGAACTGGTACCCACTTTGACCCGAGGAGTTTTATTATTATTTTTTTCATTCTTGACTCTTACTGGTAAGATTGTTGGGGAGAAGAAAAGGTTTGTGGATCCACTATTTCAGAGGATCTATAGGCCGCCTTCTCCAGCAGATAAGCAAAAAGATAGCCTTGGGTGTTTCTCTTAACAGGTTCCCTGTTGCAGTATAATCTGAGAGGCTAAACTTAATACTTATGTGCATGATTATTAATTAGCAAGCTCAGCACAGCCTTAAGAGGCAGAGATGTAGTCTAAACTCCTGAAATTCATTCCTGACATATTTAGCAAGACAGTGACTAACTCAGCTGTTAGGAAGATTTATATTAATAGTTTAAGTAATTTTAAGTTTCCAGTTACTAAATTTTGTCCAGCTGTCCATAGGAAGACCATATGCTTCATTTTGCCTGGGATAGTCTCAGTTTGTACCAGTTATCCTAATGCAAGTGCTAATAGAGCCTCTTTCACTAAAGTGCCCTAGTTTGTATAAAATATATGGTCACCCCACCAACTAGGACATCAGTATTTGTGGTTGTGCATCAAGATTATTCTTGTTGTTATTATTACATTAATTATTATCAGGGAACTCCTTTTCATTGAGTTCAGACTCTCAGGTCTTAAGAATGTTGGTTGTGAAGGCTTCTGTAACTGTTTTATTATGGAAGGAAACATAACCCAAAGCTCCAACGTATCCCATCTTACTGTCTGACCTTTCCAGGAAGTCCCTGTGAAGTTCTTTTCTGGGTGAGGAGGGCCAGAGGAGGAGACCTAGAATATGAAGTAGGTGCCTTTCAGCCAGAACGAGGCCTCCTCTTTATTCCAGGGAGGGAGGGCCAGTGAGTCTGAGAAGTGGGAGGGAGTCAGTGGGGAGGTGTGTCAGTCTGGCCCTTCCCGTTTCCATGGCGCCTCTGGGAAGACCTCTGCTGACCTGAATTGGGTGAGGCCAGCCCCTTGGGTTTCTGGAATATCCTGAACTTATGCACTTGGCCTTTTTTATGTTTTGCAGGGAAACTAAAGAGGGTACTTCACTGTTGCCCTGAAATTTTCATCATGCGTCAGCGGGACATTGACAGCGTTGTCAGGGTTCTCAAGGAGAAGTGCCTTTTCACAGTGCAGCAGGTAACGGAGATTTTACACAGATGCCCCTATGTTCTTCAGGAGGATCCCGGTGCACTGGAGTACAAATTCCAGGTGAGAAGGACTGACAGTGACTGGGCGGTAACAGCAGGTTTCTCGAGTGTGGTAAGGGTCAGCTGTATGGACAGGAAGCCTTGGGCCCCAGGGGCAAGTGGACGAGGTGAAAGGCTGCTGTCCTCTTCACACGCACCAGCCAGAGAGAATTGGGTTTCACTTCTTTGCTGCAGATAAAATCTATTCTAAACCATTAATAGTGGATGACCCAGCCCTGTTCTTAGAGTCCAAATGGGGCCTGTTTGAAACAGCCAATTAAAAATAGCTAAAACCTTTCTATCTTTAGAACCTATTTTGCATGTTGATTTAAGGAATATAATTGTGACAGTTGTCCTGATTTTTGTTAACAATTATGATGACTTACGTCACATCCCTAGCTGTTTTCTGAATTTTTTGCCTATTTTTACCATACTCATAGTTTTCCTTCCCCCGTCTGAAGAAAAATAGAACTTAATTTCTCCTTCCTGCCCCTTCATTTTCTGCTGCATTTTTTTCCATATGAATTTGAAAATGCTTTGAAAACTGTTAGCCATCTTACAGATGTCGGGTATCATGGATATTCTGCCGTGGTTTGTCAGGCAGTTCTTTCTAAATGCTCTTGGACAACCTGAGTGTAGTATGGATTGTGGAACAACAGGTTTGAGGGTTCTACACCTGAGATTCCTAACTGTGTCTGTGTCCAGTATGCCTATTTTAGGATGGGGGTTAAACATCTGGACGTGGTGAGGACCGACTTCCTGCAGTACCCCATAACCAAGACCAAGCAGAGACACGTGTTCCTCGAGCGCCTAGGACGGTACCAGACCCCTGATAAGAAGGGGCAGACGCAGGTCCCCAACCCTTTACTCAAGGACATTCTCAGAGTTTCAGAAGCTGAGTTTCTGGCCAGGACAGCCTGTTCTTCTGCTGAGGAGTTTGAAGTTTTTAAGAAGCTCTTGGCTCGGGAGGAGGAAGAGGAGTCTGAGAGCCGCATGCCTGATGGAGAAAGTGCAAGTGTGGACAAGGAGGAGGAGGAGGATGAAGAGGAGGAGGAGGAGGATGAACTGTGATGGGAGGACTGGAGTGAAAAGAGCCCAGAGATATCAGAGTATTTTGATTTTCTCAAGGCTTTTGGGAGCTTCACTTGGGTCTTCTCAGGTTTTCATTCTAGAACTGGTCTTTTTTTTTGGTGAGGAAGATTAGTCCTGAGCTGACATCTGTGCCAATCCTCCTCTTTTTGCTGAGGAAGTTTGGCCCTGGGCTAACAACCGTGGCCGTCTTCCTCTACTTTATATGTGAGATGCCTGCCACAGCATGGCTTGACAAGCGGTGTGTCCTTCTGCGCCCGGGATCCCAACCTGTGAAGCTTCGGCTGCGGAAGCAGAGCGTGCCAACTTAACCACTACACCACTGGGCCAGCCCCTAGAACTGGTCTTTTGATGAAAAAATTATTATAAATCACCTGAGAAGTAGACAGGTCAAACTAAACAGGAGATGCGTTAGTTTGATTTGTTGTCAGGTCTGTGGGGAGGGCACTGTTCCATCCTGAATAATAGACTGACTTTGAGCGGTAAAAATCAAGGACTCAATACATCATTTGGTTTTACTTTTCTGTGTCATATATATAGGTGATAATTCCATGACAGTGTAGAGGACCAGATTCCTTCTGGTTTGAGAGTCATTTTATATTTCCTTCTAGTGACAAAGATAAAAATTATGAGAACGCAGTGAGGTGTAGGACATCACAGCACTTTATTTTATGAAAACAAGTAGCAGGTTTTCCACAAAAATACTCATGTTTTTAACCCAAAAATATCTTATTGCTTCATAGCTGCATTCAGTGTCCAGCACAGTAAAAGGGAGTTAATTAGTGAAGTATGGTTTTTAATGCCAGCAAAGCATTGGGGCACTTTCCTCTATCTTTGTGAAGAACAGGCCCTGGCTTTGACTTCTCACGGAAGTTCACTTTCATGCCAGCTCATGGCCAGTGAGTCACATCCAGGCCTGAAGCCTCTGGCAGCCATAGAGTGGTGACCTGGAATGTGCCAGAACAGGAAGGGACCATGGAGGGTCCTATCCAGTCATGTCTCCCACCCATTTTACAGATGGGATTTCTGAGACCAGAGGAGAAAAACCTACACAGGGTCATAGAGCAGGGTGGGGCGTGCTGCCAGGGCCACAGGTCTGGTCTTGGTTTCTTTTTTTTTTTTTTGCTGAGGAGGATTAGCCCTGAGCTAACATCTGCCGCTAATCTTCCTCTTTTTACTCTTTTTGTATGTGAGCTGCTGCCACAGCATGGCCACTGACAGACAGGTGGTGTAGGTCTGTGCCCGGGAACTGAACCTGGGCTGCCGAAGTGGAGCGTGCCAAACTTAACCACTAGGTCATTGAGGCTGGCCCTCTGGTCTTGGTTTCATTCCAGTGAGCTTTCTATGACACCAAAGGTGGTGGAAGTCCCCTTGGGGAACCTAGGGGGTCTGAGGAGTGATTTGAAGAGTTGGGGTCAGGGAATGGAATGTGTGAGTGGGGGGTCATCTCTGAGGTAGAGGCCCAGCCCTGATGGTGTGAGCCCTATGAGAGGCTGGAGGATCGGTGCATCCTAGAACATTCTGGGTATCTCTTCCTTGGGGGAACTGGCACAGGAATGCTGCTGCAGAAAACATTTTTGGTGATGTGACCAAAATTCAGGTCTCTGGCACCATTTTACCAGCTATGTGAGACTGGATGCTTGGCTGTGGTTTTCCCGCACAGACTCTAAGAATGTGGTCAGGCAGCGGTTCTTGCCTGGGGGCAATCTCGATCCCAGAGAACATCTAGCAACGTCTGGGGACGTATTTGGTTGTTAGGACCACGAGAGGGTTCTACTGGGATCTGGTGGGTTGAGGCCAGGGATGCTGTTAAAGATCCTGCAGTGCACAGGACAGCCCCACAGCAGAATGAGCCAGCCCAGAATGTCAGCAGTGCTGAGGCTAAGAAACTGCTCTAAGTCTTGGTTCAGCAAACCACAACTGTATGGATGCATGAGAGCCTCAGATTTTAAGTGGGCTTACATTGATTGTATTTCTTGTATTTAAAAGAAAAGTAGCTGATTTTTAAAGATAGTTCTTTCACCCTGTGCATTGGAATACCATTGATAGATCTGAGCTGTATTTTATTGTGGGGATTCAGCCTTGAGGTGTAGATACTTTTGCTTTCTCCAGGCTCATATTTGAGCATGACTGCAAAGAGAAAGACACTTTTTGTAAAAGAAAAGTAGCTCAGTGAATCCCTCCACATTTGAGTTGGACATCGGTGGCAGTAGTTTGCCAGTGGGAGGAGTTCCAGCTAAGGGAAGGTGCTGGAGGCTGGCTGTGGCTGGGTGGAGACCTTGTCTGTTGGGTTCGCTGGTGGGAGAACAGTGGGGTGCAGCGTAGGTTTTCTCGTTTGCGTCTGGGACAGCCCACACACAGTGGGGAAAAGGGATATTTTGTCATCACTGTCTCTCTTGGCCTGGGCAAAAGTATTTGAAAATGAAGACATTTCACTCCGTGCCAGTATTTTCACTTTTCCATTTTGTGGTGTCCAAGTGACCAGCACTTTTCCTGGAACCTAGGATGTTGTTTGTGCCCAGTTAGGGGACTAAGGAGAATCCTGAATCTGTGCTTCATTAGGTGATCAGTTCATCCAAGTTTTGATGAGCAAAAGGCTAACTCGGCAACTCACGGTTGCTCCTTCCATTTTGACATAGAAATAAGTGTTTCTCCCCCTGACAGTTTTCTGATTCTATCATTAGTAATTTCCTTGGGTGGACTTTGAGTATTTTCGAGGAAGACATCAGAGTTTTAAGAAGGAGCCATGTGAGAAAAGCAGTGGCTCATTGGAATGTTTCAAGGAATTGTAATTCCTTTAGCATCAAGAAGTCTGTTTACTAGGTATTTAATCTGTAAAACATCACAATGGGTTAATCATAAGACAACACAGCACCAAGCTCAGGATTCAGTAGACTGTTTCTGTAGAAACAAAGGCTTCTAGGCTAAAAACTGGAACACATTTGCCTCCTGGCTGAGGGCTTGAGGTTATTAACACGGTAGTAGAAAGTTTTATCGACTTTTCCAGTGATATCACTTGATCTTGCCGTTTGCTGGTGTTGCTGTAGCTTACACAGACGCACAGTGACAGGTCCCAGTGCGTAGCAGAAGTCAGCAGTACATGTTCCTGTCCGTGGATTTCTCAATTCACCCAGCATTGGAGCCCCTTGACTGAGCTCTGCCATCTTCTCCAGCTGGGCCTTGGAGACTGGGGGTGTTCTGGGGTACAGTAGAGACTTCCTGAAATGATGCTTCCTCCTTCTGGAAATTGATAAATTGCATAATACACAGACATATGCACACAAAGTTTTAATAAAAATAAAAAGCCTAAAATATACTCCTAACTCTTCAAAAAATGTTTTTATAAAAGATGAAAGGAAGGAGCCTTCTCTGTGGCTATAATGCTCACTCGGAGTGGAGTCGGTGGAAGATGCACAGGGGCTTGAGTTCCAGTTTGGATCAGCTGTTAAAATGCTCAGCACGCTATGAGCTGGGGTTGGCTGCTTTGGTTTTAACCTCATTTGCAGGGAGAGGATAGAGCTGCTGGAAAGTGGATGTGGCATGATGATGCTGTGTTCTGCTTGTAAAGATGGAAACTTGTGGAAGATTGTGCTTACTACCTGATAGCCTAAAACAGTTGTTACTTGAGTTGTGGAGTAAAAGAAATCCTAAACGTTATCTAGTATAGCCCGCCCCAGGTATCCATTTTCATTGCATCCAGACTTGTAAGGAGGAGCCCTTGCTGCACTTGGTGGAAATGCTGCCTCTGCTTTCCGAGCTGGGTTTGTGCAGCGCTTGCGTGAAACTCTGGGGTCCTTGGTGTGACTTGTCTTCCAGGGAATGGCTTTCTCTGCATAAGGCCAAAATCTAGGTGACCTCATAGACCAGGGCTTAGCCAAGTATGGCCCATGAGACTTGTGTCTTCCCCCCAACCGTTTTTGTAAATAAAGTTTTATTGGAACATAGCCACACCTGTGCAGTCACATGTCTGTGGCTGTGTTTGCGCTAGGACCACAGGCTGAGTAGTTGCCATAGAGTCGATCTAGTCCACAAAGCCAAAGGTATTTACTGTCTGACCCTTTACAGAAAAAGGCATAGACTAAAAGTGTATAAACTCCATCTTAGTATTAATTAACATTTTCTCTTTCAAAATCTACTGATCCATATGGTGGATCACTAGCCTGCAACGTATCAGCATAAATAATCTGCTGGTGGAGGAGAGCTGGGTGAAGCTGCACCCACAACTTGGCTTTCTTGTCAGTGTCCCCTCGTTTCTGCCCCTTCTTCCAGCTCCACTGTTTCTGCTTTGGAAGCTGTTGATAGCAGTTCCTCCTTGACTTGATTGTTAGGTCTCAAGGGAGAATTCTTTCTCTGACTTTGGACACTGAGAACTGGTTTCTGAATGTTGCAGAAGTGTTACTGGCTGCCAGCCTTGCAAATCCAGGGCTGACGCGCAGGCTGCGGTTGCTCATTCACAGTGGCCCAGTGGCCCCGCAGCCCCACGGCCCCATGGCCCCTTTAGGAAACCGCAGCCTGGGTTACAGCATAGGTGTGAAGTGCATCGCAGGAGTTGGAGGTGATTGGTCTGGAGGAGTCTCCCTGGCTGTGGCCGGGCAGGGAGGTGGGCTGGTGTGTGCCTGGTCTGGCCGTCTGTCTTCTAGAGGCCAGAGGAGAGAAGTTGCAGAGGGGACTGACTGTAGCCAGGACCTTGTCTCTCGGGGTGTCCTTTTCAATCCAGTTTTAGACCTCGTCTTCCTGGGCTTTTGAAACACATGAAGTTGATGGAGTGTAACAAGAACATCTCGAATCCTTTGAAGAAAAAGCAAAGTGGGGTATGAGGAAGATGATACTCATTCCTCTGAAACGGCGGCTCCCGTTTCTCTTAGTGGTCCTCAGATTGCTGCCACATCAGGACCCCATGTTTCTGCTGCATCAGGTCTGCGAGGCTTGCTCCCTCTGACACGGCAGCAGATGGGGGCAGGCTTGTTGAGGAGGACAGACTAAATCCCCCAGACTTAGGGACGTTTGGGCAGCATCGCAGCTTTTACATTTGAAATCTGAAGGCTCCTCCCCCTCCATTGGGGACACCCCTGGATCTTTTCTCTGAAGGCACAAGCTGTCCCCAGCCACTCTGGATGGAAATGAATTCTTGCACTGTTTTTGGGTGTGTGTCTGGGTACACATGTTTCTGTTTCCTGCCTATTTGTGTTTTCTCTGTTCTTTGGAGAATGCGTAGTCTAAAGGCCAGTGTTTGATAATTTGATAATTAGTTGTGGGTTTCTGATTTGTTTTTATAGAAATGGATTCGCTGAGCAAGTTTTTAAAAAATATATTATTCTTTCAGGTGACTTATTGCAATATAACTATTTCAAACCCAAATTATATTTGTGGGTTCTTAATCCTAGCAGGGAATTGCTTGCAAGCCATGGTGTGTGTGTTTTGGATATGTGTTTCTTTGTGGTGTGAGGTGGGAGGGGAAAGCAATGCCTTTGAGTAGAAGGAACTGAGTGCGGAGACTTTTCACATCTGACCGGAGACTTTTCACATCTGACCGGAAGCTGCCCGGCTGCCCGAGGTCATGCACTCTCTCTTGCCTGCACTTCCCTGCCCCACGGATCCCAGCCTCGGCCTTCCCTGCTTGGTTGGTGAGAATGCCCTTCCTTTGGTGTCAGCCTACACCTGCAAAGCTCTTTTGTTCTGGTTGTTTGTAAATGTCTCTGAATAACATTTCTCCCTCGTTTCCTCAGCCGTGTAATAAATGTCACCCTGTTTGTGAAGTTACTTGTTCCCTGGGTGCCTCACCCTCCTCTCCTACAACACCAGGAAGATGGTTTCCAGGCTTGTCTATGGAGCAGGAGTACTAAGCTGTCCTGGGCCAAGCAGAAGTCCTCTGTCATTCCTGGTGACATCACGTTGAGAAGAAATTGTGACAGGCTGTAGATGGGCCTCTGTGGTTTAACTCAATGTCTTCCAAACTAACGTGAAGACTTGCCACAGAGTTTGTGTGTTGGGAGGTGAGGGTAGATAGGGTTGAATTGCCTAAGAGTTTGGGAAATGCTGGATTAAACAAGAATAGAGTTGGAAATTTTCTTTCATTTCAGGATTTCTGAATGCTTAGGATTCCTGTGTCCACTGGGACTCTCCTAGTGACAGTCTTCAGGACTCCCCAGAGTTATGTGGTCAAGCCCTACACCCCACTTTTTCTTTCAATAGATTGCCATTCATAGGGTCTGGGAAGCAGTCCCTTAACCCCACGTTCCTAGAATGCCTCTGCAGTCCGGGCATCCCAGGCCCTCCTACCATCACCTACTCCCCTCTACCCCTCTCAGCACCCCCACCTCCCTCCAGGTGCCAGGTGGTCTTCTGGCTTCTCTCAGTGCTCACCCTGCACCCCCATCACTGCCAACCAGGGAAGGCGTTTCTTGGGTCCCTCGAGATAGAGTAGGATTCATCCTCACCCCAGAGAGCCTCAGTCCCACTGGAGGATGGTTCTGTACCAGGTTCGTATGTACTGGGAGGCCTTCATATTGGTTTTTCTCACCCATGTTAACCCCCTCAGGGCATTCTGAAACCTCGTGGTCTGGGAGTCTGGGATACTGAGTGCGCACAGTGAGCTTTCTTTCGCCGTGCTCCGCGAGGAGCCAGCAGCTCTCTAAAATGCCAGGTGCTGGAGGGACGGCCCTCCGACCTCCCAGCAGCTTGGTGGCTGTGGTGGGGAACGTACCTTAAGATTTCTTCAGTGTTGGACTGTTACTTTGTTTCCTGAAATAATTAGAGAAAGGTGGTTTATGAAAAAGAAACCGTATACCTGTAACCTGCAGCTTCCCCCGCCTGGGTGCCTGCTGAATCCTGTCTTGTCTTTAGCTCACATCTGTCCTAGTTTGGGGAGGGCCATCAGTGAGACACTGACGCAGGGATTAGCATTTCAGTCTGTGTTTGAGGACTTGAGGTGGGAGTCATGCAGTGAAGGGGAAAGCAACCTGGCTGGATGTGAGTCATGGGGAGTAAGAAGTGTGTGGAAGAAAGAAAGTGAGAGCCACGTAGGGAGGAGACAGTGTTGGTGGATCCACACTGTGCTTTGCCTCGACACAGTGACGCAGAACCCAGTGTGTGGCTACTGTTGGTCTGTGAAGAATATGCCTGGGTTTGGACTCTGCTGTTTTTTGTGTGTTTTTGTGAGGAGATCAGCTTGTGCTAACATCTGCCAATCTTCCTTTTTTTTTTTTTTTTTTTGCTGAGGAAGACTGCCCCTGGGCTAACATCCGTGCCCATCTTCCTCCACTTTATATGGGACACCGCCACAGCATGGCTTGCCAAGCACTGCGTCGGTGTGCGCCCGGGATCTGAACCGGCAAACCCCGGGCCGCCACAGCAGAGCGCACACACTTAACCACTTGTGCCACCGGGCCGGCCCCTGGCCTCTGCTGTTTTGAAAGCATACAATGTACTCAGGCAGGGCATTATGTAATAACTCTTGTGACTACCTTGAACCTTTTAGGGAAAGAACCTGGAATGAGTGACTAAAAAGTAAATAGAGATTTACTATATTTACTATATTTGCAGTTTGTCAATAATGCTCTATGGTTCCCAATTCTAGTACCAGGTATTGTGTGAACATCCATAACCAGAGTGACCTCCCCAGCACCTACCATGTGACTTCTCCCAACCACCATGTGACCCCACCACCCACCATGTGACCTCAGTACCCACCATGTGATTTCTCCCCACCACCCACCATGTGACCCCCCCCAGCACCCACCATGCCTGGCTGTACCCATCTGTGTGTGCTTACGTGCACACGTGTGCACAAAATTTCTTAGCATAACATCATTGTGCAGCAGGTGCACATCTGGGCAAACAGCCTGGCTCAGCCCACAGGCCTGTGGCATTCCACAGCACTCAGTCCCCAGTGCCACACCTGCCCCGTTACCCTGTGAGCTACACATGGGACACAGCATGGGCTTCCTGCCCGAGACGGAACCTGTTTGGGGTCTTCCTGACGCTCGTGCTCTCACAGCTCTCCTTGAAGCAGACGTCCTGGTGCACTTTGTAGACTCTTTTGTACCTGTGTCATGAGAAAGCTCTGTGAAGCCAGAACCTGGAGTAGAATGTTGCCTGGCTGCTTCACCTTGGCCACAGGAACCCACAGGGAACTGTGCAGGTGTTTGAGGAAAGGCCATTATTTTCTTAATAAATCTTACCAAAATAAGATACACTCTTTTTAAGTGTCCATTTGGACACTTTTCTGTCTTACAGGCAGTTCCTGGAGAAGTCTGAGGAGGCTTGGAGATGCAGGCATTAGATGTGGGCTCTGGGCACAGGAGCCCTAACTTCTGGCCCTGCTCCCCATTTATTAACTAGTCTACTTTGAGCACATCTCTGGAACTTAAGCCTCAGCTTCGTGTGCAATGGGAGCTACTCATACTGCCTCTGTCCCAAGTTTGTAGGTGATAACGGATGGGAAACTGTTTTGGTTCTTGTTAAGGCTCTCAAATGTCAGAGCTGCTGAAAAGAGAGATGCAGGGAGTTTGACAGGCGAAGCCCAACTCGTGTGCTAAGTCTAGGAGAGCCTTAGGATTTAAAGCCTTTGAGAAGACTTCTACTTCCGGCCCTCAGGGAGTAATGGGCTCTGGAATTAACCTCCCAGTGTGAACCACCAGAGAACTGGACAAATATGGGAAGTCACTCTTTTCAGATGTCACTCTCAGAAAACAGACAATGCAAGACTTGATCCCTGAGAGAAGGGAAACATGAGATGAGCCCCTGGGTCACCCTGGAATTCAGTGGGAGGCACTTTCTGGACTGCATTGCAGGGGGCATGGGGAGGAGGTCCAAGTAGTGGTTACACTGAGCAGAGGAGGCAGAGGCGGCTGGAATTTGTGGGGCAGAGTGCTAGAGAGCAGGAGGCTGTGCAGAGGAAGAGCTCTAAAGATCTGCAGAGGGATCCCTTTGAAAATTAAGCTGGTAGTAGGCAGGAAAAGAGAAAAAAAAGTAACAAAGATCAGATGGGACAAATAGAAAACAAATAGCAGTACGGTAGATTTCAGCACAGTCACATCACTCATCACATTAACTTGTAAATGTCTAAACACTCCAGTAAAACCAGAGATGCCAGGCTGGATGTAAAGCAAGACCCAACTATATGCGAAGTACAAGGAGGGCACTTGAAGAGGCAGAGAGGTGGAACGTGAAAGGAGGGAAGCTTTGGGCAAGCATATGGCTCTCCTGGGCAAGCTCTGGTGTAAGTAGCACAGCTGGAAGATGGTGGATACTGTGGGTTCAGGCTGGCATACCACGGAATCTAAATTCAGACACCTGTAAACGCACATTCCCAAATCCCAGTGCCGCTGGTGTCTCCTATGTATTCCTGCCGCGTTAAGCCTGGCTTCACGTCCAAGCTCAAATCCAGCCTCCACCTTGTCTTCCTGCCTCCCATCCAGAGAGACCTCTAAATATGTCATCAAACATGTCACCCTCTGCTCAGCACCCTCCAGTAGCTCCCCGGTTCACGGAGGACAAGTGCTGGAGTCCTTCCAAGGCCCCACCGGGCTCCCCTGCTCAGTCGGCTCTGGCCCTGCTGGCCTCCCTGTTGCTCCTCAGCCGCACGGGCACGCTCCTGATTTAGGGCCTTGGCAGCTGATATTCTGACTCTCCCGGAGAGCTGTCGTTCCCTCAGGTCCCTCCCCGCCTCCATGTCTGTTTGATGTCACCTTTCCCAGGAGGCTTCTGCTGACACCCTCTTTAAAGCTGCAGCTGTCTCCTCCCTGTCCCCCAACCCTGGCTCTCCTGGCCCCACGGGTTCACCTCTTCCTTTTCTTCTTTGCACTGACCACTTTCTAAAATACCACATAACACTCGTGCTCCTCGTGTGCTGTCTCCCTCGTCTAGAGTGTCATGATCCTGAGGGCAGGACTTCAGCCTGTTCTGCTCACTGACGTGTGCCATGTCTAGAATCACGCCTGGCACACAGTAGGGGCTTGTACGTACTTGTGGACTAAACAGATTATAAGTATGACCCACAGAGTCACCGAGTGTTAGCAAGAGAGGTCCTAAGAGGTGAGCTAGGCCACCTCTCCCTCTGCAGCCCATTTTACAGATGGGGAAACTGAGGCATAAGTGCTTTGCTCAGGGCCATATCATGACTTAATGGCAGAAGCGAGACTCAAGTTCTGCTCTGCTGTTGTTTATCTTTCCAGTGGGCTCGGAGGCAGAGGAGAGCAGCACTTCCTGGGACCCGTGTACACGTGGCCCTGCCACCCAGGGGAGGGGGGCCGATATCGCTTGAGGGTGCAGAAAAGGAAGGCCTGAGGGGTTGGGAGCCAGGGGGTCAGGCTCCTAGACCTCCCGTGCCACTGCTCCCAGCTGCACAGACAGGCAAGTTTATTCAGCCTTTCTACCATGTGGAGGGAACAGGTAGTCAAGCCGCTTCTGTGACCAGGACTGGTAGACCTCAGGGGCTTTGAGGATGGGGTAAGCTGGACTTCGTGAAAGCACTTCGGGAGGTCAGGAACGCTCTACAAACATGGTGAAGGCAGAGCAGAGAAACTTACACGTGGTGACAGATGCCTCCTTCCCAGACCGGAAAGGACTTTGTCTCCGAGAACAGCCGCGTGCAGGGCTGGGGCACCTTTTTACAGGCTGCCGGCACAAAGGAAAAGGGTCGTGGCTTACGAGGAGCTCAGTGCGTGATGGGAGCTCTCTTCCTGCGCCCTAGAGGAGGCCCTGGCAGCCGGGCTGGGCCTGGGGGTCCACCCCTGCTGCTTCCTGGGCCGGGGGCCCCATCCCCAGGGGTACTCAGCGACTGTGGGGGCTGCTCTGATACAGGATCCTTGAAGCCTGCAGGCTGGTTTCCCTTAGGGCTCACCATAGTCTCTGGGCCCTGAGCCAAAAATAGCCGCCTGCACTCACTTCACTGTGGGGTAGCTGTTGCTCTGTGTCCCTTGCTTTCTGACTGTCTCTAGACCCCCAATTATCTGGGCAGCACCTTTCACCCTGGCACTTCAGGGACAGTGTGAGGCCCAGTGGCTTATTGCCCGCCAGCCTCCTTACCTGGGCACTCGGAAGTCTGGGGCACTGAGGCCAGGCCCCTGTCCTGGCACCTCTCGGTTTGAGGTCCTCGTAGCAAACCCACCCGGGCCTAGTGGTCCCATCACAGCCTCCTGTAGCAGGTGTCTCAAGGCCAGGCCCGGGGGTCCCCTGCAAGCAACAGGCGCGGCCCCTGACTTACCAAGCTCGCAGCGTCTGCCTTTGAAGCCTGGGCCACAGTCACAGCTGTGGGTGTCCATGCCTGGCACGCAGGTGCCTCCGTTCTGACAGGAATTTTCTGAACAGTTCGTGGGGGCGTCTGCAAACAGGCCACAAGCCGTTAGTCACTGGGACCCCAGAGGAAGGCCTGCATTATCATGTTGCTGTCTCTTACTGTCCCCAACACCGCTGGGCCCTAGTGGTGGCCCCGTTCAGGTGGCCAGAGAGAGCAGAGGTGAGAAGACGGACTTCAGCTGGGCCCTGACCCCATGACCTGGAGGGAGGGAGGGAGGGAGGAGCAAGTGATTCCCCTGGGACCCTCTGGGCTGAGCTGCCACGTGGCAGAGCCTCACTCGAAGCTTAGATTATGGTCGGCTCTGGTCACCTTCAGGAGAGACTCCCAGCTCTGCCCTGGCCTCTGCCCCCTCAGCCCCCTGCATTTCCGCTGACTTTGCCCCTGCACAGGATTTCTTCTACTTGGAACGCCGAGGCCTCCCCTTGAGCGCCTCACTTGGAGCTCCCTCCTCATCCTCCAGGACCTGTCCCCAAGCCACCTGCGTCTCCCCAAGTCCCAGCCCCCGGCAGCCTCCCACCCTGAGTGCAGACAGCCGTCTGTGCAGGACTTGGTGCTGGCGTCTATGCCCCCATGGGCCACTGTCTGCCCATCCCCGCAGTGGCCTCACCACACTCCTGGCAGCTAGAAGCGGGCGCTCAGGGGTGCCACCAGGGAGGAGCAGGGCTACCTTTTCCCCTTAGGGTCCACTCTGTCCTCTTTTTTTTTTTAAGCTTTGTTAAGATATCTGTCGTTTTTATTTTTAACTTAAAAAACATTGAGAAACACAAAAGATCTTCGAAGAATTGTGCATACTTCACTGCTTCTAATACCAGAAGGCCAATCTCCCCTCTGCATCAAATCCAACACCCCCCACACCCTGGCCAACGCCCCCTCCTTGGCATCTTCCCCACAGGCGCCAACCACCTTTCCAGGGGGGCTGACCGGGTGGGCCCCGCCTCTCCCCCGTTTCCTCCTCCCAGGCCCTCTTGGGTTCTGTCTGTTGGCTGGTTCACCTCCTCCCTGTATCTACTTCACTCTCTCCTTTCCCCTCACTGTACTCTGGGCCCTTCCTTTTTGTCTTTCCTGATGTGCAAAAGGTGAGCTGTGGGCTTTGGAAAACTTTTTATTGTGAAAAATTAAAGACCTACAAAATGTAGAGTATGAAGAATGCCATATATCGTCACTCAGCTTCAACGATTATTAACATTTTGCCAATCTTGTTTAATCTATTTCCATCTTTCCATCTCCCTTTCTTTCTCTTGTGGAATTTCAAAGCAGTTCACAGAAGCCACGTCACCTGTAAATACGTCAGCAGGTATCTAATATGTAAAGACTTTAAAAGTTTTTACATAAGCACAATGCAATCATTACAAAATTAGCAGTAGTTCCTTAATATCATAAGAGATCACAGTCCATGTTCAGATTTCCCTGGTCATCTTAAAACGTCCTTCACGGCTGGTCTCATCTAGTCAGGATTCATAAGAATGCACATTGCCTCAGTTTGATGCGGCTCACGTGTCTCTTAATCTATAACTTTTCATCTTCTTCCCTCTGCGTTTATTGAAGAAACATGTCATTTGTCCTGTAGAATTCTCCTTTTGGATTTGACTTAATGCTTTCTTGTGGCATTAACTCATTCCCCATCCCCCATCCCCATGGTTCCTGGAAATTGGTATTTCGAGAGGGGCTTAATAGGATTCAGGGTCAAATGGTTGTTGCAGGACTGCTTCTCAGGTGGTGGCCATGCACCCTTGGGCACTCCAGGAGGTGTGAGATATCTCCAAGTCCGGTTTTAGTGATGTGAGGACTGATCACTGGTTCAGCGCTGGCAGCCTGATTAATCCAGAATAAAGTTCTCTTAGGCTCTGCACCTGATGGCTTGAGCAGCCACAGAGATCCCTGATCTGGGTCCCAGATCCTTCATCTCACTAGGATGGTGATAGCTGACTCGATTTGTTGCTCCTCTGCCTTCACTAGCTGGAAAGTCTTTTGTGAAGACCTGCTTTCCCTCACCCATTACTTGGTCACCCTGAAATACAGTCCATGCAGGCAAGGCCGGATAAGTGCTTCATTCTTTTCCTTTATGTGTACACTTGCAGAGGGAGTCGGTACCCCAGCAAGCTCTCAAGTTGACCAATATGTTGTTCGTTCTTTTTGAACATCATTACGAACTCATGGGTTTCACTCTGTTGCTGTCATTAGTTTTCTTGATGCTCAATTTATCCCATCTTTGGCCAGCAGGAGCCGTTCAGGTTGGCTCCTATGCCCTTTAGACACAATCCCAGTTCTTGAAAGCTTGCTTGCTTTGTAAAAGTATGTCCTAGGCTTATTTAGTCCATATTCTGCTTCAGTCTTAGAATCAGCCACTTCTCCAAAGACTCTGGTTCCTTTTGGTGGAGAATGGCATCTGGAGCCCCTCTGGGCTTGAGGGGCTCACTGTTACTGGGGTGTCAGTGCTTCAGGAGACAGAACTAGGAAAATTGATTTAAAAATAAAAATAAAAAAATAATAAATTCATATCACTAGTTCTCGTTCAAATGATCAGAGTTAAATAACACAGGCATTTTACTTCTTTGATTTATATTATCTCTCTTTATGCTAAAAATCTTGGTGGCACTGACATAATTATTTTCTTTATCCCAGATGTACATGTAACAATTTTAAAATAACAGTACCGGTATTACTGCTAACATCAAGATCACTGAGTACAGCGTTAAATTTCTTGCAATTCTTTTTGTCCTTAGAATATATCCTACTAGAAGTGAATAGTCACAACAGTGTTTTTAAAATCACTTGAAATGATACTTTTTTCCTGTGTGGTTATACCATCAATATGATGTTGATTTCAGTTTGTTTTCAATTTTCAGTCATTTTTTTTTTGGTGTCACTTAGAAAACATTTTCTTGGGGGGCTGGCCTGGTGGCGTAGTGGTTAAGTTCATGCGTTCCGCTTCGGCGGCCCAGGGTTCGCCAGTTCGGATCCTGGACGTGGACCTACTCACCGCTCATCAAGACATGCTGAAGCGGTGTCCCATATAGAAGAGCCATAACTCTACAACTATGATATACAACTGTGTACTGGGGCTTTGGGGAGAAAAAAGAAAAAAAAAAAAAAAGGAGGAAGATTGGCAGCAGATGTTAGTGCAGGGCGAATCTTCCTAAAAAAAAAACAACAGAAAAAAACCATTTTCTTGGTTCTAAAGTCAAAACTATAAAGACGCATTCAGAGAAGTCTAGCATCTATCTCCATTCCCTGACTTCCTTCTTCTTTTTCTTTCCTTCCTTGTATAGTTAACCATTTTTATTAGTTTTCTTTTTAAGTATAAGAAAATATTTATACTCATATTTCCCTTTCCCATTTTCCTACACAAAAGAGATACCGAAAACACTGTTCTGTACATTACATTTTTAAAACAGCTTTATTGAGATATAACATATATCGTACAATTCACACATTTAAAGTGTATAATTCATTGATTTTTAGCATATTCACAGATATGTGCATCCATCCCCATAGTCAATTTTAGAACATTTTTTATCATCTCAAAAAAAAACTCTGTACCCTTAGCTGTCAGCCCCCTATACTTCCACCCCTATCCGCAGTCCTAAGCAACCACTTATCTCCTTTCTGTCACTATAGATTTCCCTATTCTGGACTTTTTTATGAATCGAATCAGATTATATATGGCCTTTTGTGACTGGCTTCTTTTACTCAGCATGTTTTCAAGGTTCATCTATGTGGTAGTGTGCATCAGTACTTTATTCCTTTTTTTGGTCGAATAATATTCCATTGTGTGGATACACCCCATTTTGTTTATCCATTCTTCAGTTGATGGACATGTGGGTTGCTTCTACCCTTTGACAATTGTGAATAGTGTTGCTGTGAACATTCAAGTACAGGTCCTTGTGTGGACATATGTTTTCATTTATTTTGGGTATATGCCTAGGAGTGGAATTGCTGAGTCATGTGGTAACTCTATGTTTAATTCTTTGAGGAACCCCCAGACTGTTTTTTCCCCAAAGTGGTTGCACCACTGTACATTCCCGCCAGCAGTATTTGAGGGTTCCAGTTTTTCCACATCCTCACTAGTGCTTATTGTCATCTGACTTTTTTTTTTTTTTTTTTTTTTGCTGAGGAAGATTTGCCCTGAGCTAACATCTGTGCCAATCTTCCTCTATTTTGTATGTGAGTTGCCACCACAGCATGGGTGACAAGTGGTGTGGGTCCACGCCTGGGATCCGAACCTGCGAACCCATGCCACCGAAGTGGAGCACACTGAACTTAACCACCAGGCCATGGGGCCAGCCCCAGTTTGCCCATTTCTTAATTGAGTTATTTATCTTCTTATTCAGTTGTAAGAGTTCTTTATATATTTTAGACACAAATCCCTTTTCAGATAGATGATTTGCAAATATTTTCTCCCATTCTGTGGGTTGTCCTTTCACTTCCTTGATGGTGTCCTTTGAAGCACAAAAAGTTTTCAATTTTGATGAAGTCCAGTTTATTTTTTTTCCTTTGGTTGCTTCTACTTGTGGTGTCCTATCTAAAAGTACTTTGCCAAATCCAAGGTCATTAAGATTTACCCCTGTGTTTTCTTCTAAGAGTTTTATAGTTTTAGCTTTTTCATTTAGGTCTTTGATCCATTTTGAGTTAATTTTGTGTATGGTGTGAGGTAAGGGTTCCGCTTCATTCTTTTGCATATGGATATCCAGTTGTCCCAGCACCATTTGTGGAAGACTATTCTTTCCCCCATTGAATGGTCTTAACCCCCTTGTTGAAATCAGTTGACTGCAGACATATGGGTATATTTCTGGACTCTCAATTCTATTCCATTGATCTATGAGTCTGTAATGCTGGGCAAAAAAACAAGTCTTGGAGACTGCACACAGCAAGACTCCTTGTAAGGAAAACCTACAGCTGTCCAGGCACACACGGATATGTGGTGAGATCTCTCCCCGAGCGCCCACCCTCTAACAGAGCACAGGGCTCTACACACGGAGTCAGGGTTGTGGTTAACCAGGAGTACAACAGCAAAATATGAGTTACTGTTTGTGTTCTAGTTCAGGGGTCTGGTTCCAGATCTAAAGGCCATTATTTTAGCAAAAGGTAACTAACTAAACTAACTAACTAAATAAAAGGGGGACATCACGGAGAGTGTGACAGGAACCAAAGGCCATCATTAATTCTGTGCATCTGGGGGCCATTAAAGATTTTTTTGTGTGTTACCACCTAAAATCATCTTGCATTCCCCTAGGGCTTATGTACCTCACATTAGCAAACACCGCAGATTGCAGTGCCATCTGGCGCCACCCTGGCGCCACCTGGAATCTCTCCTTCAGAAGGGTCCGGGAGAGGTCATTCACATCCCTCTAATTTCTGAGTTTTATGAAATGAGACATCTAATATTTAAAAGGGCTGACATATCACTAAACATCTGATGAAATGTTTATTTCACTTACAAGACAACAGCAACATGAGTGTCTTCCTTCTGCACCATGCCTTAATGGAATTGTTCATTGACTGCATCTGACTCATAAACCAACCCTCTTGGTGCTCACTGAGGCTGATGGCAACTTGGGGTTGCAACACTGAGGCCTCCTCTGGTGAGGGGAGAATGCTGAACTGTGGGGTTACTGAAGCCACAACGCAACCCCTGGCGCAGGTGCCTTTGATGTATACAGGTGTCCTTGGGTAACCTGGGGACCGGCCTGCGGGTGAGACGCGCCCTCAGAGGTTGTGCCCTGGGTGCTTGGCTCACCCCTTACCAATGTCTCTGCTCTCTTTGGGGTCCGGTTGATGGGTGAGCCCAGTCTGAGCCTGTGGTGTGACTTGGGAGAAAGGCCACTGGGTCCTAGAAGAACTGACCCTAAGGGGCATGTCCCGGAGGGTTAGAACAGGAGGAAGGTAGAGTGAAGGTCTGAGTTTGTGTAAGGAGCATGGGCCTGTTGGTACTGCCCACAAGAGGAATGCCCTGTGAGGATGCCCTGCGGGGATGCCCTAGCCGGGAGTCTCACCGGACAGAGCACTGTGCCAGGGACAGTCCAGGCCCCTTGCCAAGCCTGGGTAGCGGCCTGCCAGGTGATGCTCCAGCTGGAGCATGCTCAGCAGCTGCCCCTCCATTGCTTCCTGCCATCCTGCTCAACATGCTCCTTTGTGGAGAGGCAGGAGTGGGCTTTTCATGGGAGGGGCGGGAAGGGTGGGAGGGGTATCTGCAGGAGGCAGCGGTGAGGCTGTTTCTCTAGGGCATACCTGGGTAGTAGTTTGGGTAGGTGCTGCCCCCCAGGCCACTTCCCTATCTGTGAAAGGAAGGGGTGCCTCTGCCTGCGTGGTGTGGTTCACCCCACCCTTTCCAGGGTGGTGTGCTCGGCTGCCCCTTGGGTGGGCTCTGTGCCTCGTGCTTCCACACTGTGGGTGGCCCCCTCCTCGCCTATGGCTTCTAGGGTCCCCGAGGGTGGTCAGCCCTGAAGTCCACTCCTGCTGACTTACTTTCCATGTCCTTGTTGCCGCTGCGTTCGGGGAGCTGGAGGGCCAGGCTGACCTGCTCGGGGGCCTCCTCCGTGTTCTCGGGTAGCACCAGAGCCGTGGGTTCTAGGAGAAACCAGGACGTCACAGCGCACTGACCACGCAGCCTGCCGCCTTGCCCCCAGGACTGTCCTTGGGCTGCCTTCTTGAGCTGCTTCTCTCTTTTGGTGTCTAGGGACATCCCCAGAGGGGCCCTGGCATGGCAAGATGGAGGTGCCCGCTGACCTGCTGCCTTGGGCATGGAGCCCCGTGGGCCCCCACACTGCCTATGATAGGACCAGCTTTTCTCCAGGCAGGGCCCAGCCCTCACCTTCCTGCTCACCCTCAGCAGGGACCTGGCTTCCATTGCTGGCCCCCACCAAAGCTGCTTGGTGAAGGCCACCAGTGGCCCGAGGCAGGGCCAAATCTCCTTCCTGACCCACTGGCCTCATCCTTCTAAGCATCCTTCAAATTCCGCTCTCCTCTCCCTCCACCCCCTGCTTCTTGGAGGCTATGACGCCTCCTCCTTCCCCTCTTACCTGCCTTCAGCAGACCATGCACTTGGCCACCCCCAACTGAAGTGAGCTTCTCTGCAGGGTCCCTGCCCATGCCCTTGGTCATCTGCTCCCGTGGCTGCAAGAGGTGGCTGGAGGCAGCCCAGCCTGTCCCACTCCCCAGACACCTGCCTGTGCCCTCCCTCCTCCTAATCACTGTGTGCAGTGACCTCTTCTGCTGCCCCTCTGCTGGTCACCAAAGGCTGTGACGCCCCTGCCTGCTCCCCATCACTCTCCTTGGTGCACACTCTTTTCTTCCCTTGCCTAGGAAGGCTTTTGTTGGTTGAAAATTCTCATTAAACTGGTGATTAGGCTCTGTGCTGGAGAATTCCGTGAGGATGGGACCTGGCTTACAGGTGAGGGTGAGGCCGGGGGAGCCCCGCCCAGAGTCCTGAGGTCCTCTGGTGCAGGGGTAGACAGCAGGCAGGTGGCTCCTGGCCCGCTGTGTCAGAATCTCTGGGGAGGCCTGCTGCAGGCAGATTCCTAGCATGCCCCAACCTGCTTCACCAGGTGGAAAGGGGCCAGGACGTCTCGCCCCATCGCTCATGCCCTGTGGTGCTGGGGCTGGGAGGAGTGGCCTGGTAGGCTCCTGCTCCTGGGCAAAGCAGAATCCAAACCCAAAGGCTCTGCCCTTAACATGGGACATGACCTCTTACTGTGATGGGGACATGTGTTCCTTGGACCATGATGTGCGTGCCAATTGCCTGGCTCCTTGTTAAAAGACAAATTCCGATTGCACAGCTCTTGGTGGGATCCTGCGCTTTTAGAAACCCCCAGGTGAGGCTGGTACTGCTGGTCCAAGGATCACGCTTTGAATAGCAGCAAATTAGGTTGAGTCACACCCTCCTGTCTACTTACTACACAACTCTCGGAGTCCTGACTTGGCAAAGCTCCCGTGTTTCAGACCTACTTCCTTTTTATTTTTCTTTTTGTGAGGAAGATCAGCCTTGGGCTAACATCCATGCCAATCTTCCTCTTTTTTTTTTTTTTTTTGGCTGAGGAAGACCGGCCCTGAGCTAACATCTATTGCCAATCCTCCTCCTTTTTTTCCCCCTTTTTCTCCCCAAAGCCCTAGTAGATAGTTGTATGTCGTAGTTGCACATCCTTCTAGTTGCTGTATGTGGGACGTGGCCTCAGCATGGCCAGACAAGCGGTGCATCGGTGCGCGCCCGGGATCCGAACCCGCGCCGCCAGTAGCGGAGCTCGCACACTTAACCGCTAAGCCACGGGGCCACCCCTCAGACCTACTTCTAACAGAGTTATCATTTGTTTTCTCTTGCGTACCCTGCCAGGAACCTGTACCTTCAACCCACATGGCTATAACATGAGCCTATGAATGGCATGAGTTCTTTGTGCTGGCCCAGATCCGAGGGCCTTGCATGTGGTCGGGGTCCCCAGCTGGAGATGGCGTTGGGCACTGGGGTTGGGCTTTGAGCCCAGGTTTTAGGGACCTCATCCCTCATCATGCTGGATACAAGGGCTGGGTGAGGTGGCAGTAAGCCCACTAGGGTTGGCCGTGGTACTCACGCGATCTCACAGTGACTGATTTGCTGGGTGAGCCACCGAACCTGGCACTCACTCGTCCTCTGCCGTCCACAAGCTCTGAGAACCTGCCGAGAGAGTCACCATGGGTCCCATGACAGAGCGCTGTGCCTGGGGTCTCTCGAGGTGACCCCCTGCATCTGGCACACTCCGTGGAGCTGATGGCTGGGGCGTGTACCTGGGGGCCTGGGTCGGTGTTTCGGGGGCGCCGTGGTCGCTGAGCAGGCGCAGCTCTGGCAGGCGCATAGGGGGAGGTCTGTTTCTGAGCACCCGTGGGTGGAGTCCGTCCCGGTGCCAGCGTCTGTCAGCACCGTCCCTCGGGGCTGCGGGCAGGTGGGAGGAGCAGGTGGCCACACGAGGCTGGTCTGGGGCTTCCCTTTGCCCCCATCCTGCCCCGATGATGGGAGGTGAGAACTGAAGGGACGTGTGTGTCCCTGTGGTCAAATGGTGGGTTGAATTTGTGGCTTTCTGAGAAGCCCTAGAGACTAACTCCCCACCCGCCAGGTCTCATCTGAGGAGGAGCCACAGGGTTCCTGCTGTGACGCAGACACTGCCTGGGAGTGTTGAGGCAGGGCTGGTCCTAGCCTCGCACCCTGGGCCCCAGTTCTCCATCTGCAGGGCGAGGTCAGGCATTTGGACCCTGTCTGGACCCACCTCGGCCAAGGCCCCCACCCTGCATTCTCCCTAAGAGTGAGAGTGTGGCTTTTCTGTGCGTCCTCGTCACCTAACTGTGCCCTTTAGCCCCCTGGGCTGGGCACCCTCCTTCACCTGCAAGCCCCTCTTCCCCAACCAACTCACAGAGGGGCCCTAACCTGCGCCTTCCACCTGGCAGGTGTGCCTGGAGCTGAGCTGGGTCTGGATTCTCAGAGCAACTGTGCTTTGTGCCCCAGATAGCAGGCCGGCGGGTCCGGGAGGAGGAGGGAGCCCCTGCCCTCCTGCAGAGGTGCCTGCCTGTCTGCTCTCTGGGCCTTTGTTCTGCCCACCTCCCTGCCCTTTCTTCTCGCCTTGCTCCCCTCCCTGCAGCACCCGCCCAGACAAGCCATCTTCCCATAGCACCTTGTGTGAACTTTGAAATGTCAGCAGGGTTGTGCAGGACTTACAGGTGATAATGTAGAGGTGGGCGGGCTCGCTGTGCAGCTGGTCGCCCTCCGCACTCTGTACGGCCGTCACTGAGAGCTGGTACCGCCGCCCAGGCATCAGGTCCCGCACCGTGTAGGATGTCAGCCTCCCGTTGGGGACATAGCGGCTCTTGGTGCTCTGGCTGGTGGTCACGTTGATGACATACGCCTCCAGCAAGGTGCCTGGAGTGGGGGCATCCCAGACCACGTGGGCAGAGGTGGCTGTGACTCGGGTGGCGGTCAGGTTTGCTGGCGGCAGAGGCCCTGGATGAGGCACGGAGCAGGGAAGGGAGGTGAAGCGGGTGCACGGGGTCTTCTGCCCAGGACACAGATCTGACACGGATTGCCGAAGCCTCATTTGAAGCCAGATGTAGTTATTACAGAGGACTTTATCGTCCTAAAGGATGGTGTGCTGCTCAAGTCCCTCTGCTCTGAGAGGCACCCCCAGAGTGCCACCCACCAGCACCCGGGCATCTGAGAGGCACCCCCAGAATGCCACCCGCCAGCACCCGGGGAGGCCCCCACCTGCTCAGCCCGTCAGGGCGCCTGCCTCTGTGGCACTTTCGATCCCCCTGAGCCTGGCCACACACCTTCCCTGGGATGTAGATAAGGGGAGTGGACTAGATAAGCAGGAGATGGGCCAGGGTCCAGCGCTCAGGGTCAGAGTGAGGTCTACAGCCTGTGCTGACCCCTGCCCCACCGAACAAGGCCCTACCCAAACCTTCCCTCCTCACCAATCCAGCTGCCTCCCACTGCGTTCACTGGTCCCCCCTGTGCGCAGCAGCCTGGTGGTTACCCCCTCCCGTGTGGGGGAGCCAGGTCTCCTCCCCATGCGACACTGTGGAGCTCAGCAGAGTGGACAGTGTGGGCATCTTTGCTGCGTGCTCCTCTGGCCCTTTGCTCAGTGACCTCTGTCAAGTAGGAGGAGCCCAGGACCCTTTGGGTGTGAACGCCCACGCAGAGGGCTGCCCTGGAAGGTGGTCCCTGGCAGGCAGGCCCACCCAGCCCCTGGCAACGGCCCTCCTCGGCTCTGGAGGGAAAGAGACCTCTGGGCACACTGCTGTTCAGGGTACACTTGGCCAAGGGCTGGGTTTCTGGTGCCACAGCCACTTTGGAGAGGACTGAGAGGGCTGGTGGGAGGTAGGAGCTTCCAGAAGGCCCCCGTGAGCCGAGCCCACACTGCTCTACTTACGGGTCCACACATGCAGCGGGGCCGAGGCCAGGCTCTCGGTGGGATGCTCCTGTGCCCCGAGCCCACTGAGGGCGGTCACCCACATGGTGTATCTCCTTCCTGGCAGCAGGGCCCTACAGGGAGGGGAGGCCAGAGAGAGAGGAACAGGATGGTCTCAAAGGCCTATGTGTCCAGCTCTGCTGCCAGATTCCAGTTCCTCCTGAGCAGGTGGGACCAGGGATGTGGGTCGTCCTGCTGCTGGTGGCCCAGGCAACCTCCCTGAGGGTCAGACTTGTGGCCTGAGACCTGTGTACTCAGGTGGGAAGCTGCTCCCTGGTTTGTCTGTCTAGTACAGTAAGAGGCTGGGAAGGGCAGAGTGTGGTCAGAAGGCTGGTGTTCAGACAGGAGAGACCAGAAAAGGGCAATTGGAGGAAAAGGTCAACAAGCAGTCCGCCTGCCCTCCTCGGAGAGGCCCGCCTGCAAGGTGGCCCTCAGCTGGCATTCCCGGGAGAGTTCCCAGCCCCCTCATGGATAAGAGGGCCTCACAGGGCCTAAATGTTTGTGTAAAGTGTGGTTCATGCTGAGCACCCATTTCCCCTGGGAGTCTGGAATCTTCACCAGGCAATGGGCACCCCGTGACCAGCACCCAGTAAAAACCCTGGGCGCTGGGTCTCTAAGGGGCAACTCACACGTGTCGCCACAACTGGTGGTGAAGATTAAGTGTGTCCTGTGTGACCCCTCGGGGAGAGGGCTCTGGAAGCTCACGCCTGGCCCCCCTTCTCCCTTTGTGCCTTTCCCCTCACTGTGCTTTGGGTTTGTACCATGTCTGTCGTGAATCCCAGCTGTGAGTGCGGCCTCTGCTGAGTTCTGGGAGGCCCCTGGCAAACCTGGGGTGGTCTTGGGGACCCCAACACAGTCACCAAGTGCCCCCTGGGCCCCATTGGTGTCTGTCTTGTCATTCTTTGGAAGTGAGCTGGATGTAAAACAAAAACGTTACAGCAACACTTAAAAGACAAAGAAAGCAGAGTCTCGTCTCCAGCACAGTTGGTCATCTGGTTGGGGAGAAAGAACAAACATGCTTGGAAAAAAACAGTCTTGATAAGTCTGCAAACTAGAAATGTACAAAAGTGTGGGTAGCTCAGAGGGTGCAGAGAGGTGGCGCCCTGCCTGGCCTCGCCTCACCGGGCCCTCCCTATGGTGCCTGCCTTCCCGTCGTCCCCTCTCCACACCCACGGCCCTTGTCTGCTCCCAGCTGAACACTGCTGAGCTGTTCCTGCTGAGCTGACCTGGAGGTCTCCTGTCAGAGGCGCAAGTAATTTGATAAATTTCTGTGTTTTCTCTGTAGGCCCAAGAATCCTGGGACACCGTGTGGCTGATGCCACACCTCCCCAGGAAGCTGCCAGCCAGTCTTCCTGCCTCACTCTCTTGTCTGGCAGCCTGTCTGCCCACCCACCCTGAGCAGGGGTAGGAAACCTTCTCTCTGGCTGGTGAAAGCCCACAGGGGTCCATCATGGACTGGAGCCTGGAGGGCCCACTGATACCGAGGGGTCCTAGGGCATGGAATCTGAGACTTGTTAGAATTTTTATTTCAATCATCAGCAATTTAAAATGACTGATATAAGGGGCCGGCCCGGTGGCACAAGCGGTTAAGTGCGCGTGCTCTGCTGCGGCAGCCCGGGGTTCGCCGGTTCAGATCCCGGGTGTGCACCGATGCACCGCTTGTCGAACCATGCTGTGGTGGCGTCCCATATAAAGTAGAGAAAGATGAGCATGGATGTTAGCCCAGGGCCAGTCTTCCTCAGCAAAAAAAGAGGAGGACTGGCAGATGTTAGCTCAGGGCCGATCTTCCTCACAAAAAAGTAAATAAATAAATAAAATAAAATGACTGATATTCATTTGAATTTTATTTATTTTGTAGTTCTGTTTGTATTTAATTTGTAATAATTAAGCATAAGAAGTTTATATGCCTAGTTTAAGGTTTGAACATATTATTTAAGAACAAAATAAAAATTTAGGGGCTGGCCCGGTGGCCTAGTGGTTCAGTTGGCGCATTCTGCTTCGGAGGCCCGGGGTTCACAGGTTGGGATCCTGGGCGTGGACCTACTCACCACTCATCAAGCCATGCTGAGGTGGCGTCCCACATAAAAGAATTAGAAGGACCTACAACTAGGATAGACAACTATGAATTGGGGCTTTGGGGAGAAAAAAGAAAAAGAGGAAGATTGGCAACAGATGTTAGCACAAGGCCAATCTTCCTCAAAAAAAAAAAAAATTAAGGCAACCTGAGAGGTGCCTGGTTTTTCCCTTTCAGAGAGTCTGCATGACAGGCTGGAAGACCTCTGGGCTGGTCTCCAGGGGGCTCTGGAGTCTCATTATCTGTGCAGGAGGTGCCACGCCTGGACTGTTAGAGCATCCCCGCTCTTTTGGGACACTTTTTTTTTTTTTTTGTGAGGAAGATCTGCCCTGAACTAACATCTGCCAATCCTCCTCTTTTTTTTTTGCTGAGGAAGACTGGCCCTGGGCTAACATCCATGCCCATCTTCCCCCACTTTATATGGGACGGCGCCACAGCACGACTTCACAAGAGATGCATTGGTGTGCGCCCGGGATCCAAACCTGTGAACCCCGGGCCGCTGCAGCGGAGCACACACACTTAACTGCTTGCACCACTGGGCCAGCCCTGGAACACTTTAAACACTTGTCCAGCAGCCCTATGACAAGGCAAGGCAGGAGTGAGACCTGGGACGAGGGTGGCTCTGTGAGGTGGGATCAGCAGGTTTCTGGTGAACATAGGAGACGCACACGTCCTTGCTTCTCAAGGTGGGCTGGGCAAGGGGGGGACAGCAGCGTGGGGCACACAGGGAGAGAGGAGGAAGGCCCAGCCCTGAGCTCTTACCCCAACGTGAGCCTGTCCACACTCCTGTCCACATTAGTGGATTGGTCCTCCTGGGCCTCGGGGTGACGGATGGACACACGGACGCTGCTGACGGTGGCGTGACGGATCCTGTGCAAAGCCCACCGCACTGAGATGGTGCTGGCTGTCACATTGGTGACCTCAAGGCCCTCGACAGGGCGGGGTCCTGGGGGCAATGGGCCACTCAGCTGGTGCTGGCACCTCCTTATCCCCAGGGGAGGGCGGGGCTCGGGAAGGGCGCTGGGGGTCATGGAGAGGTGCCTGAGCAAGGCGCCAGCCAGCCTGGCCTTGCTGAGTGTGTCTCTCAGCCACAGCGGGGACTCGGTCGGGTAGACACACCCCAGGCTCCTGCTTTCAGGGGTGCTTCTTGGGGCCAGCTTGGTCTTAGCCTGTTGATATACATCAGGGGGTGGGGTGGGGTCCTTCCTGACAGTGCTGACCCTGGCAACCCCTTCTCTTTTCTCTGGCTGACTGTTTTGGTTGCACTGACAGTGAATGGCTGGGGCCTATCCAGGGTAGAACCAAGGAGAGTCCTTGGCAACGTCAGGGAAGGAGCCGGGTAGGAGCCAAACCCCAGACCAAAGGACTCAAGAGGGGAACCCTCAGCTCCACGGTGGTGCAGCGCTCAGGTCCGTTGGGCGTGCTCCCTTCCTCCCACCCTGGTCTCCTGGTAGAGACCTCACTCTGACAGAGGAGGGGGAGGCTCTGTCTTCCTTCCAGATGCTATTTTTATGCAGACCCCATCTTGAGCAGCCTCGAAAGCACTTCTGCCTACAGCCAAGCTCAGGATGAGCCCGTCCTCTCTCAGATACCCTGAGGGCTCCCACTGCTGCTGGCCCGGGTGCATCCTCGGTGCCTCTCAGCTGTCCTTCTCCATGACACCCCGTTCTGAGTTCCTTATCCCATCCCGCACTTGGCCCTCAATGTCCGCAGTGTCAGCGTCTGGCAGGGCTAGCAGGTGACTCCAGGACACCTTCCTTCCTCCCCCTGTGGGACCCGCAAAGTCCTCGTCATGCCTCACCTCCGAGTATCCTCACCTCCCTCCTCACACAGCCTGCGCCCTGGCCCACAGGTATTGGCCACCTTGCTTCACCACGCTCCTGTGTCGGCATTGCCCTGCCTGCTCTGACCTGCCCCAGCCCCGTGTGCCTGTGCCCTCAACGCTGCCCAGCAGTCGCACCACCTTCCAGTCCATGCTCCTTCCTTGAACCTCCAGCACCCCATTCCCCAGTCTCTGCCCCCGTGGCACCATCGCCCGTGCCCACCAAGGACTCCTCCCCGTGGGTGGCCAGCCCCGCCCCCCCGGGTGTGTTCCAGGATTCTTCTCCCTGCCCCGTGGATCCCAGGAGCAGACGAGCCAGCTACGGCCCCAAAGCCTCTCTGGATGCCCCTCCACCAGCTGCCTCCCCTTGGCGGCAACACCCCTGAGACGCCTCCCTGCTGTCCACATGGCTTGCCTCTTCTCTTGAACGGCAACAGGGAGGCTCCCTCCCCACCCCCTCTGAATTGCTACCTCCCCTCTCAGTGGCATCTGGGTGGCCTCTAGACACCTGGCCTGTCCCCCATGTTCCTGGCTAGTTCCCCTCGGCGGCCCCCCATGTGGGTCCCAGGCACTTTCTCAGGAATCCCCCCCACAGCAGTCCTAACCCTGCCGTCCCCTCGTATCTGGCACCCTGTCTCTCAGTGAGGTCAGCTCCCACGCAGAGCTGGCCCTCTCCCTCTTGGCAAGCCCCAGAGCCAGCGTGTCCGTGTGCTGAGCCAGCGCCTGTGGGGAACGCATGTTAATTGGTCCTCCCACCCTCCTCGGGGTGCCTGGCCAGTGCGGCTCTCTGAATGATGGATAAGCAGTGGTCTGGGTGGCACTCACGCGTGCGAGTGAGCAGCACCACTGGCCTGCTGATGTCATTCTTGTTGTTGGCATTGCGCTTGACTGAGAAGACAGAGATGTTGTAGACCCTGCCAGCCGCCAGGGCCCGGAGCTGGTGTGAGGAGCGGCTCTGGTCCACAAAGTCTGTGCGGCGGTAGGAGCCGTCGGGGGAGGCGTAGGTGACCGCGTAGCCATCGAGCATCTGCCTGGCAGCCTGGCCTTCGGGTGGGCGCCAGGAAATGGAGACCCCGCTCTCCTCTACTTGTTCTACCTTGAGGGCCGTTGGTGGGAAGAGCTCTTCAGGGTTTCAGTTAAGAACAAGGGAAGGGGTGTGGTCAGCTGTCAGCCATGGAAGCCCTGGCCCCAAGTCAGGTGTCTCGCCCATTTGGCTCTCAGGCCTGGCTACCCCTTGGGTGGCAGGGGGCAACCGCTGGCAGGGAGCCTGCTTGTGGTGCTCACAATAGACTCCTTCATTTGGTTTCTAGCCAGTGCCTCCTGGGGGGCTCACATGTGTGGGCACGTGTGACCGCATGCATGCCTCCTGGGGGGCTCACGTGTGTGGGCACGTGTGACCACATGCATGCCTCCTGGGGGGTGCTCACGTGTGCGGGCACATGTGACCGCATGCATGCCTCCTGGGGGGCTCACATGTGTGGGCACGTGTGACCACATTCATGCCTCCTGGGTGCTTATATGCCCCTCCATGCTTCTTGTGCAGAGCCTGGTAAGCAACTGCTTAGATTTGGCCTGTCCTCTGGGGTGTCTGCCACCCTCTGTGGGAGGAGGGGAGACCCTGCCCCCCATGCTGGCACCCTTGCTGCCTCACCTTTGGCACAGTCCTTGCCCGTGTAGCCCACTTTGCAGGTGCAGCTGTGGGAGCCATTGCTGACCAGGCAGTAGCCGCGGCCCCCACAGGGGCTGGAGAAGCAGGGGTCACTCACTGGGGGAAGGGAATGCAGCAGTGAGCACTGGGGTGTTCCCAGGCCCCCCATTCCTGCTGGGCCCTTGCTCCTGGGGGCACAGGTTGTTCCTGTGTGGGTGTCTGTGGAGTGGAGGTGGCTGGTACCATCATGGGCACTGCTTTTGGGAGGTAGAGGGAGGGCATGGCTCGCCAGAGGCCCCACCAAGAGGCTGCGCAGGTACGGCCAGGCCATCTCACCACCACCCCAAGCCAAGGTGCCCTGGTGGGTGGGGACTTAAGGTGGGGTGAGTACAGCGCTGGCCCCTCTTGGGGGGTAGGTGGCAGCTGAGCAGCCGAGAGCACTGGCCCCTCCACGGCCTCCCTCTGTGCCAGGCTGTGGGTACCAGTGTGGACCTGAGCTCCCCAGGCCAGGTCAGAGCCCACAGGTTCCCTGAGTAGCCGCAGGAAACACTTGCGAACAGCCAGCAAGCCCCTCCTACTATCACAGCTGTTGCCCTCTGTCCTCGGTGTGCTCTCGCTGCCCCAGGCCTGTGCAGTGAGACTATCTGGCCACAAACAGTCCCCACTGTGTCTGTCCCCAGGCAGGCTCCTGTGCCCTGCAGTGCCTGGTCACAGGCCTTGTCCCCAGCGCAGCCTTCACTGCCCTGTGGTGGGGCCGGAGCCCAGCAGCCCCGTCCACTCTACACAGCCAAGTGCTGCCAGCCAGGCCCAGCTGAGGGGCTGGGGACACTGGAACAAGGCAGATTAGGCCACCCCCCTCCCTAGGGCACACCCGTTCTAGGAGGGGAGACACGATCAGCAAGTTGGGGAAGTATTGACGAGACAATTCCAGAGAACAATAAGTGCTATAAAGGAGAAAATGGTGCTGGATTGGTGAGTGAGGGGGTAGAGCTCCACTGCAGATCAGTGGTCAGGGAAGGCCTGGTCCAGGGGACATTTCAGCCAGGACCTGATCCCTGAGGAGCCCCTGCCATGGACTGATCGGGAAGAGTATTCCAGATGTAAGAACAGCGAATGCCAGGCCCCTGGGCTGCAATGAGCTTGGCCTGTCCAGGGACGGCAGGGCCGTGAGGCCAGATGGAGCCTCCTCGGGGTGAAGTGGGACCGTCGGGGAGGGTAAGTGCAGGAGATGGGGGAGCTTGGGAGGCACCGTCATGGGACTGAGCGGAGACCAGAGGAAGGGCCACCAGCGAGGACTGAAAAGGGGCCTCTGGAGGAGGAGCAGTGGCCCTCACCCCTACCTGTCTCGCAGTGGTAGCCGAAGAAGCCCTCTGGGCAGACGCACAGGTAGGCCCCACCGCCATTCTCGCACTGGCCTCCATGCTGGCAGGGGCTGGAGTCGCAGGCGTCCACCTCTGGAGAACACCCAGAGAGTCGGCCCGAGCCGCAAGGGGGTGTCTGGGGGAGGGAGGAGAGGACAGCGGGAGGAAGGGAAGGGGAGGCAAGGAGAGAGGCTGGGCGGGTGGGGGGTCAGTGGGCGAGCCCTCACCCTTGGTGGGTGCCCGGCCCTCCCCTCATCCCTCACCTCTGGGGTCCCTCCCCCCTGGGGGCCTGTCCAGCAGGGTGGCAGGGACTGTCCCCTCCTCTCTGCCCTCTGAGCATCCCAAAGTCTGTGTTTGTTGAAAACAGGTTTGCCCGGGGTGTCTGGTGTGTCCCAAGTGTGGGTAAGGGCCAGGTGCACAGGGGACCCACCCAGGTGCAGCTCTTACCTATCTCACAGTGGACTCCAGCGAAGCCTTTGGGGCACTGGCAGACAAAGGCCCCTGGGAGGTCCCTACAGGAGCCTCCATTTTTGCAGGGCTGCGCCCGGCACTCATCTGTCTCTGCAGAGACAGGACACGACGCTGCATGGCCCTACACAGGCCCTACACTGGCCTACACAACCCCCAGGGTTCCGTGTGTGCCCTGAGGCTTCAGCCTCACACTGGCCCCCTCCGCTGCCTTCCCAGCAAAGCCCCCACCCCCAGGCTGCTCCTGCCTTCATTGCCCAGGCTTCACAGGGACCCCTCCGGGACGTACTGGGCCTGGCCCTCCCTAGGACAGGGTCTCTGTCTCAGGGCTTTGAATCCTACACAGGCATAAGGGGTGCAGGGCTCGGAGCCCTGGACCGGGAGTCAGGAGCATGATCTGCCCTGTCCCCACCCCACCTTCTCTGCTCCTGAGGCCAGAGTCTGCAGGAGGCGGGAGAAGAGTGTTGAGGTCAGCGTTTCTCAGCTGAGCTCTCAGTCTTCCCGGGGAGGTGGAGGCAGAGATGTTTATAAACGGCTGTCCTGGATGTCAGAGCTCAGGGGCCTGAGAGAACAGGCAGTGGCCAACCAGACAGAGTCCAGCCCAGGGAGATGAGTGGCTGGAGCAAGGTGACCACACCCAGGGAAACCCCAGTGCCTCAGGCCCACGGCCAGGGTGCTGGAGCTGCTGCTCCCCTCGCAGGGAGGGGCGGGACCTCTCTTACCCAGCTCACAGTGGGCTCCTTCATGCCCCGCACTGCAGATGCACAGGTACCCAGCGACACGGTCCTGGCAGGAGCCCCCATGCAGGCACGGCTGGGATCGGCACTCATCAATTTCTGAGAGAGGAGAGCCAGGTGCACAGGGCCAGGAGTAAGCCCAAAAATAAAGCAATGTTGCCGTTATTAGAGGCAATGGCTTGAAGCTGAATTAAGATAGACATAAATTAGTTTTGTTCCGAGGGGGTGGACAGAATTCTATGACATCCTCTTGGTGCTTGGAGAGGCCATAATCCAGGAAGGGCACCCTTGGAGGGGAGGGGGCGTGCAGCAGACCGGGGGGCCCAGTGCTGGGCTGGTGTCTATGAAATGACCAGGCATGCTCATAATGACCTTGAGGGCTCCCAGAAGACATTGTGGGACTTAATCCCAATGGCTCCCAGGTGGGCAGACCTAGTCTTGCCAAGTCAATACATAATAATCATGTATGAAATCAATACATTTGGGGATGAGTCCTTCATTTTAAAATATTCACATGTTTTTTTTTTTATACTGGGAGTTGTGCTCCTGAACTCAAAATGTTCAATTTAGAAAAGTTTAATTTTAATGCCTGACATGTAAATAAGTAAATAAACGGTAATGACATAATGACACCTGGGGGCCAGCACCCAACCTGGGAGCTAGAATGTTGACTGGCTCATCTGGTGCACTTCCCCATCCCTTGTGACATGAATTTCTGTGGTTATCATCTCTGTGCCTCTTTAAATTTTTATGAATTTCCCAAACAATATATGGTTTTGTTTTTGCTATTTATGAACTTTATTAATGGGTCATTGTGATGTACGTACTCTTCTCTCACTCAACATTATATTAATAAGATATGCCCATATTGTCTTGGGTTGCTGTGGGTCGTTGCCATTCACTGCAGTATAATATTCCACAATGTAATTATACTATTCTACCATTCTTGTTTGGTGGGCATTTGGGTTGGTTCTAGACTTCTCACTATTGCACAGAAATGCTTCTGTGTATATTTTTTCATGTCTCCTGATGTAGATGTGCAAGTTTTTCTTAGATTTATACCTAGAAGTGGAATTGCTGAGAAATGGTTTATATGAATAGTCAACTCAACAGGCAAATTACTAGATCCTTTTTAAAGGGCTTTTACTGATTTACACTTCCTCCAGCAATTTATGAGAAATCCTGTTGATCCCCATTCTCACCAATATATGGGCTTTTAGATTTCTGAAGTTTTGCCAACTGAATGTATCTCATTGTGCTTTTGACTTGCATTTCACTGGTCACCAATGAAGTAGAATATTTCTTCTTATGTTTGTTGGCTTTACATGTCTTCTCTTGCATGAAATGCCTACTCATGGGTTTTGCCTATCTTCCTATTGGGTTGATTATTCTTTTATTATTGATTCATAGAGTTCTTCATATATTTTTGAAATCAGTCATATATATATATATCTTCTCCCAGTTTGTAGCTTATATTTCACTTTCTTCTTCAAGGCAGATGAATTTAAGTTCCTAATTTTTATGTACTTGATTTGTCCATTTTTGTCTTTTATAGTTAGTGTTTTTTTGTGGCTTAAGGAATCTTTCCATACCCCAAGGTCAAAAAGATATTTACCTATATTTTCCACACAAAATTGTATAGTTAAAAAAAAATTTAATTCCTTAACCCATCTGGAATTAATTGTTGTGTATGGTGAGAAGTAGGGACCAATGTGGTATTCTTCCAAGTGCATACCTGTTTCATTCCAGCTGTCACCAAGATTCTCATATGCTTTCTTTTAGACGTTTATAGTTTTAGCTTTTACATGTATGTTTATAATTCATTTCACACATAAAAAATTTATGTTTTTGATGCTATTATACATAATATTGTTTCATTTTCTGAGTGTTCACTGCTAGAATATGGAAATATGATTGGTTCTGCATATTGACGCTGTAGTGTTTGACCTCATTGGATTCTACAGCTTCTTCTGTAGAATCTCTTAGGATTTTCTATGTGCATGATCGTGTCATCTTTGCTTCTTTCTTTCCAATACATATGCCTTTTATTTCCTTTTCTTGTCTGTGGCGCTGTCTAGGACCTCCAGGACAATGCTGAGGGAATTGGTGACATGGACACCTTTGCCTTATTACTGATTATAGCAGGAAGCTTTCACCATTGTTTTGTCACCTGTTGATTTTTCATGGATGCCCCTTGTCAGGTTGAAGAAATTCCTTTCTCCTTTCTACTCTTAGTTTATTAAGAGTTTTTAATAATAGTTGAATTTTGTCAAATTATTTTTCTGCATCTATTGAGATAATCATACAGTTTTCTCCTTTACCTCCTAATATGGTGAATTACATTTATTGATTTTCAGACGTTAAACCAACCTGTGTTCTTAAGAGAAATCCCACTTGGTCATGATGTCTTACCCTTTTTACGTAGTACTGGATTTGATTTAGTAATATTTTGTTAAGATTTATGTGTCTATGTTCATGAGGAATATTAGTCTGTAATTTCATTTTTCGTAATGTCTCTGGTTTTGGTATCAAAGCAATACTGGTCTCATCAAATGCGTTCATAAAGAGTATTATTCCTTTCTGAAATGTCTGATAGAACTCACCAGTGAAACAATCTGGTCCTGCCATTTTCTTTGCTGGAGAGTTTTTAATTAAAAACTAAATTTATTTAATAGACACAGGGCTATTCGTATTTTCTATTTATCCTTGTGTCAGTTCTGGTAATTTATGTCTTTCAAGGTATTCATCCATTTTCTGTAAGTTGTCAGATACATTGGCCTAAAATTGTTCACAGTACCCTCTTGTTGCCCTTTAAACACTGGTAGGATCTTTAATGATGTCTTCTCTTTCATTCTGATATTGCTAATTTTTCTTTCTTTTTTTCTTGATCTAGCTAGCTAGAGGTTTATCAATTTTATTGATCTTTTCAAGGAACTAGCTTTTGGTTTCATTCATTTTATCTGTATATGTCTTTTTTTATAATTACATTTGCTAATTGTTTGTTGATATATAAAAATGCAATTAATTTTGTTATAATAACCTATATCCACTAAACATGTTACACTTCCTATCATTTTCAGTAGTTTGCCTGTAGATTAAAGACAACCATATCAGTTGCAAATACTGACATTTTTACTTCTTCCTTTAGTGTTTTCATAACTTTAATTTCTTTCTCTTACTTTATTGCATTGGCTAGTACTTCCAATATAATATTGATTAGACTTAGTGATAACGGGCATCCTTGTCTTGTTCCCAATTTTAAGGGGAATTTTTCTCTATTTAGGATAATGTTTATTCTACGATTGAGGAGAGGCATAGTAAAATTGCCTCAGAAGATAATCTCTTTCCCCCTGTTGGTAGCTCAGCATGCCTGAGTCAGTTCAACGGAACAGCTTTTGAATTCCAGATCCTCCCCCTGTATAACAAGGATAAGGAGACTCACTGTTCCACACCTCTCTTGTAACCTGTACTCCTTCCTCTATAAATATGTTGAGTGTTATTGACATGCTTTACATGGTGCATCCAGTCTAGCATGCCTGGCATAAGCACACCTATCTGTGGGATATGACTACTTGGAGGGTTATATGGGCTCTGCTATTTCTTTAAGTTTTCCCTCCAATAAATCCTATATTATTTTATACCACACGTATTAGAGATGTGTGTGTGTCATGTTATTTTTATCTGGATAAGGAAGTACTTTTTATTTGGTAAGAATTTATTTCATGAATGGGTATGAATTTTGTCAAATGCTTATTATGCATTCATTGGCATTCTTATATGATTTTTCTCCTTCAATTGGATAATGTAGCAGATTTTTCTAATATCAAACTATTCTTGCAACAATTCAACTTGATAATGGTGTATATAGTCTTTATAGACTGTCAAATTTCTGCATCTGGGGTTCATATGTTTAATGGACCCATATTTTTACTTTCTCCAACTGTCCATATCTGGTGTTGGTATCAAGGTTATACTGGCCTCAGAGAATGGGTTGGCACATATTCTTTATTTTATATTCTCTGGAAGAGCCTGTATAACGCTGCAACAATCTGTTTCCGGGCAGTTTGGTAGAATTTACCCATAACATTGTTTGGGCCTGGTGTTTCTTTGTGGGAAAATGCTTTAACTCTGCTTCAATTTCTTTAAATAGTTAAAGGATTTTGAAGGCTTTCTGTATTTCTTTGGGTCATTTTTGGTAAGTTATATTTTTCTATGACTACCATGTCCATTTCTCCTGAGGTTTCAAATTTATTTGTATCGACTAATTGATAGTATTCCTGTATTATCTTTTTTTTAAAAAAAAATCTTTATGTTCCTTTATTGGAGCAAGATGCCTGACTGATATAGTGATGTATTTACTAAACAAAGACGTGTGCAGAAATTACAGACTATCCATCTAGACAGATTTTCATTACACTTTGCCTATTGATAGAATAGTTCCATTTATAAAGTTTAATACATCAAAAAGCTTTGAATTTGACCAGGCTGTCCATTAATTCATCTCTGAAAAAGTGGCATTTAATTTTAGCTACTATATTTTACAGCATGAAAAAGCTTTTGCATTAGGCATCTTCTCAAAATGTTATTCTACGTACAATGGTATTTAGCAGGCAGAGTAGAGTCCATTGTCTCACCTCACACAGATGGGTCTCATTTGAGCTATATGCTAAATAGCTGGTACTTTGAGACAAAAGTACTCCTGACCTGAGTTTCCTTCCACCAATATGGACTTCTTACTCTGAGAGCCTGTCTCCTCAGCCAAATTTTATAGTACCAATGAAGACATGCCAGCAGTTGCTCCATGTGTAACTTGGCATTAGAGCACCAGGTCTGTCTAAAGGTGGTGGCAGGCACTATTCCTATATCAAGGTAAATAAAGGCTCATTTTTTAAAATGCCAATTTGAGATACAAATCAAGGGTACAACATACTCAGAACTGAATTTTGAGCAATCTGGTATCCTGAATGATGCGAAAATTTTCAGAAACTGATGACAAATTGTACCCCATGTTTCCCAGCTATGGAGACATTAATACATTGATTCAAATCCCTTTTCTCAATCCACAGAGCCCTGGAAGTCATCCTGCAAAGTGTGTATCAAAAACCATATTATCTTTTTAATCTCTGCTGTGTGTATGGTTATGTCATCTTTTTCATTTATAAAAATTTTTGTGCCTTTTGTTTTTCTTTATCAGTCTTGATAGATATTTGTCCATTTTAGTAGGCATTTCAAAGAATTAATTTTGGCGTTTTTTATCTTTCCTTTTGTTCCTTTGATTTCTATTTCATTAATTATTGCTTGTACTTGCACTGCTTCCCTCTTTTTTAAGTATCATTTGGTGTTCTTTTCCTAACTTCTGAAGTCAGACATTTAGTTCATTAATTTTAAACTTTTCTAACATGTGTATTTCCCCCCAGAGGGCCCGCAGGTCACCGTGGCACTGGGGAGGCTCGCTCCAGACACCCTGCGGCTGGCAGACTTGGATGTGGTTGGGGGTGCTCAGGCTGTAGCCTTGGTCACATGCGTATAGGGCCACCGAGCCCAGCCGGGTACCGTTGAAGCGCAGCGTAGCGTGCTTCACCTCCTCGGGGGGGCCGCAGTCCACTTCTGCAAGGACACAGCAGCCCCGTCCTGTACCCAGGGGCACCTGCCTGGGGACACCCCACTTCTCTGCCCTCTGCTCCACCAGGCGGCAGGGCTCGGGGACACCTCCTCCTCGCACAGCCCGTGCCAGGATGAAGGTGCCTTGATTTCCAGGACAGCCTGCCTAGAGGTTTCCTTTCCTTCTCCCCGCGCCCCGCACCCCCAGCCCCCTGCCCAGCCCTGCTATGCCCTTCTGGGATTAGGAGGAAATCCTGTGCCCCCCACCCTGACGCCCCTGGCCCTCTCACCCGCCTGGCACCAGCGTCCTGTGTACCCTGCTGGGCAGCGGCAGGAGAAATCTGTGCCCAGGTCCTCGCAGGTGCCCCCATTCACACATGGGCTCCGGAAGCAGGGAGAGGGGGCTGCAAGGGCAAAGGGGTCACCATCACCCATCACCGTGGCCTCCCTGAAGGCCTCTGGGCTCCATGGGGCAGTCCTGCCTCCTGAGCCCAGCCTCCCACTCCTCCACAGCCTGGGCCATCACTCCCCACTGGGCCCATTTTTTTTTTAATAATTTTATTTATTTATTTATTTCCCCAAAGCCCCAGTAGATAGTCATATGTCACAGTTGCAACATCCTTCTAGTTGCTGCATGTGGGACGCGGCCTCAGCATGGCCAGAGAAGCGGTGCGTTGGTGCACGCCGGGGATCCGAACCCGGGCCGCCAGCAGCAGAGCGCGCGCACTTAACTGCTAAGCCACGGGGAGGCCCTGGGCCCATTTTCTGATCTGCAGAGGAGCCGCCCTGGCGCTGCTGTCTCCAGCCGCCCTGCCCACCGGCTCCGCCCACCTTACCTATCTCGCAGTGCCGCCCGGAGAAGCCTGGGGGACAATCGCACTTGTATTTGCCGATGTAGTGGAAGCAGGTGCCGCCGTTGTGACAGGGGCCTGAGGCGCACGAGTCTGGCTTCCCTGGAAGCAGATGGCACCCACCGAGGTCAGGTGTCATGCGTTCACCACCCACTGCCCCCCGCCCCGATCCCGACATCCCAGAGCTGGGGGCTCTTCACAGGGTTGCTCCTGACTAGCAGACTCATGGCCGCCGGTTGGGGGCTTCAGGTCCAGGTCCAGCTCCCCACCCAGCCTTCCAGGCTAATTCCCTCTGGCCGGGGTCGCACCGATCTCGCAGTGCCTCCCAGTGAAGCGGAAGGGGCAGCTGCAGTGGTACTCGCCGCCTGCCTCCTTGCACGTGCCCCCATTCCGGCAGGGCGCCGAGCTGCACAGGCGTGGCCGGGCTGTGTGGAAGGACAGAGAGACAGAGGAGGTGAACAAGGGCCGGCTGCTGGCCCTGCCCCACCCACAATGTCCCACTCATGTCTTCTCAGTCCTCAGGGCCAGGGGACCCATAGGCCCAGGCTTGCTTCTCAGCTGAGCCCCTGGGGCCCAGCAGCAGCAGCAGAGGCTGAGCCAGCCAGGGGCATACCCGCGGGACTTGCAAGCTGGAGACTCCCACTCAGCCTGGGGCCCTCTGCCTGCCTATCCTCTCTTCAGGCTCTGGGGGTTGCTGGGTGCCTCCTGATGAAGAGCCAGCCCCATGGCGCAGCAAACCCTGCATTCCTCCTGGCTGCACAGCGGGTAACTGCCATCCAACCACAGAGGAGCCTGGATGCAGCTGAGACAACATCGTGATCCACAGCAGTCCATTTTGACTTCTGTGTTTTCTGTACCTGTATTGGTGCAGACACATTTTCTCTGGGTCCTAACATCTCCTAGGAGCCCGGAGGAGCTCACGGCCTGGGGCTGTGCTGGAGGCATCCTCATATTTAAAGGTGTGAATTGAGTGGCACATCTGTCCTCCCACCTTGAGGCATTGCACCTTCACAGGCCCAGCAAGGAGTTTAGATCCTCTGCCTCCTCAACGTCCTTGAGGGGGAGTGTGCGGCAGGAGGGGGGCCTGCCTGCTGTGCTCAGCACTTTTCTCCTCCCCACCCCACACCCTGAGGGGCCTCACAGGCTGCATGTCCAAGTTCAGGCCACCCTACCCCTGAAAGCAGCCCCCTCGTGTCTGCACTTTGGGACACCTTTGTTAAGAGTGAAGGACCTTGGCAACACGTGCAGAGAACTGAGCAGTGGGCCCTTCTCTTTGGAAACCCCTTCCTTCTCCTGGAGGGGTGAGGGAAGCTGTAGGGGTTCCATGGATCAGAGCACCAGGGACCTGCCCTCAGGGCCACCATGAAAGCAGGAGAGCCTTCAGGTAAAGCAACTGAGGTCTTGGTTCTCTGGACAAGCAAGAGCAGGGGGAGAGCAAGAGGGATGTATGTGGCCCGGGCACTGAGGTCAGGCGGCTGGCCTTCTGGGCTCTGACCAAGGGGATGTCTGGGATGCATGGGTCACTGAAAAGAGTCCTGAGCATTGCTTCAAGCTGCATGGAAGGGACAGTCCTGGGTGGCACTGGCAAGGACAGCAATGCCTGTGATGTACTTATTGAAGAATATTTACATTCTTAAGTGGCTAAGTGTTGTAAAATGTTGACATTCTCCAAGTTGAGTTAGATTTAACAAATCCTAATGAATTTTTTTAAAAGAGTCAATGATTCTAAAATCCATTTGGAAAAATGCTGAGCAGGAAATGAAGCCTATTCTGAAGAAAGCAAAGTAATGACCAGGAAGCCACAGACCAGAGTAACCACAAAAACCACTGAAAGGATGAGGGGCTAGCACAAAAACAGAGCCGAACCAGGCTCGAAAAGGTGAAGAATTAATTGAAAAAAATAATCGAGCAGTAGAGTTGCCGCCCTCCCCTCCCCCTACCTTTCTCGCAGTGCCTGCCGTGGAACCCGCGAGGGCACTCGCACGTGTAGGAGTCGTCGTGGGCGTCACAGGAACCTCCGTTGAAGCAGGGGTCCGAGTCGCAGGGTGAGGGCAGCGCTATGGGGGCAGAGGGCGCCCCTGGAGCAGGTGCTGCAGCCCAAGCAAGAGGCTGGCTACCCCACGCCTGCCAGGGTCACCCTGACATCCTGGCTGGAACCATGGTGCTTAAAATACACTATGCGGGGGTCTTGATTCCTCATACTGGGCTCTAAGGCCCCTCCCTGGAATTTCTTTTATTCTTGATTTTACCAGAATTCACACTCCTCTTCTATGAGCTAGATTGAGCTGTGGTCCACAAAGGTCTTGGTATCACCACCATCATGATCGCCACATGTAGTTACACACCATGTAAGTCATTATCTACACACTAACAAATACATGGTGGTAAGCGTATTTAATCACACAAACACTTAATTAGGCATGCATAACTATTTTTTCTTTTTTTCAGGGAAAGATTCGCCCTGAGCTAACGTCTGTTGCCAATCTTCCTCTTTTTTTTTCCCCCTCCCCAAAGCCCCAGTGCATGGTTGTATACGTAGTTGTAAGTCCTTCTAGTTCTTCTATATAAGCCGCCACCACAGCGTGGCAACTGACAGAGGGGTGGTGTGGTTCTGCGACTGGGAAACGAACCCAGGCCACTGAAGCAGACAGCACCGAACTTTAACCACTAGGCCATCAGGGCTCACGCATAACTATTTTAATAGCTAAGCTAGGGGCTTAGGGAAGACGCTGCACGGTGCTTGTACGTGTCCAGAGGTGCTCCTCCGGCTGTGAGCTTCCTGCTGCGGAGTGGGGTGGATATGGCCCATATCACAGAGGAGGACCCTGAGAGACGTGCACCTGCCCGCAGGCCCTCCACCTGCCATGCCCACTGTTTTCTCCCCCACCTACTCTCCCCCTGGTTTCGGTGCAGAATCCCAGCCCCACAGGCCCATGCCCACACCCCTACCCCCACTCACAGTGGCTGACGTTGTGGTCAGTGTGGCAGACGCAGAGATAGCTCCCGCCGTACTCCATGCAGTAGCCCCCATCGGGGCACTGTGTGTTCATGTTGCAGGGCGTGGCTGTGACTTCTGCAGGCAAAGGAAGAAGCCCCATCTCATGTCTTCCTGGGGACCTCGTGTCCTTGACAAGGGGCGGGCGACCAGGTTCAGGCACTCTTGTGGCCGGCCCCCTCCTGGGGTTGGGGTGGGGGGTCACGGGACCAGTGGTCGAGGGTCTGGACCTGAGGATCCTGGCCTAGGCCCACGCCACCATTTATACCCTGGTTTTGGGGATGCTCAGGGGCAGGGTGGGAAGGGTGCTTCCTGGGCACCTACCAAATTCGCAGAGGAGTCCAAAGAAGCCTGGGGGGCACTGGCAGAGGGTAGTGTTGGCCCCCAGGCATCTGCCACCGTTGCGGCACTCACAGTCATCAGGGGTTCCTGCCACGGGGTGACAGAGGAGCCTTCAATGTGGGGGTGCCGGAAGGCGGGCCCTCTCCTGACCCTGCCTTGCTCCTAGCCACCTTCCCGTAAAAACTGCTGTGTACACACCACCCCACCACTCACACTTACTCACACTGACACTCACACATTCACACATTCTCCCTCGCGGGTGTCTGCACGCACACTCATCTGCCTTCCTGCATGCAAACCCACGAGAGGCCCCACCCCTGGGACCGCAGCCCTGGCAGCCCCAACAGCTCAGGCCCAGACGCACTCTCCCTGCAGTTGAGGCCCATGAAGCCTTCGGGGCATTCACACACATAGCCCTGATCTGCATCCACACAGGTGCCTCCGTTCTGGCAGGGGGCTGAGAGGCAGGCATCGGGCCCTGGGTGGCTTCCTGCAAGAAAGGCAGTGGTCACCAGAGTCCACGCAGAGAGCATGGGGAGAATAAAGCCAAGGGCCAGGAAGAGGGCTGGCCTCCCTGCCCAGTCCCCACAGCACACAGCGTTGGGGTCTGACCTCTGTTCTCAGTGCCAAGTAGAACTGAAGCCCGGGGCCTATTTTCTGGAAACTGATTTCTACCTGCCACCCGGCCACCCTCAGGCTCCCTCTTTGGAGCAGAATGAACTGAGCAAGAGCAACAAGGGGGCCCCGCTGGTGCACCAAAGGACCTAGTGAGGCCAGAGGCCGTCGAGTGTTTCTGATCAAGCATCTCTGTTAGCAAAATATTTGGGATTTTCCAGGTATCTTCCTCTTGTTGATTTCTAGTTTAATTTTGCTGTGGTCAGTGAACACGAGCTTTTTCAATTATCGAGCCGTATTTTGTGGCCTATAGGGTGGTCAGTCATGGTGAATGCTCCATGAGCACTTGGAAAGAACAAGTGTAGATGTCAAGCAGGCCAGGCTGCTGACAGTGCTGTCAAGTCTTCCACATCCTTATGATTTCTGTCCACGTGCTCTACAAATTACTGGGACAAGAGTGTTGAAATTTCCACCTATAATTATGGATCTGTTTCTCCTTGTAGTTTTCTCAGCTTTTGCTTCGTGACATTTGCTTCCTGTTAGTAGGTGTTAATAGGTGCAAATATATTTAGAGTTGTGTCTTCTTGATGAATTGACCCCTTTGTCATTCTACAAGGTCCCTCTCCATTGCTGGCAGAATTCCTGTTCTTAGGTTAATCTGTATGAAATGAACATAGCCAGCTTCTCTTGATTAGTGTGTGCCAATTGACTCATTTTTTAGATGTTCAATTTCTTCGTGTAGTTCCAGAATTTCTTTTAAATTAATATATAATAAAATTGACTTTTGTTTGTACATGTCTATGATTTTTAACACGTATAGATTTGTGTGACCCCCACCACAATCAGGATACAGAACTTTCCATCACCCCAAAAGACTCCCTTGTTCCATCCCTTCAGGGTCATAGACTCCGTCTGCTCTTGAACCCCTGGCAACTAGTGATCTGTTCATCATGATAGTTCTGTCTTTTCAAGAATGCCATAGAAGTGGACCCAACCATATGTCATCTTTCAGGACTTCTTGTTTCACTCAGCACAATGCCTCTGAGATCCATCTCAGTTGTATCAGTAAGTAGTCTTCTTTATGACCGAGTGGTATTCCATCATATAGAGGTACCACCATTCGTCTATCCATTCACCCAGTGAAGGACATTCGGGTTCCCAGTTTTTGGTGATTACAGACATGCTATAAACATTCGTGTGAACATAAGTTTTCATTTCTTTAGGGTTAATACCTAGGAGTGGGATTTCGGGGTCATGTTGTATGTTTAAGCTTATGAAAAACTTCCAAACTGTCTTCAGAGTGGCTAACGCACTTGGCATTCCCACCAACAATATGTGAGAGTCTCGTTGTTCTGTATCCCTACTTGGTTAGTGTTTTTTATTTTAGCTGTTTTAATAGGTTTGCAGTGGTATCTCATTGTGGCTTTAATTTGCATTTCACCAATAGCTAATGATAATGACAAATAAGAACATCTGTTCATCTGCTTATTTGCCTTCCACATACCCTTTTTGGTTAAGTGTCTGTTCAAGACTTTTGTCCATTTTTCAGTTGGGCTATTTTCTCACAGTCGAGCTTTGAAAGTTCCTTATGCATTCTAGACACCAGTTCCCTGTCAGATATGAGTTTTGACATTCTTCCCAGTCTGTAGCTTGTCTTTTCATTCTCTTAACCATGCCTTTCAGCAAACATTTTTAATTTTGATGAAGTCCAATTTATCTATTTTTTCTTCAATGGATCATGCTTTTGCTGTTTTTATCTAAGAACTCTTTGCTTAACTCCAAGTCATGAAGATTTTTCTCTTGTTTTCTTTTTAAAATGTTATAGTTTTACATTTTCCATTTCAGTATATGATTCATTTTGAGTTAATCTTTGTATAAGGTGTGAAGTTTAGGCTGAAGTTCATTTTCTGCATAAGGATGTCTAATTGCTCCAACACCATTTATTGAAAAGGTCATCCTTTCTCCGTTGAATTGCTTTTATACCTTTTTCAAAAACTTGGCCACATTTGTATGGGTCTGTTTCTGGATCTTCTCTTCTGTTCCATTGATCAATGTGTCAGTCCCTTTGCCAATACCACATGGTCTTGACCACTGTGGCTTTATAGTAACTCTTAAGACCGTGTAGTATGATTCCTCAAAATTTATTCTTCTTTTTCAAAATTGCTTTGATTAACCTAATTTCTTTGCCTTTCCGTATAAATTTTAGAACCAGCTTGTCTATAGCTACAAAAAGCCCTGCTGAGATTTTGATTGGAATCAAGTTAAGTCTATAGACCAGTTTGGGGAGAACTGACCTATTTACTGTGTTGAGTCTTCTAATCCATGAACATAGTATGTCTCTGCACTTACGTAGATACTCTTTGATTTCTTTCATCAGCATTTTGTAGTTTTCAGCATAAAAGTCCTACACATGTTTTATTAGATTTATACCTAAGTCTTTCAACTTGGGAGGAGCTATTATAAATGGTATTGTTTTTAATATTTTGGATCAGATTACAATGCCCAACTGGAGAGAGCTCAGGAGTTCATAAGTAATACAATAGGGTTGCTGTCCCAAGATCTCCCTCTCCATAGTCCCCCCAGTACTTTCCAGTTCTCTGGGGCTGCCCTTTTTAGTCCTCGAGCAAGAAAGCTGGGGCTTTAATTGCCCCATCTGCTCCATATTTCCTGTGACTGCACTCATATCTGGGGCCAAGGGGTGGGAGGACAGACAAAGGGAAAAACAATAGGAGTGCCTACCCTTGTGAAGCCATAGTACCGCCAGCTGGAGAGGAAGGTTCTCCCTCAGTTTTAGACACCCAAGGTTTCCCCCCATCTCTGCCACTGTCAGTCCTGCTTCTCATGCCTAATTAGAGGCTTCTCCTGGATCCCACACCTAATTAGAGGCTTCTCCTGGACGCTGAGCCTGACTAGAGGCTTCTCCTGGATCCCATGCCTGACTAGAGACTTCTCCTGGATCCAGAGCCTGACTAGAGTTTCTCCTGGATCCCGAGCCTGAATAGAGCCTTCTCCTAGAACTTGAGCCTGACTAGAGACTTCTCCTGGATCCCGAGCCTCAATAGAGGCTTCTCCTAGAACTTGAGCCTGACTAGAAGCTTCTCCTGGATCCCAGGCCTGACTAGAGTCGTCTCCTGGATCCTGAGCCTGACCAGAGTCGTCTCCTGGATCCTGAGCCTGATCAGAGGCTTCTCTTGGATGACTAGCCTGACTAGAGGCTTCCCTTGGATCCTGAGCCTGACTCGAGGCTTCTCCTGGATCCCGAGCCTGACTAGAGGTTTCTCCTGGATCCCGAGCCTGACTAGAGCCTTCTCCTGGATCCCGAGCCTGACTAGAGGCTTCTCTTGGATCATGAGCCTGACTAGAGCCTTCTCCTGGATCCCACGCCTGACTAGAGGCTTCTTCTGGAGCTCTCTTTTTGTCTGTGCCGATGCTCACTCTTGATTTTTGGGTTGCTTTCAGTCAGGCAGGGGGGACACCAGAGGAAAAAATGGTAAACTCACCACTGGTTTTGTGGTACTTTGAAGCTTGGTCTTCTTCCCCAATCCACCTGCTACTATTTACTTTTCAGAGTCCTCAGATAGCTACTCCATGCATTCTGTCCAGGATTTATAGCTGCATTCAGTGGGAGAGACAGGGTAGAGCGTGCTTACTCTATCTTACCTAGAACTGGAAACCCATTCCACTACTTTAAAAATCTCTGTGTCTTTACATTTATAGTAGGTTTCTTGTAGAGAGTATATAATTGGTTCTTGCCCTCAATTCAATTTGACAATCTCTATCTTTTAACTGATGGTTTAACAATTTTACATTTTAATGTCAGTACCAATATGATTGGATTTACCATCTTGCTATTGGTTTTTATTTTTTCACTTCTTCTTTGTTCCTTTTTTCTTCTTTTCCTGCCCTCTCGATTGAGTATTTTTAGGATTCCGTTTTATCTCCACAATTGGTTTATTGGCTATAACTCTTTATCATTATTATCTTACTTGTTGGTCTAGGGTTTATAATGTATATGTTTAACTTATCATGGTCTACCTTCAAATAATATTATACCACTTCATATATAATGTAAGGACCCTACAATATCATACTTTCATTTCTTCCTTTATGCCAGCAGTAGATAAACTATGGCCCACAGACCAGATCTTGCCTGCCACTCGTTTTTAAAAATCAAGTTTCACTGGGATGCAGCCATGCACATTCATTTGTCTGTGGCTGGCTGCTTTTGCATCACGTTGGTAGAGTTGAATAGCTGTGACCACATGGCTCATAAAGCCAAAAGTATTAACATCTGGCCCTTTACAGAAAAAGCTTGTACACTCTGTGTTAAGCTATTGGTGTCATATATTTTATTTCTGTATATGTTATAAAGCCCATAATATATTGTTACTATTTTGGTTTAAAAATTGTCTTCAAAGAGATTAAAAAGTAAGGAGAAAAGTCTTTTTATATTTACCAATACATCTACCATTTCTAGAACTCTTCATTCCTTTGTATATATCCAGATTTTCATCTGGTACCATTTTTATTCTGTCTAAAGACTTCCTTTAACATTTCTTTTAAGGCAGATATGCTGGTGATGAATTCTCTTAGTTTTTGCTGTCTGAAAAAGCTTTTATTTCTCTGTAACTTTTGAAAGACAGTTTTTCTGGGTATATACTACCAAGTTGATAGCTTGTTTTTTCAGCACGTTAAAGATGTTGCTCCACTGTCTTCTGGCTTGCACTGTTTCTGATGAGAAGTCTGTTATCATTCTTGCTTCTCTGTATGTAATGTGTCTTTTTCATCTGGCTGCTTTTAAGATTTTCTGTTTGTCATTGGTTTTCAGCAATTTGACTATGATGTGGCTTTGTGTGGTTTTCTTTATGCTTTTCTGGGATATGTGGGTTTTAGTTTTCATCAAATTTAGAGAACATTTGTCTATTATTTCCTCTTATACATTTTTTGTACCCCTCCAGCCCCCTCTCTCCTCCTGGGACTCCAAATACACATAAACTAGACTCCTTGATATGTGTTCCACACATCACTGAAGAGCTGTTCTTTTTTTAAGTCTTATTCTTTCTGTGCTGCATGTTGAATTGTTTCTATTTTTGTCTTCAAGTTCATTGATATTTCCTTCTGCAATGTCTAACCTGCTGTTAATACCATCGAGTATATTTTACAAATTCAGATATTATATTTTTCATCTCTAGAAGTTTCTTTTTTTATTTTATACTTCTCATTATGTTCTTTTTCCTCAACAGTCTTGAGCATATGGAGCATATTCATAATAGGTGATTAAACATTTGTATATGCTAATTCAATCATCTCTGTCATTTCTGGCATCTGTTTCTATTATCTATTTTTCTCCTGGATGTGGGTCATATTTTCTTAATTCTTTGTATGCCTGATAATTTTTTGTTGTATATTTTAGGGTCCTGGATTCTGTCATAGTCCTCTAAAGAGTGTAGGATTTTATTCTGGCATATGGTTAAATTACTTGGGATAGTTTGGTCTTTTTGAACTTTTTAAAAAAATTTTTTAGGGCAGGTCAGATTAGCCTTTAGTTTAGCATTTATTGCCACTACTAAGGAGATACCCCATTAAGGACTCCACTCAGTAGTGGCCCTGGGAATGAAGAGCTCTCTCCACTCTGGCTGGTAGAGAGCTAAATTACTGCCAGCTCTGTCTGAGTTCCAAGAATTGTTGGACTCATTGCTTCCAGTGGTTCTTTCCCCAGCCTAGTGGATTTCACCCCACCCAGACTGTACTGAGCAAAGATTCAGGGGGTCCCTCTGCAGATCTTCAAGCTTGATCTCATGTTCTCCTTCCCCCTCCCTCAGTAGCTCCATGCTCGCTGATGTTCTGCCCACAGATTTCAGCCACTAAACTTGAATCTCTCTCTCCTTGACTCAGAGACTCAGAGGGGGAGTCTGGGTCCCCCTCAATGCACAGCGGCCTGGAAACTGTCCCAGGCAGAGTCAGGGGCAGTCACAGGGCTCACCTCATTTCATTCCCTCTCTCAGGAATGACAATCCTGTGCTGTCTGTTGTCCAATGGCTGAAAACAGTTGTTTCATATATTTTGTCTGGTTTTCTAGTTGTTGATGGTGAGAGGGAAATTCCCAGAGCAGTTAATCCTTCTTGGCCAGAAGCAGAAGACTAGATACTCTTTTTTTATAATCTCCAATCTTTGGCCTACTTCCTGTTGGATCTGATTAGAATGTCAAGGTCTACCTTGTGATGTGGCTAATGAGCTTGTATTAGGGGTAGAAGTTTCAGTTCTGTTGTTTCTTATTGTTTGTTTTCATTTGCATTATTCTTCTGTACAAAATGTGGTTTCTTTGCAAAATCTTTTGAAATGACATCTGTTTTCTGATATGAGTCTAGTTAAATACATGGATTTTTAGATAACAATCTGGGCAAGGTGGCCTGTGACACGTCACAGTGATTTATAACAACCAAGCAGGTGAGTTTGCCACCTCCTCCCCTCTGCACTGTGGAGCCTCACCGTCTCCACAGGACCCAGCCCACTCTGCGTGTGGCCATCTGAACCAGAGACCAATGGAGGGCACAGCATCCGTCTGTGTCTTACTTATGGGTAAAATGTAGTTTCCTTCTTAAGTTTTTAGACTTGAAATAAATCGGACTAGTTTGTCTTGAGCATCTCCCCGGGGAGATGTGGCCCATGCTGCTTGCACAGCTGTTGTTGGCACAGGGGACTGAGGCCTTTGGAGGTCGGGGCAATGTCATACGCTAACGCCCTGAATTTACTCTGTGTGTCATAAAATCTAGTTAGTCTTTTAATTGATCTACTGAGTCATAACCAGCATTTAAAACAATGTGAAATAGAATAGGAACCAGCAGATTTCATCCCATGTAGTAAAGGTCAGTTTTCTTTATGAAAGAAGGAAAGATGTTAAAAAGCCAAGAATCTCCCAAGTGGGAAGAGGGGCCTTGAGAGTGTGGTCATCTATCCTTGCGTTTTACAGACAGAGACCAGGCCCAGAGAGGGGCAGAGACTTGCTCAGCCTCACATAGTACGTGGGCAGCAGAGCTAAGACCAGGACGTCCATTGTTTGCTTCCAGTTTCCCTCACAGTCAGTGGCTCAGGAGACAGGCTAGCACAGGAAGGGCTCGGAAGCGGGGAGAAGGCAAAGACCTCCCCCAACCCAGAGACAGAAGTGGGGCTGAGCCGGACAGTGAAGGAAAGGGGGCAGTGACCGTGCAAAACTGCTGTCAGTGACCGTGCAAGACTGCTGTCACCTATGGGGGCTGTGGGCACATGGCCGTTACCTGTCTCGCAGCGAGGTCCCTCGAAGGGCTCTGTGCACAGGCAGGTGAAATTCCCCACCAGGTCGATGCATGACCCTCCATTCAGGCATGGGCCAGAGCCACATTCGTCCACGTCTGGGGGCAGCAGAGGTGGGAGCTTGGCTCCAAGCCAGCCTTTGACCACCCTGCACCCAGTGTCTGGCCAGGCAGGAGCCTCTCCCAGCACTGCCCCTGCCCATGCCCCTCCCTGACCGAGGGCAGGCCACTCACCTGTCTCGCAGGCTGCGCCCGTGTAGCCGGCCTGGCACACGCACACTGCTGAGCCGCCCTTTGCCTGGCACCAGCCGCCATTCTCACACTCTTTGGCGTCACATGGAGATTGTGCTACAAGTGCAGAGGGGTAGAAGGCCATTGGACTCCTGGCTGTGGTGGCCCCTGGGGAGTCCCACTGATCCCCACTCCTGATGCCTCTCTGGCTGCAGCTCAGGTGGATCTGGCTGTCTCTGGAGGGTGTCAAGCCATGGGGGGGTCCTGACCAAGACAGTCCTGACCCACTGGCCACTGACAGCTCATCTGAATTGGGTTTATTTCAGCAGACCTGAGGTGGAAGGCGTGTGCGTGTGTGCTGGGCGGAGGGCATGGGGGTGAATCGGACCCAGCTTCCACCCTCCCAGGCGGTTCTCAAACTAAGCTGACTGTGACAAGAGCTGTTTTCGCAGAACAGGATTCTAGGCCACAGGCTGGAGAGATTCCTCCCAGCTGGGAAGGGGGTACACAGTCTGTGATGGAGCCTTGAAGGATGTGCAGTACCCAAGCATGCAGGAGGGGCCTGAATGGTCCTGGGGTGAGGAGCTGAGGCGAGGGAGGTGCAGGGATGGCCAGTACAAAGGCACTCAGAATGAAGTCAGAGTGGCAGTGAGCTGAGGTGGAGTCCGCCTCTGTCCACCCTCCGACCTGGGATACTGGCCTCTCTGACTCCCCATTGTCCACTGGCCCACACACCCCAGCTCCCTTCTTCTGGGCCCTGGCAGCATAGCCAGAGGGTCGGGCAACACCACCTTCCCCCAGCTACGTCATGCATTCTGCTGACAGCTCATTCCAAAAACAGCTCAATACACATGGTGAATTCAGGATCATGGTGGAGTGAGTTGTTCCCTTTGTCTCTCCCCTCTAAGTTACAACCAATTGGACATCCATTGACCAACAGAGGATTCCATACACAGCACAACAGGATGCCTAAGAGATCCAGACAGAGATATATCTGAAGGTGGGTGGACTGGACCCCCGGGAGGCAGTGGAACTAGGGGAGCAACCCCTCCCCACTCCCCAAGCAGCAGTGATCCAAGGCACGGATCCTCTCACCAGCATGCGCGCCTGTGAGCCGTTGCTGCAGGAGAAGAAACAGCAGGTGCTATGGCTTGTGTGACTGCGAGTGGACACAGCAGGAGCAAAAACAATAGGTGTCCCTGCCTATCCCCCAGTGGATCCAGCCCACGTGCCTGCGAGCAGGCACTGCAGGGGCAGAAAAAACAAGTGCGACTCACTCCCTGCCCGTCTCCCAGCGGATCCAGTGCACATGCCCCCTCACTCTCCCGCGGCAGTAGCCAGGTCTTTCTAACGGTGGGGACAATATACAAAACTTGGATTTTCCTGGCCAGGGCGAGGCACCCTGACCCGAGTTTTCAAAACACACTGGCTAGTGCCAGAAACCAGAGGCTGCACAAGTGATCAGTAACAACAATCTGTCCCTGCTTAGCCCCTGCTCCCGCCCAGCGGTGGCAGGTGGAACCTGTTACCAGAGGCTTCAGGAACCAGAGCAGAACCTGTGACTTAGCCCCCAGTGGCAACACCCCCGACACCAGCTCCACCAGCAACGGGGGCTGCATAAACATCCCCAGCAGCCACACGGACATCCGTGAACCCAGCACCCCTGGCAGCAGTGCAGCTAGCACCCCCCAACAACCCAGAACAGCAGCACAGGTGGTGCACAGAGCAGCAGCATCTGAGCCTGTGGAGAGCCAGTGAAGGAACATGAGACCCAGGCAACCTGGAAGCAGCAGAAGTGCTCACAACATGGTGACCCTGGTGGTGACACCTGAGACTGCAGTGACAGAATAAGCAGCAAGGCACCAGCAACCTCTGAGGTACAAGCAGCACAAGGAGGGCACTGATGATGCTTCTGGCAGAGACAGTGAAGGGTGAAAAGTGCAGGCTCTCAAATACAACCAGAAGCAGCTCAGAACCAAAGTACCCAAAGCCATACCCAAATGGGAAAGGTGGTTACTACCACAAATGTGCCAGCAGGGTATCAATTCACATACCATGAAGAACTACAGTAACACTGCAGAACAGAAAGAGAACTCCAGAAACCAAACTTGAAGTCACAGCAGATTACAATATAACTGACAGAAAATTCGAAAAAGCTATCATAAAGAAACTCAATGAGTTACAAGAAAACTCAGAAAGACAGTTCAATGAGCTCAGGAATAAAATTAAGGAACAGAAGGAGTACTTCACCAAAGAGACTGAAACTCTAAAAAAAATACCAAACAGAAATTCTGGATATGAACACAATGAGACGAACAATAAAGTAGAAGGCATTAAAAATAGAGCAGACCATATAGAGGAGAGAATTAGTGAGCTTGAAGATAGAAACCTAGAAATGCTTCAGGTGGAGAAGGAAAGAGAACCAAGATTTTTTTAAAAATGAAGAAATTCTTTGAGAAATATCTGACTCAACTAGGAAAAGTAACATAAGGATTATAGGTCTCCCAGAGGGAGAAGGGAGGGAGAAAGGAGCAGAGAGCTTACTCGAAGAAATAATAGCTGAGAACTTCCCAAACCTGGGGAAGGAACTGGACATGCATGTACATGACGCCAATAGAACTCCTAATTACACCAATGCAAAAAGACCTTCTCCAAGGCATATAATATTAAAACTGTCAAAAGTCAATGACAAAGAAAAAACATTAAGGGCAGCAAGAGAGAAGAAAATTACCCACAAAGGAACCCCCAACATGCTTTCAGTGGATTTCTCAGCAGAAACCCTACAGGCTAGGAGACAGCAGAATGATATATTCAAAATAGTGAAAGACAAAAACAGCTCAATATAGGAATCAGATGGATCCCCAGAACTTGTGGCCCTCCCTGAAGTTGTGGGGGACCAGTGGGAGGAAGGAGAGGGGAAGGCCCAACACCCCAGGAGCTGTGGAGGCACTTCGGTGTCTGACAGCATGTGGTGACCCCCGTCTCCCAGACCCGGACTCCACCAGAGAGCAGGGCTGGGTTGCCAAAGGAGAGGGGAGACTCGGGGTGAGTGGCACACACCCCTTGGTCAGACTGGACCATCCTGGCCATCCTGCAGCCAATGGGACCATAGGGCCCAGGCAGGTTCCTCTTACCTGTTTCACATGTGGGTCCCTCAAAACCAGCTGGGCACTGGCAGCTGAAGCTGTTGACACCGTGTGTGCAGGTCCCTCCGTTCCGACATGGGTCAGAAGCACACTCGTTCACATCTGAAAAATGGGTGGGCTCAGCTTTAGTGGAGGGAGCCAGGCTGAGGAGGAGCTGCTGCAGTCTGGGGACCCTCCTGGGCCTCGCTCCTGGGGTGGGTCACTCAGACAGGGCAGCTGTAGCACCTGTCCAGATGCCCACGGTCACGGATCCACTGTGTTTGTCCCCCCCAGAGGTGCCCCACACGTCACCCACACCACGGGGACAGAGACCCTTGACCTCAGGCTCTTGGGGCCACTGGTTGTGCGTGCAGTGTTCCTCTAGAGCCCAGGGCCTCCAGGTAGGTGGTCCCATCAGCAAACTCACCTAGGTGGCACCTCCTCCCCGTGAAGCCCGAGAGGCAGGAGCAGGTATAGGAGGGGTTGCCTGTGATGCAGTCGTCAATGCACTTGCCGCCATTGAGGCACGGGCGCAGGGCCAGGCACACAGAGGCTGCAGGCACAGGGAGGAGTGCAGCTGTCACCCACTTCCCTCCTCTGACCCAAAGGATCCATCCCCCAGGAGTCACTGTGTAGTCCCGAGCGTAGGAGGTTTCACTTCCCCAGTCTGCACAGGGGTGCCCAGTGCAACTTTCTGTCTGCCTGCATTTCCCTTTGACGTTTTGTCCCTAAGCTGTGACTCTGGCTCCTGTGAAGGGCAGGCAGGCTTCCCCAGAATCCTTTACATCCCAGGCACTTGCTTATCCTTTTAATCCGTCAACTTCCAAACTTGTCCGAGGGGCTAAGAAGGCAGAGGGACCCGAGGATGCCCAGCAACACAGCTCCCATGGGAAGAACGTCCACGGATGTGGAAGAGGGGGGTCCCTGTGTGGAAACTAGAGGCAGTGGGAGAGGGAGCCCTCAGGTCCTCCTGGGGTATTTGCAGTCTGGTCCCATCTCTGCCTCAGACAGTTATAGAAACTCGGGCATGCCCAGCTGCCCCTCTGGGTTTTCCTGTGTGTAAAATGAGAGGTCTGCACTCAGCTATTGAAGCTGGTGTTTCTCAAAGGATGGCCTAACAGCCAGGGAGGGCCTCCTGGGGTCCCTGAGGGCCATGCGACCCCAATGCCCAGGGCTTCTAGGACAGACAGCCCATAGAGCTTGGCTCACGGGGCCCTACCTCTCTGGAGAAGCAAAGCTACTGAAATCTGCAATTAATAAGCACAAATTGGCAGGTGACTGGAGTGTTCCAAGCTCAGGTCTCCTGTTACTAGGAGGACTGCAGGGAGACCTGGTGTGGCGTCCGGGGGACAGGACACTCCTGGAAGGATCCTGTGGCACAGAACACCATCAAGGCTGTGGGTGTCTTTTGGGACTATTCTCGCTTTTCCCCGTAGTGTTCCATTTGTCACTCAGTCGGCTGTGGTCTGGCTGTCCTGTGGTGTGTGGCGGCTGTCAGCATGAGCCCTGTTTCTGGACCAGCCTTTCTTAGGAGCTGGACTTTCAGATATGGATGTACTGCCTCTCAGGTGTGAACTGACCCTCCCTTCCTGGGAAAGCTGATGTGTATCTAAGCCCCGACTGACCTGCACAGGATCCATCTCCTGGGCTTCCTGTGTGGCAGTGGGGACGCAAGGGGGCTGGCCCCTCCCCCACAGCACTGTGCCCCTGAGGGCCTCTGTGCATCCTAGTTTGGAGTGCTCAGCAGTGCCTCTTCCATCTGCTCCCCCCAGAGGCCTGGGACAATGGGGAGAAGCAGCTCCACATGGAAAAAGGGTCTCTGAGGGAATGGCTGGACCCTCTTCTGAGGACCCCACTCCTCAGGGTCACAGCCTGCAGCCTCTGCACGGGAGCATGGACCTGGCCACACCTGTACCCACACCTGCTCACACCAGACCCCACCTGCGTCCACACTCACACCTCACCCACACCTGCTTACACCAGACCCCACCTGCGTCCGCACCCGCACCTCACCCACACCTGCTCACCCCAGTCTCCACCTGCACCCGTACCTGCACCAACACCTGCTCACCCTAGTCCACATCTGCATCCATACGTTATTCTTCAACTACAGCCCAAGCCCCTGGAACCTGACAGGTGACAAGCAACCAGACTTCTCTGCTGCCCACCCAAAGAAGTGGCTGTCAGAATGGTGTCCCCACCCCGTGAACCACCACTGCCCTGAGCCCAGGTGGGCAGAGCAGGAGGCCTGCCCTGACCTGAGGCTGCAGGAGGGCTTGTGCTCTCAGGTGCCCTGCTTGCCACTCTGAGGGAGGGAGTGAAATCACTGGTTCCTGGGCTCCCTGTCCTGTGAGACACCCACCTCCTAAGTTTAGACTCCCTGTTTGGTGCCTCAGTGAGTGCACAGTTTCAGGCTCCCCAGGCCTCTCTCAGGGACACCAACCCCAGTCCTCTTCCCGTCCTTCACGCGGTGCTGCTGCGCACACAGGCCTACCCCGCCTGGCCCCTGTCCCTGGCTGCCTGCGCCTGCTCCCCTGGCAGGTCTGGATAGACTCTACCTGCGCTGGGTTCGCTCTTGGGACTTGACGTTCAGGAGAAGCAGCCCCTCTCCGTCGCCTCGGTCCCCATGGGGGTGGGCAGGGAGTCTGCGGGGCAGGTCCCAGCACCAGCCTCACTGAGGCCCCAGGCTTGGCAGGGCATGTGATCAGCAGCCCTCATAGAGTGGCTAAATCGATCATCTGACACCCCCTCCCTCCATTTATAAGCAGAATGTTTCAGGAGGGACTCGCCCAGGGCCACACAGCAGGAGGGGCAGGGAACGCGTCCTTCTTCGGCCATTCCGGGATTTTCCCACAGCCACGTGCTCGCCCCTGGGATGGAGCCTCCCCCAGGTGCTGTGCGTTCTGGGCCGGAAGGACCCCCGGTGCCAGGGACCCCTGTGTGTCTCCCTCCTGCCAGGCAGATGCGCGAGTTATCAAACACCAAATCCCACCAGGCAGCAAGCCCACAGCAGAAATGGGGAAGTGAGGCGAAAAGAGCACCTGCCTCCCCGGGGGTCCTGGGGGGTCACAGGAGGCGGCCGGGGTGCCCCTCCCCGCCCAGAAAGGAGGCTGGGCGCGAATGTGCGGAGAGCGTGGGCTCCAGGTTCTGAGGAGAGGCGACCCCGCTCCTCCCTTTTACACCGCAAACCGTCGTCTCCCGCGGATCCCCCGCCTCGGAGTGGAGACAGGAAAGGCTCCCAAGAGGAGACCGAGGCTCAGGGCCGAGCCGGGACTGGCCCAGGTACACTGCCAGGACAGGGGCCAAGGTGGGCGGGGCCATGCGCAGCCCAGGGGCCTGGGGCCCGGCTGTCGCCAAGTCCCTCTTCCCTCCCCGCACAGCCCGCCCCGACTCCAGCATCCCACCCCCTCCCAAGCCGCAGCCCTCCCCCGCCGCTCTGAGCCGGTCGCTCAGTCCTCTTACTTGTATGGCCGCAGCCCCCCACGCGCACCTGGGCATCATCGATTCTGAACGCCCAGCGCCCGGGCACGCCCACGTTGGTGGTGGTCTCCACCTCCGCTATGTCCGCTGTGCGCGAGCCGGGGATGCTGAAGTAGCGCCGCCCGTCTCCCGCGTTGAAGCCGGCCTTGGGGGAGGGGTGAAGAGGGGCAGGGGGCAGGTGCGGTCTGGGTCCACAGGTCTCCCTAAATTTCCTGAGACTCACCTCCCTCGGGGTGGCCAAGGTCAAAGAGATCATGGGAGATGGCCTTGTAAGCTGGGGAGCTCTACAGATGTTCTGGGCATCCTCGCCACCCACCTCTGTTATCCCTGCCGGGTCAGCGGCTCCCCGCCAGGTCTGACCCCAAGCAACAGCTCCCAGCCAACGACATTGTTGAGCCCTGGCCCCCCGCCCCCGCACCTACACCTCCAGTGGCTGGCTGCTGGGCTTCTGGCCCTCCCCTGGGCTCAGGGGCAAATGTGACCTAAGTTGTGTGTGGGGGGGGGTTAGCTGGAAGGCCCTGCGAGCCTGCACTTGACCACCCCCTCCACACCTGGCCCTCCGGCCACAGGCCAGACCCGGTGCAGTCAGTGCACACAGAACCCAGGCCCCTCTGTCCTTGCTGCAGCGGGCCCTGCAGGGTGAGGGCAGTGTGGGTCAGTGCAAAGGGGCCTCTGGCCCGAGGATGTTTTAGTGATTCTGGGCTGTGAGAGGCCTCCAAACGCCTCACACTGGCCTCTGCACAGTACTGGGTGCAGGGATGTCCGCCTGCCCCTTCAGCTCATGACAGTCCTGGCAGTGGGGAGCAGGGGCTCCTACCTGGGCCGCGATGCCCCCCAGGCCACTGGAGTCGCCCCCACTGCTGGCGTGTGTGCCTGTGGTCCACGTGATGGACTCATAGTTGAAGATGGTGAAAGAGAACTTGCCGTCAGTGATGAGCACGGTCTGGAACGTGTTGACCTGCCAAGGAGGGGGGCCTGAACAGGGTCCTGTGCCCCCTCGTCCCTGCCCCAAGGCCCTGCCCCGTCCACCATCCCTGCACGCACTGTCATCGTCCACTGACCCCGCATCTGTCTCCCCAACAGACGGTCAGCCAGAGGCAGGGCCTCGATGACCTTGTCCTCCATCCTATGCTGTGTCTCCAGTGCCTGAGGCCCTAGCACAGGCCAGGCACCACCCCCCCCCGCCTCCCCCCAAGTAACTATTGCCTGGTGAGTGAGTGAAGCACCCTAAGGGGGTGGTGGGGGCCCATGGAGGCCGAGAGCAGACACTGTCCCCAAGTTAGTGCTTTCTTGGCTAGATCCACCAAAGGGCCTCGTGTGAACCGAATAAAAACTTAAAAACTAAAAGGGGGAAAGATAAAAAGAGGAATCAAGGAAAAGCAGTTTTTAAGAATTAGGTTTTGTGGTTTTCATGGAATAGAATTCCATGAAATATTAGTGGGTAATGTATATAAGAGATGATAGTTCAGGTTGGGCGAAGGGTGGGATTGTTTAAGAAGGATCTTGGGACAAATAGGAACTCTGAAAGACAATGAAATTTGAGCTTTATATCACTCAGGAAAATAAATCCCAAATCCAGTAAGGTTGTAGATGAAACCATACACGTCGTAGAAGAAAATATAGGGGAATTCGTAGAGCATCTCAGGGCAGGACTTTTAAGCATGACATCTGTTAACCATAAAAACCACCAAGGAGATTTATACATTTGACTACAAAAACTTCTGAATACAAAAAGTGCCATAGCTCAAACTGAATGGCAAACAGCAAAGCAAAAAATGTATTTATAGCAAATGTGGTGGATAAAACTGTTAATGTTCTTAACTCAAGAAGAACTTCTGCAGATCAATAAGAAAAAGACCAAAAAGATTACGGAAAAATTGGCAAAGGGTGTGAACAGACACATAACAATAGAATTCAGCTGGAGATAATAACTAGGACAAAGTCAGCATCACTAGAAATTAAAGATGCACACAAGTTTAAAAAAAAAGGCTTTTCTTTTTGCCTATATAGTTGGCAAGGAAGGAAAATGATGGCACGTTTGACTGGGGCGCAGGGGGATGGGTCCTTCTGAGCGTGGCTTATGCAAGTGTGAGTGGGTGTGCTTTTGAGGGGAAATCAGAATTCTGCAGGCATTAATCTCCCTCCTAGAAATGTGTGCCATGATATGACCTCACGATCACCTCGGGGCTGCACCTCAGGGCACCCTGCAATAGAAGCGGGCGCCGCCTGACTCGGGGCTGGTTGGCAGGCATTGCACATCATGAGAAATCTACAGTATATCTTCTTTTGTAACAGTGAACAGTGGGGAAACCAAGCACTCTCTAGGAAAGCAAACCCAGTGCCAGTACCCTGAAAACAACGAGGATGCGATGGCCATAAAGGCAGAGTGGTAAGCATGCCTGGGGGGCAGGACTACGGTCAGCAACGCCAGCGGTGGGGCTTTCTGAGCTGGTGAGGTTCAAATGTTTGAGGCTTAACTGTCACTTTCTGTTAATCAACCTGCTCCTGGAGGGGCCGCAGAAAGAGGGCTTTCAACCCAAATTCAGAATTCTGATTCATTGTCTTACAAGATTGTGTTGTCCAGATAATCATTTTATAACCGACATCTCCGGGTTTGAAAACAGTAGAAGAATGTTAAGGTTTCCCCTGTCAACTGAGGGGGGCTCGGGGCACCTCCTTCCTCCCAGGCATCAGGGTAAGGGATAAAGTGACTCTGCAGAGGGGAAATAATAATTTTTCAAATGATGATGAAGAACATATAAGAATGAGGAAAATGCCCATAATACTGCTGAGTGAAAAAAATACTCACACAACAGCATGCTCTTGGCAGTTCTATTTATTTTGTAAAGTGTGGGTCAGTTGACGCTGGGAAATGTTTAATGGGAGTTCTGCCTTGGGAGTGGAATTGTAGCTTCTTTTTACCCTTTTTGTTACCAAGCTGTTTTCATTACAAATTGGTGATGAGAAAATACAAAACTTACAAAATATTAGTGGGCTATGTATGAACAGAGGTTCACTAGTGTGAAAATTTATTTGTAGTAATGTTTACAGAAAAAGCCCTTCTTCCCTGCTTCACTGTCACATTCCTTTTAAAAACGCCAACAGTGAATGTCTCATTCTCACCAGGTGCCTGGCTAACCAGCTTGCTTTCTTTCTCTTTCTTCTTCATTTGGCTGCTGAGACCTCAGAGTTTGGGAGCATCCTCTCTCTCGGCACATCCCTCCCTCTGGCCTCTTTCCACCTGCACTGTCTCCCTGACCCCTGCTGCTGGGGCCCCGGGCTCCAACTCCAGCTGCCTGCTGGGTACGGCCACCTCAGCACATCCAGGATGGAGCCTGTTATTCCCATCCCCACACCCTGAGTACAGGCCTCACCTGTCCCCACTCCCTGCCCACCCCATGTGCATGATGGGAAACCAGGCACTGCCCTTGGTTTCTTCTGCCTCTCCCCCTGCAGTGCAGTGTCTTGTCACATCCACCCCTAATGGCTGCTCTGAACCATCCAGTTCCTCCAGCTCCAGAGCCCCACATGGCTGAGCCACCACACTCTGGCTTGCATAGTGGTCTCAGGGAGAACCCCTGCCTGCTGGCTGGGCTGTGCCTGGCATCTTATTACACTGACGTTTGTGTCCCCCCACTGGAGTATGCCCCATGGGAGTCACGTGTCCTGTCTGCTTTGTCCAGGGCTGTCTCCCCAGTGCCCAGAACACTGCCTGCCTCCTCCCCACTGAGGTGCCCTAGGTAAACATCTATTAAATCCTGAACAAACAGAAAGGATTTGGAAAGCCCGCTCGGCACCCCTGGGCCTCTTCTCTAGAGAGTTACCCTCTGTCTTGTGCCCGGTGGGGATGCAGTGCCTAGCGCAGGCCTGGCTGCCGTAGGAGCTCAGCAAACACATCTGCTGCCAGAGGGGCACCTGCTGGCCTCCTTATGGGGGATCCACCCCCCAAATTCCCCATGCTGGGCAAAGTGGTTAGTTATTCTCAAGCTTACGTTTTTGTGATGTTTGGCATTATCAAGGAATAAAGTGCAAAACAGAATAAATTTCCTGTTTAACCTTTTGAGTACTGAACCGTTCCAATGGAAACCCTTCTGACACAGATCCTCCGCATCTACCCAGTGTGTGAACTCCTGTACTGGGGCATTTGGCATTTTCCTGGAGGCAGATGGCTTCCAGGAGGCCCAGGGAGGGTTGAGGCTCCATTCTTCTCCAACTGGTCTCTGTTACCCTGGCCGAGTGACTTCCCTCCCTGAGCCCATCTTCCCCTGACCCACCTCAGCAAGGCGGGGGCCCTGGAAGTACACCCTGGGCCCCAGCTGGATGTCCTCCCTTCCCCAGGACAAACACTCACAGGGGAGGAGGGGCTGCCTCCAAAGAAGGTCACGCGGTACCAGGTGGCTATGAAAGCCCAGGTGGCAGAGAAGCCCGGGAGCTCGGGGAAGTAGCGCCTGACGTCTTCCGTGGCTCTGCGCAGTGTGGCTGGGTCGGTGGCCTCCCGGTAGTACACGTCCCCTGCTCGCCGGTTGTCCACATCCGCCCAGAAGGCTGCCACCACGCAGCGGTCCTTGGCGATGGGGAAGGCCACGGGGGTGAACTGAGAAACCTCCTTCAGGAAGGAGATGATCCCGTTATTGTTCACCTGTCAGGGCAGAAAGCCAGAGGGGGACCGATGGGGGGCTGTGGGTGGCCTCCCCTAGCCTCCTCCACCAGGCTCCTTCCCAGGGCGAGCTGGCCTTGGGCAGGGCATCCTCAGATGCCCTGACAATTCCTGGTCCCTGACATGGGACCCCTCGGCCCGCTCCATCCCCTCCTGGACAGGCCGTGTGCTAAGGGCACAGGCTCTGACCTGTCTGCTGCCCTGCTGCCCTGCAGAATGGCTGGCCCTGGGCTGCTGCCATGGAGTCAGGGAGTCCCCAGCTCCTCTGTCCACTCTAGCCAGGGGATTTGGGAAGGCAGGGCAGAGTCCCAGCCTTGGAGCCAGTTCTGGAAGGATGAGTGGGAGGCGTGCAGGGTGGTAAGGGGAGGAGTGCCCACAGAGCAGAGGCGGGGAAGGGCAGGGCCCAGCATGGGCACGGGAGGCTGGAAGGGCCTCAATGGCCAGGTGGGGGGCAGGATGGGGGTGCTCTGTGCTCAGGACTCCAGGCTGTAGGAGCCGCAGAAGGCTCCAAAGCAGAGGAGGAGGAGCTGCATCTCCTCAGCTAGACACAACTGGTTCCAAGCCTGATCTTCCATTCACTGGCTGTGCAACCATGAGGCAAGGTAGCCTTCACCTCTCTGTGCTCTGGTTTTTTACCTATAAGCGGGGCTAACACTAATTCTGGCCTCACAGGGTGCTGGGCAGGATTGAGTGAGTCAATGATCACAGAGCCCGGCTCTAGACTCATGATTCACTCCTGGGAAGACTGTAGTCAGAACTGTGCTTTTAGAAAAGATCCTTTGGACTTCCCTTTGGGTGAGGGCAGGCTCTGTAATCCAGACCAAGAAAAAAGGTGGATAAATACACCTGTCTTCTTAAAGGCACCAAAAAGTGAATGAGTGAGTGGGGGAGTTTCGATTCCAAATCGAGGACAAGGGGAAACTGGAGGTGAGCCTGGCATCTGCAGACTTAGAAGCAACAGCTGCAAAGCAGACCTGTAATTTTAGTAGCCTCATGGGGTGAAGGAGAGAGAGATGTCAAAGCTCAGAACTGGCTCCAGGCAGGAGACTAATGAAGGCCCACATTCAGCTTGGACCTCTAAGGCTTCCCCTCACAGTCAGGGTGACCCCAAAGTAAACAGTCCTTGTGCAGACCTACATTCCACCTGCCCTTCCCCTGAGCAATTCAGGGCACCTCGAGCCTGGAACTTGGACTAAGGTGTTTCCCACTAGGTAGCATCCCTAGGTGCTAGGCAGAAGCAAAGAAAAACCCTCTCTGGGGGAAGATGGCATCATCTTGGTCCTCGAGTTATTCATATAAGTAATTTTTCAAATACAAAATCTAGGACACAAAGATAATCAAGCCCACAAGGAAGCAGGACGCCACTACCAGGAGCAAGCAGAAATAAGAGAAATGTCACATATTGGCGTCATCAGACACAGGCTATAAAATCACTGTTAACCATGTTCAAAGGGAGAAAATACAAGCTTTAAAATTTCATCAAGAAAATAGCCAAAACAATCTTGAAAAAGAAGAACAAAGCTGGAGGACTCACACTTCCTGATTTCAAAACTTACCACAAAGCTACAGTAATCAAAACAGTATGATACTGGCATAAGGACAGACAGATAGACCAATGAAATAGAATTGAGAGCCCAGAAATAAACCCTCACATATATGGTCAATGATTTTTGACAAGGGTGCCAAGACCATTCGATGGGGAAAGGGAAGTCTTTTCAACAAACGGTGCTGGGAAAACTGGATATCAACATACAAAAGAATGAAATTGGGCCCTTATCTGATGCCATATACAAAAACTAACTCAAAATCGATCAAAGACCTAAACATAAAAACTAAAAATATAAAACTCAGAAGAAAACATGGGACAAAAGCTTCATGACATTGACTTTCACAATAATTTCTTGGATGTGATACTAAAAGCATAGACAACAAAAGAAAAAAATAGACAAACTGGAGTTCATCAAAATTAAAAATCTTTTGTGCATCAAAAGACACTATCAATATAGTAAAAAGGCAACCCACAGAATGGGAGAAAATATTTGCAAATCATATATCTCATAAGGGATTTATATCCAGGATATATAGAGAACTCCTACAACTCAACAACAACAAAAACTCAAACAACCTGATTAAAAAATGGGCAAAGGGGGCTGGCCTGTTGGCATAGTGGTTAAGTTCATGCGCTCTGCTTTGGTAGTCTGGGGTTCGTGGGTTCGGGTCCTGGGCGCGGACCTACCCACCACTTATCAAGCCATGCTGTGGCAGCCGTCCCACATATAAAGTAGAGGAAGATGGGCATGGATGCTAGCCCAGGGCCAATCTTCCCCAGCAAAAAGAGGAGGATTGGCAACAGATGTTAGCTCAGGGCTAATCTTCCTCACCCCTCCCCCCCCCAAAAAGGGGCAAAGGACTTGAATAGATGTTTCTCGAAAGAAGATATACAAATGGCCAATAAGTACATGAAAAGATGCTCAACATCACCGATCACTAGGGAAATGCAAATCAAAGCCATAATGAGCTACCACCTCACACTCATTAGGATGGCTGCTATCAAAAAGCCAGAAAATATGGGGCCCACCCAGTGGCGCAAGCGGTTGAGTGCATGCGCTCTGCTGCGGCAGCCCGGAGTTTGCCGGTTTGGATCCTGGGCACGCACCGACGCACCGCTTGTTAAGCCATGCTGTGGCGGCGTCCCATATAAAGTAGAGGAAGATGGGCACGGATGTTAGCCCAGGGCAAGTCTTCCTCAGCAAAAAAAGAGGAGGATTGGCATTGAATGTTAGCTCAGGACTGGTCCCCCTCACAAAAAAAAAAAAAAAGCCAGCAACTAACAAGTGTTGGTGAGGATGTGGAAAAACTGAACTGTTGTGCACTGTTGGTGGGAGTGTAGAATGGTGCAGCTGCTGTGGAAAAAGTTGGTAGTTTCTCAAATAATTACAAATAGAATTACCATATGATCTAGTAATTCCGCTTCTGGGTATATATCTGTATTAGTCTGCTAGGGCTGCCACAACAAAATACCACAGGCTGAGTGGCTTAACAACAGAAATTTATTTTCTCACAATTTGGGAAGCTAGAAATCCAAGATCAAAGTGCCATCAGGGTTGGTTGCTAGTAAGGCCTCTCTTTATGGCTTGTAGATGGCTGCCTCCTTGCTGTGTCCTCACATGGGCTTTCCTCTGTGCACGAGAGGAGGGAGAGAAATCTCTGGTGTCTCTTCCTCTTCTTGTGGGATTAGGGCCCCACCCCTATGACCTCATTTAACCTTAATTACCTCCCGAAAGACCCCATCTCACAATACAGATCCATTGGGGGTTAGGACTTCAACATATGAATTTGGGGGAGACATAATTTAGTCCACAACAACACCGAAAAGAATTGAAGGCAGGGTCTGGAAAAAGATGTTTGTACACCCACATTCAGAGCAGCATTATTCACAACAGTCAAAAGGTGGAAGCAGCTCAAGTTTCATCAATGCATGCATGAATAAGCAAAATGTGGTCTAACCATACATTGGAATATTATTCATCCTTAAAAAGGAAGGAAAGGGCCGGCCCCATGGCTTAGTGGTTAAGTGCGCACGCTCCGATACTGGCAGCCCAGGTTTGGATTCCGGGCGCACACCGACGCACTACTTCTCTGGCCATGCTGAGGCCGAGTCCCACATACAGCAACTAGAAGGATGTGCAACTATGACGTACAACTATCTACTGGGGCTTTGGGGAGAAAAAGGGGAAAAAAAAAGGAGGAGGATTGGCAATAGATGTTAGCTCAGAGCTGGTCTTCCTCAGCAAAAAGAGGAGGATTAGCATGGACGTTAGCTCAGGGCTCATCTTCCTCACAAAAAATAAATAAATAAATAAATAAAATAAAAAGGAAGGAAATTCTGACATGTGCTAAAACATGGATGAATTTTGAGGACATTATGCAAAGTGAAATAAGCCAGTCACGAAGGGAAAAATATTGTGTGACTTCACTTATATGAGGTACCCAGAGTCATCAAATTCATAGAGACAGAAAGTAGAATGGCGGGGGAGGGGGTGGAGGGTTAATGTTTAGTGGGGACAGAGTTTCACCTTTGCAAGATGAAGAGTTCTGGAGATGGATGGTGGTGATGGCTGCACAACATAAATGTCCTAAGTACTACTAAACTGTACACTTAAAAATGGTTAAGATTGTAAGTTTTATATTATGTGTATCTTCCACAATACAGAAAATTGATTAAAAAAAAGGGCTGCAATGAAAAAAAATCATTAGGCATGGAAATTATTTTTTAAAAAGCAATTTTAAAGAACCAAATAGAAATTCTATCACTAAAACTAAATAAGTAAGTAGATTGATTTAAGAGCAGACCTAATACAATTAAAGAAAGAATTAGTGAACTGGAACTAGAAGACAGGTCAGAAGAAACTGTCCGGACTTTAGAACAGAGACAAGGGTGGAACCAACCCATATGTCCATCAACTAATGAATGGATAAATAAAAATAAATGGAATATTAATTGGCAATAAAAAGAAATGAAGCACACACACACGCTACAACAGGAATGAACCTTGAAATCATTATGCTGAGTGAAAGAAAGCAGTCACAAAAGACTGTATGATTCTATTTATATGAAATGTGCATAATAGGCAAATCCGTAGAAACAGAAAGTAGATTAGTGATTGCCTAGGTTGGGATGAATCAGGGGGTTGGAGGATGACAACTAACGGGTGCAGTGTTTCTTTTGGGGGTAAGAAAAATGTTCTAAAATTGATTGTGTTGATGGATGTAGAAGGTGAATTGTATGGTATGTGAATTATATCTCAATAAAGTAGAAGGAAGGAATGAAGGAGGGCAGGCAGGCAGGCAGGTGCCCTCTGGATGCAGGAAGTACACAGGAAGCACAGGGGTGGGGGAAGGGGGGCATGGGCATCCACCTGGAGCTAAAGGCTGAGAGGAAGACAGCCTCCCCCACGCCGGCCATCCCCCGACTCCTTTTGCTCCCGGAGGTGAGAGCATGGTCTCCTGACTCAGGAGCAGGCCTCTCATAGGGGAAGCTTAAGGGACCTTGTGGGTGGGATTTGGGCCACGTGGCCTCCGTGTCTGAATGTGTAATTGCTGCCTGCACGTTCCTCTGGGATGCGTCGGGGGTCCTTTCGGGGCTGCTCAGTTGAGAGATAAGAAGGCACTAAAGATTCGAAGCTCCAGGCCCTTCTGCAGAGACTATGGAGTCCGGAGTGGCAGGGCAGGAGCAGCTGGAGCTGAGGCATCTCCCAGTCCAGCAGCGACCCCTGCCTGAGGCAGAGCCCAGCTACACCCCGTTTAAAGACGGGTGCTGCTGGCCAGCGATGAGAGCTTGTAGAAGCTGAGTGTGACTCTCCAGCCCAATATCCCCAGTTGGGATGGGTCGACCTGAACTTGACCACTGACAAGGGAAGGGCCCAGCAGGGTGGCTGGCCAAATGGAAATGACCCAGATGGGGAGTCATCTCGGTTTTACATGAGAAGATTGCAGCTCCCCCAGGGGAACCTCGTCTCCCATTCCAGCGCCCGAAGCGAAGCCACTAGCCAAGTGGGCCTTCGAGTCACAGAAGGTCCCCTAAAAGCCTGCCTGGTTTGCTGATGGTCCAGCTAAGCTGGACCCGATGGTGTCCACTGGGCGGCAGCAGCCGTCCAGCCCCAATGCCGACTCGGGAAACCGGGAAGGGCAGGCAGCACTGTGGGCAGAAGTGGAAGCGTCACCCTGGCCGTCTAGGATGCTCTTAAGGACCAGACAGACCAGAGTTCTAATGGACTTTGGGTGCTGCACACGACCTAGTCGAGGGTTAGCTGACTGCTCTGTGAAGACCAGGTAGTAAATATTTTTGGCCTGTGGATCGCATACGGTCTCTATTGCATGTTCTTCCGTTCTTTGTTTTTACAGCCTTTAAAAATATAAACATTCATAGCTCAGAGGCCGTACACACCAGGCCTTGGGCCAGGTTCTGGGGGCTGTTCTCGTGGACCCCTGGTCTGGTTTTGTAAACAAAGGTTTGTGGGAACAGAGCCATACCCATTCGTTCACATACTGTCTGTGGCTGCTCAGAGTTGAGTGTTGAGACAGCCTTTATGGCTGGAAAGGCCGCAAGTGTTCACTCCCTGGCCCTCTACAGAGAAAGCCCGCCAGCCCTCACGCACTGCTGGCTCTGCCACGCGGAATAGCCCAGCCCGGCTGACTAAAGACGCCCCTCTTTGGGGCCCACTAAGGTAGGAACAAACGGGGGCCACTGATTAGACAGGGTGGGTCACTGTAGGTGCCCATGAGGTGGGATTTCTCTGATGGGACTGACAGGGACCCAGCTGCCGATGGAGGCGCCTCTCAGGTCACCACTGCAGCCACCACCACGGACCCAGCGGAAGAAAAGGGCTCTGTGCTGCTGCTGCGGGAGCTGCTGCCAGGCTTGCCTCCCCCAGGAGCTGGCCTGCTCATCTCACTGTGGGGCCTTCTGACCCCTCCCAAGGCCGTCACTGGGGTCTCACTACTCCAGGCTATGGTGCTGTTGTTCCAGCCTGATAGCCCACTCAGTCACACCACTGCCACCCTGTCAACTTCCTGGACCATTTGCATCTGACAGTGAAGGGCCCTTTATCTCAAAGGCCACTCCACAGTGATTGATAGTCAAGTGTCCAATGAACATCCTATGCCCCCACCATCCCAGGCACTTGGTATTGCCAACCCCTGGATCAGCTTCCCCCAAAATCAGCTCCAAAGACCTCTGCCTCTGCCACCTGTCTACCTGGTCCACACGCCGTGGCCGGGCAGTTTGCTCACTGAATGTGGCCATTCTCAGGGCTCATTTCCTCTTGGCTGCTCTCTGGGTAATGACCAGGACAAGAGGGAGGGGCAGATGTGGGGTTATGCAGGCCTATTCTGAAAATGTGGGATTCTATCCGATCACTCCTGGCCATGATGGCCCGTCTCTCTCTGTCCTAACAGCAGCCCCAGGCCAGCCTGCTTGGCACAACCTCCAGTGCAGCCCAGCCTAAAGGGGGCCTCAGGATTCAAACTCAACTCTGGCTTGGCCACCTGGATTCTCTTGCTGGACCGACACAGGTCACTTGGTTGAGGACACTGCTTGCTGTCATCTAGGGTGGTCCACGTGGCTAGAGTGGGGCGTAATGGGTCTCTGTAAATTTTACACAAATGCCCCTGTGGCTTTTGCACCTGAACCCTCCAGGTGAAAGGTCCAGGTGTGAGTCAGGGAGATGAGGGGAGAAGGTGAGTAATAGTTTCCAGGATGGCCACACTGGTGTCATGGCTGTGGAGGGGGAGCATCGACCCCAGCACCCTGGCAGGGACCACCTCAGACCTGGGGGTGGGGTACAGGGGTGGAGGAACAATGACTGCCCTTTGCCCCTAGATTCAGCACCTGGCAAAGCCCCCCATAGGCCCCCTGAGTCAGACAGCACCTGTGGCTACCAACTTGACCTATGCTGGGTTTGTATCCCTGTGTGTGCTACAAAAATGGAAAAACTGTGGGGACACGCTGGTCACAAGCTATTCTGCTGTGCCTGACACCCAAATGTGGGCCCTGAGCCCCCCCCGCATGTAAACGTACAAGTGGCACAACCTTGTCTCGGTCTTACAGACATGCATTCATACTTGACCTTGGGTTATGTTGTATGTGGTGATCGAGGCCGCAAATGCTTGGTGACATGGCCCACAGATCTTAACCAAACTGGTGTAGCAGCAACCAAATCATCTTCAAAGACAAATCCCAAACTGGGGTGGCCTGTGTCCCTTTGGGTCGTACGTTTGCGTGTTGGGGAGAGTAAGCCACGGAATGTTTCTCCATGTGGGTGGGGATTAGGGGGTCAGCCATCCTGGTTTGCCTGCGACTGAGGGGGTTTCTAGGACTTTCAGTGCTAAAACTGAGAAGGTTCCGGGTAAAGCAGGACGAGATGGTCACTCTGATGGGGTCACATTTTTGGCCCGTTTATGGCCTCTGTAATTATTGGCGATGGTGTCAAAGCTGAGCAGAGCAGTCTGGACTCTTGTGTGGGTCATAATGGATAAGAGCCTGGCCTTCGGCTGCCTCCTGGCTGCATTAGGCTTATTCAAAATGACCTACTGGCCTCGCCGGGACTTATGCACAGCTGGCTGCACCTGCGACCTGGGAGCATGGCTGAAGTCCACGCTGCAGGACTTCATCCTGCTGCTCGTAGTCCTGTGGAGAGGAGCCTTAGTTCAACGCTTTGGTCCTGGCCTCTGTTGGTCCGATTAATCAGAGTGCCTGATGGAACAGCAGACTCATGTGAAATTTTGAGTTAGGCCAAGAATGTGTGGGGTCGAGGAGGTGGATCGTGGAGAAAGACAAACTGCCATGGGCCCTGGGTGCCTCTGCATGTTTTTGTTGGGCACGCCAAGAATGCAAGGCTCTGTCTGCTCTTTGCCAGAGCCATATCCGTACCTTAGGGCTGTGTTTGCGGGGATGAGCCTTGAGGGATGAAGTGCCGTCTCCTTGGGGACAGAAAGCAGGCTTGCTGTAAAAGAGGTGGATTCCCCAAGGTCAGGCTTTCTTGGCTGTGACACAAACCCATAGTGTGGGTACCATCTGCCTGGGCCCCTCTGTGTTGCCCCGTGGGACTTGGGGAGCAAGGGACACCAACGCAAACAATATGCTTGCGCTACTCGCTGTGCCACGAGTTCTAATGTCCTTTGTTCCGACCCAGGAGTCTTGGGTCTTCTGCCAGCATCCCCGAATCAGTAACAGGCTAACATTAGCTTGGAAGGAGGGTACCATCAAATCCCAGACCTTGACAATTTTATGTCAATAATCTTGAAATTGTATATAAAATGGAAGCTTTCCTAGAAAAACACAATTTACCAAATGTGAGTAGAACTAGAAAACCTATTTTTTTATATTATCGTTAAAGAAATTGCATTCGTATTCAAAATTTTCCCACCAAGAAAACTCTAGGTCCAGATGGCATCACCAGCGAGTTCTACCAAACATTCAAGAAATAACTCCAGAAATGCAACTCTTCTAAATAGAAGAATTCCTTTTATGAGGCTAGCATAACCTTGATACTAAATTGAGCAAGGCCAGTACATAGAGGGACAATAGCAGGCCAATCTCACCTATTTAAAAATTGCCAAAATCTGAAATAAATTATTGGCAAACTGATATAAATATATAAATCAGCAATATGTAAATAGGATAAATAATTCATTATTACCAAGTTAGATTTTTGTTAGGAATACAAGCCAGGCTTTACATTAGAAAACCAACTAATCTAATTAATTTAAATGACCAATTTAACAGATTAAAGGAGAAACTCATATAATCATCTTAATAGGTATGGAGATGGTATTTAATAAGAGTCAATATCCATTTGTGATAAAAATTCTCAGAATACAAGGAATATAAGGGAACATCCTTAATCTGATAAAAGCTGTCTTCAAAACAAACAAGAACAAACATCGTGTTCAATGGTGACATATGGAACACTTTCTCTCTGGGATTAGGAAGAAGACCAGGATTCTGCTAACACCATGTCTACTAGACAATACATTAGAGACCCGAGCCAACACAGCAAGACAAAAAAATGAGTCCAATGTAAGATGATTCCAAAGGGAGAACAGAAGTGTCCTTAGTTTCGTATGCTATGAATGTGAATGTAGAAAATCCAAAACAATCCCCAGATAATCGAGTAAAATTAATTAGAGGTTTGGTCTGGTTAGGAAAATTAGGAAATGTAAAAAATCAGTTGTGATTCTACATACCAGTAATAAATAGAAAAGAAATTAAAGACACCATTTACAATAGTATAAAAATATCAAATAAGAATAAATCTAAAAAAGATGCACAAGACTTCTCTGTAATCAATTCTAAAACTTTATTGAAAACATTAAAGACAACCTAAATAAATATAGAAATGTACTATGTTCCTGGATTGCATGACTCAATGTTGTAAGATATCAGTTCTCCTCACATGGATATATATATATTTTCAATGCAGTCTCAATAAAAATACCAACAGATGTGTGTATGTGTGTGCGTGTAACTTGATAAGCCAATTCTAAATTTTATATGAAAATGCAAAGCCAAGAATAACCAAGACCCTTTTGAGAAGAACAAGATGGAAGGACCCTCTCTGACAGATACCAAGATCTCTTACAATGCCACAGTAACCCTGATGGAATTGGCTCGGGGACAGGTGAGAGAGAGCCAGGAGAACCCAGACGCACAAGGATGCTCAATTTTGACAGTGGGGCACTGTGGAGCCCTGGGAAGGGTGGCCCTCTCAACAAGGGGGGCTGGTGTGGTTCTGCTTTTCTTAAAATGGGAACCGCATGCTTCTGACCTTGCTCCATACACAAAACCCAGCTCCAGGTGTGTAATTCACCTCAATGTGAACGACAAAAACTATGCAGCAAAACATGGCTGGAGAATCACATGCGAGAATGTATTCACAACTTTGGAGTGATTGTAAAATGAGGTGCAATATTCTATACCCATAAAAATAAAGATGGGGGGCCGGCCCGGTGGTGTAGTGGTTAAGTTCGCATGCTCTGCCTCACGGGCCCAGGGTTTGCAGATTTGGATCCTGGGCACAGACCTAGGCACTACTCATCAAGCCATGCTGTGGTGGCATCCCATATACAAAGTAGAGGAAGACTGGCACAGATATTAGCTCAGGGACCATCTTCCTCAAGCAAAAAGAGGAAGATTGGCAACAGATGTTAGCTCAGGGCCAATCTTCCTCACCAAAAAAAAAAAAAAAAGAAAAAAATGATGGATACATGTACTGCATTAAAACTAAGAACATCCATTCACCCAAAGATGCCATTAAAGAGAGTTAAACAAGGCACAGAATGGGAAAGACATCTGCTACACTTGTCACCTGGTTTATAAAGAACTCCCACAAATCAACAAGAAAAAGCTAACTCCATTGAAAAGAGGAGAAAGACTTGAACAGCAGCTTTACGCATGAGGAATCCAATAGTAAAGGAACATATACAAGATGTGCTCAGGTCATTAATGAAAAAGAACACTGAAACCACGTTCACACACCAGGACACAAGTACCGCATCGGCAAAAGTGTTGGCCAGGGTGCCGTGCGGTGGGAACCCACACGATGTTGCATCTAACAGAGCTGGAGCCAGGGCATGCCGTGGCCCAACAATCCCACTCCTGCTGTATAGTCTACACGAGAGTGTACTTACAGGCACCAGGACATGTGTTCCAGAAGTTTCATAGACAGCATTGATAAGAATAGTCTAAAACCAGGAACAACCCCAAATGTCCACCACTGTGACACAGATCAACAACTTGTAGTCTGTTCACACAATTACACAGCAATGATGATGAACAAAGACACCAAAGAAAACACGATGAACGAGCCTAAACACAATCTGGGGTGAAGAAGGCAAGTGCAGGAGAACAGACCACACTGCTTCCATTTAGAGGAAGTTTACAAAGGTCTTGTTAGGGATGTGTGGTGGGAGGGCAGGGAAGGGGCTGCCACATAGCACGAGAGTGAGGGGCATCGTCGCGAAGGGGCACACCTTAGGGGCTAGGGGCTGGCGGCTGACAATGTTCTGCCTTACCTCGGAGCGGTTCCACAGGGTTTGCCTTACATTTGCTCTTTTGCTGTATATGTACATTGCATTCCCTTTTCTGCATGTATTTAGGAAAAAAGAGTTAAGGGTGAGAAGTTACAGATGGAAAAGACGCCTCTGGATGGGAGGGGAAGCAGGGTCAGGAGGGGCAGGAGGCCAAGGTAGGCTGGAGTGGGGGTCCCTGGGGCTGGGCTGGAGTTGCAGGCGGCCATGGGCCACCTGCCCGGCTGGGACCTGCCTGCACCACCCCTCCCCGCAGCCTGCACTCCCTCTTCCTCCACTGGCCTCGCTGCTCCCCGCTGTGGCTCCTCCACACAGACCGCTGAGTTTTCCTTCCTGCCTTTGAAGTGCAAGTCCAGCTCTCAGGTGGTGTGGTGTGTGCAGAGGCCCCTGGCCTGCCTGCTGCCTGCCTGCCAGCACTTGGCCTCATCCAGCTCTCCTCACTGCCCCCGCCCCAGACTGCCGCTGCCCTCCCCCACAGAAGTGTGGGCCCGGAGCCTGGGGGTCCAGGAAGGAGGCAGAACAAGCCGGCCCTGTTCCCCTGCCAGGGCAGGGCAGGGCCAGGACCATAGCGGAGAAGGCGGGGAGGGGCCCAGGCTCTGGGCAAGCAGGCTGCTGGCGGGCGCTCTCACCTGGATAGGAACCTCCTCGGACTTCCTTTATCCAGATGAGAACATCCGAATGTCTGGTGGGATTGGTGGGGTGGGTGAGGGACCAGAGGGCTGGGGGCAGCTGACCCAGGGCAGGGAGCTGGGGGTGCGGGAGCAATGTGGCCGTCCCTCTCTGCCCCACACCTGGGTCCCTCTCCTCCTTCAGGACTGGGCAGACGCTACTTCCTGAAGAGTATAAATCTTATTTTTATTTTTTTCTACCTGCAAAAGCACTTTGTAAAACACCCAATACAGACATGGAGAACAAGGAAAAAGGATGAGACCCGACCTCCTGCTGATGCCTCCTCACCCGCTTAACAGATGTTCTTAAATGAGTAGCAAGGTTTAATCCCCATCCTTGACTTTGAGAAGCGGGGGCCCACTAGCATGCTGTTCAGCCACTGACTTCTCAGAAACCTGACCATGGGCCTGGGTGGATGTTTGCTGGGGTCCAGGGTCTGGAACATGCTGCCCCACACCAGCTGGCTGTGAGGGCCTGAAGCCAGCCCAGCCCATCGGGTCATTTGCAGACACGCAGGGAGATCCAGAAGCAGGAAGGAAGGAGGATGTGCTTGTTATTGACCCTCAGGGCCTTTTGCTTGGCATCCCTCAAGGCTCTCCTAGCCGCTGCCTGCGGATCCTGCCGTCCAGGGCCTTCCTGTGGCCACCCTCTGGTCTCCCCAAGCCCAGGCCTTAGGATCAGTTCTGGCATCACACTCCACTCCCACAACAGGGGCCGCCTCTCTGGGTGTCACAATCCAGGGCAGGACTTGCACACAGGCTGCCTGGTGAAGTCTGTGTGGTGGACGGAGCTGAGTGCAGGGGCGGGGGCAGGCAGCATGTGCTGCCTCCGTGCCGCTCCTCCCCCGCCCCCCCGTACCCCCCTCTCCCAGGTGGGGTGCAGGGGGCCTGCGGTCAATGGTGGGGGAGCAGGCTCTGAGCAGGCTGAGGATCTTGGTGGGGGAGTCACTGGTCGCTGCCTGGGCATTCCCTTGGGGCAGCCCCAAGGCCATATGCAACAGGAAGCTGCAGTGACTTTGTGAACTCCGAGGGGGCCTGCGGGGCATGGAGGAGGCCCGTCCTTGACTGGGGGCAGGGGCGTTTGTGACCAGGAAGGGGCTGGCCAGGGGGCACCCACGCCTTTCCTGCAGGTCAGTGCTGGCCCTCTGCTGGTTCAGGGGAAAGCACAGAGAGATGGCACTGGTGGCATTTCCGACTTGGATAAAACCAGGAAAGAGCGGAAATGTCCTGGAGAGCCTCTCGGAGGTGACTTCCAGCCAAAAGCATGTGACGTATGTCTGGCTGGTCCCTGAGCTGGGGAGCTGAGGGCTCACTGGTGCCACCCTTGCTGGGCAGAGGGCTGCTCTGACAGGGGTGGGCGGGCCTGGAGGGGAGGCAGGGACCCCGCACGCGGCAGCAGCACCCCAGCTCTGCAAACATCAGATCAAAAGGGCGGGGCCCTGGTTCCTGCTTTGACTTCTCTGCCAAAATAGAACAATAAAGCCCCTGAGGCCTTTTATAAGCTTGTTTTGAAAAATGTAGGCATGTCTTTTATTTCCTGGCAGCTTTCTGGGTAATTAGAATTCCTCCCACAAACACAGTTGGGGGCTGGAGTCCTGCTGGCAGGGCATTGTGGGCAGGGCCCCTGGGGCCCCTGGGAGGGCCAGGTGGGGTCTGAGCCCTGGAGACCCAGACCCCCCTGCTCGCCCAGTCGGAAAGGAGGGCGGCTAGCCCTTGGCTGAGCACCCAGGGAACAGCATGCACGGCTGCAGGAGAGCAAGAGTGATGGGGGTAGGCAGCTCCCTCTAGGGCCAGCCAGGGCCGCCATCCGCGGGAGGGGCGGCTGTGCTGGATTCAGTGCCCAGTTGTGGGGGCGGAGAAGGAGGGATTCCCCGGAGGGTGGGAAAGGAGAAGCATGGTGTTGGAGAAGCAGCCCGTCCTTCCCTCCCAGGCTGAGCCCTCCTGGCCTATGGGCCCTGGGTGGCATTTCCTGCTATGTCCTCTCTCCTGCTGTCTGGCATCCAGGGCCTCCCTGTTGCCACCCTCTGGTCTCCTGCAGGGCCTCGTGGCACTGCCTGTGGCCCTGAGCCCAGGCCCTTGAGCCCCTCCAACAGGGGCTGCCTCTCTAGGGCGTCCAAGCACCTGTCCCTCCCACGTCCTGTCCCTCCTGCTGTCCTCCCTCTCCACTGGCCCCTCAACTTCCTTGTGTAGATGGCAGCTCCTGCCTCCCCCTCCCTGGAAAAGCCTCCTCCTAGCCTCACCTCTGGTACACCTTGGCGAGGCATCCCTCCAGGGCGAGGGCCCAACTATCCAGAGGCCCTGGACATGCCCTGCCTGTGGGCAGCAGTCCCACATTGCCTGGGCATCCATGCCCTCCCTCCGCGTCCATCACCAGCCTGAGTGGCTGCCTCTTGGCCTCTCTTTAGATCTTGCCTGCCCTCAGCCTGGTCCATACCTCAGACAGAGGGCCTCCTTTTGGCCACCCTGCATCTCTGTGGCCACCATTGGGTCCACTGTCATCGGCAGCCACCACAGCTGGAGATGCAATCTCCAAATGCAGACCTGGTATGTATCTGCTCCCCACACACACCTGGGACTCTCAGCCTGCCAGTCTCACTTCTGGGAACAGTGGTCACTCCTTGGAGACCACAGCCCCATCCCCAGTAAGCCTCTGAGGCTGCCTGTGCCCGATGCCCCCAATGTCCAGAGCAGGCAACAGGCAATGTTTGCTGCAGAATGTGTTCCAGGGCCTGAGCAGCTGTGTCTGGCCCTGGACAAGCCTCTGGACCAGCCCAGAGGACAGTGTGGTCTGGGCCTGCCCCACTATGTGGAGGGTTTGGGGTCAGGGACCCATGCCTGGACACTGTCCTATTTCCACTTCTCCTCCCCTGGGCTCAGCCTGAAGAACTCAGACTTCTGCATGTGCTGAGTCCTAGGGCTAGGGAGCAGTGCAGTGGCTGTGCACACAGTAGGCGTTTAATGAATGACTTGCCCTACTTTGTAAAGAACCAGTTTATGGATGTTCAGGCTCCGAGGCTGGGCCCCCTGTAGAGGAGGTATGGGGTGAAACCAGCTGGGCTGCCCACCCAGCCGCCTGGTCACAGACCCGTGGGAGCAGACTCCAATCCACTGGGGCCCAGGCTCTTCCAGTTTGTTCTGTCTTGGGGCCTGCCCACTGCCCCCACCCCCATCATCAACTGGACCACAGGACACCCTGTCCAGCCTGGAAGCCAGTGGGCCACAGGAGCGCCTGTGGCTGGGGCCCTGTGGGGACGGCTTGTCTTGGTCAGTCCTCTACCTGTAATGGGAGGCAGGGGAGACTTGAGCCCACAGGGTTAGGAGTGTCCAAGGTCACCCGTGAGCAGGAGGGCAGGCTGGTGGATATCCTCAGGAGGAATAGCACTTTGCAGGTGGGGCCCTGGACAGGTATCAGGAAGATCTGGCTAAAACACTGATTCTAGGGCCAGTGCACACCTCTGGAATAAAAGTGTGTATGGGATGGATGTGCACCAGAGCATCATGGGAGACACTGAAACCACCCACATAGTCAACAACTAGTGACTGGTTAAAACCATCATATATAAATGGTATAGCCACAGGATGGAATATTATACTATACCAAAAAGCATGTTTTCACAGCAAATTTAAGGCATGGGAAAATGCTCATGGTATAACATTGAGAGAAATATGCAAAATAGAAACTTGTATGAAATGGCAACCCCAAGTTTGTTTTGTAGAACCTTAAATATGTTTGAAAGCAGATCAGGAAGAATTTCACCAAAATGTTAAAAGTGCTTATTTCTGGATGGTGGAATTATGGGGGTATCATCCCAATAATCAGCTTCTAGGAGCTAGCACTCTGCCAGAAGCTGGGACAGCACAGTGAACAAAATAGACAAAAATGATTGTAATACTAAAAAGAGAACATACTGCTGCTCTAGTGTGTCTACTCCTTGACTCTGATCAAGGGCTCAGTCGAGGCTTGGAATGAATGAATGAATGAACGAATTAGTGAATGAGTCAGTGGTGAGTGGATGGATAGCTGACTGGGAGGACAGTTTCTCAAGCTGGCCACTTCTAGCTAAGAAGTTCTAGCTTCATAGAGTCACCAAGAGCCGAGGCACGAGGACCCCTGGGTCATTCCCAGCTGGCCGGCTTACCTCCCAGTGAGGATGGTCAGGTGTGTGCTCTGTGGCAGCACAGACATGAGGGTGTTCCCAACAGACGGCATTTGCCAGGGTAACTGTATGTTTTGATGTAATGTCAAAATTACAGAAAAAGTGCAAGAGTATTCCAAGGAACTCCCTCGTACTCTTTATCCACATTCACCAACTGCTAGGATTCTGTCCCATTTGCTTTATCATTCTCTCTTTCTAGATAAATAGATAGAATGTTTCCTGAACAATTTGTGAGTAGGTTTCAGACATGATGACCCTTTACTCATTAAACACTTCAGTGTGTATTTCTCATGAACAAGGACATTCTCTCATGTAGGCAAACAGTTACCCAGATCAGAAAACTTAACGTTGATGCAATCCTAACAAAACTACTTCCTCCTCCATTTATAGATTGAAACATTTATTTACTTATATCAGTGTGAACTCACTGGCTCCCCCTTTATTTAATTGGTTAAAATCTGCTACTATCATGATTTTAATGCTCAAACTTTCCCAGACACAGCCAGTGACAGCACCTTTCAGAATACCTCTGTTCTTAAGACACATCTCAATCATTCTTTGAGCACTTTCTTACTTTCTGACACAACAAGATTTTCCAGGCTCATTTCGTACTTTTCCTGCCACAGCCATATAATCTCCAAAGAGCCTGGTTCCTTTAAGTGGAGATTAGTGCTTAGAAACCAAGATCTGAGTGCTAGGAGTGCTCACTACTATTGGGGTGTCATTGCTTCCATTCCTCTTAGTGGACAGAGCTGGGAAATATGTGTGCATGTATATGCACAGGTACACATACATATATACCTATGTCTACATCCCTCTGTCATAATATACGAACATATGTAGCATGAGTTATACTGATATACCTAGTTCTAATCCTGAACACAAAACCACAGGTTTCACTTTATGCTCCTTCCTTTCTATATTTGCAACTCCCATCTTCACCACTGAGGCCCCCATTATTCTCAATATATTTACTCATCTTCTCAAAAGTTTCAGAATTGCTAGCCTGTATCACTGTGAAAAACAAAGCTAGATTGCAAGTATATAATGAAAATATTGTACTCAAATTTTACTTGCTAAAATTAGTAAATAATAACATTAAAGCAACTATTATAAAGATTAAAAATATGCCCAGGATATAAAAGAAAACGTCAACATAATGATGAGAGAAATGAAAGATGCATAAAAGATCAAATGGAACTTATATAAGCACAAAATAAAAGATCTGAAATGAAAATACACTGCATGGGATTAATGGGAAGTTAGATACCGCAGAAGAAAAAATTAGCGAACTTGAGGACATAAATATAGAAATGACCAAAATGAAGGACAGAGAGAAAAAAGACAATAAAAATGAACAAAGCCTCAATGAGCTCTGGGACAATAGCAAGCAGTTTAATATATATAGAATTTGAGTCTCTGAATAAGAGGAGAGAAAGGAGGAGGGAAAATATTATTTGAAGATGGCTGAGATATTTTTCAAATTTCATGAAAACTATATACCCACAAATCATGAGTCATAGTGAACCCCAAGCAGAAGAAACATAAAAAACCCCTCACACTAATGCATCTAACAATCAAATTGCTGGAAAGCCGTGGTAAAAAGAAAATCTTGAAAGCCGTCAGAGATAAAAAGACATTATACATAAAGGAACAGAGAATGACAGTAGACTTCTCATTAGGAACTATGCAAACCAGAGTCAATGGAGCAGCATCTTTAAAGAAATGAAAGAAAACAAAGTCAACCTAGAATTCTACACCCACCCAGCAGAAATAGCTTTCAAAAACGAAGGTAAATACAGTCATGAGCTGCATAATGACGTTTCGGTCAATGATGAACCACATATATGATGGTGGTCCCATAAGATTAGTACCATGTAGGCTATGTGTACAGTAGGCTATACCATCTAGGTTGTGTAAGTACACTGTCTGATGTTCACACAATGACAAAACTGCCTAATGATGCATTTCTCAGAATGTATCCCCATCATTAAGTGACACATGACTGTAAAGAAATTTTCAGATTAAAAAACAGAGAGAATTTATTCCCAGCAGGCCTGCACTACAAGAAATGTTAAAGGAAGTTTTTCAAGCAGAAACAAAATGATATCCAATGGAAATTTAGATCTACACAGAGGAACGAAGAAGACTAGTAAATGGTAAACATGTGGATAAATATAAAAGACTTTTCTAATTTTTAATCTCTTTAAATGATAGTTGACTATTTAAAACTAAAATCATAACAGAGGGTTTATAACGTGTAAAAGTGAAGCATGTGACAACAACAGCATGAAGGCCAGAGAGGGAAAAGGATGAACATGGTTGGAAGGTTCTACTTGAGGGAGTGTGATACTGCCTGCAGGTAGACTGTGAAGTTAGAGATGTACTTTAAACCTCGAGCCAGATCACTGCAGCATCCTCCCTCAACCCCCGCCCAGTGACACCTCCTGGATCCTCTTCCTCCTGCTCCCCCTCCTCCCCAGGCACCAGCAGGAAGGGAGCATCAAGGAGGGGCTGGTCCACAGCGTGGGGGCCTTGGTGGACAGGGGCCTGCAGAAGAGCAGCCCAGGACCCTGTCTGCCCCTCGGGGGCTACGGCCTCTCCTCCCAGCCAGGGGGCTCGGGGGTTTCCTCGGGGATTTCGTGAGTTCAGAAAAAAGCAGAATTCTGGTGCCAGACTGCCTCCATCTCACTGGGTTTGTCCTTGAGGGTCAGGGCGAGTTTTCCAGATAGCTTGGAGCTGGTGGCCAGACAGCTGTGACAGTAATGGTTGGACATATGTCACAGGCATACTCAGATGGGGGAGCTCTGCTGCACAGATGGGGAAACTGAGGCTCTTGGAGGAAATGACTAGCCACAGGTCACAGGTGGCCTGCAGAGCTCCCCTGGGTGGGTGATGGGAGAGGCAGGGTGGGGAGGCCAGCAGAGTGGGCAGACATGGGTGTGCAGCTGAGCCTTGCCTCGGGACACGAGAGTGAGGTGCTGCTGGCCAGAGCTTGGGTCAAATCAACTGTCAACACTCCTCCTTCCCTCAGGCTCCGCAGGGGCCACTGCCTGCCCAGCCTCAAATCCTTCCCACCTCCCACTCAGGGCTCAACATTCTGGGACTGGCCCCATGGCGTTATAAAAGACAGGAGGGTCAAGGAGGGTCACAGCACTGCCGGTGAGAGGCCAGCAGGGACTGGAGGAAGCCCTCGGGGGATCAGTGGAGGGGACCCTGAGAAGGCACCACCCTGTGCACCACCCCCAACAGCTCAGTCTTGGAGACACGATCGGCAGGCCCCGCACCCACGTCCTGGCCACTGCACCCCCGCAACAGACTCGTGGGTCCCTCGTGGGCACCTTCACAGACATTGCTGACCTGGCACCCCCTTTCCTCCACAAAGGAACAGAGGCTGAGAGGCGACATCCTACCCAAGGCCACCAATTGGGGCTCCTGATGCCAAATAAACCAAGATCTTCCTTTATGGCCCTAAGACCCTACCCTTGGTCGGGGGCCCCTGGGGGCTTCCATGGGGAAACAGGAACCCCCTCATCGCCACTAGCCAGGCTCACTGCCTCTCAGTCCCCACGCCTGCCCCAAGCACACACTCCACCTGGGCGGGTCCCAGGTGGATAGGCCACGGCACAGCTGCTGTCTTCACCCATGAGCTGTCGTGCAGCTCCCGGCAGGAAAGTTCCCACTCAGCAGGGTTGGTGCAGGCTCCATGCCCACCAGCAGTAGTGGCCTGGGTTGTGTTTAGAACCTTAGCAGTAAAATGGACTCGCGGCGGTTTTCAGAGCCTTACAACCTACCACATACAGCTGCTATGACATGAGAAAGAAGCGAAATGATGGGTGCCTTCCAGAAAGGAGGGCCACCCCATGTGCCTCAGGACTGAGTCCTTGCTCAGGCCATAGTCTGTGTGCTGTTTCTATGCAGGGTCACTTCTAATTTCCACGTGTGATGTGTGGTCAGTGTCAGAGGGCTGAGGCATTCATCTATCCATCCATCCATCCATCCATCCATCCATCCAACCATCCATCCATTTACCCAACAAGCCTGCTCTTTGCCAAGCAATGGGCTGGGGACTGAGGGGGCAGAGGCCAGCGAGGGGGTGGCCCATGGAGGGTTCTCACTCTGCGGGACACAGGTGCCCGGTCTCAGGGTGGACTGATGTGGTGCCCAGCTGGACAAGGGTCAGAGGTCAAGGGCATGCAGGAAGTGTCCTCTCAGCCAGGGTGGACATGGGCAGGCCCTGGTCAGATCCACTTGCTTCAGGATAAATGGAATAAACACCTTCCCTTCTCTGTTTGGCTTTAATTCTAACATGCCTCCCGTCCCACCTTCCTGCTCCCTCATTGACCACAGAGCCCTCATAGTTATTCCAGGCAAGGCGTCCTGGGCATTGCTCTCTCAAGAATTCCAGTGTCTTTCTCACCGAGTAAAGAGAAGGTGAAGTGGGCTCACTATGTCTACACGGGCAAGTGTTTTTCAAATAATATCTTTGTTTCAGGAAAAAGCTCTTATGGAGATAGATGTTTTGTTAGCAGCCAGAATGTTCGTTTCTGATGAAACCATTTGTTTTGCTTGCAGATCTTTCCACTTTAGAACCGTTTCTTCCAGTTGTTTTGGCAAGGGTAGATGTTTTTGGTGAGGCTATTAAGAGGGTCAACTGTTTTAATAATATTTTCACCTGTGACTTTGAGTGGGAAAGTTGAACCTGACCCAAATGCTTAAGGAACATTTTGACAGTGTTCTGTTAAGATGGTGCCAGCATGAGTTTTCCCATTTCTAAGATGTATGGGCCTCCTCCGGCTCCTGCAGACCCTGAGCACAGCTCTGCCCTGCCTACCTCATACTTCTGGAAGTCAGTCCTGCCCCTCTGTCCAAGTCCTGGCCCAGAGGGACTTTCAGCTGAGTGGCATCTACAGAGAGAACAGCTGCCTCCTCCCAACACTGTCATATCACCAAATGCTGCCACCAAGGTGAGAAGGCCTTCCTGCACAGGCATGGGAAAGGTAGCTGCCAGGCTGTGCAGTGGTCACAGTGGTGGAGGGAGCCAGTGATGTTGGTGGCTGTGGTAGTGGAGGCCACATGGATAGTGGTGGGTAAGGATGATGACAATAGTGCCAAAGATGTGGGTAGTAATGGAGGTGGTGTTGAAGATGGTGGAGCTGATGTTGGTAGTGGTGGAAGAGATGCTGGTAGTGGGGTCGAAAGAGGTGCTGATGGAGGAGGTGACAGCCTGAGGGAGGAGTTAGCAGCGAAGATGGTGGTGCTGATGGTGGGTTGATGGCAGGGTGGATGGTGGAAGCGGTGGTGCTAATGATGAGATTGATGGTGGGGTTGATGATAGAGGTGGTAGAGGTGGTGGTGGTGATGGTGATGGAAGTGGCCGAGGTCATGGTTGGGAGATGGTGTTGGAGGTAACAGCATATCAGGCTGGCCCAACACTTTTCTAGCTGCCATTCAGGGAATGGTGGGGTGCCAGTGCACAGTGGCCCACCCACAGTAAATGCTTGATGTAGTGATGAGGTGCAATATTTCATTCCCTCAGTGGCCTAAGAAGGGCTGGCCCAGGGTCCTGCCCTGGGAGCGGCGGAGATGGAACTGGCACTCAGGGCTTTCCTTCAGCCTGACTCAGCTGTTCCTGCCCTCCTGAGTCCCAGCTCCAGAGCCCCCTCTGGGAGTCCTGTTTGGAAGGTGTGGGCCTGAGTGGCCAACCCCTAGACTCAGGAGGGGAGGGAGAGAAAGGCAGTGAGGACAAGCCCACTGAGTCCCCACACCACCCCCAGCTGCTGCCCTACCCAGTGGGGGTCTGCAGAGATACAGGCTCTGCCCTGAACGCCTGGGCAGGGGTCCCAGCCTCCTGGCACAGGGCCTCAGGTGTCACCTGAGGGCAGGGCCAAAGTAGCCCTGGGAGGGGCTGAGACCTTGGCAGGCCAGGTGAGGCACTGAAAGGGCCAGGTGCCCCATTGGGAAACTGAGGCCCCAGGAAGCACGTGCCTGCTGCCAGATTGCTGTGGCAGAAAGAACCAGGACGGAGCCAGGACTCCCCCGCCTGCGCTGGGGACCAGTCGCCAGCAGACGCGCTCCGTGCACACTTTCCAAGGTCCAGGCTGGCCAGGCAGGGACAGGGGCCTGGGCAGGGGCGGGCCGCGCTCCACTCGCCAGGGTGGCCAGGCTGCAGCTCGCGCCCCCACCACCCCGCCCGCCTCTCCCTCGGGCCGCTGTCCGGCCTTGGCTGCCGGAGGGAGGAAGCGCTGTCCTCATTCCACCTCTGGCCGTCGCGGTGCCAAGTTGCTGGCGGCGGCGGCGGGAGTCGGGGCCGGCGGGCAGGGCCGGGGCGCAGCGCCCTCCCTGGCGCCCCCCGTGGGCTCGGGGTTACTCACGTAGAGTCCGGAGTGCTCCGCGCCGAAGAACGGGAAGGGCACGGACAGCGGCCGCAGCCCCGAGCCGCCGTCGTCCTGCTTGGGGGTGACAGCGTCGCCGCGCTCCGCGCCGAATGGGTAGAAGTCGGCGAGCGCCACCGCGCCGCGCACCCCGCGCGCCCGGAGCCCCAGGGCCACGGCCAAGATCAGCGCCCAGGCGGCGCCGCGTGACATCGCGGGGGTCGGCGGGCGGAGGCGGCGCAGGACTGAGCAGGGACGGAGGGAACGGAGCGGGACTGAGGCAGGGACAGAGGGAGGAACGGAAAGGGGATGGAGCGGGACAGAGCGGGGACGGAGCGGGGACAGAGGGGACCGAGCTGCGACGGACGGGGGGACGGATGGGGGACGGAGCGGGGACGCAGCGGGGACGGGGGGTGCGAAGCTGGGACGGAGCGGGACGCAGCAGGACGCAGCAGGTCGGAGTGGTACGGAGCGGGGACTCAGCGGGACAGAACCGGGACAGAGCGGGGACGCAGCGGGACAGAGCGGGGCTTCGCGGTCGGGTGGCTGGGGCGAGGCCGCGGTCGGAGTGGCCGGCAGGGCTGGGCGGCGGTGCAAGAAGCACGGCTGCTCCGTCGGTGGCTCCGCGCCCCGCGCCCGGTGCCTGCGCCCTGTGCCCGCTGGCCGGGCGGCTCTGGCCGGAGCTCTGCGGAGAAGGCGCCGGGCGGGACCGCGTTCGGACCCGCCCCGCCTCTGGGCCGCCCTTTAAGTCTCCGGCCGGCGGCCGCTCGCGGGGGCGGGGCGGGGCCATGCAAATAGGGCGGCTCTTAAAGAGCCAGGCCTGCGGGCGGGGGGTGCGGACGCCGTGTCAGCCCCGGTTGCTGTTGGCGCGCCTGGCACTGGCCCGCGGCCCCCGCGGCCTCAGAGCTGCCCCGGCCCGGCCATTAGCGAGGTGGGGGCTTCGCGGGCGCGCGGCCTGCGCCGGGGGCCATCCCCTGCTGCGTGGGTCCTCAGCCGCCCGCCTGGGGCCGGCCCAGAAGAGGCGCCTTGCCCCGGGAGCAGCTCTGGGACAGAATCTAAGGCCTGCCTGAGATGTTGGGCCCGGGGGTAGGCTTCCAGGATGCCCTTTTGGGTCGCTGCCCGGCCAGGGGACTCGTTCATCCCCCTGCCAGAGTGTCAATCGAGGACCACCATGGCTGAGCAGTGCCTGCATGAACCGTTCTGGAAATGGCCAGAGGCCAGCCGCCTGCTGCCCCCTTAGCCCTGAGCCTGAGGACACTGGCTTCCGGCCACAGGAGGCAAGGCTTCCCATCTGGCCTTATATAAGGGTGACCCCTGGCCTGGGAGACTTCAGGGCATTAAACAAGGTGTTTCTGCCCTGCATGGCCACATGAGGAGAAATCCCCAGGAGGTTTCCCGATGAGTTCAGGGACCCAAGGGAACCTCCCAGCAAGAGAATCTCAGGGAGATTCCTGGGTAAAACAGCTGTCAGTGGGGAAGACTGGTCCATGTGGGCCTGGGGGCAAGTGGGGGTCAAGTGGATAGATGCCTGGTGGGTGGGAGTGGTCACAATGCAGATTCCGTGTCCCCAGCCTGTGGCCATCCCAGCCCTTCTCCTTTCTCTAGGACCGCTGACTTTGGATGTCACTCTTTGAGTGTTTGTCCCTCCTCAGGGGGACGGCATCTGGCCCACCTCTGGGTCCCCAGGCCCAGTGCAGGGCCTGACTCTGGGGCCTCAGACCCCACCCCTCATCCTCTCTGCTCTCAGAATCCTGGTGTTGGATGATGCGTGGCTGCAAGCCAAGCCTGGGGCCCCTGAAGACCAGGGTGCACCCCTCCAAGACAAGCAGAAAGAGCCAGGCCGGTAACAGCGGCTACCATTGAGGTTCTAGGTGGTTTTACACTTGGCTTTTTGTTTTTCCCTATCTTCTAAAACGTCTTCAATGAGCATGCATTATTTTGCAGTCAGAGCAAGGAACATTAAATGTGATTTTTAAGAAACAGTGGACGGGTCCTCTGTGTGTGAGTGTATGGTACTGAGGCTTATGGGTTTACACAGACTCTGTGCTTGGTGGTTTTCCTCCCATAATGTTCACACCCTTTAGGCTGGTGTCAGGGCCAGGCCCAGAATTTAACGAGGTGCCCACTGTCAGGGCCGACCCTGCACTGGCACCACCCTGAGAGTGGGCACCTCCTAAATTTCGCCCTAGTCCCACCCTGCTCAGCTGTGGGAGGGCCAGCCCTGGGGCCAGCTTCTGGCTTGGAAAACCCCCAGACAGTAGGACAACCATGGTTCCAAGAAATGAAGGATGAGAAAGGTCAAGCCCTCCCACCCTTGGAGGAAAAAAGTCAGAGATGATATCTAATTGCCAGGCTGCGCTGGGAACAGAATCCCGACCTCAAACTGCTCTCAGTGGGAACCTGGGGAGGAAAGGTGGGTTCCTACTCAATCCCATTCACTTACACACACACATCCACACACATTCACACACATGCGTGCACACTCACATGTACCTCACACAGACACACTCATTCTCTCACACATATTCCCGCATGCATGCTCACATGTGGAGACAACACGCATCCACACACTCACCCTCATTCACACACACACACACACAGAACCCTCTGGAATTTGCTCTACCCCGTCCTGGCACCCAGCCAGCTCACCTGGCCAGGGGGTAGGTGTCAGGAAGCGCAGAGCCAGGCGCGGCATGGAGGTCATGGTCAAGGTCGGAGGAAGGGTGCAGCAGCCTCGCCTCGTTGGACAGAGCACAGGCCAGGTGGGGTCAGGATGTGGCCCCCACAGGGCAGCCTTGAGAGCTGCCAGGAGGCTGGTCACTGTGGTGGGAACACAGCAGGACCTGCTTTTTAATTTGTCTTTTTTCTGTGAAGCTCTACCCTCTTTGGGTGGCTTTGGGGCCCACTGGAAAGCCCTCTCTTCATTTGTTTCCTCAGGTGGGAGAGCAGGCAGCACCAACCCTGATGGGGTGACGGGCCCTGGAGCACAACTTCCCTGCTAAAGGGGGGGGTGGCGACCTCTGACCCTCCTAGACCTCCCCACTCCTGCCTGGGCCCCCACTCCCCATCTGCACCCTCCTCCTCCGAGCAGGCTGCCCAGGCTGCGGTGGCCCCTCCTCAGCACTGCTGACCTTCTCCTGAGCACATGGCTCAGGGGAGCCTGTTTCTGAGCTAGATTTTGGGTCCCCTGGGGGCCTCTAGGGAGCAGGGCTAGCCCGGAGCCCAGCCCACCCCTTGGCACACACTGGTGCTCAGTAGATGCACCCAGTGAAGGACTGTTTCTCCAGGCATGGTGGGAGCGGTTGGCCTAGACGGGGTGTCCCCACCCAGCTGCTCAGGGGAATCCCCGAGGTGGCTTTGTGAGATGCTCAGGCTGGTGCCCCCCAGAGGCCTTGCTGACCTTCCACGGCCTTCATCCTGGGCCGATTTGCAGCCCAGCCTGGGAGACTGGGGGTTAACACAAGGCCCCACTACTGCTGGGCATTACATTTCAAAAAAAAAAAACCCAACTGCACAGGCGAAAAAGAGAAAAAAATGTTTTTTTTTCAGGTGCTAAAAATATTATCAGGAAATACTTTTCAGCAATGTACCGTTTTAGGTTCCCCTCCGGACTCAAGGGTGCCTTTGTCTTTGCCACAGAAAGTCCACATTTATCAAAACCAAAATCGTTTTATCAAGCAGGCTCATGTTCTGCGGCCAGGAAACCCGAGCCTCCCCAACAGGCCTGTGACATTTTAATTTAGGGCCTGAGTGTGTGTGCAATTTAGATGAGGGAGCTCCAGAGTCGACCTCGGGATACCCCAGGACTCGGGGCTCCATGCTGGGCAAGGTGTGGAGTGTCCTCCCCCGCCCACACTGGCCAGTCAGCTGGTCCCTGTGGGGCTGTGGGCTCTGGGTGGGGCTGCTAGTGGCAGGGGCTGGCTGGCTGCATTTCTCCAACTCTCTGTCCTTCTCTCCAAGAGGCAGTTGGTTGAGCATCAATCTCCCCAGAGCAGGTGGTCCTTCCATGTATGTGAAACCAGAAGCCCCTGCCCCAGTAAACTCCCCACCTGGTCTGGGAATGAGGTCTGGAGGTCACAGGCCCCAGAGGGGCAGGTAGGGTCCGGCTCTTGCAGAGGCCCACCCCACCCGGTCACTACACTGTAAGGCTGGATGGGGCCTGGGTGCAGCTGGTCCACCGAGGCAGAGATAGGAGGGCCTGGCTCAGGGCACACAGCCCTCCACACATAGAAGGTCCTTGGAGCCCTCCTACCCCAGCTTCTCCCCTTCTGTGCAGCGAGGGGGCACAGCCTCCCTGGAGCCCCTCCCCCACCTATGATGGGGCTTCTGCTATTAATCTTAGAGAGATGATCGAAATGGGGTTCAACATTCACTTCCTGGGGTGTTCATTGCTGTCTTATTTTTAAAAAATAGAGAGGAATTGGAAACACTTTGAGCTGGAGATTCTGCAGGGAGAGGCCATAAATGGGTTACAGGTGGGCTCAGGGATGTGGCCCTTGGGGTGATGAGAAACCCCTCCCTGCCTCCTGCAGGCAGCCTTGTCTATCACCCCCAGTGTGCGGGGCAAAGACTGCCACTTCCCCAGTGTCCCATGACCCAGGGACAGCCACAGTGGAAGGCCTGAGGGGACCCAGGGACCGTCCCTGTGTCGGCAGGTTCTGCAGCCAATAAAATCATGCTTCTGTGGTATTTTTAATGACATGGGAAAACCCTAATGATATGATGTCAACTAAAAATTTTACAAAAGAGTATTCCAAATGGCATATACTGCAGAACCCCAACGTGTACAAGCACACGCATGGAAAGAGGAAATGCTCCGATTCCACCTTAGGATGTGCAGGTGAGGACTGTGGGTGGTGGTGGCTTTCTTCTTTATATGTTTCTTTGCTAAAATGTTCATTTGCAATTATTTGAAAAATATTAATGTTTTAGAAGCCCAAGTAGCAATCACTTTGGTCCCAGCTGGCTTCCTTGCTCCTGCAGCCCATTTCCTGCTCCAGCTGTGGCCAAGGGGGAGCCTTTGCCTCCCTCGCGAGCCGGGGTGCTTTGGAGGCCTGGGCCTGTCTCCTTGGGGTGCTCCTTCACCCTCCCCTACCTGGTCTGTCTTGGGGCATCACTGCCTTCCTTCCTGGCCCATGTGCCCTGGGACAGCCCTTCCTCTGCAGCTCTCCTGCTCTCCCTGGGGGTGAGCCTCCTCCTTTGTTCACCCCTCACTGCTGTGGGCTGCAGGGCCTGTCCTTCGACATCTGGGAAGGCTGATGCCCCAGACCTGGCGGTCCCCTGACCACAGTGGCTACAGGGTGATAGTGCTGCCACCATTTGCTAATGCTCACAAAGGGTCTTGTGTCAGCCTGGGCCACCCCTCAAATGGACTCACCATGACCCTCTGGAGTGGGGTCACCCCACTTTACAGATGAGGAAACCAAGGCCTAGAGAGCCTGTCTGGGATCCTGGGAAAGGGGTGGAGCTCTGACTCCTCTCCAAGGCCTGCAAATCCCAAACCAATGCTGGGACCCGCTGGGCCTCTTACAGGCCAGAGGCCTCCACATGGGATGGGAGGGGAAGAAGCAGCTGCCAGCCTTCTTCTGAGTTCCAGAGAGCAGGCAGGTGGGTAGCAGGACGCCTTCCACAGTCCTTTCCCCTCGGACTCCAGGAAAGGCATAGCGCAACAGTCCAGCTGCACCCCCTGCACACTGGAATGGCCCCTACTCCAGCCCTCTCCTCCCTTGGCCTCACCTCCAGGAGGGTGGGGTGGGCAGTGTGTGTGAGGACAGACAGATGCCCAGCAGGGCTCCAGGACCCCGGGCACCAGGCCTCACCTTGCTTGGTCCACCCAGCTCATCTCTGTCCTCCAGTCAGCAGGACCCTGTGCCCGAAGACTGGGTGGACCAACGGGGTGGGGTGAGGCCAGCGTAGGGCCCCTGGGCCTGACTCTGACCTCCTGCTGAGCTGACCGGCTATGTGGCCCTTGTGGAGGTCCTGCCTCCTCCTCCCCTGTAAACTGGTGCCCCAAAGGGGTGTTGTGAGAATGGAGTGAGGCTCTTCTAAGTTCCTCAGTAATTGCTAGAACCTAAACCACTCGCTGCTGGAAATGCTTAGGAACACGCAGATTTATTTCCATTAGAAAAATTCTCTTTTTCCTAAGTATACAACTTTATGTTGAATAAGTAAAAATAGTATTTCCTACATTGATTGAACTAATCATTGAAATGTAAAAGTCTTAGAGGCATCCCAGGCACTCTGAATGTCTCCCGTGAGCAGCCGGGGCAAGGAGGACCCCAAAATTGCCAGTGAGAATGTTGGTCAAATTATGGGCACCTTTCATTTTAATAGTGAGAAGGCATCCCAACCCCTTTCACATCTGAAATGTACTCCTCTTTCATCCATGCGCACTTATTAAGCACCTCCTCCGTGCTGGGAGCTTCAGTCCCAAAGGTGTCACACCTCAGACACCAGTGCGCACTGCAGGGATGCAGAGAGGAAAGCATTGACATAGACTCCAATCTCTAGCTTCTGGTTCCTTCCTCCCCACCCTGCCATCCCTCAGGTCCTTCTGCTGGGGGTGGGGGTGGGGGGTCCTCCACAAGCAAACTGCAGGCGGGTTGGGAAGGAAGGGAAGGGTCACGTCCAGGCCCTGAGTGCCAAACGTTACCTCTCAAGGCCCTACCCTTCCCCATTTTGCAGAACACTCTCCAGCAGTGGCGTGAGCCTCCCTGCTCTCCTCTGCTGGATTGCTATTTGCCCTAACTGGGCAGTGCAGGTGGGGGAATATCGGTGGTACACCACCACTAATGCCTCCTTTGCCTGGAGCAGCCATTGCTAATGGGTCACCACACTCTTCCCCTCTGAGCCGGGCTGAACTTCCGAATCCTTCTCAACACAGCCACCGATAATTAGGCAGAGTTGACAGGCAGAATGAAGCGTATTTGCCCACCTCTTTCTAGCCATTGCATTTGTACAGTTTACGACATATGATAACTCCATTAGTAAATCGATCAGAAAGCAAGGTCTGACAGATCAGCCTATTTTAAGTCCTGGATAAGTCTTGAGACAGACAGACAGATAGGTGTCACACATTTGGGCCACAGCTTACGATGACTGTGATGGGGTGGACTCTGAGCTTTTGGCCCTTCCCGTCCTCCAGGTGAGTCCTTGAGAGTGTGACAAGAGCTCCTGGAGGGGGAGCCTGGCTCACAGCGACAGCAGCACCTGTGCACGCAGGAATTGACTAGGCTGGCTGGTGCTCCACAGATATTGTAAATGTACCACTTGTGAGACAAAAGAGGCTGTTTGGAGAGGAAAACAAATCACTCTGACCCATGTTAATGGAGGGAAATGAGTGAAAATGCTAATAGGTGAACCAAGCAGCAGGCCCAAAATGGCTGCCTTGATCTCTGTAGCAACCAGGGCTGGATTCCCACAGGAATTTTCCCAGAGTTTATGGCTGGGAAAGTGGGAGGTTCTGTAACAACTTTAACTTCACACTCCAATGCCTCTCGTGGCCAGTGAGTCACGGGGACTTGACTCTGAGTCATTTCCAGCCACCTGCCACCATGACGGACCTGCAGTTCCTGGATGTGGAAGGTTCCGCAGCCTCTGGCTGTGGGGATGCGGTGGCTGGGCCTTGCAGGACATTATGTTTTTGGCTCCAGTTGGTGGAAATGTTTTCCACGTGTTTCCCTGTGTTTACAGAGCTGAGGGCACGGAATGCAGCCTGCGGGAGCGGAAGCCAGCTTGACAGGGCCTGGTCACCAGGGTCTGGCCAGATGCGCAAGTCCGAAGCGGAAACTGAGTGCCAGGCCCCGTGCGGGCTGTGAGGGGGCTCCCTGCAGCCGGGAGGGGGGCATCGGAAAGAAGTGACCTGAAGCGAGGTTCAGCGCCAGCCAGAGGCCGAGGTCCCAAGGGCTGAGAGGAGCTCTGTGGTCAGGGGAGGCAGGCGACGCCTGCTGAGCTCGGCCCCTCTCTGTGCAGCACCGGGTATTGGTTTGCCCTGTGGTGGTTCTGTGGGCCCTGGCTGGTCAGGGCTGTGATGGTCAGGCGCCCGGGGATCTGCAGCAGGGCTCACTGTTTGGCCCGGAAGGCCTGGCCGAGGCGGGCTTGTCGCCACCGCTGCATTTCCTGGTCCAGCTGCTCCTTCAGGCTGGCCACCTGGGGACACGGCAGGACTTCAGGTGGGGTGGGCAGGCCCTGTGGCCAAGGCCCCCAAGGCACATGGGCAGGAGAGCACTGTGACAGGAAGGCCCCCATCCATGGTTCCTGAAGAGAGGCAGTGTGCACTGGAGAGAAACACCAGGCAGACAGACAGACAGACCCACTAGCAACCAGACGGGGAATGCACAGTCCCACCTCTCATCAGGAACACCCATCCATGGGGCTCCTAGGGACCGAGGCAACTGCACCCCGCAGTGGACGGACCCCCTTCCATCAGACCATGAACGTACTCAGAATAAGGAACTAACGCTCCTCGGCTCGTGAAGACAGCAAACGTGGCTTGGTGGATCAGGGACACTAACTTGGGGGTGATATTGGGCAATCACTTTACCTCTCTGGGCCTCGGTTTCCTCATCTGTAAAATGAGAGTTTTGACCAGATGGCTCCCAGGTTTCTGACAGCTCGGAGCCTGTGGGTCAGCCCAGGCAGGCACATCCATGTATGTGTGTGCGTGCTTGTGTGTGTGGGCAGTGCAGGTCCATGCCCAAGGCTCTGCTGCTTTGTTACCACCCCGTCCCCCCACACACCACTGCTCTCCCGTCCTGACTGGGAAGAACAAGGTGCAGGAGCCACCTCTGCTACAACTGCTGTGTGCCTGGGAGTGTCTGGACACTTTACACGCAGTGAACTCTGACCGAGGGACTGTCCTCACTGCCCCTCTTTATGGGTGGGGTGATGGAGGCACAGAGAGGGTGGTGACCTGCCCTGGAATCCCACCCCGCCTCTCAGTGAGGTGTGGGAGTGCCAGGATGGACATGTGAGGGCCCCCAAGGTGGTCTAGAGCCCACTGGGCAGCAGCACTGGGATCCCGCTGCTGGAGGAGCTCAGGCCGAGGCCAGGCGGGCACCCCTGCGGGATGCTGCACAGGATGCCAGTCCTCCCCACCCTCCTGCCCCGGGGCGCTGGGGTCCCGGCCCCAACTGCTCCTCCAGCACCTTCACCCGCCGCTGGTGGGTCCGCTCTCGGGTCTCTAGGGCCCGTGTGGCCGGCAGCTGGGTCCCATGCAGCCCCTCGGCCTCTGCAGCCAGGTCTTGCTGGTGCCGGGCTGCCAGATCCCGGAGCCGCTGGGCTTGGGCCTGCTCCAGCTCCGCTATCCGGACCTGGGGCGAGAACTCGGGCACCTCACTGCTGTCCACCTGCCCAAGGGCTGCACAGATACCGGGGCAGGGGTGTCTCGCCCTTCCCTTGGGGCCATTATTCCTTCATCCAGACCTCAGTTGGCCCCACTGTCCTCTGCTGGGGTGTGGGCCCCGGCCAGGATGGGCAAGCAGACCTGGGGTTTAGCTCACATTCAACCCCCTAGCCTTGTCTGGTTAGAGCCCCACCCACAGTCCTCCAGGCTGGCCTTACATCTGTTTTAATGGCATCCTAGTTTCCACTTGGCCCGACTGGGGGTCCTGTGGGCATCATAGCCCCATTCTTGCCCTGCCTCCATTTCCCAATTCCTTGTCTGGGGATAGGAGGTCTGTCAAGCAGCGGAAGGGGAGATCCCCCAGCACACACATGGGAGCAGTTCCTGGACCTGCCTGATGCTGTGCTGCCCACACTCCTCCCTCTTCTGGTCCATGCACCGGATCACAAGGGCCCTGACTGTCCCACCACTCCCACGGGGCCTTGGAGAGAAGACCAGAAGGGGCCCACGGAGCCCCAGGTCCTGGTTCCAGCTCTGCTTGGGACCTGAGGTGTGACCCTGGTGGACCCCACCGTCATCTGGGGCCGTGTCTCCGCATCTGTCCTGTGTAGGAGTGGTCCAGCCTGCCCTTTCTGTCTGTGCATGCACATCCATGTGTGTGCGCGCATGAGATGGGGCACACTGGCCCACCCTTCTGGGACCCAGATCCACTTGGACATGTCCTGACCCCAGGCCCACCCCCAAGGCTGAGGTCCACAGAGCTCCACCAGCCCAGCTGACCTGCAGTTGCTGGTTCTGCCTCAGGGCCCTGTCCAGTTCTCGGAGCAGGCAGGCCCAGCTGCTCCTTCCTGGCCCCCACCCTCACCGTGTGCCCTTCCCACCTCAGCGTCTCCTGCTCCCTCTGCAAGAGCAGAAGCCGCAGTGGCCTCCTGGCAGGGTGCGGGGTCAGGCCAGCCTTCCCTCTGGGGAGCACACGGGGTGTTTCTGGGAAGGGCTCTGGGTCCCTTGAGAGCTGGCTGGGTCTGGGGAGGGCGCTGCCCTGGGCAGGACATCCGGTCCACCCAGGGCCACCTGGCATCTGCCGCCAGATGGAGAGAAGCACGAGGTCAAGTCGCCATCCTGCTTCGGGCTAGCAGAAGCCCCATCGCTGTCCTCAGCGGGGGAAGAGCGACATCTCCGAGGGTGGCATCCTGGGCCCTCCCTGCCCAGCACCCCTTCCAGCATCCCTCCAGGCCTATGGAGCCTCGATCCCCTGCACCCAGCACCCCTGCACCCAGCACCCCCAGCACCCCCAGCCAGCTTGCAGGACTCCCTGACCCAGTCTCAACAAGCCTGTGGCGTCTGTGTCACCATCCCCACCACCCATCCTCCTTGGAACTGCAAATTGCCCGAACAGAGTTCCCTTCTTGGTCACCCACCCCCACCATGCCGGGCATAAACATTGGGTGACCGAGGAAACATTTTCAGTGGGAAAGTTGGTGGGCTCCTTTTGTCCCCTGTGGATGACCTCTTTGGAGGAAGGAATTGACACCCAGGGGCATGCCTCATGGGTGCTCGCTGTGGATGGTCTCCTTTCCCGGGGCCTGGGTGAGCACTGGGCCTGTCAGCAGCTGGGGCAGGATCGGGACCCGGGCCCTGCTCTCCAAACCAGCCCCCTCCACCACCCTGGCTGTGCCCGGCCCTGTGGGTCCTGCCTGCCGGGCCACATCCACCTGCCAGGTGGCGCAGCAGTGGTCTCAGAGGGCCAGCCCAGGCTCTGCCCAAGTCCCAGGTCGGTCCTCCCTCAGGGCCCTCTCGCCCTTGGGGCTGGAGCGGGCCTGGTCTCTCAGGGGCCCTGAGATGTGGCAGATCAGTCTCAAGGGTAGTTATGGGGTCAGTGGTGGGAGCGTTACAAACATAAGGATTCCTTTCTTCTTCAGGACTGAGAAAAACAAAGAGCCCCTCTCCCCTGAAAAAGAAAGCCCTGTGTCTTTAAAAATCCAGTTGCACTCCTGGAAGTGCACGTTAAAAGGAGAAGAGGAGAGTGAAATCCAGAATAAATAGACGGCCACATCCGGGTTTTCCCTTCTGAGACACCATAAAGGGTTTACGGGTTTGGCGGCCCCACAGCAGACCTCCTGGAGCTCATTACTGCTCCCCCCCACCCCCACCTGGCTCCAGGGACCCACAGCAGGCTCTGCTGGCCAGGGCGGTGCCCTATGCCCAGCAAATGCTCCCCTACCTCCACACCCAAGGGGCCATTGAGGCCTTGTCTCCCCAGCTTCAGGAGAAGCAGCAGGATCCCATGACTGTGCCCGGCTGGCCAGCCCTCCTTCCTGGGAGAGCAGGTGGCTCTGGGCGGACAGCTGGCCAGTGGCTTTCAGTGACTGTCCTGATCTGCTGGCCTCTGTGTCTCCATCCTGATCCCACTCCTGTCCCCAGGGTCCCTGTCCCCAACTGCCACCCCACTGACCCAGCCACTCCCCTCTGGAAAACCCTCCTGTCCTCGAGTCCACCTCAGCTGGACACTATGTACCTGGTGGCCAGGGCCTGCCCGGGATGGATGTTCATGCGTGCTTGGGGACACATGACCAGGGCAGACGCTCTCCTGGAGGCTCCAGGCCCAGCAGTTCCCCGCCGGGGGCCTCACTGCTTTCCTTCAGGGTGCGTTGGTCAGTCTGCTCTGGAGCCAGCTCTCCTTGTCAGAGAGGGGCTGGAGGCTGGGTGGGCACCAGGAGACCGCCACACACAGCTGTCACCCCCGGGAACCCTGGGCCTCCTGGTCTGCATCTTGCTCCTGACACAATAAACACCCTCTTTCCTGCCCCGGCTGTGGCTGGTGGCCTGTTCCTGCTCTCTGTCCCTCAGCCTATCTTTTCACTCCTCACTGTGTCCACGTGTCCTGCTGGCATCTTTGTTCTTCAGAGTCTGAGAGCCCTGGACACTGTCACCTCGTCACTCATTGCACCAGCCACAACTTGGTGCTGCCGAGGCCGAGTCTGGCCTCCACGGTCCGCTTGGCCCACACGGCCCAGATAAGCTCCGTCCCAGTGCAAAGCCAGTCTTTGCAGGTCTTGGAGAGTGGGTGACAATCCACTGGACCTGAGGCGGCCCCTACAGAGTCTGTGGGGCCGTGCCATTTAACACAAGCCCGCCCCCTCCCTCCACGAGAGCTTGGCCAGACATCACTGTCTGGGACAGCCATGAGTGACAAATGCCTCGTCCCCTTTACACAGGTAAGCCCAGGTTGGCATGCCCCTCCCACACCTCTGCCCAGGGCCAGGCTGCAGCAGGAGGGCAGCAGCTTTATCCTGACGTCTGTGCCAAGCCGGCAGGTCCGCGTCCCTGTGCCCTTCCTCTGTCTGTGCCCACACACAGATCCTGTGCAAGAGACAGGCAGCGAGACCCTCTGTCCAGGCACAGCCTAGGCGTGCTCACAGAGGATCTTGGCCATCACTCGCCAGGCCACCAGGGCAGCAGGACACATCCACATCCTTGTCCCAGTGAGGCCTTGGGAAGGCCACCCTGCTCTGGTGTCCACGCCTGAGGTCCTCAGCACCCCCCAATGCCATGACTCCTGCCTTCCCCACTTTGTACGTGGGGACACGGAGCCCAGGGGGTCAAGTGCCTTGGACGCCAAGTCACCAGCCCAGCAAAGGCTATCCCCATCCCTCCCCTACCGCCCGATTCATCTGTCTTCCCTCCTCTAGAGCCCTGGTCCTGCCCACCTCTGCAGGAGGGCTGTGAAGGTGTCAGAACTCCCGAGCCCACAGCCTGGCTGGCCCACTCCCCCAGGGTCAGCTGGGTGGGCCATGCCTCGCAGCCCCGCCCTGTTCCTGCAGGGCTGAGGGAGCACATCCAGGACATGGGTGCTGCCTCTTGGGCGATGTGGTGGGGAGCCCTGTACACAGCAGGCACCTGCCGGGTGGGCCTGCAGAACCATAGCTGAAGTTGGGGCCTGGGCGACGTTCTGTTCCAGGAACGCCATTTCCTTTCTCTAGGCCTCAGTGTCCCCATCAGTCCACCTGGGCCTCAGGAAGATGCTCTGGGGACCCTCATTCCCAGTTTCAACCCAAATAGCTCCCCTGTGACCTATTTCAGACATGGAGACTGGGTCCACTCCCACCTGGGGACAGTTCGCTGTCAGAATCACTGGCCAGCGGGCCCCGCTGGTCAGCCTCCCTGCCTTTCTCCTTCCCTCTGCCCACTCTGGGCCTGCAGCCTTGCCCCATCCCTGGGATAGTTGTCTGCCTTTGCTCAACCTCTTTGGTTGGGATCCTGTCTTGCATCTCGCCTGTGTTGGGTCTGCTGGGGTGACAAGACTAGACTTCACCTCTCGACCACATGCTCTTTTCCTGCCCTCCTGTTGTGTGCCCTCCATGGACGGGGGAATCTGGGGCTCCACAGGTAGGCGGTGTGCCAGGGCCTCACAGCTCCCAGCAGGACAGTGCTCCAACACTGGGGACAAAGGTGGGGGATGTGTCAAACCTGTGGTGCCTCCCCAAGGACAGCGAAGGGAGAGGGCGGGGCAACACCAGGGCAGTGTGGAGGTCTACAGGTGACCCGCCAGCGCCAGGCTGACTCTGAGCTGTAGGCCAGTGGGCAGGTGCAGAGCAGGTGCAGAGCAGGTGCAGACACAGAAGCCTGCCTAGGCCAGCGCCTCCCCCAGCCAGCCTCTGTCTGGACCCCCACCGGGTACTCCCCTTTCCCTGCCCCCCCCAGCTCTCCGGGGACCACCCTCTCTTCTCCCCTGCCGCCCCCCAGTTCTCGAGGGGCCACTCTCCTTTCCCCCCTAGCTCTCCAAGGACCACCATCTCCCCTCCCCCGCCCCCCTCCAGAGACCAGGGACCACCCACTGGAGCCGCGGGGTCCCCGAGCCGCGTACCTGCGCCCGGCGTGCGCGCAGCGCCGCGAGCTCCCCCTGCAGGCTAGCCCGCTGGGTGCGCAGCGCTGCCGTGTGCTCCCGCCGGACCCGCCTCTTCGCGCGCCGCGCCCCCGCCGCCAGCTCCCCGCGCTGCCGCCGCCCGCGCTCCTGGGCCGGGGAGAGGCCGCGCGTGGGCCGGGTGCTCCGGCCTGAGGCTGCGCCCCGGGCGCGGCCGATTCTTTTCCCCTGAGCCGTGCCCCACAGTTGACCCTCCGTCCTAGGGGTGCTTACTGCGGAGCAGGAAATCGGGGAGACGCCTGGGGCCTGACTCCCTGCGTGCCCCCTCCATCCTCAGTTTCCCCGTCTGTCAGCCGGGGATTGGATGGTGTCTGGGCCGCCCCAGGTCTGCACACCTGCCCCCAGCGTCTACCTGGACCTCCCTTCATGCTGAGGGACTGATTCTGTGGAGGGAACGCAGGGCCCTGCCCTCTGGGGGCCCCTCACCTGCCGCAGGGGCTTCAGCGCGCCCTCTGCCTCCTGGCACCGGCGCTCCAGGCCAGCGACCTGCTCCTCCAGCAGTCTCCCCCTCTGGGCCAGCCCCTGGCTGTGCCTCCTGCTCTCATCCAGGGCCTGGTGCAGCTGGTCCAGTCGCTCCTGGAGGAAGGGAGACACAGGCCCTCCTGGAGACACGGGTTGGGGGTGTGCTCCAGGGAAAGGAGTGGCACAGGATGTCTGTCTAGACCACGCTGCAGGTCGCTGGGATGTAAAGAGGCAGGAATAGGTCAAGTACCACGTGCACTGATCAGGCAGCTGGGGGGAGGGAGGGGTTCCTGGAAAGCAGGCCTTGCTGGCCCAGCGTGCACAAGGGCTCCGCTTGGAGGTTCTCTGCTGTGGCCAGTGGCCTCAGAAGACACATCTGGCATCCCTCCCCTGCTTCCAGCCCTTGGAATGAAGACCACAATAGTCCTCCCAAGTGCACGGAGACTGTTGGGCTCAGCCCCTGTGCCCCCCGCCCTTCCCCAGCCTTCTGCCTCTGCGATCCACCATGTGCTCCCCTGCCTCAGCGCTTCTGACCCTGCCCTGGGCCCTGCAGTGACCCCCCCCAGAGGCACTCCCCTCCCTGCCTCACAGGCACCTGGGATGGCCCATGGTCCCTTGCCCTCCCCCCAGACCCGCTCACCTACCCATGCCCTCTTCTCAGCCCCTCTGCCTTCAGCCTGCAAAACGGCATCATTCTCTTGGGCACCTCTCTCTGTCTCCAGGCAGGCTGCGCGCGGCCTCACTGCACGCTTCAGTGTGCGTTGAGTCTTGCCATTTCCACTGCCCTCAGGATGAAAACTAACTAGACAGCTTGGCCGCCTCTTCAAACTCATCTACCCTGCTCACTCTCCAACGAGGGCCACGTGCTTTCCTGCCCCAGGGCCTCTGCCCTTGCTGCCCCGTGCCCGGGGCACTGCCCGCTGTCCTCTTAGCCTTGCAGCCACAGCCGGCAGTGTCGGCCTCCTTCCCCTGCTGTGCCGCAGCCCCGCCTCCTGTCACCCCACTGCTCTGAGCCCTCACAAGGAGATGGCTCCTGTTGTGTCCCCTGGCTCCGGAGCCAGCACACAGCGGAGAACTCTCCTCTATGCACAAGTGAGCCACGCAACTTGCAGTCCCGCCCACGACGCAACATGGCTTTGTAAGGCCGGGCGAGTCCGCAGCTTTTGAATCTTCCCTAGTGTTTCGTGGAAGAAGTGCCCAGTGCCTTCCGGTACCGAGGACTCTGAAGAGTCAGGAGCCGCACCCGCTCGTGCTGCAGGTGGCTGAGTGGGAGGGGAGGGGTGGGCCTGAGGGGAGATGAGTCGGGGGCCCCAGCCCCAGTTGGGGGTCCCATTGTCCACACCAGAGCCCGTGGTGGCTTGGACTCAAGGGGAAAAGAAGTGGAAGCTCGTGCTGTGGGCTTTAGAGAGAGCCTGGAGGGGCCGTGTGGGGAGGAGCAGCAGGCGGTGTGCTGAGGACTCCTGGGCTTGGACTGCTGGATGGTCCAGGACCCACTTAGTAAGACGGGAAGGTGGGCGGGGGAGCATGTTTAGGGGTGAAGGTTCAGAGTTCAGTCTTGAGGGGCCACCCAGGACTCACTGGATGTGGGGGACAGTGTTGCAGAAGCGGGTGCCTCTGGAGGCCCAGGGCACCGAGGACCAGGGGAGGGGAGGGCTGCCCTGGTGAGAGGGGAGAAGGGGCCAGAAGGGGCCCTGGGCCAAGTGGATGTTAGAGCTGACAGAAGAGGAGACCTAGCCCAGGGAGGACCAGAGGGCTGGTAGAAATTGGGAAGGAGGGAGAGGACAGTCTCTTGTGTGGGATGCCCCAAGGGGTCAGGTAGAGACAGACCCAAAAAGGACACTTTGGATGGGACCAAATGTTGCTGGTGACTTTTGTGTGTAAGTGCACCCGTGTGTGTGTGTGTGTGTGTGGTGGGGTGCTGAGGGTGGGGGGAAGAGGGAGGAGGAACAGCCCTTCCAGAAGCCCGGCTGGGGGAGGGGACACAGGGCCAGCAGAGAGGGGAGTAGGGTGTTGGGGGGCAAGGAAGAGGAGAGTGGGCATAGAGCCAGAGAGGGAGAGCTGAAGGTGCAGGAAGCCCTGATGACCCACGCGGGCTCCAGCCCTCAAGTTACAGGGTCCCCATGTCAGCCGGCAAACACGGGTCATTCACAACTACCAGAGCAGCTGTGTCCTGGGTGCTGTGTCTAGAGGGCCTTCACATCCATCCTTTCACCCAGTTCTCACCAAATGCTGGAGCAGATGTTGCTCCGCTCACAGAGGAGGACTGACTCCCACTAGCAGAGGAGTGGAGGGCGAGTGGCCGGGCGTCGACCGTCTGAGGCTGGCTGAAGGGGAGATGGGCGGGGTGACCCTGTACATAGTTTTTTTGTCTGACACTTCAGTGCTTTAAAAAAGGAAAGGGAGGAAGGTGATGCTTTAGATGGTATCTAAAATCATGACGTTTCACCCTTCCTTGCAATTTTGAAAATTGCCGTTTTCTGTTTGTAACATATTTTCCAGTAGAAAGGCAGAGGTTTCCTTCAAATATGGCTTAAATATTTCATGGTATTTTAAAGAGGCCCCAAACCACTCATGTGAAGCATTACGCTCCTCTTGTAATGACTCAACTTTTATGGAATTCAAATTAACCGTAATAACTGGATGGGGCGCCCTTTGTGAACATCGCCTGTGCCCTGCTGAGTTATCTCATTTCTTGCATCGCTTTGGTTCAAAGCCCTGATGCTGGAGGAGATGCGGGCTGGCCAAGCAAGCCTCACAAACCCAGGTTCAGTTTGACGGTTCACATAGCTGCAGGAAGTGTGAACCCTAGCCCTTCTGCCCAGCCCTGAGTGTCGGCTCCTGCTGTTCCACCCTGGGAGCTGGAGCAGGGAAGAGCCTGACTTGGGGCAGGGATGCAGGGCTCGGTGTGTGCCCTTGGACCACCGGGCCCCTGGCCTCAGTTTCCCCATCTGTGGCATGGGTGTGATGCAATCTCACAGGGTTCTTGTCAGGACCAAGAGAAGGTTGGGAGGAGAGCTATGAAGATGCCCTCCCATATGGCAGCTGCTGTAAAATGAAGGTCTTGCACAACGGAGGGTGGAAAATAGGTCAAGCACTAATGCAGCAGATGGAGGTCTCCTTAAACATCCCGCGTGTTGCTCTATGAAGAGCAGAGCATGCCACAAGCCCCCCGCCCCTAAATCCATCCTTTGGGGCCCCGGAGCACATGTCCTCAGCCTGATGCCTTTTATCCACTAGGTGACAACGGATTGATTCATGCGTTGGCTGGCAAGCATCCCCTGGGCCCCTGGTGTGGGCGAGGGCTGGGGCAGCAGTGCAGGGCCACCTGGTCCTGCCCTCCGGGAGCCTGGGGAGCCCTCCGACCAGTCCCAGGACAACTAGACCGGGAAGTGCTCAGATATAAGGAGGTTGGGCCCCCCACTGCACACAGTGGGACTTGGCAGCCGAGATAGGAGCCCAGGGTCTGGTGCTGGTTAGTGGCGGCCGGATACCTCTGGACTCTGCCCTGTCCTGCTGGCCTGTTTGTCCACCCTTGCGCCAACCCCTCCCACTTTGACCATACTAGCGTTATAAATTCCTTTTTACTGTTCTTTTTCAAAATTTCCTTGGAAAATCTCAAACATCTATTCTTCCGTGTAAACTTTGCAATCAGTATGTTCAGTTTCCTTCCAAACATGCCACAGACAAATAGACAAAACCAAACCAAGAAAGAAACAACCAACAACCAACAAGCAGCAGACAAACCAGCAACATAAACACAGATCCATCTAGAAGCTGATCAAAAGTTTGTAACTGCCCCAGAGCCACACTTTCTCACCAGTAAGACTAGACGTAGTGACAAAATGAAGCACGAATGTGTAATTATTCTTTAAAATGACCCTTGAATTAAAGAAGAAATAAAAACTGAAACTCCTAGAAACTTGGTAAGAAGGAAAAGAATTCATATCAAAAACCTATGGGACACATACTTGACCACAACTAGGAAAATGTGATAACACTGAATGCTTTTACCATCGAAAGAGAAGCCCAGACAGAAATACACCACTTGTCCAATTTAAGAAATCAGAAAAATTACAATAACAGAAAAGAGGATGTTAATAGAGACAAAAGCTGAAATGAATAAATTAGACAAAAATGAGAGAAGAGATAAAAGTTGGTCCTTTGAAAAGACGAATAAAACAGATGAACTGTTAGCAAGTTAGATTAAGAGAATTGAATAAAAATCTCCAACATCAAGGACAGAAACAGACATAACTACATATATAACTAAAATATAACTATACGTGTAAATAAAATGTTAAACAAATTTGTGCCAAGTCCCTGGCAATGTATTTAAAAATATAAGGTGGATGACTTCCAAATAACAAAACTGACCCATGAAGAGATGGAAAACTAGAACAGACCAGATAGAGAGAGATTGGGGAGGGAGTTAAAACGTACTATTTAAGAGGACAGGAGGTGCCCAGTGTTTGTGGGTAAGTTCAATTTAACCTTTCCAGAAAGCTTAACTCTTGGGCTATTTAGATTATTCCAGGTGATAGAAAAAGATGGAAAGCTCACCATTTCACTTTATGAAGATAAAATAATCTTAACACACAAAAAATCGGATAAGTATGGCACCCTGAAGAAAGACAGAGGCAGCCATTCTCGACAGAACTTCAGGTATCTACTCCAGCCACAGCGTGGGCCCCCGTGACCCGGGCGCAGCCTGAGCTTCCCTGCTCTGCTGGCTCGGGAGGCTGAGCGGCTCCCCGACTTTGCTTTTAGAACCTGGACTGAAGCTCAATTTGGGCCCTGGGGGAGAGTTCTCAGGAGAAGAGGAGAGGGTGTGCGACAGGGCTGAACCTGGGACTGGTAGGGTTGGATGTGGCAAGTGTGGGTGCTGGGAGGAGGCTGTGAGCCCCTCTGAGCCATCGCAGCTGTGACCTGGCTGCGATCCGAGGGTAACATGGGGCAGCCTCTCCCAGTGGGCATGTGTGGGTGATGCTGGGCCAGTGCCAGGCCCTCCACCCGCACTTCCTGCTGGCTCTGAGGCCCAACCAGCTGCCCACAGACCCCCCGGGTGCTGTGCTCGGCGCGTGTCCTCACACCATGGGCTCGGTTCTGCATTGTTGATCTATTGAATTCCCAGGGTAGCCCTGGAAACGGGGAGGGATTTGCTCTCAAACAAGAATCTTACTGTTTGCATAGCACAGCCTACCATTTAATTAGAAAAATATGTTTTTAATTAACTTCCTCTTGACAAACACATTGGCTTATGTGAAACAGGGGTAAAAGCAGTCCGAGAAAGTGAAAGATGCTGTGTAAAACGCAGCCCTTGCTCTAGCCTGTGCGGGCGGCCTGGCAGACTGACTTGGACGAGGTGAGGGCAGCAGGCAGTGTAGCCACACGTCCTGAGTCCCCGGCCTGGCTGGAAACACTTCTGCCTGGGTTTGCTGTTAGTCAAAAGTGCCTGGGGCCCCCGGTGACTTAGGCGTGTCTGAATCCCCCTCCCAGGCACCCACTGCAATGGCCAACAGGTTACAAAAATGGAGAGAGACTTTCCTTAGAGCTGGAGACTAGGACTTGGAGGGTTCCTGAGAGATGGAGGACAGACGGAACAAGCTGGCCTAAAAATAGAAGAAATGGCAATTGCCAGAATTCTTAGAAAAATTTGACACAATACTGATAGATTTTAGCACATGCACTTCACTGAAAAATGGAGTAAATTCTGATCAAGGAGAAAAATTAACAGGGGTAGAGGAGATTTGAACAACATCCCGAAAAGCCTGCGGCACCCATATGTGGAGACCCCAAATGGAAAGCTCCCGGTACCTTGGGGACCCTGATTCAGAGGGCCAGGGCTGGAGGGGGACTGCAGGGATATGGGGGGGAAGGAGGGTCATGGCAGGTAGGGGACAGGAAGGCCCCCAATTCCCTGGCACGCAATGCCAGGGAGGCAGAGGCTGGGAACACCACCACAGCTGTGCCCCAGAGAACAGGGCCCTCGTCCTCCCCATTCCTGGAACAGGAAAGTTCTGGTGAGGGCTCAGTGTTGCCTCCGATGCCGGCTCCCCACGGCTCCCCCTTGGAGCCTTTCTCTCTGCCTTTCATTTGGGCCTGAAACATCTAAACAGGGACACGTGAAGTCCCCGATGGGTTCTTCTCCACTCCCAACTTTGAACAAGACCAGATCCCCTCTTTAAAGATGTGCACAGGAAAAACTCACAACATAAGTAGCAATCAACTGTGGTTCAAGATACAAGGTGAATCCGAGGAGTCGGATCTGAGGGTCTCAAATTAAAAAGAGAAGAGAGTTATTGCAAGAAATGGGAATGTGTGTCAGAAAATGTTAACTGACATCCTCAAGAAGGTGAGATCAGGGCAGGAGCGGAGGGTAAACCATCGAGAGAGAAACACCAGCCCCCACACGGCTGGCCGGGATGGAGGCAGGCAGCGGATTAGACACAGCAGACGGTCAGATCGCCAAGCAGGACGAAGACCCGAAATTCTGCCGGGACTTGGGGGAGCCAGTGACGAGCAGGTGAAATTCAAGATCAGCCAGGAGGACAGGGCTGGAGAGCAGTGCTGGGTTGTGTGAATTTCAGCACAAAAGAATGGGGAAGAGGTGGGAGGAAAAGAGCTGCTTTTTGAGTGGAAAGAACTCGTATAAACTGCAGATAGATTTGATTCTGCACACGGAGAGGGCTCACATTTTGCATAGGCAAAAATAACGGAGGGAACATCTCAAATCAATGTTTCAGTGACACTTTTGAATTTCAAAGATAAATGGGCCTTCTGGCTCCCACTCTGGAAGAAGCAACTCAGATAACCTACAATATCCTTACATTTCTTGAAGGCATCTGAGACAGAGGTCAGAATCTCTTGAAATCTAAGGAAGAAACAGGTCCCTCCCAGAGAGATGGGATGTGAGCCTGATGCACGAGTGTCACCTGTGTGTGTGAAGAATTCTGCTGACATGTTCAACAAATTGCTGAAACCAGGGGTGGTAGGCAGACCTCTGAGATGGCCTGTGACCTTTGGCTCCTGATGTTATCCCGAGGTTATGTTAGACTCCGTGGCAGAGGGATTTGCAGATATAATTAGGGCTACTAAGTGGTTGGCTCTGAGTTAAGCCAAGGGGAGATCATCCAGGTGAGGCTGATCTAATCACACGAGCCTGTGGGCTGATGGCAGAGGAGCAGCAGTGAGGTCTGAGGGTGCCAGGGTTTCTCGTGAGGGTCCTGCTGCTGCTGCAGTTGTTGTGAGAGCCTATGAGAAGGCCCATGCCGGGATCTGGGAGAAGACTCTAGAAGCTACTCTGTCCTCAGCCGACAGCCGGGAAGCAGGACCTCGGTCCCACAACCACAAGGAACTGAATCCTGCCAACGCCCTGAATGAGACTGCAAGGGAATACTTCCCAGGGCCTCAGGTGAGGACGTGGCCCAGCCCACCCCAGAGTGTGAGACCCTGCAGAGAGAACCCAGCCCCGCCAGGAGGGGCTTCTGGGAGCTCACAAACGGTGTTAGGGCATCAGTCTGGGGTAATTTGCTGTGTAGTGACTGAAAACTAATACACCAAGTGGGGGCTGCTGTGAGTATAAAGCCCTTGGGGTCTGCAGGTTCCTCATGGAGGAAGATGGAGGTGGGCAGGTCTGGAGGAGGGGAGGACCGCAGAGCAGAGGTCTCCAGAGCCCCCAGGGCACAGGGGCAAAAGCCCTGCAGCTGGGGGAGGCAAGGGGTGCAGGAAGGGGTCCTGGCCCAGCCATCAGAGGTCCCTGAGCACAGCCTGATGTGACACGTTTGACTTCTTGCTAAACATCGGGAATCAGAAGAAGACGCTTCAAACGTTTTGTAACATTCCCCCTATGCCCAAGAGGTAACCAAGATAGGGCAAAAGGGATGATGCCAGGATGCAAACACTACAGGGCAGTGGGGAGGAAGTAACCCCACAAGGAAGGACAAAATGGAAGTCATGAGAAAGCCTTAAAAGCAGCAAGAATCCTATTAGCGACTGAATAAAAACCGCACATAAACGATTATAAAACCGGTAAGTGGGATAAATTTCCCTGGAAAAGGCAAAGACTCTATGGTGGGATGGAGACCAAAGCTAGGCTGATGAAAGGATGGCTAAAAACACAAGGAGCAAAAGTGCAGAGGCCAAGAAGAGGAGAGGGTGGGAGTGGTGGAGGATTCCAGACAAACAGCCTTTAACAGGGCCTGGAGGGCCCAGACCAGCACAAGCTGGACAGAGCAGTCAAGACACTTTCAATTCTGAAGAGCATGTCGTAGAAATCTATAAATCAAAGACCCTTAAAAATGAAAGGAGGCGTTGCCAAAAAAATTGTAATGGGAAAATTCCACACGTCACTCTTAGTTTTGACAAATTCAGGAGACAGATCCAGTGTGCAATATTGAATGACATATTTGTAAAGGTGGATTTAATGGGTATTTTTCAAAAGGCGTAACCTGTAAACAGAAAACATTATTTGCAAATGTGCATGGAACACACACGTTTGAACACACGTGTGAAAGGGGATGCAGCCCTGCCTGCCTCCGTGGTGTCTCAGAGCCCCACATCTCCTGGCATCTCACCAGTGCTGCCACCTTCCCCAGCCAGGTCCCCAGGCCCTGCGACTGACCCCTCCAAGTCTCTTCCCCCACCAGCCGCAGCCATAGGGGTCTTTGAAGCAGAAATCCCCTTTCATCTCACAAATCTTCCCCAGGCTGAGCTCCTCGGCTCTTTCTCTGCAGCCCCACCACTGCTCTCTGGCCCCTCCTCTGCAGAAGGGCCCTCCTTCATGGGGACCAGGGACCCTCAATGCCTGGCCTTTGAGGGTCCCCAGGCTGCAGACTGAGCCCTGCATGGAGCGAGTGCAGCCCAAGCTTGGGGTCTGCACCCACCCTCTGAGGTCGAGGCCTGCCTGGCTGGCTGCCTTTGGGGTCCTGTGAGCCTCGCTCAGCTCACTGCTCCCACGGACCTGCAAGGCCATCCCTTCCGGTCACTCATCTGGCGTTTCCTCCTCACAAGACACCTGGAGACGGGTGACCTGCTGCTTGTGGCACTTGTGGAACTGAGAGCCCCTACACGCCCCCATGTCCTTTTCAGTGCCCCCTGCTCTGTTGCCTCCATCAGCCTCATCTTTCCAGCAGGGGACCTAGGGCCCTGATTCCCTGACACCCATGGTGGCCTCCTCTGGGGCCCAGTGTTCCTCCTGCCGGGCACCCTGCTCCCGACGCCTCCAAGGTCCTCAAGGAGCTTCAGCTTTGACCTGTGGGCCTGGGGTGGGGCGCAGGGCTCGCCGTGAGCCAGCCCCCGTCCACCCGGGCCTGGCCCTCGCTCTGGGCTCAGATTTCTTCCCTGAAAATTGTGGCCCCCAAGGCCATTTTCACAACACAAAGCCCACGCATGGGGACAGTTACCCGAGTTCATACTGTGCAGCCTCCTTCCATGTCTAAGTGACAGAAAAAAATGGTCCCACGACAGCATAAATGTGACCCCACAGAGAGCCCCAAGGTTAGGCCAGTGTCACCCTATGCCTGCCAGTGTTGCCACAGAAAGACGGATGGACCTGGGAGGCTAGAGGTCTGCCCCTGGCTCTGCCCCTCGCTGGCTCTGCCTGCCACCCAGGCCAAGTTACTCCCTGTCCAGGACTCAGTTTCCCCAATCTGTAAAATAAGGGCTAGGACCACCTCAGAGATAGTTCTGCCAGGGAAGACCCTGATGAGCTCTGTGGGACCCAATGTCCTTCGAGGACGCCTGCTCCAGCCTAGCCTGTGCCTCTGCCCACAGGGACCAGAAACCTCCCCTCGCCCCGAAGCCCTCTCAGCCTCCTCCCTCCTCCTTCTCCACCCTAGGGTGTGGGGGGGAGCCAAGTGTCCCCGGTGCCCACGCGCCACATGCCCCACCTGGAGCCGCCGCTTCTCCTGGCCTGCTTCCCGCACGCTTGCCAGCTGCTCCGTCTGCAGCCTCTGGAGCGCCTCCTCCTGCAGGGCCCACGCTGCCCGGGCACGGCTCATCTCGCCCTCCGCCTGGCGCCAGCCTGTGGGGCACATGGGGCAGCTCGCCTGGCTGCCAAGGTCTGTGGGCTGTCCCCTCCCATTTCATAGGCTGGGAAACTGAGGCTCGGTGAGTTTAAGTGACTGGCACCCACCTGACAATTCCCTGCTCCTCCCTCCTGGAAGCTCGAGGTCCCTGGGGCGAGTCTGGGGTCCCAGCTCCCTCTGCCTCGACTCCAGGCCCCTCCCCCTACCCATCCTTCTCCTCTGCCTCCTTTCCTTCCACAAACATTCCTCCCTAGAGACTCTGCGACAGGCCCTGGGCTTGCCTACTGGGCTGACCTGCTAATGGGGAAGGGGGACAGAAATGAGGTGGGGTGAGCAGCAGGGCAAGAAGCCTATCTGAGGAGGTGACACGGGGCAGAGCCCTGGTGTGGGGAAGGGCTGCATGACTATCAGGGGAACAGAGTTCTGGGTGGCAGGCATAGCCAGTGCAAAGGCCCTGAGGTGGGAATAGCAGGAGGCCCGAGTTGTGGGAAGGGGTGGGGGCTGGATGGTGTGGGGCCTTGCAAGGTCTCTGGCTTTTATTCCTCGTGATGGGGAGGCAGCTGCTGAGAGAGCACCCACCACTGCCAAGCATGGGGTGTGCCTCGGGGAGGGTGCTGTTGGGTGTTGTCCCCGTGGTCCTGGCGTGAGCAGTTTCCAGGACTGCACACTCATCGTGGCCAGGAGCGGGGCGCTCTGGGGAACCCCTCACAGCTAGTCCCCAGAGGCAGGGGGCGAAGGGAGGGTACCTTCCTCCGCTTCGGCCAGCGCCTTCTGCAGCTGCCCCACGCGGCTCTGGGCTCGGGCGCGCTCGCTCTCTGCCTCGCTCAGCTGGCTGCTCAGGCTTGCCGCCTGGAAGCGCCAGTCATCCTGGGTGGAGGAACCAAGGTCAGAGAGCAGCCCAGGGGGTGAGTGGAGGGCAGAGGTGTCCGGCTAGAGGGTGGGGGGCAGCTCATGGATACACAGGACGGGGCAGTGGGGTGGGGAGGGCTGTGGGCTGCAGGGAAGGCCAGGCCACGTGGGACAGCTGAGCTGAGTGAGAGGCGTTGGGGAGGGCATGGAGGGGCTGGGGTGTGGGCTGGCCCGAGTGGGCAGGTTTAGAGTGTGGACATAGGGTGGGCAGTGGGGTGCGCAGTGGCAGATGATGGCCCATAGCCTGTGGGGTCAGGGTCACCTGCAGGGACTGCTCCCAGCCAGGACCAGGGACTGAGTGGGGCTGTGGCCCTGCTCCCTGGGGCTGGTATTGGTGGGAGGGTGGGCCGGAAGGTGGACAGGTGTCCATGGAGGACCCGGGGGCCAGGGCTGGGTGACTGTCTGTCTGTCTCTCCCCACAACCCCTCCCACCTGGCCAGTCAGGCAGGGACAGCTCATGGGCAGCTCTGGGGAGCCCTGGGGTGGCAGGATGGGGGGCACATGGGAGCAGCTGCTGGGGAGCTTGGTCTCCCATGGGAGGGGTTATTGGGAACAGCAGGTGACCTGGCCAGCCACTGGGATGGTTCTTCAGGGGACAGGCATGGGGATGGAGTACACCCCGACCTGGGCCCCAGTGGGCCTGGCTCCAGGGGCTCTGCTGCCCAGTCTGAGGAAGCGAGGTGGCCCCGGCCCATTTGGGGCAGTTGGGTTTCGAGGGATGATGGTATTTATCTGTATTTATCATGACAAACAAAGGATGGTCTGGACACTGAGGCACCCACTGACCCATAGGGCCGTGCCAGGATCTCAGCAGACCAGGGACGGACGGGCAGGTGGACAGCAGACTGAGTGGCGTCTCCCTGTCTCCCAGAGCCCCCAGGGCATGTCCTCCCCATCCCCCCTTACTTGCTCCCGCTGGGCATCCCGCAGCTTCTGCGCGAAGTCTCTCAGGGCGTCCCGCACAGAGGCCACGTCCACCTCTGGGCCGTGGTCTCCGGGTGCTGGTGAGGGCCATCGGAGGGGTGAGTGGGACCTGGCGGGGGGACTGGCACTCTGCTGCCCGGAGTGACTCTGGGAGCTGTGCGAGCCTGCAGGACAGTGACGGCTGAGGGGACGTGGTGGGGACTTGGTGACAGACGTGCAGGCGCTCTCTTTCCCTTTCTCTGTGCTGTCCCTACCACAGGGAGCTCGTGGGGAGCTCAGGGTCCAGGCCCCTCACTGTGAGGCCCAGGGATGGGTGGGAGTGCCTCAGGGGAGGGGCAGAGCTGGGACAGGACCCCATCTGAAGCCACTGGGGACACTGACCTTTGGTGGGGGCGCCGGGCCGCTTGGGGGAGGCGGAGGGGCTCTGTCCCCAGAACCCCAGGTCGTGGTGGAGTGTGGCCCATAGCCGGCCCAGCTGGCCCTCCACATCCCGCCTGGCGCCCTCAGCCTGGGCCAGCTCCTGCTCCAGGCTGTGGATCCGGTGGCAGGCCCCGTCCAGGCGAGCCTGGAGGCCATCAGCCATGCTGCTGGCCTGCTGCAGCTTCCCGGAGACGCTGCGCAGCTCAGCCCGGAGGGTCTGCTCGGTTCCCCGGCTCTCGCGCAGGCATTCCTCCAGCCGCCTTTCCCGGGCCTCACCTCCTGCCTCCACCTCCGTCAACTTTCGCTGCAGCCTCAGGACCTGTAGGAGGGACCTGAGGGGCTCAGACAGAGGTCTCGCCCCAGGTCTACCCACCTCTGAAGACCCTCCAGGCCTCTTGGCCTCACCCTCTCCTTGGCATGTCACAGCTGCGGGGACCTTGGACCTGCCTCCCAGACCATGTTTGGCAGTGGGGACACCTGTGCCCAGGTAGGGAAGGACACCCCAGGACCAGGGGGCACATCCTGGCAGGCAGCAGAAAGCCCCGCTGGCAGCCATATGAAGACCCTGGCCAGGCAGGGCCATGGCCCAGGCTGCCTCCTCCTGCGGCCTGCCGGGCCCCCTACTCTGGCCAGCTTCATGCTTGCCTGCCATATCAGGGCCTGTGGTAGCAAGGCTGGGTCAGTGCCATCCTGAGTCCAGGGCTGGGGAACCACAGAGTGCCCGACTCCCCCCACAGGCTTCCAAGTGGGTGACAGCCCAGCACACAGCACACGAGGGCCAAGAGGGGCTGGCAAGACTCTGGGGGGCTGTTTTCCCACCTCCCTTGGCTCGGGCCACCCTCCTCCTTTGTGGCTTCACTCCAGCCCCCTGGCAGCCCCCTCTTCATGGACCCTCTGCTGTGCCACGTTCCCCCTCCCTTCTCTCAGGGTCTCAGCCTCGGCACAGAGGGGCCTCCCTATCCCAGCTGGCCCTTGGCAGCAGCCCATCCCATCATTCCCAGTTAGGTTACCCTGTCTGCTGCTGCACCCTGGTCACGGCCCAACGTGCTCCCAGCCCCTGGACGGTCCCTCCACTCACACGAGGAGCCCTGTAAATACTTGTGAGTGGACAGGAGTATACACGGGGAGACTGCCACCCCTTGGGAAGTGCACAGGCTGGGGAGGAGGCAGCCAGGCCCCCAGCTCGAGGCCATGGAGCCCCTGTCAGACCCTTATCCCTGGGCTGCTACGCCAGGTCTCCTCTCATCTCCCTCCCTGGGTGGCCACAGTATAATCAACCCATTCACAGGTAGAGGTGAGGGGCTGTGAGATCACACGGGGTCACATGGTCATGTGAGGTGAGCCCATGTTTTCGGGGCATGGCTAGTGCCTGATGCAGCCACTCTGTGCATGACTTTGGGATTGAACCAGAGGGCCCCCGCAGGCCGAGGCCTAGGGAGGCCTCCTCAGGCTGTATGTGTGTGGGGGTCCAAGGCCACCTAGCCACGTGCAGCGCAGGCCTGCGGCAAACAACTGGAGGGGCAGGGCCAGGGACAGAACAGAGGGTCTTTCAAGCTGGCATGGGGGCGGTGAAGGCCGGTGTGGGGGGAGGGGCATGGGGACACGCGTGTGCAGGCATTGGGAGAGAGCTCATGGAGACTGTGCGTGTGTGTGCATGTGTGTGTGCACGTGTGTGTGCATATGTCAGGGCCGTGGGGACACCCAAGTGTAGGCCTGGGTGTAGGTCTGAACTCAGAGTCCTGAGGCTCTTGGACAATTGGTCATTTCAGGGCCCCCTGCTTTTCCCCAGGCTCAGAACTCTCACTTCACCTGGGCGAGACTCTGTCCTTTTCTAAAACACAAGACCCCTGGGAGGTGCAGGGAAGGGTTTTCCCTTCAACTGGGTTAGTTCAGTCAGAGTCCTTCTCCCTTGACCCTGGGAGAGCAGACAGACTCACAGAGCATGTGGGTGAGAGGGCAGCCTGGGGCAGCCTGGACCTCTGCTGTCCCCCTCAATCCCAAGTTTTCACAGCGCCGGCTGTCTCTGCTGCCCCTTCCAGGGTTCCTTCAGCCTCCTACCTCCTTCCCGGTGGCCTCCACCTCGGCCACCTGCCTCTGCAGCTCCAACACCTCCTGCCGGCTCTGCTGCCGACGCTGAGCATCCTGTGTGACCCGGGCCTGCAGCCAGTTCACCTCTTGGCTCCTCCTCTGATTCTCGGCCTCCAGTGTCTTCACCTGGGAGGGTGGGGGCTGCACTGATGGAGTTGCCTGGGCCTCTGTGCTGGGAGGGGCTGGGGTGGCCAGTGGGCCCTTCCTGACCCCTGACATGTCCTGGGGGGCTGTGTTGTGCCCCCACAAGACCACATCCTTGGAGCTGGCTCCCTGAGCCCCTCCACAGACACACTTGGCACCTCCTCTTTGGGGCCAGGACGCTCTGTGGAGCTTGGAGCAGACACCCTGATGGAGCACCCCTGGGCAGGGAGCAGGGCTGCGGGGGTGCTGATTAGGGAGTGTGGGCGGTGCTCGGGGTGCGGGCTCTGGGCTCAATTTCTGGCTGTCACTTGCAGGGACCCTGGTCTGTCCGACTACTTAGCCTCTCTGTACCTCAGTGTCCTCGCCTGGAAAGGAAGGACTAGAACTTTCCTCAAGGATGGCTGTGAGGATCAAATGAGGGCAGGTGACGTGTGCAGAATGCCGGGTACAGAAGGGTGGGATAAATGGCAGCTGTTCCTGCCGGAGATGGTTTCCCGACCTAGCTGTCTGCAGGAGTCTGACAAAAATGGTCCAATGCTTCGAAGCCTCACTCTGCGAGGGGAGGTCTGGGCGCCTCCCCTGGGTAGGCCTGAGACAGGGAATTCCGCGTCAGTGGCCCCTGACATGGGAAGCCGAGGCAGATAGAGGAAGCAGCACCCTTTTGTTCACCCCAAGCCCTGAGGTGGCTATGCTGGGAGGAAGCCTGGGCCACTCGGGGACACGGGAGGTGCCCCAGCTGACAGCCAGCAGCAGTCACGGGACACGAGGGAAGATGCCTCCAGGAGAGCGCAGCCCCACCGTCGAGGCCCCGCGTGGATTCTTCTCAGGGCTGGTAGGTGAGTGCAGTGGGGCAGAGCCGGGCTGTTCCCTCTGGGCCTGGCTGAATTCCTGACCTTAGGGTTCATGAGTGTCAAAATGGTTATTTTAAGCCATTAACTTTGAGGCTTGTCATCTGTGCCCCATGGGGCAGACCCAACCAGGAACCCCATGAGTCCAAGCAGGCCCTTCAACTGGTGGCTCCAAGTCTGGGGACAGAATGTTCCAAAGGCACAGGCAGGGAGGCCACGTCTGGAGCTCCTGCTCTACAGCCCTGTGGGTGACCTGGGGGGGCCTGGACGAACTGGGGCCAAGGTGGGGGTCATCTCTGCCAGGCACGGGGCTCCAGGATGGCTCCCTCACCTTTCTGTGGAGCTCCTGGAGCTCCCGGCGGGCGGCCTCCCGCGCCTGCTCCACCTCCTGCAGGCTGGCCCGCAGCTTGCTGGCCTCTTTCTGAGCCACAGCTCGGGCCTCCTCCAGGACCAGCACCTTCTGCTCCTTCTCCTCCTTGGAACGCTTAAAACTGAGCAGAGTGTCACAGGCTGGGGCCAGGGGAGCCATCTGGGGCTCCAGCATCTCCAGCGATGACTGTCCGGCTGCCCACCTCACCCTAGGAGGCTCCTCCCACATCTTGACTCCACAGAGTCCCAAAGCCCAGCCTCCTTGGGGCTGCCCATCACCTTGGGTCTGAGGGCCCAGCTGACATGGCCCCTCTATATGTCTCCAGCCCCCTTCCCAGCCCTCCCTCCCTCTAGCCACTCCCAGAGCCCCAATGCCCAGCACCCGCCTGGCACCTCTGTTGCCCCCTGCGAGGGCTGCAGTCCTGGTCTGGTTGTCACTCCCACAGGGGGTCATCTCAGAGCCCCCGACCGGGCTCCTGGGCCTCCCTCTGCTCCCCAGACCTTGGCTGTCTCCTGCTGACCACTGGGGGCCTGTTTTGTCTGCTGGATGGGAACTTCCCAAGGGCAGGGACAGGTCCGTTGGTGTCCCAGCCTTCCCCTGTGTGGGCCAGCACTGTCGACCCTCTGGATGGGCAGGTGGCACTTGGGTCTGCCTGGTGTGTCCACCCCACCATTATCTGGCCTATCTCAATAGGACACTCCACGTCCCACCGGCTTTGTCCCCTGGTCCTCACCATGGCCTGGGGTGAGCTGTGGGGCGAGGAGGGCTCCCCCACAGCTGCTCTACAGAGCAGCTGCCATACCTGGCCTTCTCCTGTTCGGCCCTGAGGATGGCGGCCCGCAGCTTGGTGTTGGAATGCTGCAGCATGTTTTTCTCTCGGGTTTCGTCGCCCAGCTCCCGACGGGCCTCCAGGGCCTCCCTGCGCAGCCCCTCTTGGCTCTTCTCACTGCCCTGCAGCTCCCGGCGCAGCGCGGCCAGCCCCTCCTGGGCCTCCTCCAGCTGTGCCCGCAGCCTCTCGGCCTGTGGAAGGAGCGTGCAGCTCTAGGGGCCAGCTGGGGCCACGGGCTGGGGGTGGTCAGGGGCTGTGGGTTGGGGGTCAGCAGCTATGGGTAGAGGCTGCTGCTCCAGGGAGAGCCACAGGCAGCACATGGCTTCTGGCTCTGGTCTGGCAGTACCAGTGCCCCCCAGCCCTGGGTCCCCAAGTGCTTGAAGGAGAAGCAGACAACCTGGCTTTGCCCACCCGTGGTCACTTCCCCTACTGCCATTGAGGCTGCAAGGCCTCTCCCAGAGCCTAGGCAGGGGACACCCTGACTCCTCCTGGCCGAGGTCCTGCCCTACACTCCGTCCCTGGACCCCGGGGATGCTCGCCACCAGTCAGCAGGGCCTGTGTGGGACACAGCTCTGCCCACATGTCTGCACTGTCCCCACTCAGGTCCAGCTGCCACTGCCTGATGGCGCTCCCCACCAGCTGTCTCCTGGTGCCCACTCCTTTCCTTCAATAACGGCATGGCATCCGGGTGACTGCCTGCCCTGGTGTGAGCAGTAGCACCAGCGGCCCAGGCTCCTGATCCCTGCACAGTCGAGGGCACATCTGCTCCTGCAGGCCCCCTCTCCCTATCGGTAGGGGAGGCAGTGGGGAGGGAGGGTCTCTGGGCATCTGCACCCTGGGAATCCACCAGCAGCACTTGGGCCAGGCTGCCCAGCTGCTCGGGCAGGAAGTTCTCTCTGTCACAGGAGCACTCTGCCAGGCGCGCTCCGCAGAAGCGTGGGCCTCCCAAACCTGAGGGCTGGGGGCAGCGGAGGCTAAGGTGGGAAGGCTCTGGAGCCAGTAGAAGCCACGTGCTCCACGTCCACCCTAGCCCTGGCCACTGTGGACCTCTGTGAGCGGACCCAGGTGTGAGTCCTCCTCCCTGCCAGACCTGCTCCAGCCCAGAGGGGGACACCCACCATGCTGGAACCAGGACCTGTGTCCTCCCCAACACGAGGGCCCTCCTAACGCCCGGGGGCTTCCAGCTGGGGCCTGCCGGCTCTGTGGTTTTTCGAGGCGTGAGAGCTGAGCCTGGGTGAAGTGTGGGTGGGGGTCAGGGGTCCTTCTTGCACTGGGAGAAAAGGTACCTCAAGGCTTTGGGGCTCAGCCCCAGGTGGGAGGGTCTGGAGAAGAGTGCAGACCTGGGGAAGGGACAGCCCACCCCTCAGCACCCCACGGAGGCTCGCCAGGGCTCTGCTGGGACCCCTGGCCTCCTGCCTCCCAGGCCGGTGCTCTGGCCCTGACCAGGGCACTCTGGAGAAGGCTCCGTTTCAGCTCGTGTGTCCCTGAGGAGGTGGAGGAAGCCAGCAGGGCCATGCCCAGAGAGGGGAAGCCACAACACTCGGAGTGATGTCGAGGTGCTGGTTTGCCAAAAGCAAACCCCACTTTGCTGGCTGTTTCATTGGGACCTTGTCCAGGCCCCTGGCCGGCCCGGCTGCTGCGTCCGCCCGCTGTTATTGTTGTTCTGTTTTTGGGAAGGGCTCGAGCCCCCTCTGCTCCCCTCCCACCCCCACATGTGGGAGCCACAACCGTGCCGTGCCGAGCATTTTCCGCCAAGTCAGCAGAAATCCTCCCAGGAGGTCAAGGACCAGCGAAAGGGCCTATCCATCATAGAAGAACTGTTTGCATTTCCCAGGGCGGGGGATGAAAACAAGCAAAACAAATGCGGGGGAGGGTCCCCCCCACCTCCCTCCGCCACATGAGAACAACCATCCCTTTTACAGGAATTTTACAGCCAAATCGCTTAATGTGATTATAATAATTATTTCTTTACTAGAAATTGTATAAACAGCCTCTTTTGAAATCTCCTGCAGGGAGGCGGCTTGAGGGATCTGAATGGAGGAGGCAGTGGGAGGGGAGGCGAGTGGGGGCCCCAGTGGGGCCCTGGTCTGGGTGTGTGTGTTCAAGCGTGTGCATGCAAGTGTGAGTGTACACATGTGTATGCACGCATGTGTGAGTGTGTGGTGTGTGCACTTGTACATGTGCATGTACAGAATGAGTGCCCACATGTCTGTTCACATGCATGTGTGATGCATGTGCATGAATGTATGTGTGGAGTTGCATGTGCTGCTTGTTGCACATATGCGTGCACTGTGGTGTCCATGTGTGTTTACATGTGTGAGTGTTGTGTCCACACGTGAGTGCCTGGGGCATGCATGTGTGTGCATGCACATGTGCACTCACTTTGGGTGCGTGTGTGTGTACGGGTGTGTGTGGTCTCCATGTGCCCAGGGGTGTATGTGTGCATGTGAGTGTGTGCATGTACGTGAACTGTGCACGCACACATGTGTGGACCTCAGGCAGGGCTGCGAGAAGCCTGGACGTTGCTCCAGTTTAAAGGCTGTGAATATGTTATGGTATCCATGGCGACCCTGGGCCAGCCTGGCGCCTGGGAGGGTTCTCCTGCGCTGCTTCTCTCTGTGATTGTTCCTCCTGCCCCCCTCAGCCTTCCCATCCCCCCACTCCCTTTATGAGGGCTCCTCTCCTTTGTGGGGGCCCCCTCATCTTTCTGGGGCCCCTCTCTGAGACCTGAACTTCTCACGAAGCCAGTGCCTCTTTCCTTCACCCCACCAGAACAAATGTGTCCCCGTCTCCCCGGCTCCTCCCGCCACGTCCCCCAGTTTTAAAATCTCATTTTGCTTCCCCGTGTGGTCGCTGACCAGGCCCGACTTTGAAATCTGTTGAAAGGAGACCTTTCTCTTTGGGGGCCAAAGTAAACAGCCTGTCATGTTAAATCACGCTCCCTTCCTCTCTGGGGCCTGCTCTCGGCCTGCCCTCGAGGGTGCTGGGGGAGGGCAGAGCCCCCCTCTCACTCGGCCGCTGCCTAGGAGGCCCGGTGCGCGAGCGCTGGGTCAGCATCCGCCTGCCAGCCTTGGCACACGGCCCAGGGAATGCACGAGGCCACCCCGTCCCTGCGGGCCCCACCTGGGCGCCAGCTTCCCCTCCCCCCAACCCAAATCCCCATGCCCTCCTGCCCTCCCCTCTCTCAGGCATCCCAAGTCCTGTCAAATCGACCTCAGAAACACCTCCCCAGTCTGCCTGCCTGCTGAGCCCTAGCCCGGCCTAGCTGGGGCCTCTCCTGCTCTCCCTGCCCCAGACTGTCCCCCACCCCAGGACACCATCATGTGGCTCCTGGGGGCCCCTGTGTCAACCTCAGGGCCTTGGCCAGGCCCATGCATGGCTGCCCCTGAAAACCCCACTCAACCCCTGCACTTCTCCTCCTGCCTCTCTACCCCAGGCACCCCCAGGGTGGCCTCACCCCACTCCAATGCCTGGTGCAGTGGAGTCCATGCCTCATGCTTGTGCGGACAGAGCACCGCCTCGCCTTGGGTGTTCCCATGGCTTGTAGGATGGATGGGTCTCCGGGCTGAGGGTCCAGCTTCCCCCAGGTCACGGGCTGAGGGTCCAGTTTCCCCCATCCCCCAGGTCACACCTGGCTCTCATCAGGAAGGCCTTCCCTACCCTCTCCCAGCACCACCCCCTGGCACCATGCCTCACCTCTCTCCCTGTGTTGCTTCGCTCTGCCGCCATCTCCCGGAGACTCTCGCTCAAGGCCGTGGCCTCTGTCTGATGGGCTGAGATGGCGTCCTCAAACTGGGCCTGCAGCGCCTTCAGCTCTGCAGTCGTGGCACTGATGGTGGCCTGGTGGGAGCAGTAAGCTGGCTGCAGCACCAAGTGGCCACCCAAGGCATGGTCAGCTGGTGGTCTGCTCAGGCCCACACTGGCAACCACTCACTGTCCTGGGGCCAGACCAGCTGCTTGTTCAGGCTGCACAAGGCAGGTGGGGGCCAGAGCCAGGCCTGGGGGCTCCAGGCCAGGGTTCTTGTGTTGACCACGGCCAACACCACCGATGCCAGGTCCTGAGGGCACATGGTGGCGAAAGGTGGGGGCAGAGGCCCCAGAGGGGAGCTCCCCATGGGCAGGGGCTGACCCTGTGCCCCTGTGCCTCTTCTCTGATTCCCAGGCTGCCAGGCCAGGGCGGGCTGAGCAGAAGGGGCCCAGGCAAGGGACCTAAGCACTGACCTTTCCTGCCTAAAACACTGCTGTTGGGTAGTGAGGGGTTGAGAGCAGCCATCTGGCAAATGAGAAGAGGTTCTGTCCGTGAACGATGCTGGATTTGGGACTCCTTCAGCCGGGCAGTGGGGTTGGCATTCTTGCCTATGAGCTTGGGGCTGAGCCTCTGCCCTCGGGGGCTTGCTGGGCATGGAAGGAGCACCCCAGGTCCTGTGGCCCCGTGGCCTGGGGCATCTGCTGTGGTCAGTGCAGGGGTCTCGCCCTCCCCAGAGGAGGTGTCTCTGGTCCCCTTCTCTGGGGGTCTGGCCATTAATGTAGGGAGAGAAAACCCTGACCCCAGCTCAGGAGACGTGGCAGTGGCCAGGGAAGGGGAGAGCTGGGCCCCAGGAGCAGCCCTGTCCCCCGAGTCCAGAAGACTACAGGAACCTCTCGGTCAGCCTGGCCCTCAGTTTCCTGAACTTTCAAACAGGCAGGTGGGACTAGGGGACGCCCATGGTCCCCGCCGGTTCTAAATGTGTGAGTGCCCACATGAGGACATGACCGGGAGGGGGCCACAGGCTCTGCCCACACCCCTCTGGCAGGGCTGTCCTTGCAGGGACCACGTGGCCACACTCAGGCAGCGCAGACATCCATTCAGGACTTGGCTGGCCCAAATCTGCTTTCCTATGGCCACAGAGCCCGAGACACTCTTCATCGCTAATGTATGGGCACTTGGAGGAGGCGGGGGTCCTCTGGGCGCCAGGCTCGGCCAGAGCAGTTCTCAAAGCGCCTCATTGTCCATGAACAAGGATGCCGCCTGCTTACCCTGAGCCCAAGGCTGTGCAGACCCAGCCCAGCCTCTTTGCCAGGACCGCCCCCCGCCCACCCTGGCCCCAGGTGGTCTAGGGCTCTGGGTGGCGGTTTCCCCAGTGGGCGGAGGATGGAGCTGGCTTTGTGCTCAAGGAGGCAGGGATGCCCATGTGCTGCCCCGGCGCCGGGTCTCTGGGAGACCCCCTACTCCCACCCACCTGGACTCTGCAAGCCGCTGCCCAAGGGCCCTGGTAGGCTGGGGCTCCATCAGGCTGTGCATCCTGCTCTTGGTGAAGGAGCCTCCTGATATCTCCTTGTCCCCAGCCCCTGCTGTCCCTCTCCACTGGCAGGCGTCACCTTGGACGGCCAGGTCATGGCTGTGCCCTCAGGACAGCCCCAGCACTGCTATGATGAGTGCCCAGTGCAGCTGGCCATCGACAAGCCCCTGCAAAGATGGTGGGCGACAGGGCACAGGCCCGGAGTCCTGGAGGCAGCAGTGACTCAGCCCGAGGGCCCTTTCTACCCTCCAGGGGTGCCTGTTATGTCATCCTACAACTGGTGTTCCTTGGCTGGCATTTCTCCCCTCCCTCCCCTCTCAGTGGGTTTTAATTTCCATTTTCCAAGCCGAGGTGGCAAAAGAACCTTTAATGAGCTCCCCGAAGAGCCCCGCTGGCTGGCAAGCCATCCCCAGTCCAGGGGGAGGCTCAGAGCCAGGGTGAGGGAAGGCCCCCGAGGAGGGCCCTCTGAGAGCAGGGATGTCAGCTCCCAGGGTCTGGGGTGGGGTGGGGGTGAGGTCTTTCCTGGTCCCCTCCTGACGGGGTGGGGCCAAGGGAGCAGCTAGGCGGGGATGGGAAGAAGGAGGGCACACCCCATGGTGCCCCCACGCCCCTTCCGGCTGTGCCCATGGAACAGCCATCGGCCTTGGGGGCGGGGGCTTAATGGGGAGCAGCTCTTGGGCAAGACTTCCCCGGGTGCCAGGAGCTCCTCTTGCTCTGCTCAGAATGACCGGGGATCCGGGTCGCCACGTCAGGCAGGAGGGGGTGAAGAAACACTCTGGCAGCCAGCTCCTAATTGCAACACTCTTTTCCACAGCACAGGGCCCCGGGGATGGGCCTCAAGCCCCCTCCCCCAGCTGTCCGGCAGGTCAGATTAAACCAAGTGGCCTCCCCAAGGCCATGCTGTCTTGACACCCCAGCCCCCAGCCAGGAGGCCTTCTCGCTCCCCCCTGCTGCCCTGCTCAGCCCTCTGTAGTCAGCAAGAACTGCTCCCGCTCATGACAGTTCATGGAGGGAAGTTCTGGGCCTGACACTGCAGCCGGAGTCCCGTCCATGCACTCATTCACTGAGTCATTCATTCAACACCAGCAGAGCATCTAACCCTGTGCCCCGGGGACTGGGGACACACCAGGGACCAGGGTGGAAAAGGGCCTCCAGGATTAGAAGGAAGGCGCAGCACTGTCACAGAAGGTGATGATGGCCTGAAGGATAAAGGCAGGAGGCAGAGGAGACCTCGTGCTAGCCCAGCTAAGCTGAGTGGCTGTGGCTGGAGGGGGTGGAGCATAGGCTGGAGCCTTGCGAGAGGAGGTGCAGGGTTCTGCCCACCCTTGACCATGCTCCCTGCAGGTGGGGAGCCGTGCTCCCCCACCACTGTGCCTCGAGGCTGTTCCCTCCCCGCCCAGTGCACACACCCAGCCTGTCTCCTCTCAAGGCCAGCCCCACAGGGCAGTGGTCCTGACCCCTCCTCCAGCTCTCTGAACTCTCCATCCATGTCCTACCACCTTGCTCTGATCACCTCCTCCTGTGAGCAGCGCACTTGTCTCTGTGTCACCCACACGGGGCTTGGCACCCTTCAGGCCAGCCCTCCCATGGGGTGCGGCCACAGGGCCCCCAGGGTCACGCCCCCTACTCCCCAGAGTCCCGGTTGCTGCTGCTGTCCTGCCCCTGTGCATGGGCTCCTGATGAGGAGTCAGGGGCCCCAGGTGACCCCAGCTGGCTGCCCCCAGAACTCTGTGCACAAGTGGGCCTCGGTCTGCTGGCCGAGGGCAGGCAGCTGCCTACTGGGGTCTCTCCCCATCCTGCTTGGGATTCTCTGTGGGTGTCCTTCCCAGTGAGGGGTACAGTGCTGGCCTCCCTGGTTTGGTTTCTCCTTTGCAAAGGACCTCTCCAGTGATCCAGCCCCGGGAGGCCTCACGCCCGTGTTTCCACAGTTATCCTTTATCACGAGCAGCTCAAGGGCACAGATAGGCAAGGTGGGGGTCGGTGGGGCTGGGGGCACAGGCCTGGGTTCTGCCCCTCTGCTGCAGGATCATGTGCAGCCCCAGGCCCTCCCCTTTCTGGCCTCTGCTCGGCCCAAGGGTGAGTGAGATCTGGGCCTGTAGAGTGCCTGGGCCCGTGGCCTGCCGCCGGGGGACGGACTGGCTCCCACAGCACCCCCTCAGCTGTGGTTCACCTGGCCTTCCTTTCCCATCAAGACAGTGTCCCCTCCCAGCAGGAGACCTGGAGGTGCCCAGAGGAAGCTGAGGCTCAGGGGTGCCGGGATGGAGGAGGATGTGTCCTTGGGACTAGGCAGAAAGGGGTGCCTCTGGGGGTCTGCCAGTGACTGCTGGGCAGTGCAGGTGGCCAGGCCGGGTGTCTGGTCCCCGGTCCACGGGCACACGGTGCTCACCTCGGCTTGCTCCTGCCGGTTCTGGGCCTCCTGCCGGACCTGCTCCAGCTCCCGCGTGGCCCTCGAGAGCTCCTCCCGCAGCAGGCTCCTCTCTGCTTCTTTCAGAGACAGGGCCTGGGTGTGACGGGGTGGGGTGCTTGTGAGAGGGTTGGGGGACTCTTTTAGGAGAGGCTGCCGTAGAATGCTGGGTGTTAGAGCCTCTGCCGGGAGGCGGCGTATTCCTGGCTCCACATCCACACTCTTAGAGGGGGCAGCACCCAGAGCCCCAGGAGGGCAGGGGGCTCCTCCACCCTCATCTAACATGGTCCAGCCTCGGAGCCCGTGCTCAGGCAGTTCCCCCACCCCGGGCACTTCCCTTCCCCATCCCACACGCGTCCAACACCTGCTCTCTCCCAGCACAGAGACATATCACCTCCTCCCAGGAGCCCACCATCCCTCCAGGCAATGCTTCCTACAGAGCACAGAGCAGGAGCCACTAATGGTCTTTAACCTCTGAAAATGCTCCATGTCACTAAGGGTGAGGGTGCACGTGAGGGCCCTGAGACGCTGCATTTTGCCCACCAGCCCCCAGAGGGGAGCAAATGCTGCTGTTGGCCAGGCTGTGGAAGGTGGAAGGAATCTGGTAATGCCTATCAAAGTCACAAATGCCTGTTCTCTGTATGACCAGGCCCACTGGGGAAGGCGGCGGAGACCTGTGTGCACACATGTGGGATGACCTCCACTCGGGACATCGATTATGGTTTATGACGTTGTTTATAATAGCAACAAAACTGGAAACAACCCAGATGTCCACTGATGGGAGGCCAACAAAACCAATGATAATCTGCACGCATTAGGACATTATGCAGCCGAGAAAAAGAATAACCAAGCTCTAAAGACACAGATGTGGAAAGACCTCCAAGATATGCTGATTCTGAGAAAAGAAAGGCCTAGAACATTGCGTGGACTTTTCACACTTTTGTGTTATAAAGGTGGGGGATAATAATATATATTTCTATTTGCTTGTCTATGCACAGCAGTCTCCGGGAAAGATGTTATGTATTAAGAAATTTGTCTGGTCTTTGTCCTGGGTCCTGGGTGGAGCCTCTAAAACCCTGTAATTTCCCATGTGAGGAGTGTCTTTGTTATTCATGGGCCCCTGGGATCACACCTGAGCTGATGCTAACGAGGTGACTGTGGCAGCCACGCTGCAAAGACCAACAGCGTGTTCAGAGCACTGGGGCTGTGGGTCACAGGAGATCAGCCTCTGGGGCAGGAGACTGAGTTCCATAGAGTGGCCAATGATTCAGTCAATCACGCCCACGTGAGGAAACCCCAATCAGAACCCTCGAGCTTCCCGGTTAGTGGACACACTGGTGTGCCAGGAGGGCGACACATTCTGGTGCCACGGGGAGAGACCTCATCCAGTGTGTCTCTTCACTGGGCTGACCTGATTTGTGTCCTTTGTAATAAAACTGTATTCATAAATGTAGCATGTTCTTGAGTTCTGTGAGTCATTCTAGCTGACTGTGGAACCTGAGAGGTTCTGCACAGAACTTTGTGCCATGCGTAGACGTCCCAGGAATGCCCTTCCCCTCTCTGCCCGACAACCTCCTGTTCCTTCTTCAAGGCCTCGCCCCCAAATGCTGCCATAGCTGCAAAGCCTTTGCTTCCTCCCTCTCCATGAATAGTGGAGGAAGCAGGAGAGGGGAGCAGCTCAGAGCAGGTGTACTGTGCAACCCTGGGCAAGGTATTCCCCACCTGTGAGCCTTAGTGTTCTCTCCAGGAAAACAGGGATATGCAGAGAGTCTGACAATAAGCCTTGGTTACTGTAATTACTATAATTACCGTAAAAAATAAGCCTGCTACTGTAATTCCTCCCCTGCAATTTGTGATTTGTACAGTAGTCCCCTCTTATCTGTGGTTTTGCTTTCCATGGTTTCAGTTACCCCTACGGTCAACCAACGTCCGAAAATATTAAATGGAAAATTCCAGATAAGCAATTCATAAGTTTTAAATCGCATGCCGTCTGAGCAGCATGATGAAATCTCGAAACATCCCGTTCCATCCTGCACGGGACATGAATCATCCCTTTGTCCAGCGAATCCATGCTGTATATGCTACCCACTCACTAGTCACTTAGTAGCGGTCTTGGTTACCAGATCAACTGTTGCGGTATCACAGTGCTTGTGTTCAAGTTACCCTTATTTTACTTAATAATGGCCCCAAAGCCTACTTTATTATTGTTTATTGTTGCTAAGCTCTTACTGTGCCTAATTTATAAATTAAACTTCATCATGTATGTATAGGAAAAAACACAGTATATATAGGATTCAGTACTACCCACTGGGGGTCTTGGAACATATTCCCCATGGATAAGGGAGGACTACTGTACCAAAATTTGGGGGTCCTATTGCACTGACAACACACATGAATGTGTTTACTTGTCTGTTCCATTCACTCAACAGTGAGCACTTCAGGGTGACATGGTATACTGGAAGGGCCTGGACTTGGAGAATAGATTTTATATGCTCAGTGTCTGAATCCCAACAGCCTATGGGATGGAAGGATGGTCAGGTGGGTGGCTGATAGTTGGATACATTGATGAATGACTGGCTGGTTGATCAGGTGGATGGATGGATAGTCAGACACAAGGATGGATGGTAGATATGGATGGAGAGCCAAGTAGTGGACAGCTGGAAGGATATTTAAGTGAATGGATGGATGATTGAGTGCATTGAGTGAGTTGTTGGATAGATGGATGGTCAGATGAGTGGATGGATAGTCACGTGGATGGATTTTTGGGTGCATGGATAGTTGGATGGATGTTTAAGCAAATTGATGGTCAGGTGTGTGAATGGACAATTGGGTACGTGGATAGATGGCAATGTATGTGGGTGGACAGCTGGATATGTGAATAGAAGGAAGGATATACAAGTGAATGGATGGATGATGGACAAGTGAATGAGGGACAGTCAAGTGCATGGATGGATGGATAGGCAGATAGATAAATGGGCAGATGGATAGGTGGATGGATAGGTAGATGGATGGGTGGGTGGATGGACAGATGGATGGATGGATGGATGGATGGATGGATGGATGGATGGGCAGATGGATGGGCAGATGGATGGTTGGGTTGGTGGATGGATGGATGGGTAGGTGGGTGGATGTCTATCTACCAGATCTGCTGCAGAAGACCAAAGCTGCAATAGCAGTGACCTAGAAAGGTTGCCCCCACACAGACCTCTTGCTGGGTCAGAGAAGGCGCAGTGAGGTGGATGTGAGGACTCTGTACTGTCTCACAGTCCCTCCATCACCTGTTGCGTTTCATGCTCCAGTTGGAGGAGGCTCTCATCCCGCTCATGCTTCAGGCTCTGAATTTCCTCCTTCAGAGCCTGCCTTTTGGCTGCACTTTTTGCCACCAGCTCCTTCTGCTGTTCCAACCGGCGTGCTGCCACCTCCTTCTCCTCTGTTAGAGACAGACTCAGGCTCTCCTAGGCCAAGGCAAAGGGACAGGCTGTGAAGACTGCACTGTTCAGGACACGTGAGACCAGCAGGTGCCGGTGGTCCTGAGTGAGACCTAGTTCATGGGATGACAGGGCAGGTCCCCAGGGACTGTCCAGTCCAGCCCGTTGCACACCCTTTGTCTCACAAACAGTGACACTGAAGCACGTGCTGCCAAGGGGCTCCCTGGGCCACAGCATCCACCATCCCCCATTTATGTAACAGTTCATAAACCTTTCCTGAGCCTCCACAGTACACCAAGCACCACTGACATGCAAGATGCGTAAAGACACATCAAACAAGGCCTGCAGGAGCCTGTGACCAGTGGACGGCTCAGGCAGGCGACAAAGCTCCCTCCAGCTATGGTCCCCAGACTGCAGCCAGGTCAGCTATCATCCAGGTCCGGCCTCTTCAGTGAAGGAAAGGACCCACCCTGCACACCTGCTCCAGGTCTCATGGCCCTGGACTGCCCACTAGAACTGTGAAGAGTCCTCCTCTGGCCCCAGACTCAGTGTGGTTTGGGCACCTCCATCTCCCTGCTGATCTCCTAGGCCCCCTCCCCCAAGTGTCTGCTATTCTTTGGGACATGGTAGACTCCTGGGAAGTGACCGGGCAGCTGGGCGGCCCCAGGGAAGCAGACCTTCTCCCTCTGGAGCCGCGCTAGGTCCTCGCGGTGGGCCAGTGCCTGGCTCTCCAGGGCCAGCTGCACATCACGCTCCTGCTGCGCCACCTGCTGCTGGAGCTGCCCCACGTCCCACTGCAGCTTTGTCTCCCGGACCTCCCAGGTGCTTTTTAGTTGCTCCATTTCCACTGTGAAGTGACAGGTGCATCAGGGACTGGACACAGGGCCCCCACATCATGGAACCCCATGTGGAGTGACGGCCACTTGTTCTGAGGCGGCTGCCCGAGCTCGCAGGGACAGAGTACTCTGGAGCCCACTGGATTGTGTGTCCCCCAAACCCGCACCCTGCATTGGCTACGGCCAGGCCCAGGCCACGCGTGGCAGGTGGGCTGAACAGGTGTGGGAACACAGGGGATGGGGCAGGGGGCTGCCACACAGACCCTGTGGCCACAGCCCAGTTCTGAGCCTTGGGCCAGAGCTGGGAGCAGGCCAGGCAAGTGCCCATCCCTCAGGGACAATGGCGGCATCACCCATTCAGCCACATGAGCTCCACACATGCCCCTTCGGGAGCCCGGGGAGTGAGTGGGAGCAGTGCATCGGGGGCTGATGTGTGGAGAGACGAGCACCTTGCAGGGCCTGCCGAGCCAGCCGTGCGCTCTGGGCCTCTCGCTCTACCTGCTCCTGCTGCGCCTGCAGCTGCATCGCCAGCTGCTGGGCCTCCAAGAGGCTGCTCTCCAGGGAGTCCCTCTGGGCCCTGCAGAGAGTCATCACACAACGGGCGAGTCACCCAGGCCACCCTGCAGATGAGGGACAGCGCGTAGCCCATTTGCCGGGTGATGGAGCAGCGCCTGCCAAGGCCAGGCTGGCAAATCAGAACATAAACGGAGGACATCTCATTCATTTTAAATCTCTAAAAACAAACTGGACCCTATATACAAAAAAATGTTTCAGGTGGATTAAAAAGCTAAATACGAAAACAAAATGAAGCAAACAACCAACCACTAGACAACTCAGAATTATAAAAAGTGGTAGAAAAAAATACAGAAGGATATTTTATAATCTTCTGAAGCAAGACACAAAAGCCAGAAAATAAAAATAAAGGAGCCAACAGATCTGAATACATTTAAAGACAGTGAGGGGGAGCTTTTGTGCAGAAAGGATTCCACAAACCAACTTAAAAGACAAGGGACAGACGTGAAGAAAAAAATCTGCACTAAATATACAAAGGGTTAATATCCATCATATACAAAGAGCTCCTACCAATCAATGACAGAAAGTCAGCTGATCCTACAGGAAAATGAGAAAAATGACTGCTATTCACAAAGAAAACATGAATGGCCAATAAACATGTGAAACTTGCTCAACCCCACTAGTACTTAAGGAGATTTAAATCACAACCATGAGCTGTTATTGATCATGCATCAGATTAGCAAAAGCTTAAAATAATGATAATATCCAGTGTTGGGAAAGGAGTGAGGACCGTTTTCTTTGAGGGGGGTGGCGAATGGGAAATTTCAAAACTTAAGAGTGTGAATATCTTTGAGCCAGCAATTCCACTTTAGGAATACACATGAGTCAGCAATGCATGTATGAGGATGTCCACTAAAGCTTTCTATAGGGCATTAACTGGACTCAGCTGCAATGCTGATAAATGGCAGAATGTTCTAGAAATTATGGTGCATCTTGTCAGTTGTTAACGAGATTGAGGAAACTCTCTTCTCTATTCTCTTGTCATGGAAAGAGTCGCTCTGAAAAGCAAACTGCCAAAACAGAACTGCACACACAGATGGTTCTATTACATACAACAGCTGCCTCCATGTCTCTGTGCACACGGATGCAAACGCTCAGAAAACACCTGGATGGATACATGGGAACTCACAGCAGCGCCCATTTCTGGAGAGGATGGTAAAGCAGCTTGAATTTCTGACAACCAATCCATCAACCGTCAATCAGAAACGAGCACGTTTTAATAATTGTTACTGTGCTCCACCCTCTGCTGTGTGATGTGTGGTGAAAAAAGCAACCAACCAAACAACACACTGACACACCACAAACACTCAAATGCAAACACCCACACGAACGCAATGGCGAATGCACAACCCCAGAGAAGTTGATGGGTCAGGGAGAGCCATGGGCCACCTTGCCCACCCTGACCTGGCCCTGCCGCAGTCTCCCTCGCTGTCCTTGCACACCATTGCCACATTTGTTGGAGGTAGGGCACGTTGACACCCTCCAGGAGCCCTGATGTCTGCAGAGCCCAGAAACTCCATTTCTCTGATATCCCAGTCCCCTCTTCCAGTCCCTATAAGAACCCCACGTGTTTCCCACTCCCCGCGTCTGTGTGAGCACTCCCTCTGCCTGGAACGCTCTCCTCAAGCTCTGCTTGAGGAAATCCCCTCAGGTACACTTGGAACCCTCCTCCCAGACGCCTGCTGGGTCCCCTCTGGGAGATGCAGCCTCTGCTCCTCGGACACCAGGATCTTCACCCAGAAGCCTGGGAATCTGAGGGTGAATCCAGTCTCTCCCTCCACAGGAGCTGAAGAGCATCCTAGTCTCCTGGAGTGGAGGCCCAGCACAACCAGCAAGGGTGAGCATGGGGTGCAGGTGGGGACCCCACTGCATCTTGCTGGCTGACAAGCAGGCTGGCACCCTGTGAACTGAGAGAGTGTCCCCAGCACAGCAGCCTTGTCAGGGCCTGGGGGCTGGAGGACCTCGAAACCTGAGTCCTCTGTCATCAAGCCCACGGTGGGAGGTTGCATCAGAGAAGCGAGGAACTGGGGCAGCCTTCTCACGCCTGGTGGTCGTCACCATTACCTGGGAGCTCATTAAAACCGTGGCAGCCAGACCCTTCGGCCCCATGAAGCCAGCCAGATAAACACACAGCATATGCACCAGGCAGATGTGGCTTCAGGACAAGTCCCAAGCAGCCCTGTCACCAGAAGCTCAGACTGGTCATTGTGAAATACTGTTTAGTGGGTGTGTGGCTGTCTGGGGGCTGCAGGGCTGCCATATGTAGAGGCCCAGGGCCCAGTGGTCAGGGCTGAGGCCGGCAAAGGATCACTGGCTGCTGAAGCTTCTGACCAGGGCCTGTGATCAGGGCAGTAAACGCTGGTGGGAGGAAAGGAGCCCCCAACACCTGCTCTTCCGAGCACCTGTGGGGCCTGGGTGGGGGCAACAGGCAGGGTCCTGGGACCCTTCTGCTCCTACCAACGCAAAGTGGCCTTCATCAGGTTTTCTGTTCCAATTACTGCACAAGCTTTCATCTGGAGAAGTTTGTCTGTGAAGATGTTCAAGGATCCAGGACTCAAAGGGCTCTCATGACCCCCTGATTCTGGAATTCCAGGAGGAAATCTTGTCTACAAAAATATTTAGATGTTTCTGAGAAGGGCCCGCAAGGTACAGAAAGCCATTGGCTTTTGGATTTCCACAGAGGCCACAGGACCAGCTCAGCTCACCAGGCAACAGCCTACAGGGCACCCCCTGTTCTTGCCTATAAGCGCCCATTCTATGTCTTCTGGAAGTGCCTCCGATGGTCTTTGGGGCTTGTCCTTCCCCACTCTCAGCCTCATGGTTCCCTGGGGCTGATACTGCCCTGGCTCTAGGGATGGGCATGTGACCCCTCTGACGCCCAGGATTGGTTTAGGGACATCAAGTGGCTCAAGATGGTCAATGGCAGCAGCTCTCGGGCCTTATGGAGAGAAGGGCACTCTGTGTCTGCTGGAGGATGGAGCCTAGAGTGGCTTCTGGCCATCTTGCCACCTCCCTCCCTGAGCCTGCTTGAGAATGAAATCTCCTCAATCTTCTCAGAGTAGAGCAGAGCTGAGTGGGGAGAGGCAGGATCATGAGGGCACAGTGGGAGTGCCTGGATCCAGCCTTGCCTAAAGCCATGTGTACCCTGAACTTCTCAGATCCATGGGAAAGACATTTCACGTTTTCTTTCTGCTGGTCTGAGCTGGGTTTCTGCTACTTGTCACCTGGCCAGTGCAGCCACCTCTCTCAGGAAGGCCATCCCAGGGCTCTTACTGGATTCCCCTCCTCTAGATGCTCTCCCATCCACAGGCACTGTGGGTGGCCCTCACTCACAGCCTCTCTCCCATATAGACATACTCGCCCTGCCCTATAGCCGCTAAGTGAGTGCTTGCCCCCTGCCACACTGTGGGCTCTCTGAGGGTGAGGCCATGTGGGTCCCTGGGTACCTCAGATCAGCTGCCTCCTCAGCCGTGAGCCAGCCCTGCCTCTCCAGGGCCTCCTGCTGGGCCAGCAGCTGAGTCCGCTGCTCACACAAAGCCTCCTTCTCTTGCAGGGCCCTCTGGAGAGTGTCCCTCTGGGCCTCCCGGTCCTGCAGGCTCTGGGCCAGCTGCTCCTCCAGGGCTTGTTTCTTGCATGTGACCTAAAGGATGGTGGGGAAGAGATGAGTCCAGCAGAGAAAGAGACAGTGAGTGGGAGGTTGAGGAGGGGCCTCTTAAGGGAAAAGAGGGACTTCAAAAGAAGCGATCTCATGCAGAATGATGTGGAGGAGGAGAGTGGATCTAAGACATATCGGACCTCAGAAGCACGTGTGTGTTTTCACAGTAGAGGGGACCTCTACTGCTGTAACTATGATGGAGGAGTTCCTGGGCTGAGCACTTCCAGGGAGGAGCCAGCTGCCAGTCTAAATGGTAACCTTGGTTGGGCCACAAGTGTCCCGAGGGCAGGAAACATTGCATAGAATGGCAACAGAAGGTAACAGAAGACCAGACTGTTGCAGACCAACACTTCCACCAAGAACATCACAGAAATGTAGAAAAATATATCACCAGAATCTGTATAAGGCCTCAGAGAGCTGCCAAGACAGCTGGGACCGAAGGAGCCAAGACCATGCAGAGAAGGGAAATAGAAGAATGAGCCACCATTCGGTGTCTCTTCTCCTCTTAGAGCATTTGCTGACTTAGAAGTTTTGGCTGATAAATTGAGAAGTCAAGGAGAGCTTCTGGCAGTACTCTGGCCTTAGGGGTAAAAAAACTCAAGTTCAGAGCCATCATAGCAGAGGGCTCCTGATAAACACCCCAGGTTTCTAGTTGTATTCACAGAAGGACTTCGCTAAGAGTAGTGGTGAATCAGAACTAGACCGTCCTTCATAAAAACTGAAGCTCAGGTCTGAGCGACCTCAATCATGAATTATGGTCATCATTTACCTTCACTGCCTGCCAGAATCAAAAGTAATCCTCTCTAGAAGAAGAACAGCATCATCAAGATCCTCAAATTATTTCCATATTTTTTATATATGATATTTGGCATTTAATCAACATTAGCAGGCATATTAGGAAAAAGATTATATGGCAAAACCACATATAAGAACACAAAATAAACACAGCTGCCTTCTTACTCCCTTGGCTATCCAGACATTGGAGTTATCAGACACAGACTTTAAAATAGCTGTGATGAAATGTTCAAGAAGATGAATGGCAAGATGTAGAATTTCACAATAGAACTAGGAACTAAATATAAACAATATAATTTAAAAACACAATAATCAAAATGAATAAATATATGGGTTCAATGGCAGATTAGACACAATAGGAGACCAATAATCTGGAAGATAAACAAAAGAATGTATTCAGACTAAATCATGAAGAGAAAAAAGGATGGAAAATACAGAAAAGCGTGTAATAGACACACAGACGAGGTAAAAAGGTCCAACATATGTATAATTAGAGTTTCAGAAGGAGAGGAGAGAGAATATTTGAGCAGACACTGGATAAGAATTTTCCAAATTTGATAAAATATATCAGATTTAAAATGAGCCATAACCCCCCAAAATAATAAATACAAAGAAAATGTCACATAGATATATCTTAGTAAAGTTTCTGAATACCAAAGACAAAGAAAAGTATCTTTAAAAGTCAGAGGTAAAAAACAACACATTACCTTTAATTGAGCAACAATAAGACTGACGTTTGACTTTCAAATAGCAACAATGAGAGCCAGAGGACAGTGGAATGAATTCATTAAAATGCTGAAGGAAAATAATAGCTATATTAGTATTCTATACGTAGTGAAAATATTCTTCAAACATAAAGACCAGAACTTTCTGCTTCTGATAATGGTGAAGTATACTGTGGAGACCAACCCTCCCACCTAGAGTAGCTAGAATAGCTGTACAATGCACCTCCAACATATCTACGTGAAGGCCTTAGAGATACCAAGGCAGCCAAAACCCCAGGGGGCTGGATAACTGAGATGTAGTCAAGGGATCCTGACATTCTACTGCAGATTTCCTTTTGAAGTGTCTGCCAGCTTCTAATTAGCACAGGGCCCAGAGCCTCAGCAGCCCAGGATAAAGCCTTGGCTAACAGGCTGGGAACTTGACCTAAACTATAAAACAGAGCTGAGAGGAATTAAGTAAAGAAAGAAACAGAGAGATATACCATATTCATGGATGGAAGACTCAATATAGGTAAGATGTTCAGTCTCCTCAAGTTGATCTATAAATTCAACACACTCCCAATCAAAGTTTTAGCAGGCTTTTTTGGGGGGCAGAAACTGACAAGCTGATTCTAATGTGCATATGGATACACAAAGGATTTAGAACAGCTGAAACAATCTTAAAAAAGAAGAAGAAGATTGGATGACTCCCACTCCCTAATTTCCAGACTTACTAAAAAGCTACAGTAATGGAGACAGTGTGGTTTTGATGAAAAGATGAACAAACAGATTGATTTGCACAGATCAACAATATGATCTGTGCACACATATGCACACACATGATCAATTTGTTTTCAACAAGTTGCCAAGGTAATTCAAAGGGGAAAGGAGAGTCTTTTCAAAAAGTGGTGCTGGAACAACTGTACATTAGTATGAAAAGTAATGGACTTCAGTTTCTACTTCATACCATACACTTGTGGCTCTCTCACTTCAGTGTGCATCAGAATCACCTGTGGGGCTAATTAAAATCCAGGTTTTTGGGCCCTGCCCACCGAGTCTGGTTCCGCATGTTTGTGTGGGCTGAGAATCTGCATTTCTAGCAAGTCCCCAGGGGATGCTGGTGCTGCTGGTCTGGGGAACACACTCTGAGAACCACTTCACAGAAATCAACTTGAAACGGATCATAGAGCTAAATGTAGGGGCTAGAGGAAAACACAGGAGGATATTTCCTTATCCTTGGGCTAGGCAAAAAGTTCTCAGGCAGGACCTAGAAAATACTAGCCATAAATTTTTTAGGAATTTAGTAAATTGGACTTTGCCAGAGTTAAAATTTTCTGTCCATTAAAAATACCATTAAGAAAATGTACAGGCCAGTCATGAACTTGAGGAAAACAAGAGATGTACCTCTACCTGACAAAGTACTTGTATCCAGGATATATGAAGGACTCCTACACATCCACAACCAAAATATGGAACCCAACAAAAAAATGGGTGAAAGACTTGAAAAGACACTTGACAAAATAAGGTATGTGACTATCCACTAAGCACATGAAAAGGTGTTTGACATCATTTGTTATCAGGGAAATGCAAATTAAAACCACAATGGTATATAACTTCACACACACAGAACAGCTACAAATAAAAGCGGATGATACCAAATGTTGACAAGGCCAGGAGCAGCTGGAAGTGTCTACTGCCAGTGGTAGAGGGAAATGACACAACCACTTCAGAAAAATGCTTGACAGTTTCTCACAAAATTCAACACACACTTACCCAAGGACTCCACAATTTCACCCCTAAGTATTTACTCAAGAGAAACGAGCATACAGTCCTGTACCGTATAACAACGTTTCGATCAACGACGACCGCACACACGATGGTAGTACCGTGAGCCTAGGTGTGTAGTGGGCTCTACCATGAAGGTTCGTGTAAGTACACTCTGTGATGTTCCCATGATGATGAAATCGCCCAACCAGATGTTTCTGAGAACGTATCCCTGTCGTTAAGCAAGGCATGACTGTATGTGTACGTAACTTGTGCACAAATGGTCATCGCAGTCTTGTCCATTATAGCCCCAAACTAGAAACAACCCAGACGTCCAGCAGCAGATGAATGGGTAAGTGAATGTGTTTATTCATTCAGTGGAATATTACTGTGCAGTCAAGAAGAATAAGCTCTTGGTATACCTAACAACATGGATGACACTTGAAGGCATCATGCTGAGAGGCAGACGCTGGACACAAAAGAGCCTGTACTCTGTGACTCCATTTACAAGAAGTTCTAAAACTGGCAAAATCTGTCCATGGTGGTACCCATCAGAGCAGAGGCTGCCTGGGGCTGCTGGTGACTGGAGGGGCACAGGGAAACTTCTGGGCTGGTGGAGAGGCTCTGCATCTTGATGGCAGTGGTACCTACACAGGTGCATACGATTGTCATCGAGCAGTACACTGGCTTACCGCATGGAAATCATACTTCGATTAAAAAAAGAGAAAATAGACGAGTCTGAGAAACTAAAAGAGGCTGTACTGAGTCCTGAAAGCGACAGGGGCCATGGAGTCCGAATGCCGCTGGGGGCCCAAGTCTGCAGGGACAGGGTGTCCGTGTGGACCAATGAGGCTGAGATCAGAAAAAAGCAAAACTACTTCAGCATCACTCCCCACTGAGTCTGTCCTCCTCAACAGAAAAATCTCTGTCCGTAGAAGATTTGGGAGCGAATGCGTGAATACACGAGTGAATGAGTAAGTGGGGAGTCCAGCTGTGGAGATGTAGTCCAGGAAGGAGAGAAATCAGACAAAGGAGTGTGGTTTACCTTTACCCTTCACCCCCAAGTGTGCGGAAATCACTGGGTGATGAGGATCAGAACTCGGCCCCTGGATGTCAGGGACGGGCCTGATGCGAACGTTCTTCTCTGCGTGTCCCTCCTCCTTGACCCCCCACCCCTCACCACTGGGAAGCCGGCTCCAAATTAGCCTGGTCAGTTAGCAAGCCTGGTGCTGACATCCTGAGCCAGAGTGACTTCTCAAGGTGATGTGTGACCTGTCCACACTCCAGAGAGGCTGGGGCGGCCCTGCCGGCCGGGGGCCGGGGGCCGGGAACCCTGTGGACCCCTCACCTGGCCCACCTCCTCCTGCAGCTGGGCCCTCTCGCGCTGGAGCCGGGCCGCCTGCCCCTCCAGCTGCTCCAGCTGCTCCTCCAGGCGCCCGCAGTCCTGCTGCAGGCCCCGTCGCTCAGCCTGCACGAGCTCCAGCTGCTGCTCCGCCTGTGCCAGCTGCTCCTGGGCACCTGCTCGCTCTCGCTCCAGAGCCTTCTGCTGCTCCCGCAGCTGGTCCCGCTCCTGCTCCAGCTGCCAGCAGGGGGCCGGGAAGGGTCTGCATCCAGGCCCACGCACCATGCGCCTTCGGCCTCCATGGGCTGACCACTGCTGCCCTGGCCTGCCCTGGTGTGGGTATGGCTTCCCCTCCCTCAGGCCTGGCCAGGGTCTGTCAGGCTCCCTTGTCCCTCTGTGGGCCTCTGACCCCTACTGTGGGCCTCTGACCCCTACACCTGCTCACAGTCCAGGAAAGGAAAAGATGGGGTGGAGGATGGCTGAAAGGAGGGGCCAGGGCTCGGAGACCCAGCGCTGGGAACAAGCCTCACAGACCCCTGGGGGAAGTGAGGCTCAGGGCAAGGTCCACCCACCCGGGCCCTCGTCTCACCTGCAGGACCAGGTGGTTCAGGGCGCCTTTGTCCTGAGCCAGCCCCTCCATCAGGGTGGCCATCTTGGCCAGAGAGTCCCTTTGCTCCACCCCCTCTGACTTCAGCCGGGTCACAAGCAGTTCCAGGTCAGTGTTGCTGGACTCGGCCTAGGGCAGGGAGGGAGGACAGCGGTCACCCCAAGGGGGAACGCCAGGGAGGGACTTTCAGATTCATGGGCAGAGCTGTTGGTGCCAGAGAGGGAGTGAGCCCCAAGTCGTGGAGGTGTGCAAGCTGGAGCTCTGTGTGGAACGGGGTGGAAGGAGTCCCATGGTGGGAAGGCCTCTGGGGAAGATGGTGGCCCCCTGAGTACTAGGGCTGCAGCTAGGAGAGGTGACAGGGCGGCCGAGGGAGAGACCATTGAGAATCAGGTGTGGCCAGTGGTTGGGGAGATGGCCAGTGTCTACTGGTTGTGACCGAGGAGGCCATTGGTGACTTTGGAGCTCTGGGGATGGACTGAGGGCCAGGCGGGTGAGGAGAGAGGTAAGTAGGAGGGAGGCGGGCTGGGCAGACAGTGAGAGAGAGAGGCACGGGGGCCTACCCGGGCCAGGGCGGCACGCAGACCCTCCCTCTCGCTTTCCAAAAGGTCCCTCTGCAGCCGTGCTGCGTTCAGCGCCTCCCGGGCCGACACCAGCTCCTTCTTGAGCCCCGAGACCTTCTCCTCCAGCTGCTCCAGCCGCCCTTGACTGAGGCCCGGAAACCAGAGGGCAGAGGACGTGAGGTCTCCTCAGGGAGAGATGGGGGACCCCTCACAGGACCTAGAGGGCAGGGCCATCGCCTCCACCTCCCTCCAAGCCCAGGGAGCCCAAAGGAGCATGGGGACAGCCTGGAGGGCTGGGAAGTTGGTGAGTCTGAGGGGGTGGCATCCGAACCCAGCCCGTTTCTGGGCTCGGGGTGGGGTGGGGTGGGAGCCTCAGTCGACACTCCAGGGCGAGGAGTGTGTGTGCGTGTGTGCGCACATGCTGGGAGGACACCCCCTCGCTGGGCGTGGGCCGGTGGATTTGCCTGGGGACAAGCATCAGGCCAGACGTTGGAGCGGGTATCTGGGTGTGGGGGTGATGGCCCAGCCTGGAGGAGCCGGGAGAGCCCTTTACCCCTGCTGTCCCATCAGGCACCACCCACCCCCTGAGACGAGACTGTCCCACCAGTGGATGAGGACACTGAGGCCGCGAGAGGGGGCATGACAGCCCCCGGGTGGCAGAGGCAGGCCCCGCACTGCACACAGCCCCTCTGCTCAGCCCACCTTGTCTCCAGCTCCCTCTGGCCCCGCTGGCCCTGCTGGACCAGCTCTTCCTTCTGCTCTGCCCACAGCAGGAGGCTTCTCTGCAGCTCAGTGTTCATGGCCTCCAGCCTCTGCTTCTCCATGCCTGAAGCATCCGCCTTCCCTCGCAGCTCCTCCACTACTGACTCCAGAGCCTTCTTCTCCCTGGGAGCAGGGGAGGCAGAAGTTGCAGCAGCCCCGGCATGTGCATCAGGGGAAGGGGAGCCGACAGACCCTCACTGGGCATATTCGAGGCTCCTCCCCGGCAGGGTGGGCAGGGCAGAGTGGGCGCCAGGCTGTGGAGGCCACTTGGGGCAGGATCTCAGGGTAGCACATGGAGAGACGAGGAAGATGCAACCACCTTGAGCCCCAGGCCGGCCAGCTGAGGCAGGGTGACCACTAGAGGCCTTGTCTCCCTCCCTGAGGCGCTGCAGAAGCCCCTAAAGCACTTGAGGGTCTTGCTCCTTGGTGAGCCCTGAGCTCAGCTCTCTGCCACCTGCAGGCCAAGCTCAGCCAATCCTTGCAGAACTCAGGGGAAGGAAAGGACACCTCCCTGCCCGGCACCCGCCTGGCTCCACATCTGCCTGAGCTGCTCACCTTGTCCTGACAGGGCCCCGGACCCTTGAGATCCAGCACCCTCATGCAAAGCCGTGCCGAATGGCTGACCCAGTCCCGAGCCCTCTCTGCATGTCCCCCACCAGCCAGGAAGCTAGATCTCAGTTGCTCCCCCTCTGGCCCTGGCCCCTGAAACCTGGGACCCCACTTCCTGAATGCCGCTTGGATTCCCCCCATCCCCGGTGCCAAGGGGCCCACTTTGGACCACAGCAGCCGGACTAGTCCTTCCAGCCATAGGTTTGAAGGAGGTGCCCCTGCTTATAGGTCCCCACTGGTCCCCACTGCCCTCCACCCCTTGGTGTGGTGGTGTGGCCCCTGCCCGCCTCACCCTGCATACACCTTCTTCACAGGCTCTGTCCTCCAGGGGCCCTTCCTGGCTCCTCCGTTCCCAGGCCCCTGTGCCAGGCGGAGCTGACCAGCTTGCCTCTCTGCCCCTCCCTGTGCACCTCTCAAGGCAGGACTGGGACCAGTTTTCCCTTGGAGCTCCTGTCCCAGCCCTGAGCTCACTGTCAGGCCACCCAGAGAGAAGGAGCCATCCTGAAGGGGGCTATAGGCCCGACCCCCAGGAGTGAGCGAGGGGGAGCATGGCGAGCGTGCTGCACCTGCTCCTCTCTCCGCTCCCGCAGGAAACCTCCCTGAGCGCCCCACGCACACCCAGACCACACTGCCCGCTTCCCACGTTCCGGCTCAGGCAGTGTGTGGATTTGGGAAGCCCCACCGAGCCGCTCATTCAGGACTATAAATCTTGGTGGAGGCTGGCCCCGTGGCTTAGCGGTTAAGTGCGCGCGCTCTGCTACTGGCGGCCCGGGTTTGGATCCCAGGCGCGCACCGACACACCGCTTCTCCAGCCATGCTGAGGCCACGTCCCACATACAGCAACTAGAAAGATGTGCAACTATGACATACGACCATCTACTGGGGCTTTGGGGGGAAAAAAAAGGACGAGGATTGGCAATAGATGTTAGCTCAGAGCCAGTCTTCCTCAGCAAAAAGAGGAAGATTAGCATGGATGTTAGCTCAGGGCTGATCTTTCTCATAAATAAATAAATAAATAAATAAATAAATAAATAAATAAATAAAACTGTTTAAAAAAAAAAATCTTGGGGAATCTTGTCACATGCCCCCCAACTCCCAACAACCCCAGGGCGGTAAGATGTACATAGAAGCATCCAGAGAGCCTCATGGCCAACTGCACCACAGGCCACTAGATCCACAGGACACGCCAGGGAGGCACGCTGGGCACCCCAATGGATGGCGAGGGAGGGGAATTGGGGATTTATGGGCCATTTCTGAAGGAGGGGTAAGACCCAGGGAGGAGTCCTGGGAGCCAGGCAGGAGGTGGAGGCAGCACAACCTGCTCCTGGGAGGAGAGCGTGTGATGCAGGCCGAGGGGCCGGCACATGCCCAGTCTGGACTTTGGGAAGGTGAGTCCTGGGCAGACACTGCCCAGATGGGTCCAGATAAGGGCAAAGGAGGCCCATTTAGGGCAGGCAGGGGGCCGAGGGGAGGTGGCCTTGCTGGGAGGGGTTTCTATCTGGGAGCTGGCCCTCTCCCCTCCTGCTGGAAGGCCTTAGGGGGGAAGCACTGGGACTGCCGGCCCAGCCCAGCCCCTGCCCGGCCCCAACCTGCCTGGCCCAGCCCTCCCCATCACCTTCCCAAGAGCTCGCTGGTCGCCCTGCAGTGCTGCGCCTCTCGGCTCTGCGCCTCTAGCTTGCCCAGGAGGTCCTCGCACTCCCGCGCCTGCTCCTGTGCCCGCTCCTGCAGGAGCCTCCGTGAGGCCCGCAGCTCCCGCTGGCTCTCCAACAGCTGCTCCCGGAGCCCGGCCGCCACCACCTGGGAGGACTCCAGCTGCAGGCGCAGCTCCTGGGTGTGGGGGTGTGGGGGTGTAAGGTGAGCTCTCTCTGGCCTGGACAGGCCTTTGACCACAGACTCCCGCAGAAAGGATGCACTTAAGACCAGAGGCCCCTCCCTGGGGCTGTGGGGCTCAGGGGCAGGCCCCAGGGAGACCCAGTGGTCAGCCCACCTTGGTGAGACACGGGCAGGCCCTGTAATGGCACCTTTCAGCCTGGCAGGTTTCATTGCTTTGCCCCCAGTGGGGACCAGGGCACATCTTTGCCTCTGGTGCCCCCGTGGGCGCGGCTACCCACCTGCTCCCGCTGCTGCCGCCTCTGAATGGCTGCCTGCACGGCCAGCAGTGCGGGGTCCAGGGCAGCTGGGGAGCGAGCCCATGGCGGGGACATGCTCCGGTGGGGGGACGCGGTGCGTGGGGGTCTCCTCAGTCGGTCCCGCGCCTCCCCGCCTTCAGTGCTGCTGCTCCATGCCAGTTCTGGGCACCCCACGTCCGCCTGGGCCACCTTTAGGGTGCAGAGAGGAAGGGATGGAGGGGAGAGAGCTCCAGGCTCTCACGGGTCAGCTGGAACCATCAGGACCTGCAACCCATCTGCTGCTTTACCACAGGAAGGACCCAAGATGGGCCTGAACCTTAGTGATGCTGCTCAAAACGTGCTGCAGGGATTCCACTTCATCCTTCAGGGCGTCCACTGGCAGCCGGCCTCCGCTGCGCCCAGACTCCTGTGGCCAGGGCAGACTCCTCAGTGAGGCAGACAGATGCCCCCCACCGCAGGGTCACCGCCTTCCAGCCCCACGCACCAGGTTCTGAACGTCCATTTTGAGGGAAGAGATGCTTCTCTCCTTCTTCGAGTTTTGCTCTGTGAGCTTCTCCACCAGCAGCGTCTGCTCGGAGAGTCTGGAGGAAAGTCAGGGGTTGGGGCGGGGCGGGGGCGGAGTGGGGGCAGGGTCGTCAGCGCAGAGAACAGAGCCCAGAGCACGGGTGGCCCGGAGACGCCCTGGCTCTGTCAGACGTCTCCTGTGGTGAGGCTGGCCCGCTGGCATTGGCCACCTCTGTCTGAGCGGGCCTTAGTCCCTGGTCTGATCAGACGCCTCTCTCCTGCTCTAGAGCCTTCCACGGCTCCCACTGTCTCCGGAGCAGAGTGCAGACTCTGAGTTCAGTATTCAAGGCCCCCACCATGACCCTGACTCAGCTCTCCACTCTCACATCCAGTGGTTCCCCGAGGCCCTGTCCTGTCCTTGTGGCATGGCAGATGCAACACTCACCTCAGGGCCTTTGCCCAGGCTGCTCCCTCTGTCTGGAAAACCTCTGTCACCATAACCCTAACAATGAGTGATGTTACTGTCCCTTCCTTCCCAGGAGCCGCCTTCTTCTCAAAGACCCCTGGCTCCCCCGTGACACCCAGGTCTCCTTTCCCGTGGCCCCAGACCCCAGGGTACTGCCCCAGCAGGCTGCACTGGGCTGTCCAGCACCCCTGGACCCCATCATGGTGTTCCTTTGGGGCTGGGCTGGGGTGTGTTCCACTGGGCCCTGAGGGCAGAGTGGGCTTGACCCTGGCAGCCGGGCAGGTGTCTGTGGCCAAGTGAGGCCCGGACCCCCAGGTTCTGCAGAATCACACCCCGTGGCGGCAGGTTAGGCCTCCACTGGGGGTCTGTCTCCCCATTTCCTGCTGAAGCTGCGCTCAGAAGACTTCTGATCCCCGACGTGGGTTGTGTCTAGAGCCTTCCACGCTTACTCTGAGGCTCACGGACCCAGAGGGGTCCCTGGTCTCATTCGCACCAGGACAGCCTGGGCCCCTCTGCCTGCCTCAGCTTCTAAAATGACGTACCTCAAAATAAGCGCCCGCCCCTGGAAGGACACTTGTGATCTCAGGGCTGAAGATTCCACCCTGGGAACTGGCCACAAGGAAATGGCCCAAGTGTGTCCACTGCAGTGGTCACTGAAACCCTCCGAGTTGGGGAGACCTAACTGTGGCCTCCAGGGGACTGGTCAAGGAGATCTGGGCCCACGTTGTGCAGCTGCTGGGAGAGTGATTACCAACTGTGTGCGGCATCAGGGGAGGGGCCCTGGAGTCAGAATTTTGGGTGAAAATCAGGACGCAAAACTGCATGTGAGGGATGGGCGCATCTAGGAACCCGCAGCTGCTCGGCAGACAGGGAGCGTGGGGGTGCCCCTTCCCCTCTGACCTCCACCCTCGAGGACCTGCCAGACCCTGGTGCCCACCTGGCCTGGAGCGCCACCTTCTCCGTGTCCCAGCGGCCCTGCAGCTGCAGCATCTCCCGCACCTTGTCCCGCAGCTGCCGCTCCAGCCGTGCGCCCTGCAGGGCCTGCTGCTCCAGGGCGCCAGCCGCGCTGCTGGCCGACAGCCGCAGGTTGGAGTCGAGGTTCCGGCAGGCCGTGTGCAGGCGCCGGGCCGTCCTGGCCGCGTCCGCTCGCATGTCAGCGAGAGCCCTGGGAGACAAGGGCGGCACCGGCAGCTGAGCCTCAGGACGGGTGGTGGGCTCTGGGCCCGGGAGGCTCCGAGCCGGGCTGGGAGAGGCAGGGTCTGGGCAGGTCAGCCCTGCTCTCTGCCCGCAGTGGACCCCTTCCCCTGCCATCCTCAGGAGAAGTCCTGCCACGTGGCATCAATTGTCCCCATGTCACAGCTGGGCAGGGGTGAGCAGGGGCTCGGTCAGGCTGGAAAGGACAGGCTGTCCTTGAGCAGGACGTTGACCCTCTGAGCCTCAGTTTCTTTGTGTGTAAGTGGGGTGCTGACATGTACCTCATGGCTATCAGGGTGACCCCAGGACCCTGCGTGTGAGGCGCCTGGCAAAGACCAGAGGGACCCGGAAGCTTCATCTGTGTAGTTCCTCCCCTCCTGTAGTGTCCCCCTGACTGGCCCGCCCTCCTCCCTGCACCTCTGCCTGCTTGACTCTGTCCATTTGTCCCTCTCCCCACTGTCCACCTCTCCTGCCTTCTCCACCACTCCCACGGGCCAGGCAAGGTCCAGATAGGGCTGGTGGGGGCTTGTGCAGAGCTGCTGCACCCACAGGAGGAGCCTGGAGGGACCTGTCAGATGCCCCTCCTCCCTCGCCCTGATGGATCCCTTGCCGGGTTCTCGGGAGGCGGGGTGGCTGGCACTCACCCCTCAGTGGCTGCACGCAGCTCAGCCAGGTGTGCGCGGAGTGCTGTGACCTGCATCCGTAGGAGCAGGAGGCGCCGGGACTTCCCCGAGTGCGCATGTGGGGTCTGAAAGCAACAGGCTCGTGTCCACTTCAGGCAGAGGCCCAGGCGCTGGGAGGTGAGTGGAGCCCTGCGGTCCCATTCACTCTCCCCACAACTCCCTCCTCCAGACGCCATGCTAGGCAGGCTTAACGGGGGCAAGAGGGGACGCTGCACCATGTCCCAGGTCCTGCAGCCCCTGTGTCCCACAAACTCATCTTCCAGAATAATGCAAATCCCCCACAGGGGGCAGTGCTTCAATCACCCCCACCCCACCCTGGAGGACCCGGGGAGGTGACCACACCCAGCTCCTGCCCCGAAGCAGGACCCACTCAGCCCCATCTCCCTGCTGGGGCAACAGGCCGTTCTGCAGCACTGAGCTCTGGCCCCTCGAGCACCAAGAGAGCAGCTCCTACTCTCAGAGAGCTCCTAAGAAATCAGGGTGGGGCCTGGCCCTTGAAGGTGTGGAGGAGACAGAAGCCTCTACCACTCGAACCACTCAAGCTCACGGGGGGCAGGTGAGGGAGCTGTCCCTGAGACAAGGCAGAGCGAATTAGGGTTGTACTGGGGGGGCGGGGCCACTGCAGGACTGTGCGCGTGTGCGTTCGGGGGGCTGTGGAGTGGAGAGGTGGGGCAGCAGTGGGATGGAGCCATGTGTGGTCAGTGGTGCCGGCCTTGCAGGGAACTAAGCTGAAGTCCAGGAGGTCCTGTGTCTCCACACCACCTCCCCAGTCCCTGCTCGGCTGAGTCCTGAATGCTGACCTCAGGGACCCCCAGAGGGCTCACCAACAGGCCCAGTGCTTTCCGTAGGCTCCCGCCTGTTACAGCCCCGCCCAATGCCCTTCGACCTTGCTTTCCGATAGAATGCATTCACGTTCTGCCTATTCCTCAAGACAAACACACCCACCTCTTCCCTCATGAAGCCTTTGCTGATCCCCCTGAGTGCACATCTGAGCCCCACCTTGAGTCTGGTAACACTGCTGTACACCTGCAGGGAAGGCCCCTTTGTGCCTGGTGCCAGAGGCCTTGGTACACCTGCATTAGCTGCACCTCTCCCCACCCCAATGGTGATCGTCCAGGAGCAGGGACTGGATGCTCTTCCTGGGAACACGAGGAGCAGAGCCAGGACCAGCCATAAGGTTACATATGTTATGATGCAGACTTCACAACTTCGTAATTTTTTTTTTTTAGAGGGAGATTCGCCCTAAGCTAACATCTACTGCCAATCTTCCTCCTTTTCTTTCTTCCCTTTCCCCCCGCAAAGCCTTAGTACATAGTTATGTATAGTTGTAAATTCTTTTAGCTTTTCTATGTGAGCTGCTGCCACAGCATGGCTACTGACAGACAAGTGGTGTGGTTCTGCGACTGAGAACAGAACCCAGGCCACCGAAGCAGAGCACACTGAACTTTAACCACTAGGCCATCAGGGCTGGGTCCCGACCTCTCAACTTCTTGAATGCAGCACTGGGCTGGCCAACAAGGTAACGAACACGCAGGCCAGGAACCAGTGAAGTCAGGGACTCGAGAGGAACACAGGCAACTGCTCGCCTAACTGAGCAACTTGACCACGTTTCCTTGACCACAAAGGCTCAGCAGACAGAGAGAAAAGCCCAGGGCCCACCCAAAGGGAGTGTCTACTCACACACAGAAGTGGTACCCCAAAGCTGGACTCTAAGTAAGGTGTGCTGGAGGTGAGTGAACTAGAACACACGTGCACACACACACGCACCCATACACACACACACACCCCTGCCTGCAGGACACTGTAAGGAGATGCAACAGAGGATGTTTGTGTCCCCCAAAAGTCATATGTTGAAACCTAACACTCACAGTGATGGTATTAGAAGATGGGGCCTTTGGGAGGTGATTAGGTCACAAGGATGGAGCCCTTATGAATGGGGTTAGTGCCCTTATAAAAGAGACCCCAGAGAGCTCCCTAGCCCCTTCCAGGTGAGGACACAGCGAGAAGGTGCCATCCATGATCCAGGCAGCCAGCCCTCACCAGACACTGAACAGGCTGGCACCCTGATTTTGGATTTCCAGCCTCCAGAACTGTAAGAAATAAATGTCTGTTATTTATAAGCCCCCCAATCTATGTTATGGCAGCCCAGATGGACTAAGACAGGAAGGAAAAACATTTTCCCTGTGGATTTGAGACCACAAGTTAACCTATGGAATTTTCAGCCCGAATTCACAAAACCTGGGTGGTTTCAAAAAAAACTCAAGCTGAAAATTTAGTTCAATGTGGCCTCAAGGACTGTTAGAGCCCCCAGGCACCTGTCTGAAGAAATGAAAATCCTTTCTGGAAGATATCACATTCATTCCAAGTTTCAAAGAATTTTCACAAAATTCCAAGTAAGATAAACACCTTTTAGTTAAAAAAATTAACAAATCACTAAAGACACAAGGAAACAAAGCACCACGGTCAAGAGCCAGCAGAGACAGTGGCACCAGGCTTTGAAGAACTTCAGATATTAGAACAGCAGACACAGACTACAAAATAACAGCTGTTTTTTTTAACATAAATGAGAGGCTTGGAAATATGAGTTAAGAGTAAGATATTTGGAAATAAATCAACCAGAATGCTTAAAGATGAAAAATACAATATCTGGAATTCAAGCCAAGTGGGCTGGTTTAACAGAGCTGGGACACCAGAAAAGAAAACTGATGATCAGGAAGGTAGATTTGAAGAAATTGTCTAGAGTATAGGCCAGAGTGATAAAAAGAAAGAAAGTATGAGAGGCTAAGAAGCGTGGGAGAGAGCGTAGAATGGCTAACGCATGGAGAGCAGAGAGAGCAAGCACAGGCGATACTCCAAGAGGTAACGGCTACTCTCCACCAATAGTGAAGGCCACGGAATCCTGATGGATCCTGAGCAGGACGCACAAAAGGAAACCTCCACACAGAAACATCATGGAGAACTGTAGAACACCAAGGTCAAAGCGGAGGCCGTAAAGCACCAGAGCGGGAAGACAGATTACCTTTACGAGGAGCCGGTCAGAATCAAAGGCCCTGGAAGCCCACTTCTCAGCAGAAACGATGGAGCCAGAACACAGAGAAAGGGGATCTTTAAAGTGCTGAGAGGAAACACCTACAACCAGCGAGAATCGTTTTCAAGAACGAGGGGGAAATAAAGACCCTTAATAAACCAATGCCAAACTGAGTTCTAGGGACCTGTCCTCCAGGGCATCTGTTTCCCACAGCATCACAAGCCTAGCCGTGGGAAGATGTGGACCAGGCAGGGGTGTGGGGCGTGATCTCATGCTGGAAGCCCTGCTGTTAGTGACCCCCTGTGATGACAGACATGGCACTCTGGTGACACTGTGTAAGGGCAGCCTTAGTTGGCTTGTCTGGTGCCCTGCTCTCCCCATGCAGGGTGGTGGTGGCAACAGAGGGTCCACACAGCTCCTGACAGGAAGGACAGCTGTGGAGGGGCTCGGGGCAGTGGGGTCAAGTCCTCCTGCAGGACAGCTTTGCCCCGAGGGCCTGAGGGGGCCCAGGTGGCTGCCCTGTGTGGGAAGCGCAGGGACGGCCCTCCGAGGTGGGCTTGTCTGAGGGATGTCTGTGGGGCCGGCCCGAGGCCCAGGCACCTGGGGACCACCTCAGGCTTCTGCTTCCACCAGGAGGCAGCCATTCTCCAGGCAGTGTCTGGAGAGAAGTCCTGCCAACGGCGCCTGTGAAGGACACGAGGAGGGCCATGGGGACACCTTCAGGCCCTTCAGGGACCGCCTCAGCTGCAGAGAGCTGCCTTGCCCAGGCCACACCCCTGTCAGGGGGCCACATCCAGTGACAGATGGGAACAGAGGCATGAACGCCTGGACATTTTCCTCCCACAGGACTGAGGCTGGAGCGCTGTGCTCCGACCCCTCTGAGGCCAGGAGTCAGGCCTGCGGGGGCCTCCTTTCTGCTCAACAGCAAGGTGGGCCACGCTGAGCCAGGACCCGCCCTGTGACCCCATTCGCTTGCCAAGTCTGGCCTCAGGGTCCTGCCCTCCTTCTCTCAAGGCGGGGGTCACCCCACTCTGGTGTCCCCCACCCCACAGCCGGCTGAGTGGGGGACAAGGTGCAGCAGGAGGCCAGTGGCCTTGCCACAGGAGGAGCCACAGCTGAAGCCATTCATCCTCTCCTGGTCCCTGCTGGCTCCCCCCCAACCCTGCCACAGGCACCAAAACAAGCGCCCCCACCAATGGGCGAAAGGTGGGGAGCACCTCTCTCTCAGTCCATCGCTGTGCCTCCCTCAGCTCCAGCTCGCCCCGCAGGTGGAGCATGCTGCCCGTCGTCCTGGCCAGCTCCTCGGCCAGCGTGTCATTGGCCTTCTTCATGTGCTCCAGCTGTTCCCGCAGCAAAGTGTTCACCTGGGAGAGGCCTGTGCTCCTGGACAGGCAGAAACCACAGTATGTGGCCGTGGGTGGGTGGCCTCTCCCTAGAGGGGCACTCAGAGACCCAGGCCCCAAACCTCCTGGGCCCAGTCGACCCCAGCTCAGGTGTGCAGCCCCCTGCACTGCCCCTAAGCAGCACGGACCACCTGCAATGGGGCCCCGATGGTCCCCCAAACCTTCCCCCTCTGTGCTCTCCTTCTGGTCCTGCCCCCACAACTGTGGCTGGCTCCTCAATCCCGGGGTGCAGAGGTGAACCGCGAGACAAGCAAGAGGGGCAAGGCTTGGGAGCACCAGCCAAGGGTACCAGGGCCGGGAGGGAGGCACCGTCCCTGCAGCGGGGCAGGGTGGTGGGGAGAGAGAGTCTGGCGTGCCCCGTGGAGGGGGCAGCCCCGCCTGTGACCCTGGGGCCTTTCTCCACCAGTGGCAGGCCTGCATGTGGCTGCAGTCAGGGAACCCAAGCCTGCCAGGTTGGGGGGACTGACCCTGCAAGAGCCAGCACCTCCCAGCCCGGCTGCCAGGTCACAACAGGGCATTCTCTGTTCCTCTTTGCTCCTTGGGCATCAGCCTCCACTTAGGCTATTTCCCCCCTTAAAACTCGTTTTCAAAATGCTCCTCAGCACTTTTCCTCCTTCTCCAGAGTCCCTGAGGGTGAACCAAGTATGGGAAGTTTTCCACGAATGGCTTAACCTCCCCCTGGTCTGGAGATGGAGCTGGGCTTGGGGGCTCAACCCCCCCCTGGTGGGAGCATGGAGAGATACCCTTCCCTTCTGAGGACTGCGTTCCCAGGGCTTGGGGGCGCTGGGGCTCCCTCTGGGGGCTGGGGTTAGCACTGGGGGTGCTGAGCTGCACGTGACCAAACGCGCCCCTGACCACAACATCAGAGGGGCTTGAAGCCAGAGGGGCCTGGGAGTCAGGGCGGGTGTGAAGAAGGAGAGTGAGGGCAGCACCATGGGCACCCAGGACTGGCTGGGTCGCCAGGGCTGGGGTCAGCTCGGGCGACCCGCCTGCAGGACCAGCCAGGGCACCAGCCTCAGCAGCCTCCTGTGGGGGCACAGCTGGGAGAGCAGGGCCAGGGAGACCCTCACCCCTGCGGAACCCGCACCCCTCCCCCGCTCAGGCCCCCTTCCCCTGCCCCACAGAGCCTGGCCCCCGACTCCTACAGGCAAGTTTAACATAGAGTCACTTTGGGAAGAGGTTGGCCAACAGCCTCAAGCACAGTGGGGTCTCCTGCCTCGAGGGGTGCTGGCCGAGCTCCCTGCAGCCCTGACTGCTGGGCCTGCCCGGCCTCACCTCTGCTCGGCGGCCTCCAGACGGCCGAGGGCCTCCTCTAGGTCCACGCTGTGCTCCAGCTCTGCCCTCCGCAGCCGAGCCTCTGTGGTCTGCAGCCTGGCCTGCAGCTGGAGAGGAGCGTTAGCCCACCTGGCCGGCTACTCCCCAGCCCCCCGGGCTGGACTGCTTTGGCACCAACCCCTCCTGGGGTGGGAGAGAGGGCTCCCCCAGGGTCGGGCTGGGTCTGGAGAAGCTCAGGCCCCTCCCCACGGTGGGTCAGAGGGGTGGCCGTCCGTACCCAGCCCCTGTGCCAGGTGCCCACGGCCGGCTGAGGTGGGGGCCTCCAGGGTCTGGGTGGGCCATATAAGGGGTAGGATGGCTGAGTTACAGAGCAGGCCTGGGGTCACCCTCGTGAGAGTGAGCACGTGTGGGGGCCCACCCCTTCTGCTCCTCCTCCTGCCCATGCTCACATCTGTCTGCTCCCAGAGCCTTACCCAGCAGGTGCGTGGGGGCCACACCCACTGTGACCCAGGCCTGCAGCCCCCAGGCTGGCCTGGAGGGGAGGAGCCATCCATACCACGCCAGGCCTTCCCCGGAGCCTATATCCTTCCCTGCTCCCTGCTGGAGCCTAAGCAGATGGGGTCCCTGGGTCTCCAAGGGGAAAAGAGGGTGCAGGGGGGCCCTGCCCAGGTGTGCTGACCCAGGGCAGACGCTCTGGGGTGTCCGGGGAGGGGGACTCAGGCCCAGTAGACAGGTTACTGGGGGGTTGAGATGCGGGAAGGACAGGAGAGCCTGGAGGCCACACCTGTGGTGTGACCAGGCCATGTGTGTGGGGAGGTGAGTGGCCCCTCCTCAGCTACCAGCAGGATGAGAGAGGAGGGGCCGAGGGCCCAGCTGGATCAGGGGGGCGGGGGCGGGGGCTGGGAGTGCCACCTGGGATGGAGATGCCCATGAAACAGTCACGCCGGCCATCCTGACCTCCACCCCGCCCTGGCCCTGCCCTGCTGCTTGGGGGGATGGAGGAGGCCCAGCCCCTTCTGGCACCTGCACAAGAGTGCACTGAGACGTCTGCGGGAGCCCGGCGTGTGCGCTGAGCTGCCAGGTCCGCAAGTTCAGATCTGACTCACGAGCTTACTAATCCTTCCGCAGGGTTTCTGCGGCTTCTATTCCCCTGGGCCCCTTCCCAACATCTCCCCACCCTGTGCTAGGAAGACCCCACCCCCATGGCCAGGCCCGCAGCCGCAGAGGCCCAGCGAGGGCAGGCGAGCTCACTGATGTGCTCCAGGCCCTGATCAACCGAGATGAGGAGGACCCTCCCCTTGTGGTCCTGCCTTAGGAGGCTCATGGGAGGTGGAGGGGACGATGAGAATGGATGTTTACGGTGAGGGGGTCGGGGCAGAGGGTACCTCTGTGGGGCTCGTGATGCCGCTTACCCTAGGAAGCCCTCAGGACCCTAGAGAAGATGAGGCCAGTGAGGGGCCCTCAGGCGTTTAGCACTGGTCAGTGGTCACACTGCAGGAAGGGCCAGACCTGGTTCAGGTCTCAGCCCCAATAATGGCAGCATGGCCCTGGACAACTCTGGCCCTCTCTGAGCCTCAGTTTCCTCATCTGGAAAGTGGGATCATCTGTCCTGCCACGTAGAGCAACGGGGGGGTCTGAGGACAGAGGCGTGGGAACTGGGCCAGACTCAGCAGGGGCTCTGAGCACCCAACACTATGTGCCAGGGCCCCCCGCCCCACCCCAGTCCTGCCTCAGAAGCTGGCATGTTTTGGAGTGTCTGACATGTGAAAGAGGCTCTGGTCTAGCAAGTGCCTTCACTTTTCTGCCTCAGTTTCCCCACCTATACAATGGGAGGCCCTCCCAAGCCTCACACTTGATCACCAAACAGGCCTCTTGCTGCAGCTTGCCAGTCACCCTGCAAGGCACTGTGGCTGCCCAGGGGACCAGGGATCGAGGACCCAAGGGCCACGGTCACAGCTGTCCTCTGAGATCTGGGAGGCCTCGCGGTCGGGGAGGGGTGGGGGCTGCGGACAGAGCTAATTCTCTACAGGCTCTGGCTGAGCGCTGGGGCCAATTCCTCAGCAAGACCCCCGCGGGGTCACTTCCTCCCAGTTTGCTGCCTCCTCCCTTGCCAGGTACTGGCTGAGTGCTGGTGCTGCGCTCACGCCGGGCCAGGACGGACGGGGCCGCCCCCACAGGGCTCCCAGCAGGCAGGCACAAGGCAATGCCTATGCTGGGCTATGAGACCTGGGGGGGCTGTGAGGGGTGGGGAGGCCTGGACACCTGTCCAGCTCTGACCTTCCCACCTCCAGCCTCAGTTTCCCCATCTGTTGCACAGGGTTTGGATGTGCGGTGGCTGACGCACTGTCAGTCTACGTCCTAAGACCCGCTGATGGTTCCACTGACACGACAGCCAGTCCCAACAAGTGACCACCTCACTCCAGGCCAGGCGGCCACCCTCGGGCTTGCCTTGTGCCCACTGCGCACACTTACCCGCTCGCTGACGGCATAATATCTGCTGGCCAGCTCGTCCCGCTCGGCGCCCGCCTGGGCCAGCAGGTCCTCCAGCCGGGACAACTCCTCCTGCAGGAGCTCGTTCTCCTCCTGCATGCTGGCCGAGGCGGCCGGTGGCTCCTGCACCCCTGCAGGTGCAGCACTGGGGTCAGCCTGGGTGGCCAGACCTAGGGCCCTTCCCTCGGCCACAGCACCCTGTCCTCAGCGCCTCAGACGAGCACACACCGAGGCCAGGCAGTCTGACCGGCTTGATGGCCTGGCGCAGGGAAGCAGCCTTGGAGCCAGTTCCTTGGCTGCAAAGCGTGACAATCAGGAGTGCACGGTGAGCGGGCCTTTGGGCTGGGTGAAGGATGGGGGCAAAGCTCTTGGGGGGGCGGGCTGCTTAGCATCTGTGCTTCCTGAGTGTCAACCCCAGGATTTTCACTCATCTAATGAAAAAATAAATACGGATGAAATCAAGACTGGTGGTCATTAATGTGTCACAAACAGAAATGCAGCGCTGGCTCGAGACGGCCCCTGTGCCTAGTGGTAAGGGTGATGTATCGACACACGACCCCTGTGGGAGGGTATGGCTCTGTGCCCCAATAAACGGGAAGACAACAGGCCAGGAGGGGCCAGCTGGGTCCTGGGACAGTGAGGGGGGCCTGGGTCCCTGAAGCTGGGCTCCAGTTGACTACTCTGTGGCTCCCCTGGTGTCCTCCCCCCACCATCCCCACCTCCCTTCACCTTGGGGTGGCTCCTCGCCCAGGCTACTGGCCACGATCTCACGGATGCGGGCAGGCACGCGGGTGGGTGAAGCCCGCCAGCCTTCCCCACGCATGGTCAGTGCTCGGTCTTCTCTGCTGGCCATGGGGCTCAGGATGGTGTCCTCCAGCCTCTGAAAAACACCCACCCAGAGACACCTGGGGTGGCAGGCCCCTGGACAGCTGCCAGGCACCCTCATATGAGCCCACTGGAGTGAGTGGGGGCTATCACAGGGCTCCTCCGAGGCAGCAAAGTACTCTGGAGAGGACTGGGCAAGGCTGAGGTCACCCAAGGCATGTGCCTTGGTTTCTCCACCAGTAAAGTGGGATGGCGCCCTGCCTGTCCCCAGCACTGCTCTGAGCAGCTATGAGGAAACGTAGAGAAGAGCTTGTCCAGAAGACCCAGCTGAGGTGGGCACCACGCCCTGTCCTTTGGCCCTGCTCCCCCTCTGCGGGGCTCAGGCTGAGCGCTGGGCTGAATGATCACAGGTCCATCGCTCCAGGGGTGCTGGGAGGCAGGTGCCCTCGCCTCTGGTCCACAGGGTCCCTAACCTCCTGCCCACCTGGAGCAGGCAATCTCATGGTTTTCTCAGTGGGGGTTGGGGGAGGGCCCTGAACCCCACCCAGCAGGCACAGAGTATGGTGAGGAGAGGGGCTGACACAGACAGAAGGACCGAGGCTCAACCCACCCACCTCCCTTTAGAACCAGGCCAGCTGCGAGGGGCTTCACCCTGTCCACTGGGAGGGGCACATGTGGCCAGGGGAGAAGGTAGGCAGAACGGAGGGAGGGGCAGTGGGAGGGTAGTGAGGACAGCCCTCCTTCCTGGCCAGTCCAGACAGCTGACCTATTATGGAAAAGGTCTGAATAGGCCTGGAAGTGGGCAGGAAATTCCAGAGTCCTGGGTAACTGAGACTGGACTTGGGGGTCTTGGGCTCCGAGCTGGCTCTCTGCTTGGCCCTCCGGATTCTTTGCTCCATGAGGAGGGCACAGCTTGGGGAGGGTCTGGGAGTGCCCTCTAGGGCCCTGGTCCTGGTAGAGGACTTCTTATTGGGTCTAATTGTGGTGCTGATTGTGGGGAGGATGCTCAGGGGTCTGTGAACACTGGGGTCAGAGGTGGCCCATTCCAAGCCAGCAGGAAACCTCTGGATATGAGATGGCGTGATGAGACAATGTCACCCAGGAGGAAGGACAGTCCACAGTTGCCCACCCGCCCTGCTGCATTTAGGATAGCTGACTTTAAGGCAGTGAATTAAATATTAAAGAGTGACTGGGATGTCCCCTCCCAATGACTCTTTAGGGTGGCAAACCAGAGTCCTCCTGCCACGTCCCCCCACAGAGTCCCAGACTTCTCAAACTCGTCTCCACGTGCCCAGACCCTCTCCTCCTCTGGCTTCCCAGAAGCCCTCTCCCTGTGGTCCCTCAGAGCCACAGCATGCTCCCCAACCCTGTGACTCCCCAAATCTCTCTCCCAGCCTAGGGTCCTGGTGAATGACCACCCGTAGCCTCCTACCTGCCTGTCCCCCTCTCCTCCCAGCTCTCTCTGAAGACCCTCTATACAGGTCTAGACTCCTCCACCTGGCTCTGACCCTCAGACTCAGGCTGGTGGCAGGGGGAGGGCTTACTGGGCGCACCCTTGCTCCCCCCATCCCACTGTCCCCGTACACTCTCACTCCGTTCCCTCCTCCTGAGACCCCAGCTTGGCATCTTCCTCCCACATCCACCTCGAATACTCCCTGGACACGAGGCCTCCTCCTCCACCAGGACCCCACCTCCCACCCCTGCCCCAGAACAACTGACCACTCTTCTGGGCCAGTGACAGACTGCCAAGAGTCACCCCAAGACCCGGGCTCCTACATGACACCTGGTGAGGCCCGGTTCTCATCCCTGACAGCAGTCCAGCAATGGGCAATCATTGAGCAAATGCCACATAGGGAACCCCACTCCCTGGGGAGTGGGTGGAGTGGGAACCCTGCCCTCCTTCAGGTCCAGCGGGGCCTTTGTTCTCCCCTGGGTGTTTGAATTTGAGTCCCCTGGGGGTCTTGGGGAGGTGCCTTCACTCAACATTCCCCCAGGTGACCCCCTTCAATCTTACTCAGCTGGGTAGTGGGCAGCCTTCTGGTGGGGAGTGGGGGGTCGGGGGGGGCAGAGCCCTGGTCAGGGGAGAGGAGGATGTGCCTGCTATCCCTCTGGTCCAAGCAAGCACCTGGGACCAAGACCACCAACAGCCTCTCCTTTCCGGGAGGAAAGGCAGCTGGAAGCGGCTCAGCGATTGTCTGCCCTGACCCCTTTATTTGCACACGGGGAAACTGAGGCCCAGCGGGGTGGCGAGAACCACCCCAGGTCCAGCGCAGCGCCATCAGCTCCAGGAAGGACTCTGGCCCTCGGCCTTCCCCGCTCTCCCTCCCGCTCCCCCGGGCATCCACGGCGCCATCGCTAACGGGAAAGCAGCAGCGGCATAAACTTGACTCATTCCGAACCTTTACAGAGGGTCACTTATTAGCCGAGACGTCCCAAGAGGCGCTGGGGGCGTAATCGGTTCCAGCTGTGGGCTGGTGCCTGCGATGGGCCGCGGCCCAGCTCCCGCTGAGAGGGTGCGGGGAGGGGGGAGGGGGGCGGGGTGGGGACACGTGCGGAGGCGGCGCTAGGGGGACGCGGGGGGTGTGAGGGCAGCCCCGCCCCGCAGACACCACCGGAGGGGAGGGGCTCTGTCCGGGGCGTGTCGCGAGGGCTGCGCTGACCTCCAGCTCGAGTCTGACCCAGAGGGGCTCCGCCGCCCCCGCCCCGGAGACCTTGCTGTCCGCAGCCTTCAGCCCCACAGGTCCGAGCGGGTCGCCCGCTCCGCGGCCCGGAGGCGGGGCCTCCTTCCTGTGACCAGGCAGTGCACGGGGAGACTTCTAGAAGGCCTCCCACGGCAGACTCAGCCGGTCAGAGGGGACACCAGCGTTGGACATCAGTTTCCCAGAAGACCCCAGACTCAGTGGAGCCTGGCTATGTCCCTCCCTCCTGCCCCCAGCGCCCTCCTCTTCAGCTCAACCTGTGCTGAAGACCGCAGTGAGGTCACAGCCCCTGCGGTCACAGCCCCTGCGGCACCACCCTTGGGCCCTGCCTAGCCGGGGTCTGTGTGTGAGACCCAGAGAGGCTGTGTGGAGGGGAGAGCTCCTCATCCCGGAGGTTCCCCTGTCTCCCCAGCCCTGGATCAGAGCAGGGCTCCCCTTCAGGAGAATTGGGCTGGGGTCCCTGCTCTGCCACTGTCAGTGCACGCTGTGACCCTGGCGTGGCACCTGCCCTCCTAAGCCTTGTGTCCTCATCTGTGAAGATAGTGGGGGGTGGTCCCAGAGACCTGAGGCTGTAGCTCTGTGGAGAGTGGAGTATGGGGTCTCTGGGACTCCCACCCCCCATTTTCATAGATGCGGACGGAGGCTCGGCAGGGCAAGTGGGGTTATACATCAGAAATGGAAATCACACAGTCAGAGCAATTTCACTACTTCCCCTTGGTGGTGGCCAAGTCAGAACCCCCTGAGTGGCTCCTCCTGAATCTCCGGGCTGCTCAGGGCTTGCGGAGAAGACGATGGATTGCAAAAGGAGCCCAGCGAGTTCTGGACGGAGGAAGATGAGGCTCCCTGCACCTGGACCCAAGTTAGGGCGACCCCTGGGTGGACCAGGGAGGGTCCAGACAAGCCCAGTGGCAGGCAGGGAGGGCACCAAAACCTCCGTTTAAAGTCACACTGGGAGAGCTGGTGTCCCGTGGGTGACCCCGAATCAACCAGGACCCAGGCCGCCCCCTCCTGATCCTGGGGCAGGAGCAGGGTGAGTGAGGGAGTCTGAGCCCCGGGGGCTGTCCTGGGCCCCTCTGCGAGGTGGACCGCCAGCTGCGTGGGTCTGGGCGCCAGGCTCCAACAGTGCCACCATGTGGCCGCGAGGGGGCTGCAAGACGCTGCGCCTGCCTAGCTCTTGGAGAATGGAGGCGGGGGCTCCAAGGGAGCTGAAGGAATGCAGGGGCTCCATGTCCGCTGGATGGGTGGACCTGGGCGGGTGGAAGTGGACGACGTGTGACTGCGTGAGGCGGGGCAGCGGGGTGCATAGGGACATTCACCACTCAAGGTTTCTTACCAAACATTTTCACATCCATTGTCTTGACCTGAATCAGCAGCTTCTTGCCTCCACTTTATGGGTGAGGAAGTTAGGGACTTGCTCAAGGTTACCTGCTCACAAGTGGCAGTGTTGGGACTGGGACCCTGTCCTTGGACCCCTAATTGCCTGTGACGTTGGTTACTGGTGAGCCAGCGTCCTCCCTGTGGCTGGAGAGCAGGACTCAGCTGACTCCTGTCCTCAGATCTCCTCCCCTGTGTGGCACTCCCTGAGCCCAGGTCCCCCCACCGGCTGCCGACTTTCCTCCCCTGTCTCCGCCTGTGCACCAGGCATTCCCGCAGACCTCCCCACATCCCCAGGTGGCAGCTCTGGCCCTTGCCAGGGGTGGGCACAGCTCAAAGAACATATCTGAGGACAGGGCCTCCAGCCAAGTCCAGCCACCGGACGTCTGCTTGCCGTCCTTCCGTGGCTTGGCTGGATGGCCGCCTGCCAGGCTCCATTTCCTCAGGAAAAAGAGCTTCTCTGTGTCTGGAGTAACACCTGGCCGCCGACGTGCGGTATCTCAGCACTGCTCAGTTTAGATCTCTATGTGTGTGTTGAGCACTCTATCGCCTGGGCGTCACCCCGTCTTGTGAGTGGCAGTTTGGTCTTCAATTAATAATAAAGGAGAGACCAGGCCAGGCGTTGGAGATGAGGGGAGACAACTTGTTCATCTCTGTTCCCCTGGCCCCAGCCCCAGCACAATCAGTGCTTGGTACTCGAGTGGGCTCAGACCCAAGTCACTACACGAATGATTGGAAACCCAGCCTAAGGTATGAATCACTAACTGCCAAATGACTCATACCAAGAAACCCTCTGGAGGGACAGATAGACTCTGTCTATCTTGTTTGCTCCTGTGTCTCCAGTGCCCACAGGCTTCCTGGAAGAGGTGGCAGGTGAGTTGGACCTTGAAGGATAAGTAAGAGTCTGACAGCTAGAGGGGGCACAGGTCAGGTGTGCAGGTGGAGGGAGCAGTGGACGCATGGGCAGTAAGCAGGCCTCCAAAGTCTGCATGGGGCCTGGGGGAGGAGGGGCGGGGACGGGGGTGAACGGGGCAGGAGGGGAAATTGTGACGGCCTTGAACGTCCTGTGGACGACTATGGGGCCTTGGGGCAGTAGGGAGTGGTGTTTCTGAACGAAGAGGGGGATGTGGCCTGTCTGATTAGTGCAGTGACCCTGGCTGTGTCAGCACAAGTGGATGGGAGATTTGAGAGGGGCCAGAGCTTCCTCCTCCGTCCCTGGTTTGCTCAGGAGTGGCACAGAGCTTGGCCCCTGGCAGGTGACTGATGGATGCTTGCTACACCACAGCCGGCACTCTCAAACCATCCCAGCTCCTGTCCGTGGGTGGGCCCTCGCTCACTCAGACTCTGGGGAGCCCCAGAGACCATCTGTCTCACCTCGTGGTACAGATGGGGACATTGAGGCAGAGACAGTCAGCAACAGAGCCGGCAGCAGAACCGGGAGACCACACCACCCTCCCCAGTGACTCCTTCACTGTGCCCACCTTCCTTCCGGGACCTCCTGACAGCACTGCCCCACTCCCTCCTCCCCTTGGCACCTTCCCTTTCCTCCCCTCCCTCCTTAGGCTCCCCACTTTGAAAACATGTTTAATCTTTTCATGACAGAAATTCCACCACAAGAAGTGTTTTCCTTTTCCTAGGGGAATTCCCAGGGTCCTACAAAACCTGTGGGTTGAGACTCTGTCCTCAATAAGTTAAAATCCAGAGATCCAGAATTTGCTTTCTGGGAAGGATGCAGGAGGATGCAGGGAGCCAGTCCCCCCTTTGCAGCAACTAGAACAGCCAGTTAAGCTATGAAGCTCCTATTTTTAAAGACATCAGAGAGCTATGAAAGCAATAAGACAGATGGACTGAAATTGGAAGTAGGAAGCATTGGAGATGAGCTGTTTGTCGTCGTGGGCTGGGGGCGGATGCTCTAAGTTTGGCCCGAGCAGTGTTGTCAATGGGGAAAGAGTAGCCAACGAAGCTTTTCGTAGCTGCCTGGGGCTGGAGTGACAAAGCTAGAGATTTGAGGAGGCTCCAACACAGAGTTTCCCCTGCTGTTATCATTTTAAAAATGATTATGGCATCCAACACATCAACTACCTCGGAGGAAGTGTGATAACAGAACATGTGCAAGACATCTCCGTTGAGCATTGAGAGTTGAGTAGATTAGGAAAACCTTCAATGGAAGAATAGATTGTGTTCATGAATTGGAAGACTCGATATTGTAAAGATGTCAGTCCTCCTCAAGTTAATCTATAGATTAATTTATATTAATCTATAGATCCCAGTCTATAGCCCAGCAGGGCTTTTATTTTGTAGAAATTGACAGACTGATTCTGAAATTCATGTGGAAATGGAAAGAGTCAAACCTGCCCAGGTAATTGGGAAGAAGAATGAGCCTAGAAGACTGAAGCCGCCAGATGTGAAGCCAGGTTATAAAGCTACAGTAATTAGCGTAGAGTGCTGGTATGAGGACAAACTGACCAGTGGAAGAGATCATAAGCTCTGGAAGCAAATCCATACATGCACACACATGCATGCACACAGGCACAGACACGCACACACACCTGGTGTGTGACAAAGGTGACACAGCATTGCAATGGGGAAATGGCTGGGTCCCCTGGATATCTGTATGGAAGGAAATGTGTGGTAATCTCTGGTTCACACCACACACAGGAATCAATTCCAAATGGATTGCAGATTTAACTGTGAAAGTAAAACAATAAAGCTTTTAAAAGAAAACATAGAAGAACATCTTTGTGACCCTGGAGTAGGCGAAGTGTGTTTCTTAAACAGCACACAAGAAGCACTAACGTAACGGGGAAAATTGATAAATTGTGTTATATTAAAGTTATGAATGCTCCTCAAAAGACGACATTACAAGATGAAAAGGCCACTCACAGAAGATATTTGCAATGCATGTATTCAATAAAGGACATGTTTCCAGATTACGCAATCAAATTCCAATCAATAATAAAAAGGGAAGGCACCCCGAAAGAAAGAAGGGCAAAATTTTGGAGCAGACGCTTCACAAAAAAAGATATCTAAGTGGCCAATAAGCACAGAGAAATGTCCTCACCTCCATTAGTCATAAGGTAAATGATAATTAACATCACTATGCAATACCACTGTGCATTCACCATAATGGCTAGATAGGAAAATGGTGGGAAATGCCAAGTGTTGGCAACCAGCCCCTCACACGCTAAGAATCAGTACAACCTCTTTGGAAATCTGTTTGACAGTATCCACTAAAGCTGAACATACACAAACCGCAACCCAGCATTTCCACTTTTGGTATATACCCAACAGAGATGTATACGTATGGCACCCAAAGATATGTACCAGAATGTTCATGGCAGTGCTATTCATATTAGGCCAAATTGGAAACCACTCAAATGGCCATTAACAATAAAATGGATAAAAAGTGTGGTATATTCACACAATGGAATATTATATTTCAACAAAGATGAGTGAGCTGTACCTGCTTGCTACATTCTGGGTGAATTTCACAAATGTAGCGTTGCACCAAAGAGCACATATATACATGGTTCCATTTTTAGAAAGTTCCCACACAGGCAAGACTAACCTAAGTCTTGGGTGGGAGCTTCTGGCATTCTGATAAGGCTCTACTACATGTGAGTGCTAGTTGCACGGGGGGCTCAGTTAAGTTGCACACTTAGGATGGCTGCTCGTTTCTCCGTGCATGCAATACTTCAACCAAAAGCAGAAAATAAATCCAGTGATTTTTCATCTGAAAGGCCAGTTCTTAGAATATGGGGTTCTGCTTTTACCCCCACATTTTGTGTGCAATGTCTTTCCATCCATTCTCCAATCTACCACCTATCCACCATGCCTGCCCATCCATTTAACCATCTACCACCATCTGTATGACAGTCCTTCCACCTACCCACCTGCACATCCATTTATTCATCCATCTTCTAATCCAGAGGTCAGCAAACTAGAGTCTGGAGGCCAAATCCGGCCTGCCACTTGTTTGTAAATAAAGCTTCATTGGGATATAACCACACTCGTTTGTTTACATACTGTCTAGGGCTGCCTTCACGCTCCGATTACAGAGTTGACTAGTTGCTACAGAAACTTTATGTTTTGCAAAGCCTGAAATATCAATTATCTGGCTCTTTCCAGAAAAGGTTTGCCAGCCTCTGCTCTAATGCATCTATCCATTCATCCCACCCCATCCCGTCCCAACTCACCCCATCCCGTCCTGCCCCACCCCATCCCATCCCGCCTCATCCTATCCCATCCCACCTCACCCCACCTCATTCCATCCCATTTCACCTCATCCCACCCCATCCCACCCCATCCCATCTCATCCCATCCCGTCCCACCTCACCCCATTCCGTCCCACCCCATCTCGTCCCATCCCACCCCATGCTGTCTCACCCCACACCATCCCATCCCACCTCATCCCATCCCGTCCCACCTCACCCCATCCCGTCTCACTTAATCTTCTCTCACTTACTTAACACATCGCTCCAGCATCCTTCCTTCTCTCTTATGTATCAGTGATTTTTCTTTCTCTATCAGACCATTCTTATTGACACAAATTGTTTTAATTTATCCCCACCTTTCAAAAAAAGTATTGCCCCTACATGTCCACTCTCTCAGTGGTTCTCACCTTATTGGTCATCCTGCCCTGGTCTCCTGGCTGGTTCCTTCTCGCCTCCCCCATCTTCAAGTGTGGGAGTTGCTCCACCTCCTTTTTCTACGTACACTCACCCTTGTGGGGTCCCATCCAGTTAGCCACATGCCAACAACCCCGATGTCTATTTCCAGCATGGAGCTCTTCCCTGGAACCAGACCCACATGTCCATTTGCCTCCCCCTGTCTCCACTTGGATGTTAACAGGCTTTCCCACTCTAAGATGTTCAAAACAAAACCTCTGAGCACAGAACAGTTAAACCAAATATAAAAAAATTTGAAAATCTCTATATGTTTGGAAATTAAGGTATTCGTACCTCTAGATAATCTATGGATAAAATAAGAAATCATAGTGGAAATTAGAAGACAGTTTCAACTGGATAATAATGAAAATTATTATGTCCAAACTGTGGGATGCAGCTAAGGCCTTGCTTAGAGGGAAACGCATACACTTAAAAAAAAAAGAAAGTGGGAATGTAAAATGGTTCAGCTACAGTAGAAAACAGTATGGAGTTTCCTCAAAAAATTAGATGCGGAATCACCGTATGGTCCAGTAATTCCACTTCTGGGTATACACACAAAAGCATTGAAAGCAGGGACTCAAACAGATATTTGCACACCAGTGCTCACAGCAGCATTATTCACAAAAGCAGAAGGTGGAAACAATCCAACTCTCCATGAACATATGAATAGATAAACAAAACGTGGTTTATATATACAATGGAACATGATTCAGCCTTGAAAAGGAAGGAAATTCTAACACGTACTATAATGTGGACGAACCTTTAAGACATTGTGCTAATGAAATAAGCCAGTCATAAAAAGACAAAGATTCCACTTTTATGAGGTCCCTAGAGTAGTCAAAGTCGTAGAGACAGAACATAGAATGGTGGGTGCCAAGGTCTGGGGGAGGGGGATGGGGGAGCTAGTGTTTAATGTGGGCAGAGTTTCATCTTGGGAAGATGAGAAAGTTCTGGAGATGGGCTGTGGTGATGGTTGTACAGCAATGTGAATGTACTTAGTGTCGTTGAACTGTACACTTAAAAATGGTTAACGTGGAAAATTTTATGTTATGTATATTTTACCACAATTTTAAAAAATAGTAAAAAAATAATTGAAAAAAAGGAAGGCTGCAACTCAATGAGCTAAGCACACATCTCATAAAAGTAGGTAAACCACAAAGACAGAGACCTGAAAAACAAAAGAATAATAAAGACACCAATTAATGAAATAGAAGTCCAAATAATAGACAGGGTCAACAAGTGACCAGCATCAGAAATAGAAAGGGGTGTCACTTCAGCATGACCAGCTCCTGCTGGCCTGCCCGGGATTTCCTCAGATCTCGCACCTAAAGTCCTGGGTCTCAAACATCTTGACACCTAGGGACAGGTGGTCACCCTGCTTCAGATCCTCAGATGTCAAAAGGACAGTAAGAAGATATTAGGAACAACTTTTGCCAGTAAATTTGAAAATTTAGATATAATTGACAGATTCCTGGAAAAATACCATTAATCAAAACCCAACCCAAAAGAAATAGTCTGAAAAGTCCCATAGCTTTAGAGGAACTGGGTCCAGAATTGCACGTCCTCCCACACTAGCTGTCTCCCCAGGGCTCCTCCTCAGTAGCCTGCTCTGCCTGCCCTGGGTCCCTACCCTCAGAGAATCCAGCTCTAAGGGGAAGAGGGGCTGGCGCTCCGGGACCCTGTGCAGAAGTTGAGCGGGATGCAGAGGAGGACAGCCGCTCTGGCTGGAGGGAGAGGGGCGTCAGGAGCTTCTTCAGGCACAGGGAGCACCTCAGAGGCCCCCATCCTCAAGCCACACCTTGCCCCAGCCCCTCAGTCTCCCCATCTGTAGCTGGAGGGGCTGGGGATCCCTCTGGCCCTGCTGCCCAGTCTGGACGAGCCTATCTGGCATCTCCTGTCACCCGCCTGCCTGCTCACCCTGGTATAATTGCACCGAGATCTCAATCACCACAGCCAATAACAGGTGTTGGCCCGGTGGGCAGAGCAGACCTTGCCAGGGCTCCTCGTGGCTGGCAGATGAGTCTCGCATGGGCAGCAGGAATTTGGGCAGGCAGAAGCGTCCCCCAGCCACGTTTGCGAAGCACCGATGCCCAGTGCCAGAGGTCGGCACCATCCTGGGGTTCTCCCCGAAACCAGCCCATAACCATAGCAACTTGCTTCAGCCCTCGAGCCTCGATTTTCCTGAATCCAAAGGAATGATAGAATCCTCACAGGCTGACAGGAGGATCAGAGGGACGCCTGGCTGAAAGCATCTGGGAAAATTTGGTGTGCAAATCCTCCCTCCTTCTGTGCACTGTTGGCCAGCCCTGTGCTCAGAGACCCCATCAGAGCTGGACAGAGAAAGTCACCCCCCGCCCCAGGGCCACCTCCTTTGTCTTGTTGCATCACTTGATTCAAATATCCCACCCTTGTCTTGTTCTGTCCCGTGTGGGCATCTGTGTGTGTGTGTGTGTGTGTGCATGCACATGTGTGTGTGCGTGTGTGTGTGCACGTGTGTGGTAATTCTACCATGTTACTTAGTCACCTGGCACCAACTGTGGACAATTGCTCTTCTCTGATGACCTATGTTGCTCAGGTAGGGCCATGTCCACACCCTATAGCATAGTTTTGAGGTTCTAAGAACTGGGTTAATAAACAACTCTGAGTCAGCTGCTGCATCCAGGGTTCTCTGGGCTCCCCGAGGGGTCAGTCGGGTTGGGGACTGCCTGGCTGTGGTGGCTGGAGCCAGGTGATGGTGGGGGTGGGCCCTAAGACGAGGGATCACAGAGTTGGGCTGTGGGTTGGCTTTGGGAAGTAGGGAGGGAAGGGGAGAGGGGCGCGGGGGATAATTCCCAGTCATAATTATTATTGTTGTTGTTATTACGCAGATGGGCACTAGGTAGAAACACAGAACTGGAACTTCTGGGCTCACAGGATAGGCAGAGGGGATGGGCCACACCCGCCACCAATGGGCAGAGATGGCAAACACGTCTCCAGGGAAGCCCCCAGCAGCTCCCACACTCTGCCACAAAGAAAGCCCTGAACTGGATCCCAGAAGGTCAGTGTGGCAGGGTCGCCTGTCCTTCCCCACCCCAAATGTGCAGGGTGAGGGGGCTGCCCGCCTGAGCTCCACATGGAGTGGGGAAGGCTGGGCCTGGGGCTCAGGTCTCCCGGCCCCCAGTTCAGTCTCTCCCCAGGTTCCCCTCCGGAATCAGTCTGCACTTGTGTGTGTGTGTGTGTGTGTGTGTGTGCGCGCGCGCCTGTGTGTGTGTGTGCTCATGCTGACTACGTGAGCACGTGGAAAGTGCCCCTCGCAGTTGGGGAGGCGTGGCCTCTTGGTGCAGGGTCCCTTCCCTCCCAAGGTGCCCTCGGGGCCTCTCTCGGGAGGGTGCCGGAGGGTGGCCACTCCACTGACCTGGATCACGGCGTCCAGCCCCAGCCGGGACCGCTCGGCAGCGTCCCCATCGCTGGGATCGCTGGAGACAGAACTCATCTCGGGCTGGAGCACAGGACCCCAGAGAAAGCTGGGGCTCTGCTGCCAGGCGTGCCTCCTCCTGGGACCCTGGCCAGGCCAGGTCCTTTGGTGCACAGGCCCCACACCTGTTTGGCACCTGGCTCCCCGTCTTGGGCACCCAGCTGCCCCCTCTGGGTTGGTAGGACTGCGTGGCCAACCGAGCCCTTAGGTGTTGCTGTGGCAATGGCAACGCTGAGGGCTGGGTTTCCTTGGAAACAAGAGTGCAGGCCTTTGTTGCCATGGGGACTAAGGAACGCTGTTGGCTGGAAGCGTTTCTCCGGAGACCGGGAGACGCCCTGGGTGAAGCTGTCTACCTGAGTGATCACACCCAGGAAGGTGCTGGCCTTTCTCTCAAGCCCCCCAGGCCTGCAGGGAAGGGCCCTGGCCTTCCGCTGGCAGTTGCCCCGGGAGAAGTCGTGTGCTTGTTGGCCACACACAGGCGGAGGTGGTGTGCAGACTACCGCTTCCTCCTCATCTATAATCATAAACTATGACTTTTTTTTCTAACATTTGGAAAAGAACTTAGAGATCAATAGTGCGACGGCATGCAGCAGATGGGTAGCCTGAGGCCAGGAGAGAGGAAGCTGCCTGCCCAAGGACCGAAAGAGGATCCCTAACCTTGCACTTGGATGCGGCTGGAATCTGCTTTCTTTCTGGAGCCCTTTCAGGGTAGCACACTCCATGAGTAATGCTTTCCATACTTGCCATGTGAAATTCATCCCTCTCACTCACCTGAACCTTCCCAGAGCCTCATAAAGGACCGTCAGGACACTCCCAGCTCACCTTTGGTGTGGTGGGACCCAGTCCCGATGGGCGAGGCGAGGGGAGGCAGCGGGGGCCATCCCTGCAGACACAACCTGGGCCTCCTGGGGCCTCTGGACTGAACCTGGAACCGGCCATTCAGCCATGCCAGCATCCCCTCTCTCCCCTCCCCTCAGGGGCTCCTCATTCCAAGCCAGACCTCTCCCAGCTGGGCTGATGCCCACGGGAGTCCCTGCTGGGAAGGGGCAGGCACTAGGGTGGATCCTGCAGCTAGGAGTGACTGAATGAGAGGAGGTGGGTTTGGGGGCCCTGGGGATGGGTGCACGCCCGAGTCTCCCCAAGACCTGGGCTCCTCTGAGTTGGTCTCAGCCCAGGAGAATGGGAGGTAGCCTGTCGGGCCAGGAGGGACTAGGCAGTGAGGGTAGACACTAGTGGGTGAGTATCTCCATCCCCAGTGCTGCCAGCGGGGATCCTGACGGGGCCCAGGCCACTTCCTCAGAACCGAAATTCAAGAAGAGGGGCGCCTGCACTCAAAGGAAGCTCTCGCTCTGCTCTCCTCCTGACGCCTTAGGGACCCTGCTCCCCACTCCAACCAGAGGACAGCCACCTGGGTGCCCATGTGAGGAAAGGCAGGCTCTTGGGCTGGACACAGCCCCGTTGGGCACCCAGGGCTGGCATGGGGTTCATTGGACTGTTCCTGGGAGGACAGGGGCCTGGTCGTCCTGCTGACCCTGGCTCCTCTGGACTAGCAATGACTTCCAGCTTCTGAAGGCACAAAGCGGAGGTCCAGATTCAGAGCCCATGGGGCCCACATCATGGCCTGGGCACCTCCCGGGCACCCAAGGCTGCCCATAACACGCCCCGGAGTCCTGGAGCCCTTGTGGGCCTCAAGGACTGAGTCCCGAGAGCTTGGGAGAGATGTGAGGTGGGAGGGAAGGGGTTGGGGGCAGCATTTCCTGCTTCCCTGAGCCTGGGACTCGTCTGACCCCAGCCAGGTGGGGTCGAGGGCTTAGAGGGTGTGGCCCTGCCATCAGGGGGCAGTTCCTGTCTGGGGGGCTCAATGTGGGGTGCTCAGGCAGTGGTGGGGTGCAGAGGCTGCAGAGGTTGGTGTGACCATCTGTGGAGGTCACGTGGATGAATCGAAATAAGACTTCACTTGCTGGAAACCAGCCTCTCGTCATCCTGACGCACAAGCCCGTGTTCAGGGGTGGCCTGGTAGCCTGAGTGGGAGGTGGGGGAGGCCAGGGGCAGGTCAGTAGGGACCTCCCTGATCTGGAGCCGTGTGTCCAGGTCAAAGCCATCTTCACTTGACCCAGCAAGATGGTGGTCCCCATACGTAGGTCTCCGCGGTGACGGGCCTCAGAAGGACCCCAGTGCACCAGGCAGGGACTCCCATATGACTTAGACAGTTCCCTCTTGCTGCAGAGTCAGCCTGGAGGGCAAGATCAAAGGCAAGGGTGGCACTCCTGTGGGCCAGTGGGATCTGGGCTTGCCACTGGAGTGGCCTTGGCCATCTGTGGACCAGCCTCTCCCTCCTGTGGCGGCTCCGTGTCTCTATGCCCACTGTCCTCAGAGGACCTCACTGCCCCTCCGGGCATCCCCTTTCTTGGTGGTGGAGGAGGGGTTTTCTGGCACAGAGGACCTTCAGTGCTAAAACCAGGGGAGTCCTGGGCAGAGCAGGGAATTTGGGCCTGTGGTGAGTGGGGCCTTCCCGCCAGTGCCCCTTCCCCCTACCCAACTCTAACTTCCACCTCGGCCTGTTCTGCCCCCTGAAATCCTTGTGGCCATGCAGAGAAGCCCAGCACATGCAGGCCTTCATCCCAACCTGCACCTTCTCCTCCAGGATACCTTCCCTGGCCACTGTGGGCCAGCCCCTGGAGGCTCACACAGGCCCCTGCATACTACCCAAGGCCTTGCTGCTTGGCGTTCATGCTTGTGGCTTCTGGTCCTGGGCCATTGATGGACTAGAAGGAGAGCCCTCGGAGCAAGGCTCAGCCCTGGGCCTGGGTACGGCCCCCAGGGGACATTCTGGAATGAGTGGCGGGTGGGAGAGAGGTCCCCACCATGCCGAGGCACCTCTGTGGGATGGGCCGGTGGGGCCAGATGGGGTGCCGGGAGGGCGATGGTTGGTTCTGACCTTCATCTTAATGGGGCTGGACTCAGGTCTCTGCTGGCCAGTGCCCTGGACACTGAGCCTCCTCCCAGGGGCTTGGGGAAAGTGCTTAGCGTCCTCAGGCAGCGAGAACCATGCTCTGGCCTCTCCCATCACCACTTGCCCAGCATGTGGCCACCTCCATTCTTGTCTGTACTCAGAGGAAGTCCCCCTCACAGACGAGTCATAGCCGGGTTTTGTCACTGTTCTCCCCTCGAATCGGGGAACCTTGCTGGGCTTCACTTGGCCCACACCACGTTTACAATGACAGGCCACCTATGAACTCTGGATTTCCAGCTCTCCTGGACAATCCACAGGCCTGGCCATGCTGGGCCCCTGTGTAGACGGAGGGACACAGGGCTGGAGCATGGAGCAGATAAGATGAGGCAGAACCCAACTGGCCTTGCTCTGTCTGTCTCCCACTGGCCCCAGGGGCACCAGAATTTGCCACCCTGACCCAGACCCTCCCTGAGAGGGGAAGGGACCTTGAAACTCGCATGAAAACATCGACTTCCCGGAGTGAAGCCCTCATAATTCTCACCATTTCTCGTCCTCGCCCTGACAGACAGGAACTGGGGTGGGTGCTGTTGGGTCTGCTGTGGATGGGACACATGGACCAAACGTGTCCTCTGAAGTTGGGTCGCAGGCAGAGCAATCCTTGGGAAGAGGGTGGGAGGCTGTGAGGAATGCAGAGCCCTCTGTCCCTTATGGCCTCCAGGCTGCTGGGCCAGTCGTAATGGTCTCTGGGATCTACCTGGCCTTCCGTCACCGTCTGTGCACATTTGGTGACTCCGTGCCCCTGGGGACTCGAACCTCCTCCGTGGAGCCGACTGTGCACCCGGCAGACATCTCTCCTGGCAGACAGGTCGGGAGGGCCATCAACTGCTCACTAGAGGAGTGGCTCCTGCTGGTGTCTCTGGCTCAACTGACTTGGGTTTACAGCCTCTTTGGGACATGTCCCCCGCAGGTGCTGGACAGGAAATAGGCCTTGCATTCTGCGGTTTTACCAAAATACAGCCCTGTTCTGGACACTAGCATGGGCACAGGCTTGGGTACTGTCCAAAACTGCTGACTGGTGCCAAAGCTGCCTGTCCTGCTGCCCACGGAGGGGGCGCCCCAGGCCACTGACCACTATCTGTGTGTCTATGCCTGGTCGTCTGTCCCTGGCTGAGGCCTGGCCATGGGACAGCAGGGGAGGTCCTGTAGCAGGGTGGTCAGACCAGAGGGACCACTGCGAGGGTCACATTTGAGGACACTACCAGGTCAGCCTCTCAGGGTCACCCTAAGTGGCCCCTGGGCCCATGTGCTGCGAGAGAGAGATCTTATCTCCTCCCCTCTCCATCCAGCTCTTGGGGCCTCTCTTGACATCTAATGCTCAGAGGACCACGAGGGGGTTGAGCCTGGTTGAAGGGTATCCAGATGGGGGGTAAGTTCTGAGACGCTCCCTGGGGAGGAGCCCACCCTGTGTTCATCGGTTCAAAGGGTTGCCCAAGAGGCTGCCATGAACAAGCCCTGGGGGATGGTCCTGGGGAGGGGGTGCTGGGGAGACTTGGGACTCTGCCCCGTCAGGGCACGATGATTTCTTGGTTATGTCACCAAAAGCACAAGCAACAAAAGAAAAAAATAGATAAATTGGGTAAACTGAAAACTTGTGCATCAAAGAACGTTATCAAGAGAGTGAAAAGGCAACTCTTAGAATGGGAGAAAATATTTGTAAATCATATATCTGATATTGGAATTAATGTCCAGAATCTATAAAGAACTCCTTCAACTCAACAGCAAAAAACCCAAACAACTTGAATTAAAAATAGGTAAAGAACTTGAATAGATATTTCTCCAAAAAAGATATACAAATGGCCAGTAAGCCCATGAAAAGATGCTCAACACCACTAGTCACTAGGGAAATACAAGTCAAAACCACAATGGGATACCATCTGACACCCATTAGGATAGCTACTATCAAAAAAACCCTGCGGAAGAATAACAAGTGTTTGCAAGAATGTGGAGAAATTGGAACCCTTGTACACTGCTGGTGAGAATGTAAAATGGTACAGCCATGATGGAAAATGGGATGGAGATCGCTCAAAAATTAAAAATGGCGTTACTGTATGGTCCAGCAATCCCACTTCTGGGTATACACACAAAAGAATTGAAAGCAGTGTCTCAAGGAGATATGTGCACACCCATGTTCACAGCAACATTATGCACAACACCCAGAAGGTGGGAGCATCCCAAGTGTCTGTTGATAGATGAATGGATAGACAGGATGTGGTGTGCCCATACAATGGAATATTATTCAGCCATGAGATGGAGCGAAGTACTGATATGTGCTTCAACATGAATGAACATTGAGGACATTATGCTAAGGAAAATAAGCCAATCTCAAAAGGACAAATACTGTATGAGTCTACTTATAGGAGGTCGCTGGAGTAGTCAAATTCATAGAAATAGAAAGCAGAATGGTGGTTGCCAGGGCCTGGGGGGAGGGAGTTAGTGTTTAATGCCCATGGTGACAAGGCTGCAGGGACCCAGGACATGGTCTGGGAGCCAGGACTTGGGTTTGTCCAGCTTGGCGAGCCCTGCTGTTCCATCCTAAAACTCACAGAAGCCGCATGCAGGAGGGGCCTTCTGCTGCTGGCCCTGCTTGGACCGCCCATTTCAGCAGCTCCTGCCTCACACCGCGTGGGAGCCTGCTTCCCCAGGAGAGGTGTCTTGCACAGAGAGGACTGGTGGTCTCTGGGCAGCAGGTGGTGAGACTCTGCTGGTCTCTGTCAGAGCACCGAGGCATCTTGGGAGCCCGTTGCGTGTAGCTTCCTCATTTCTCTGTCGAAGACTTTGAGGCCAGATGGGGTGGTGGTTGATTCGCCACGCTCTCACTGAGCTTTTCCTCTCCTGAGGTCTGACCGCTCTGTGTTCACTCTGGAGTGTGAGCAGCCACCTGCAGGTGCTCTGGGCACGTTGGTGGAGTTGGGCTATGATGTCCCGGAGAGAAAGTCCTGCCACTTAGTGTAGAGGGAGGGGTCCCCACAGGTGTTGGTGGCTGGTGTGGACCTCGGCTCGCCTTCTTAGGGAATCACACTAGGTGGCTAGGCCAGTGTCTGTCCTTGCATCCTGGAGGCCAGCGCAGAGCTGTACCTAGTGGGGACTTGATAAACGTAGCTTGGACAGGCAGTGCTGGGAAGTGGGCATGGTGGTCCAGCGCTCTCAGTGGGGCTGGTGAGAGCAGGGCCTTGTGGGCAGCATCCTGGCAGACGTCCTGTCACATGATGTGGTTGGGTGTGGACCTGCTGTAGTCAGCTGAATAGTGGCCACTTCCTAGTCCCTGGAACCTGTGACTGTTATACCAGTGACTATTATACCTGTGACTTATAAGGCAAAAGAGTGAGGCACAGGTGAGAAAGAATTGAGGATTGTGCGATGAGGAGATTATTTGGGATTGTCCAGGTGGGTCCTAAATGCCATCTCAAGTGTCCTTGTAAGAAAGAGGCAGAGGGCAATGACACAGACACAAGGAGAAGGCCACATGAGATGCAGAAGGAGGCAGACTGATGCGGCCAAGAATGCTGCAGCCACCTAGGGCTGGAAGAAGCAGGAAGGATCCTTGCAGGAGCCTCTGGGGAGAGCACAGCCTTGCCCACCCTTGATCTCGGGCTTCTGGCCTCCAGAACTGAGAGAGAATAGACTTCTGTTGTTCTAAGCTCCCGGTTTGTGGTGATCTGTCACAGCAGCCACAGGAAACTCACATGCCCAGCTTGAGCGACACTTGCCTGGTGTTGTCACCACCAGACAACTCATGTCACACCAAGAAGGTGTGGGGTCCACCATTGTACTTCCTCCATTCATTTCATGGACTCTCTTAGGCGGAATGCCCTCTCCCCGCCAGCTCTTGCCCAGCACGTCTGGGAATTCCTGAAATACAGGATCCGTGCGATTGCCCTGAGTTATATTGAGAGGTGGAAGCAACACAAACAGGCATTCGTGGTTGGCACGTGCTTCCCGTGCTGCCAAGACCCCGATGGAGCTCGTTGGATCTGCCCTCGACACTGACCACGTCTGGCCCTCCTCCCCTCCCTCACCACACTGCCCTCCTGGGCTCTGCAGGGTGGTGGTTCTGGGTGCTGTGGCTGGCAGGCCGCTGAAGCATGTGGCTTCTCTGTGGTCAAATGCTGCCCGGCCGGCTTGAGGGGGCACTTGCTTCCCTCTGCCAGCAGCCTCGTCCTCCTCTTCTTTCTCCCCAGCTCTCCACGCTCTGCACTTGCAGGTCCAGGCAGGGCTCTTGTCCACCTTGCTGGGGGGCTTCACTCACCCACAGCTCTACGGTGTTGTCCAACTACCCACTGCGTGCCAGGCTTTGTGCTGCCTCCAGGCCATACTGAGGAGGCCGACTGTGTCCCAGCTGCGTGGGGCTTACCGTCCGAGGGTGACGGGCATTTACCACCCATCACAGAGGGCTTGAGGGGAAAGGAGGGGGGCCTGAGTTCACCAATGGGTCCCTTGGGGCTTTAGGAATGCACGGGAGTCCAGCAGGCAGGTGGAGAGAGTGGGAGGAGCATGTGCGGAGCCCTGAGGTAGGGGGCCAGCTCAGGAACTGGTGGGGGTCCAGCATGCCGGAGCCGAGTAAGGGACGGTGTGGGTCCGAGCTGAGGCCACAGGAGTGGGTCAGTAGTCAGCCAGGCAGGGTCTGCTGCTAGGTCAGGGGAGGAGGTGAGGGTTCCCCTGTCCTGTGGGCAATGGAAGCTGGGAGAGGGGTGAAGCCAGAGTGTCACATGGTGGGATTCCCTGTCCCTGGGTGGGCAGGCTCTAGGAGGCTAGGGGAAGCGTGAGGCCGTGGGGAGTGCCTCGGATGGGGGCAGAGGCCCAGGGAGGAGAGATGTGGGGCTAAGGTAGACAGGCTGGGGGTGGGCATGGGTGTGCAGAGAGGGGAGGGGCGACTCCAGGGCTAACTGGGCAGAAGTGGGGTAACCCCTGAGATGGGATCCTGGGGGTGTGAGCACTGCTCTCCTCTGGGGAAGATTGGAGACCCACGTTGAGCTTGTTGAGGTGCCTGAGAGACGTCCAAGGGCTGATGCAGAGTTGCTGTGAGGTGCCTGGGCCTAGGGTACAGGGGAGCCAGGGGTGTCAGCAAAGAGCCATGATGGACGCAACAAGGGTGAGGTGACCAGTGGAGGAGGGGAGAATTCAGGAGAGCTGTGCAGTTCCTGGGAAAGTGGAGCGGAGGAGCGTGCAAATCCTCGAGTCACACACAGTGGAGCCAGGAGCTGCCTGTGCCCTGTGACTGAGGGTCAGCGTCAGGCCTGCAGGACCCCAGCTCCTCTGCAGCAGTGACCCTCCCTGCAGGCCAGAGTCCCATGCAGACAGAGGGGCCACGACAAACGGCAGTGTATGTGGGGAATAGAGGGGGATGCAGATGGGGTATGAGGTGGGCTGAGGGCGTGTGGGTCCTTGAACCTGAGCAGCTGTCCTGGGCAAGGGGCAGATGTGCTCTGGGCAACCCCAGAGGACAGGACTGGGCCAGGTTTGAGGAGGGAAAGCTGTCTCTGCTTGACAGTGGGAAGGGAAGTGCCCCGTGAGGTGATGAGCTCCCCGTCCTGGGAGGCATGGAAGCAGAGACTTGTTCAGTGGGGCTGCAGCTTCGCAGAGGGGCTTCCAAGCACCAGGAAGTGAGTGCCTTGGATCCAGTTCTGCCCGCAGCTTTGACTCAGGAGCAGCTCCCTGAGTATTGGAGGCCCATGCATGGGTGGGGGCGCGGGCTCCCCTGGAGGGCTGCAAGGGCGGTGTCTCCACATACCTGGCTGGAGGCCATCTCTACCTTTTGTTGTTTGTATTTGCTCCTGCGGGGAGCACCCGATGCCCAAGGCCAGCCAGAGGGGCCAAGGGTCAGCAGGAGCAGCTCCTGCCTGCTGGTTGGGACTTGAATAGCTCTGAGCAGGGAGCTGGGCTGAGCCAGACTGGGCGGCCCAGCGCAGGTGCGGGAGGGAGCAGGCAGGGCGTGGCTTTCCATCTCAGCGAGGTGGAGCCACAGAGACTTCCCCTACAACCAGACTCGCTCCAGCTCAGGCCCAGGTGAGTGCCAGCTCCTCTCAGGCCGAGGGCCCGGCAGGGTGGGGGGTGGGCAGCCTGAGGGCCCCGGGCTCTGGGCTGGGGGCTTGATGCACAGCCCTGCAGGGGAAGAGGCAGGATTCAAGCCTGGGCTGTGGTAGGCACCAAGTGTGAGGCTCCCAGCTTTAAGCCCAGCACTGGTGTCAGAGGGGATGTTCAGATTACTATGGAAACGCGGCCCCCAGTCCTGGCCTGAGGCTCATGGCTTTCCAGGCTGCCTCAGAGAGAGGATAGAGTGAGATGCCCCGCCTCCTCTTTCTCATCTGAGCAATGGGGATGCCACATGTACCCCCCAGTCTGGTGGAGTGGCCCTGATATCACAGAGACAGCGTCTGCTGCTATGGGATGAGGGTGGGAGGGGGAACACCAGAAACAGACCCCTCACCTCTAGGGACAGCATAGCCGGAGGAGGCCGGCGGAAGTCTTGAGTGTGGTATTTCTTCGGGGCTGTCCTGAGCCTGAATGCACCTTGGGCACAAGTTGCAGAGTCCGTGTGATGGGTGGCAGGCGCCCAGTGAGACCTTCCCAGGTGGTCACCAGGCCCTGCCTCCCTGCCCCTGTGACAGTCCTAATAATTGGTGACTGACTCATCCTCACTTCAAAGGCCTAGGCCAAGTTCAGCTACTTAACCCACTGCACCACACCCGCCTGTCACTCTGGAATTCTGCTCTGCGGGGAGCTGGTGCCCCACCTGCAGACCTGCTTCTCACCTGGCAGGTGCCTCCTCCCGGCCCGTACGCACAGCGGCCTTAGAGAGGTCCTCAAGGGCTGTGCTCTCTGACTGCCCCCAGCCATGGCTGTGCAGGTGCCCCTGTGGCACCACTACCTGCAGGCCATCCGCTCCCGGGGGGCGCCCCGGGCACAGGACCACCAGCTTGCGGAGAACGTGTTGCTCACGGTGCTGGAGTACGTGCACGCCCGGGACCCCCGCTTCCTCGTAGACTACTCCCACGACCTGGAGGCCTTCCAGTTTGCCCTGCGCTCCTCGGAGGACCCGCTGGACATGGAAATGCCCCTGTGGGTGGACGCCGAGGCCCTCCTGATCGAGGAGCTGGGGGCCACCGAGATAGGGGATGGTCCCGCATCCTGCCGCCTGGGCGTCCCCAGGGAGGTGGCCGGCCTGGAGCGGTGGATGACAGACGACGTCTTCAGTGCTTCGGAGGACAGTGCCAAGTACTGCGGCCACATCGTGCCCGGCAAGGTCCTGCACGTCCTCAAGGACCTTCTGGTGGCAGCCATTGTGCACTGCAAGCACCACAGCCTCATCACGCCAGGTAGCTGCCAAACCACACTGTGCATGCTGTCTGTGGGCCTGTGCGGGAGTGCACACATGTCTGATGGCAGTGTGTGTGTGCACAGGCGTGTGACCGCTCGATGCACATGTCAGGGGCACACAAGTCGGGATACAACACTCTGAGGTTCTTTCTAGTTCCAAACACCTCTAAGAAGACAGGTCATGCATTTCATGTTACCTAATTTTACATGGTGCTATTATTTTTTAAACAGCTGGAAACTGTGACCAGCATGTGGTTTTCCAGTTGACTTGCTTGATGAGGGTCCCCGACACAGTTCTGGGCAAGTGGTTCTGTTACACTCCCAGCTCAACGTGACAGTCCTCACAGCTGTCCCCACTTCCAGCATCTGATCACACTGTGCTGGGTTGGGAGGACTACGTGTGTGTGTACAGGTATGTGTGTGCATGTGTGTAAGTGCATGACTGTGCAGGATTGTGAACACGTATATGTATGTGTGTGTACATGTGAGTATGCACACATGTGACTGTGTGTGGGTGGATATGCATGCATGCACGTTTGTGCACAGGTCTGTTTCAATTTATGGCCCAGCAGCTAATTGGTGTCGTGGGCCCCTAGCAGGCTCTGTGGCGGGATACTTCCAAGTGAACCAGGCATCTGACCTGAGTGTTTCTCTGGGTGCCTTGTTGATGTGATCTGGGGGTGGTGAGCCTGGGGTGAGCAGGGCTCCCAGCAGGGCCAGAGCAGTGGGCTTCCCTCCAGCAGGGACTGCGGGGCCCGTGATGGTGCTGGAAGGACGGGTGCAGCCTGTGCAGGGCCCAGGACAGTGGGGGCCCCAAGTGACGAAGCCCATCCTCCTGGGGGCTCGAGTCGTCCCGGCAGGGCATTGGGAATGGAAACAAAATGCCCTGCTTCCTTTGGGAAGCTACAGGCATGCGGCAGTGGCAACTGCCACTTGCTCCCACAGATTTGTTGCCTTGAGTCACCTGGTATTCGCCTGGTCCTCACATCTGCCGTGAGCTCGGTGAGCGGGGATGGTCGGCCCCCCTGAGGGATGTGCCCTGGGCTGCCCAGCATAGGGAGCCCAGGTCTGGCTGCACATCCAGGCTCAGGCCCACCTGCTGGCATGGGGATGGCAGCCACCTGAGCCCGCAGGACCACCCTTTCCTCCTGGCTGCTTCCTGTGTGTTCTGGGGAAGCCAGGCACGTGTCTTCATGCTGACATGGGAGATTCAGAAGGTACCCGGGCCTCTGGACAGACTTCCAACACCAGGAGGGGTGGCTTGCTCCTCCGCAGACCTGCCTGGTGACTTGGGCAGGTGGCTACCCCCTTGGGGCTGATGATAAACAGCGCCTCACAGGGTGGCCTGAGCCTGTCATTTGGCGCTCCCGGAGCCCGGGACTCTCCGACATCTTCTCTGGTCATCTTTTGAACCTTCCAATTACTACAGGCGGCTTTGCAGGACTGTTTCTGTCTTCTTGCCTGAACTAACGTGGCTGTTCCCATCTGGCCCTGTCACCTGTGGGCCCTCCACCCCACCCAGGAGACAGACCCCCCTGTTGGGGTGAGCATGAGGCTATGCCCAGCCCCAGGCCCTTCGGGCACACTCTGAGCTCCAGGCTCCTCCTCAGCACCCCAGCTGGCTTCCTGGCTGAGGAAGCAGAGAGGCTGGGAGCCACACCCAGAGGCCCCGCGAGCTGGCAGGGAAATTCCAGGCAATACTCCTTGACACTTACGTTAAAAGGGAAATGGCAGCCCCAGGTGACAGGGTCAGGCTGCTTCCACCCTGGGAACCGGTGAGACCAGATAGGGGCTGAGGTGGGGAGTGGTGGGGAAAGGGGTAGATGTGGCAGGCTGCCTTCCAAGCCACCTTTTAATGGACAACATGTGTGATCAATGGTAGATAAGGAAATGAAGCCATCAGCAGTGGCTTTGCATGACAGATGCCTCAAACACTGAATTGAGAGGGGCCAGGGATCACTTCTCTCCCTTAACTGATGGGCAACTGAGGCCCATGATGGGTATTGGAGTGGCCCAGGTGGCAGAGCCAGGACCTGCTCTGGGCTGGGTCCCAGGAGGTGGACGGAGCTGCCCTGCAGGAGATTGGGGGGGTGGGGTCCACATAAGGGGGGGGCCGGGCTCCTTCCTGCAGGACCCCCAGGGCTGTGGATGGGCTAGGGTGGGCTGGGCTCACTCACTTGCCGTGGAGACCTTTCTCCAAGGCACGTGTTGGGGACTCCCTTTGGGCCATGGCTCCCAGCTGGTTGGCCCCCCTGACCTCTGACCCTGGCACCTTCGCTGGGCAGTGCTGGGGGAGGGGAGAAGAGACTGCCCCAGGTCTGGCCAGTGCTGGTCAGGGCCAGTGATGAGGGTGCCCCCTGCCACCCACAGCAGACGCTGGCCCAGCTTACCCTCCTCACTCTTTCTGGTATTAATTTGTTTTTTGAGGGGAAAGGACAACCGAAGTAAAAGGTCAGAGGGCCCCTGGTCATACCAGAATGCCCCCCACCACCCCAGCCCCAGCCCCAGCCCCATCGCCCCATGGAATGTTCCTCCTGAGTGGTCTGGGGACTCTGTGTTGGGGGCGTGGGTTCTGGTCTGAGGGGGAGAGGAGCGGGAAGCATCTCTGCTGGAATGTGTCATCTGTGGTGTGACAGGAGGTGAGGGCTCTTGTGCAAGGACCTGGGAATGAATGGAATCCAGGGTGGCTGGGCTCAGTTCACCGGCAGCCTTCTGGGTCAGGGCCTCCTGGGTGCTGGGCAAAGAGGGCTCCTCCCAACCCTGGCCAGCCAAGGCCTTCAGGGACCCCACATGTTCTCTCCCGCAGGGACCGATCCTGGGGCCCAGCCCTGTCCTTCACGCCCCCAGCCCCTGAGAGGTGTATGAGGGGCAGAGTCTAAGAAGAGGATTCCCGTGCACGGGGCTGACTTAGGGGGCTCTCAGGGAAGCTTCAAGGGAGCAGGAGGGGGTGGGAAGGAGCGAGCAGGTCTGATCAGGAGAAGTCCAGCCTCAACCCGACCCTCCTGGGCTCTGGAATGTGAGTGACTGCAGAAGCTGCCCTCCCAGGGGCTGGGCTGTTAAAGCCCCGTGCGTCCCTCCCTGGCTACAGGCTGCTGGGAGCGTGGGACCCAACATCCCGGCACTGCAGGGCAAGTGGCCTGGCAGCCAAAGGGGGGTGGCTGTGAGCTGTCACATCTGGGGGTGCTAGGGGCACCAAGAGCACCCACTCCAAGACTTTTCCTGAAGACTGAGCAGGCACTGGGGATGTCTGGGCATTGGGCTGCAGCCTCGAAAACAAGCCACTCAGAGAGAAGCGTTAGAGACCCTGCCTCATCTTCCTCCAGCAAAGAGTTGCCGGATCTCAGAGCCGCCTGGGGCCTCAGGGGGTGCTTGAAGGAGGACCTGCAGGAAGGACCTGGCGGGACCCCCCAGGTGTCAGGCAGATGGGGGCCTCAGACCCAGCACCCAGTGGGGCAGCACCAGAGACCACTTGCCAAGGGGCCCCACCCTGGGGCAGAACTGCTCCTCTTTGAGCCCTGGCCTCCCCTGGCCCAGCCTGGGCCGATGCTGCCACCCCCTCCTCCTGACAAGAGGGCAACCATGGGGAGGGGGAGCCTGGGCTGCAGGGGGACCACGGTCCCAGGGCTAGAGCAGAGCTGGCGGAGTCAGGAAGGCCTGGGGAGGTGCAGCCACCAGGCTTGGGCCACCAGGGGTGAGGGCAAGGGAGACTGATAATGAAGACGTTTGATGAGGACCTGGGCACCTGGCAAAGGAAAACCTCAGCGCAGATGCCACTGTCATCACTGAGGCCATGACATCGCTAAGATGACAATCACACAGATGAACAGCATCCTTGTTGCATTAGTCAGCTCGGGCTGCCACGTAACACACACCGCAGACTGGGCAGCTTAAACAGCAGAACTTGTTTCGCTATAGTTCTGGACGCTGGAAGTCCAAGTTGAAGGTGCCGGCGGGGTTGGTTCCTCACTCCCTGGCTTGCAGATGCCACCCTCTCACCCTGTCTTCACATGGCCTTCTCTCCGTGTCCTCCTTGTGTTCCTTTTCTGTAAAGACCAGGCGGATTAGGGCCCACCCTAATGGCCTCATTTTACCTTAGTTGCCTCTTTAAAGACCCCATCTCCAAACACAGTCACAGTCTGAGGTACTGGGGGTTAGAGCTTCCACACAGGCATTTTGGGGTCACAATTCCGCCCATAACCGTTGTGCACGCGTGAACCGCGCCTGGCTGGGGTTCTGGGTGGACGCAGGTGTGGAGGCAGAGGAGCAGCAGGCTGTGGGTGGGGGCTGGGGCGGGGCAGAGAGGGCCAAGGTGAGAGGTGGGGAGGGCAGCACAGGCCGAGGGGCTGCAGGAGGAGGTCCGTGGAGTGTCCTGGGAGGCAGGGCGGAGCCCAGATGAGGGACCGGCACAACGGGTGGGTCGTTGCAGGTTCTCTGAACGCAGCCAGCCTGAGGGAGGAGGAGCTCTGCCTGTCCCTGCTGGTGTCCAGTGGCTGGAGAACGATCCGCTTCAACATCGTGCCCGTGGTGCGGAGGAAGCACAGGGTGCCCGCCCTGGAGGGGGCTCAGCTGATACCTGGCTTCCCCGAGGGCAGCTTGAAAAGAATCATCAGCCAAGAGGTGGCTCTGGTGCCGGCCAGTGCCCAGCACTGGAGGTAGGATGTGCCTCCTGGGTCTGTGGGGTCCCACTCTGGGCAGGAGGATCTGTGAGGTCTCCTGCCTGCCTTTGCCCCATGGGCATCTGGACCACACAGATGTCACTGGGGTCTTTGGGGGAATTTAGGATCTGACATGATGCTCGCTCTGTGCTGCCAGCTTTGCCCCTCTCAGAGGTGCGGGGAGAATAGAGCTGTGCCCTCTGCCGCCTGGGGAGTGGGTCGGCATCAGGCTGTGAGGAGAGACTCGGAGAAACCCAGAGTGTAGAAGGCTTCACTGGATGGGACCCTTCCTTACCCAGCCCAGCACCTTCCTTTTGGGTGGGAAAACAGCAAGGAGGACAGGTGACATGTCCAGGGTGCCAGTGGGTTTCTGGAGCAGCTGAGAGGGGTCTCCACACAGTGAGGGTGGTCAGAGTCTAATGAATTAGCACTGGGGCTTTGCTAGCATCTTCTATATTGGCTGCCCTTCCCAGATATGACCTGATATGTCCCCTGCCATGAGTCCCCCCACCCCTGAAGATGCCCCTCCCCTGCCCGGCCCTGGAGCCCCAGCAGCTCCTTCTTGATTTCCCCTGTCTCCGCCCCAGGGGTCTGCAGGCCCCTGGCACCTGCAGGGAGGAGGAGGCCCCGAGTCAGTGTCTGTGAGAGGTAGGGAGGGAATGGGGGCACAGGGCAGAGGCTGAGGCCCCCTCAAGACCCTACACCAAAGGCTGGAGATTGAGCCCTGTCCAGATCTGACACTGCTTACTCAGCACCTCACCTGCAAGGTGATTTGGCCAGGGTGACTCAGCCCGCCAGCTCTCCTGCCTGTGGGGAGATTTTAGGAATGTGGCCCTGGGTTGAAGTAAGCAGGGGGTGCTCTTATATAGTTGAGCTAATTCTTGGAAGTGGATGACATTAGCCCAACTGGCTATGCCGTTCTGTGATTTTCTGCTACCAGGGAAGACTCAGCAGAACCTCCATGAGCCCTGCCCCCCGGGGCTCCCCACCAACCTGTCTTTGCACAGAGCAGGGCTGCCTCGAGGCTTGTGGATGACTGCTGCCCACAAAGGAAGGGGAAAGGCTGGCCTGAGCAGAGTCATTTTTTGCAAGTAAATGGGAAATGGCCTTTCCTGTGCCCCATCCACCACAGACTCAGGGCATGTGGGTGGACAACTGTCCATATTGAGACTCCACAGAGTGGGGCCCAGTAGCACGCCGTCCCCAGGTTCTACCCCTTCAGTGGCTCAGCAAGCCCACAATGAGCACCGCTGTTGTGCGACACCCCATGCTATGGGCACTGCTGGGGGGTGGCAGAGATTCTGAGCCCGCCAGCTGTCCTGTGGCTGCCCTGTGGAGACTGGGCTTCCAGAAGGGGGCATGGAGTGACGTCACGCCCTGCCAGGCTGGGGGTGGCTCCACCCGTACCCCTGCCTGGGGATCAGGAGGCACTGCTCCACCCTGGGAGGGTCAGAGTGGCACGGTCCCATCCACACAGAGAAGGCTGGCCTGGCCGGGAGGCTCCCTACGTCCCTCCGTGTTCTGGGGCCCTGGTGTCTACATGAAGACTAGACGTTGCACATTTGACAGCACATCAAGTGCAGTTCCTGAAAGACACATGGGGGCTGGGCTGGGTACACTGGGACAGCCCCTGTCGTGGTCTTGGCTGTCCTGTGGGGCTCAGGAGCTTCCGATCCTGGGGAGGCCACAGAAGCCTGGGGATAAGTTGTGGTTGCGGGGTGCCCACAGACACCTGGCTGAGGCCCGACGCTGACCAAGTGTGGTGTGTCTGTCCGGGCCCCCAGGGTCTCCACTGACTACCTGCTCACGAGGCTGCTTGGAGCACTGGGCTCCCTCCAGGGTCACCGCCTGGACAGTCTCTCCATCCTGGACCGGGTCAACCACGAGAGCTGGCGTGATGGTGGCCAGCGCCCCGGCTTGAACTTCGGCCACCTGAAGGTACGCATGGGGGGCTCAGCGGGCGCCCTGCTCCCACTCCACCTCTGCTGGGCTTGTGTCTGTAACCGGGGGATCAGGGGCAGGGGCACCCAGGTTTGACCCTCCTGCCAGATCCCCGCAGTGGACAGCCTGGAGTGAGCTCCGTGTGGGAAGGTTTGGAGGCCTCTCCCAGGTTCCGGGGAAGAGAGGCCGTGGCTTATGAGTGACATCTGGCTGCAGGGCGCTGCGCAGAGCCCGCCAGCTGGTGTCAGGCCATTCCGTCCCAACGCCCTTGCCGTCCTGCCCTGTGTCTGTGAATGTTACCAGCCAGGGGATCCCCCTCTGAGTGGAACCACCCCAGTCCCGGCACCACTTCTTTGCCGCTCACTGGGCTGCTGTGTCCTCCAGGGCTCCGTAACCCTTGGGCGCTGAGAAGAGCGAGGGAGGGCAGGGCCAGGGGCTGTGACCTACCCCAAACCCCTAAGGCGGGGAATGGGAAGCTGGTGGGGGCTGCAGAGGCCTGGGGTCTCTGCCCTGAGTGAGCAGTGGTGAGGAGCGTGGCTCCACGCACGGGGGGTGGGGGCTCAAGAGAGAGGTGGCCCATCCTGGGGCAGAAGACGGCTCTGCCACGAGCCCCCCTGTGACCTCAGGCCACTCACTGCCCCTCTCAGGCCTCCAGCCCCACCCCTGAGGGAGTGCCAGCTTCCAGCGCTCCCTTGGGCTCTGATACACAGTGGCCCCCAAGCCCCGCAGTGAACAAGGGCTGATGGGGGCCGGTGGAGGGAGGCGATGTGAGACGCAGCCAGGCAACTGTATAAGAGGAGAGGCACCCCTGGCTGGGGGGCTCAGGAGCAGGGGTGGGGGCACCCGGGGCAGCCAGGTAAGTCCACTTTTGCAGTTTCAGACGTATCCTGGGCCCAGGCATCCTGTGCACACAGATGGGCTGGGACAATGCCACAGAGGAGGGCTTTTTGGGTTGAGCTGCAGGGAATGAGTAGGAGGTCAGTGGTGGGAGGCATGAGAGAAAGGCCTGGAGGGTGGGTAGGAGCCTCAGAATCCACCTAGAGGGGTGCTGGGTGGCTGTCCTGGGGACACCGTGGGGCACCATGGAGGGGAAGCTGGGGTGGGGCCCCGAGGTCCTGCTGAGCTTGGCCAGGGAGTCAAGCGAGGCGCCAGACTGGGGGCAACAGGTGGGAAGGGGCTGGGACTCACATGGGAACAGCAGGGGAGGCAAGAAGCGTGGGGGAGAAGTTCCGGCAGGGCCGGGGTCATCTTTGATGAGGGTGGCAGGCTGTGGGTGGCCAGGGGTGAGGGTGGTGGGAGGGCAGAGTGGGGTGTGTTAGCCTGGGCCTGGGCCAGGCCACACCCCACCAGCCAGGTGAGGTCATGACCCGGCCCTCCCAACCCCCCGCAGACGGTGCTGCTGTGGGCCTCGGTGCTCTTCCCGGCACCGGAGGACTGGGTGGAGCTGCAGGGCTCCGGGTACCGTCTGCTGGTGGTGCTGCTCTGCTGCCTGGCCACCAGGAACCTGCCCCACTTCCTCTACCCCCAGTGGAACCTGCTGCAGGACTCTGGCCTGGACCTCAATGCCCTCTACCAGCGTGTGGAGCGCTTCGCCAGCCAGCCTGAGGCGTTCCTGCGCATCCACGTCACCCACCTGGGCCGCAGCCCCCCGCCGCGCATTGGCAACGGGATCAAGGCGCTCCTGCAGCTGCCCGCCAGCGACCCCACCTACTGGGCCACCGCCTACTTCGATGTCCTGCTGGACAAGGTGGGCGAGGCCTGCTAACGGAGCCTCGGGCAAGCCCAGGGTCACATGAGGGTGGGGACAGAGCCCTGGTCCACTCCCCCAGGGTCAGGAGCCCGAGGAAGGCTGGGGTCAGGTCAGGCCTCCAGAGCATCTGTTGGAGAAAGACATGACATCTGGGGGTCAGATAAGCCATGAATGTCCCCTGCCCACTAGTGGCCCCAGTGGTATCTGGGAACCAGGGCATCATGTCTGAGCCTGCCCCCATTCCCACCAGATTCACCTGCAAATGCACACTTGATGAGTGCTGAGAGCCCCACCTGCCTACTCTAGGGCTTACTCCTCATGAAGGAGTGTGGCCGTTCCTGGGCGTCATGGAGACAGTTTCCAGCTGCATCCTTGGACTCAGGGGTCCCTCGGCCATGTCCCTCAGGACTTTGCATCCTCTGGCTTTGTGTTCGGGGGTGCCTGGCTGCTCTGCCTGTTGTCCCTCCTTGAGCCCCAAGGTTCTGCCAGCTCTGCTAAGCCCTCCCCTCCCCACCCCCACAGAGCCCACTCCCGTTCCTCCCTCTAGGGCCACCCCCATCCTCACCCCAAAGAGCCAACATGGTCTCCTTCCAGGGCATGACTCGTGCTCAGCCCTCAACAAGCACCTCATGGGGCCTCCTCTGTGTCAGCTCCATCCAGGGACACCCGTGTGTGAAGAAGGGCCCCCGGAGGAGGGGACCCCGGGCGGGTCCACCTGTGGGAAGGACTGTTCAGGTGGAGACCCAGAGGCAGGAAGGCCCTGTGGTCAGCAAGCGCAAGTTGTCCCACTCTGTGTCCCAGGCCCTGTGATGGGCTCCCAGATGTCTCTGTGACCCTTCTGTCCCCCACCCTGCCCACAGTTCCAGGTCTTCAACATCCAGGACAAGGACCGGATCTCAGCCATGCAGAGCATCTTCCAGAAGACCAAGGCCCTGGGTGGTGAGGAGAGCTGAGCAGGGCGGCCTAGTCTCTGCCACCCACAGCCTGGCTGCACCACCTCCACAGGAGGCTCCCAGGACATTTGGAGAAGGGAACAGACTTCACTTTGAGGCGGGACCACCTCAGACCAGCCAGGGGATGGCCCTGTGGGATCTGAGGGTGCTGGGCAGCAGGCCTTCTGGAGCAGCTGCCTTGTCTCCCCGGGTGAAGGCTTGGGATGAAGGGGCCGTGTATTTCACGTGATGCGTGTTGACCCATCCCGTGGGATGTCATCAAGGCTCTGAAAACCAAGTGTGCATGAAACCTGGAGCTCGAGAGCTTGTCCCCCCCGCACCGTACGCTGCTCTGTGGTGATGAAATACTGTAGATGGGATCTTGGATCTTGAATAAATTAATGCACTGGATACACGCAATGAAGACGGTGCCTACTGCTTTGTGTATATCTATGTGGAGACGATTTCCCCTGGAAATGCAGAAGTGAAAGAGGCTTGTGTGTAGACAGGCAATTTCACACTTTCTTCATTCTCCGAGAATGATCCTCCTTTCCCAGGCATCCCCACCTTCTAGTCCATAGAGGAAACTGAAGCCGACAGAGGGGATAACCACAGCCCCCACTGCCAGCCCTGTACTGGTCCTGTCTGCCTCCTCCTGTCACAGTGGAGGTGCCCTGTCTCCTGTGTAAGGCAGCCTCTTGTGGCATCTGACGCTAGCTCCTCCATCCAGTCTCTCTGCTCTATTTCCCCACCTCAAATTCTCTCATCAGCCCACTGCAGCCAGCCTGCAGCCCCTTCCCCACCGAGCTGCTCATGCAGAGGGTCCCAGTGACCCCCGTGTGCCCCAGCCCAGCAGATGTTTTCTACTCTCCACCCTCTTTGCTCCTCAGCTTCTGAGCCATAGCCCACACCACGGACTCCTGGGAAGGGACCTGCAATCCCTTAGCAAGTACATGTAGCAGCAACTTCCCCCAACCTCCTCCAGAGGGACCTATGGCCACGTACCAGAGTAACCACACACGGAGGAGAGGAAAGGCCAGGTCCTTGGATGACTGTGGGATTCAGGGCCTGAGTTGACACCAATATAGGAGACACAAAATGCCATTAGAGTGAGGGCTTTGCAGAAGACAGAATCTTGGTCTGCTCTGATTCACAATAGGTACAAAGTGTCCAGGCCCACCCTGTGGTCATTTCCTTGGTGTCTGAGTGAGTATCAGGATGGTCATACTTAGTAGGAGTAAGAGCCATCATGGGAGGAAAGGCCAAAGGGAAGACTTTAAAACCAACTCCACCCCATGGCCATAATGGCCCAGCGTACCGTATCCTGGGTGCAATAACAGAACTTAGCACCGCCCTCAAAGACTTTATGTCACCAGCACCACCTCAGGAAAATCAGATGGATCAAAATGAAATACTATAAAACTCCTAGAAGCGGGAGAAAACCTAGATGACTTTGGGTTTGGCGATGACTTTTTAGATACAACACCAAGAGCACAATCTGCAAAAGGAATAGTTAATATGCTGAACTTCACTGAAATTAAAAACTCTGCTCTGTGAAAGATGATGTTAAGAGAATGAAAAGATAAACCACAGACTGGGAGAAAATATTTGCAAAAGACACAGCTGATAAGGAACTGTTATCCAAAATATACAACATGTAGATTTAGTGCAATTCCTATCAAAATTCCAGCAAGCTCTCGACAAGACGATTCTAAAATTTATATGAGAATTCAAAGGATCTAGGATAGGACGAACAATCTTTAAAGGGGAGAACAAAATTGGAGGACTGGTTCTACTTGCAAGACTTACTATGAAGCTACAATATTTAAGACATGTAGTATTGACATAAGAATAGAGATATATACAAAAATGAAACAGAAGAGAGAGGCCAGAAACAGACCTACACATACAGTCAACTAACAAAGTTGCCAAGTCAATTTAGAGTTTAACAGATGTTGCTGGAATAAGAGGATATCCATATGGATAAAAACAAACCTGGACCCCTATTTCACTTCATGCACAAAATTAATTTGAGGTCGATCATAAACCTAAACATAAAAGCTGACACCATAAAGTTTCTAGAAGAAAACAAAGGAAGATGTTTTCAGGACCTCAAAGTTGGCAAAGATTCTCTAGAGCACAGACCGTAAAAGAAAACACGTGGATAAATAGGACTTCATCAAGATTGAAGATAGATGCTGTTTGAAAGACATGATTAAGAAAATGAATAGGTAAGCCACAGAGTAGGAGAAAATACTCATGACATATGTATCTGACAGTATGCAGACTATGTAAAATAACTGTCACCAGTCAACAAAAACAAGACGAAAATCTAAATAATATGAGCAAAATACTTGAGCTTACACTTCTCAAAAGAAGATACACAAATGGCCAAAAAGCTCAGGAAAAGGTGCTCAACATCGTTAGTCATCAGGGAAATGCAAACTAAAACCAAATTAGATACAATTCCACACCACTAGAAAAAAGACAACACCAAATGTCAGTGAGGATGTGAAGCAACTAGAACTTGCATACACTTCTGGTGAGAATGTAAACTGTTACAACAGCCTCAGAGACTTTTGGGGCAGTGCCTTATAAAGTTAAACCTATACTTAAAGTACGACCCTACAATTCCCTCCTAGTTATTTAACCAAGAGAAATGAAAACACACATCCACACAAAGCCTTGTATAAGAATGTTCATTACAACCTTACTCGTAATAGCCCCAAATTGGAAGTAACCCAGAGGTCCATCAACAGCGGATGAATAAACAAATTATGCTATATCCTACAATGGAACAGCACTCAGCAACAAAGACAAATTATGTTCCCTGAAACAACATGCACGAATGCCAAAAGAGTTAAGTGCAAGAAGCAGACGCGACAGAGAATGTACTGTGTGATTCCATTTACATGAAATCCAGATGCTGCAACACTGACCTGTGGTGACAGGAATCAGATAGTGGAGGGTGGGCATTGACTGGGGGGAGCACAGGATACCTGCCATTGGATGGGTCTTGCACTGGAATTCTCATCTCCGTGTCTGCTTCTGGGGAAACCCAACCACGATAGGGCTGCTCTCAGGATGAAGGTCAAAGTCTTGAAGGTGGTCCACGTGGCCCTGCATGTTCTGGCCCCCCATACTCTCTGGCCTTCTCTGGAAGAGCACCCCACCTTTGCTTTGTGGACTCCAGATCCTCTGGCCCTCTTGGCTCCTGTGCTCATCACAGCTGTGATGTGACAGTGTCTGGGTCATCCCATTAGTGCCCATCTGTTGCAGTGGCCCTGAGCACCGTGGGGTGGATGGCCTCTGGTCTGCTCAGGCCCTATCCCAGTGCACACGACTGTGCCCGGCCCACGCCTGGGTGAGTGACATGGATGGAACCAGGCCAAGCCCTGCCCTTCACAAAGAGGGCTACGTTGGGCTGCAAGTGTCCACCTTGACAAGAAGACCCTGCCTGGCCTTTCTCCTAGGGGGGTTCTTGGGACCAGTGAGGACCTGGAAATGTGGGTGTGGCTATGACTGCCCAAATCATACCTGGTCCTGAGGAGATCAGAGGCTGGCCTTCTCTGAAACTTCCTAGGAAGGAGAGGCTGAGGGAGCCAGTCACGGCAGAAACCCCATGTGAGGGGTGGGAAGTAAGGGATGGGGGTCAGAGGGAGCCAAGTAGAGGAAGAAGAGGAGGCTGGGGCTCAGGGGCCCCCTCAGCTGCACATTTGAAGGCTGAGTGGCCGCAGGGCTGAGGCCCTCCCAGACCTTCAGCACCTGCACTGGCTTGCGTGTCTGTGTGACGCACCCTGGGTCATAATGGGCTCAAGTCCTGACGGTGATTTGGGCTCCTGTGCTCTTGACTTGGGTCATAAGTCAGGCCTGTGGGCTGTGGGTTCCCCTGGAGCGGGTGCGTGAGGGTGTGTTTTGCAGGTGCGAGATCTGGGAGCTGAGCTAGCGGTGACAGGGCCCCTGCACACCCCGCCCACCAGCTCCAGGGAGGCCCCAGGCGAGGATCTGCCCTGTGGGCTTCTGCCAAAGGTGCAGTGAGGGAGCAGGGGTGCCTTTCTGTCAGCCTCTTTCACAGCCCACACCCCACACACCGAGGAGAGATGACCAACTGGTTCTTTTATTGAATATTCCCAGAGGAGGTAACCTGCAAGGGACTGCAGCTAATCTGGAAGGTGCTGTGGATCCTGAGCCCAAATAGCCCATTTCCAGCAAGCTCTACACAGTGGGACAAGGGCCACCTGGGGCTGGGGCTGCTGCCCAGGCCTGCCCTTCCACCCACCTCGCCTGGGCTGGGTCAGCTCCTGTCCTATCCTCGTGCCTGTCCACCTGGCAGAGTCTGTTTGCTCCTGCCTCCCTCCCCAACCCCTCCAGGTGTGCGTGGGACAGGCAGCTGGGTCACAGCTTGTGCCGGGGGCAGCGCTGCAGGGCCTCCCGCAGGGCCCCAGTCACGCGGTCCACGTTCTCCCGGGTGGCGTTGCAGCCCATCAGGCCGATCCGCAGCACCTGGGGGGCAGGGGCGGGGCGCAGACGTCAGCCTCCATCGGGGCCCTGCCTGGCCCTAACTGAGGGCTGGGGGGACCCCCCACCCAGTGTACATGAGAGGAGCAGAGAGCTTCTTCTGGTCACACAGGGAGGGCCCCCAAACCCAGGCCAGAGCCGGCTCTTCTCCCTCTGCCCACAGAGCTAGAGAAGGGAGACCCGGCTGGCGGTCAGTGAAGGCCACTCAGAATCGCCCACTCAGTGGGCACAGCTCGACCTGGGCATGGGGCCTCCAGCCTGGTCTGCTCACTCAGAGGGAAGGAAGGACGTGCTGGGTGGAATTGGAGATGCTGTACCCCACAACCTCACCAAGCTGGGGTTGAAGGGGGCAGGAGGATACACTTTGCCCAGACTCCCCTGGGGTTCAGAGAAGGATTTTTCCCTTCTGACCGCCCCTGCTGTCCTGGGCCCTTCGATGACCGCCGGACCTCGCCCTGGGCCTGGCACATACTGCTGCTCCGTGTGGGCGTGGTGCATCTAGTTTCTGAGCACTCAGAGCGGCAGGCCTCCCTCACCTTTCCCGCTGAGGGCCCAAGGCCGCCTGCGATCTCGATGTCAAAGTGGTCCATGACGTAGTTGGTGATGTCTCTCCAGTCGTAGCCAGCGGGCACGGCCACGGTGGTGATAGTGGGCAGCCGGAGCGCCTGCAGGGTGAGCCCAGCTCAGCCCCCTTCACCTTCACCGGCCAGCCCTTACCTTGGGATCCAGAGGAGTGGGTGGGGGTGGGAGGGTGGGGAGGAAGCGCCCGAGGACATCGAGGTCACCACCCCTGCCCAGCAACCCACAACCATGGGGCAGGGCGTCCAAGACACCAAGGTGACACCATATGTCTGTTCCCCTCTGGCAGGTCACATCCACCCTGGGGCAGAAGGGCTTCAGTTTCCTACTGGAACATTTAGCTGACCCTCCCACCCGTGGGGCTCAGGAGGCCGGTGGGTGTCTTCTAGCTCAGAGATCACCCATTACTACTCAGGGGGAGGCTCTGGGGGAGAGTGGGGGGATCAAACTAAGTGTCCTAAGTTCCCGAGGCCAGGGAGATGTGACCGCCCGCCCCCCAGGACCACAGGAGCTCATGTCCATCCCGACGGGGCTGAGCAGGAGCTCTCCCCTCCCTCCCCCACACCCGCCCCTCCATCAGGGCAGAACTGCCCTCGCTCCTGCGCCCTGCGTCCTGCTCCCCCTGCCCCCCGGCTCCTTACGGGATCCTTCACGAAGAGCCGCAGGCCCAGCTCCTGCAGGCGCCCATGCAGGTATGCCATGGTCTCCCGGTGCTGCCGCCAGCTGTCCTCCAGGCCCTACGTGGGCAGAGGGCACTGGGGCGGGTGCTGATGTGGCACGGCAGAGTGGGGTCCCTCCCTTGGCCGTGGAGAGGGAGAACCTGGCTCGCATCTACAGTGCGGGGCAGCTTCAGGCTGGGGAGAGGCTCCTCTCCTGGCCTGGAGTCTGAGTCCCTCAGGAGCCCCCTTGAGCCCCCAGGTTTGGGGCTCTGGCTTTGTCCTCGGGGCCAGGCCTGGGGCTACCTTGGAGTAGGTGGAAATGGTCTGGGTCTGAAAGAAGAGAAGTGGGGGACCCAGCCAGTTCTTGGAGCCAAGGGGCCCCTGGGGGAGAGGAGGGCACCTGGCCAGAGGTGGGGAGCTGGCCACTGGGAGGGAAGGAGCTTCTGTGCCAGACGGGGCTGGGAGCCAAATCAGAACTGAGGCTCAGGCAGGTGGCTCTAGGCCCCGCTCTTCCCTTGGGGCCACACTGTCATCCCAGGGGAGGGTGGTCAGAGGAAGGGAGAGGGAAGAGAGGAGGGAGGGCAAGGGGGGTGGGGAGGTCATCTCCATTCCCTCAGGGCCAGCTCCTCCAACCGTCAGCCTCACCCCTGCCCAGCCACAGCTCTGATGGTCACCCCAGGCCCTGTCTGATTGACCACACGCATCCCCCTCCCTTCCCTACACAGCTCACACCCCAGGGCCCATTTGCACAGCCCCTCCCTGTGAGCCCGCAGCTCCTTGCCCATGTGCTCTCTGGCACACGGCCCTGGCATGGGTGCTGGTGACCGTCCAGCTCACAGCACACCTCGGCTCTAGCCAGCCCTGGGGCAGTGGCTTGGTGAGCAGACGCAGGAGGGCAAATGCGGCCAGCACAGCACTACAGTCTCCCAGGGAGGCTGCCACACCCAGGCTTGCTTCCTGGCCTCTGGGCTGGTGGCTAGCAGTGGCCCCTGGGGGACTTCAAGACGAAGAAGGCAGGCCATGCTGCCGGCCGTGTTTCCTGTCCTGTGTTCTGCAGAGCCAACCTGGCCTGGGGCCACGCTTGGCCTTCTGTGTCCCGAGAGTGTGGACATTGCACTGGGCGAAGCCACCCTGGTCACACCTGGCTGTCCCGCTCCGCTCCTGCCCCCACTCTGGGAGCCGGATGTGGCTGCAGGAAACCGCCAAGCCTGGACTCACTTTATACTCTTGACCAGCTACCTCTGGCTGCCCCACACTCCCCGGCCCCTTCACCCCACCCTCTCCTCTTCATACTTCCCCTCTCTCCTAAAACCCCCTCAGGCTCGGCTAGACCCTCACTGAGTGCTTCACCAAGCAACTGAGGGGTCAGAAGACAGTGCACACCTGCCCCATCACAGCATCTGTCCCGGGGCCCTGTCCTCCTGGGGCCCCTCAGCCAGCAACCAGCAATGCCCCTTCTCTCTGCTATACCACCGACTTTTCCTTCTCTGCAGGCCAGGCCCACGAGGGTGGGGGGATGGGGCTCTATTGGGGTGACTGCACCTGCCACGTCCCTGCCCCAGGCTGCTGCTGCTCTCGGCCCCCTCCCTCCCCTCACCTGTTCCACTATGAGGGCCAGGCTCTCCCGCAGGGTGTACAAGCCGGTGATGGGGGTGGTGTGATGGTATCTGGAAGACAGGAGGGGGCTCGGTCCAGCGTCACTGGGTGGGGGACAGGGCAGTAGCTCGGTCTATCCCAGCCCCACTAGGGTCGGGCTCTCTGACGACGGGGCTAGCTCCCTTCCCAGGGGAGCGATGTCCAGTTTGGGAATTACAGACTCAGCTGGAAGGGCAGCTAGATCCGGAGAGAGCAAGGCTCAGAGTGGAGGCACTGGCCGGATCGCAGTGGAAGGCTAACGGGGGCAGACTTGGTGCTGGTTCCCATCTCCCCGCTGAGGCCCCTGTAGCCCCAGTGGACCATGAAGCCCACACTGAACCTACTGTGCCCACTGGGTAGGGTACTATTCCTGGTGTCCCTCTCCCCATGTGTGACATAAGGGGTCTTGGGTTATAGCCAAAGCCACCCCACAGAGAGCCCCTAGTTCACTATCCCCTTTTGAGAGATGGGTAAACTGAGGCCCAGGGGTGGGAAGATGTGACAGTGCCAAGTCCAAAGTGCCTGAAGGTGCGCTGGGACTTCTGGGAGGAGAGGGCCCCGCGGACAGGGCTGTGGGGCCATGTTACTGGACCTGAGCCCCCAGGCCAGGGAGGAATGAGGAGACTGGGAGGAGCTTCGATGGCCTGGCTCAGGTGAATCCCGGGGCTCCAGCTGGGGTGTGGGGGCCTGAGGGGGGCTCAGAACCCAGTGTGTGAAACTCATGAGAGGCCGGGGGTAGCAAGAGGTCACGGCCCTTCCCCCATGCCCCTCAGCCACCCCCAACCCACCGCTAGCCCTACGGCCCTCACATCCTGGGCTTGTCATCGCAGCCCCAGAAGTTGGCCAGCCACTTGATGTCCAGGTAGAAGGAGACGGGCTTCGTCTTCCGGGTGTAGATCTTGTTTCTGGGGAAGAAGAACTGGGCTGAGCGCCTGCTCATCCAGGCTGGAGCGCCTGTGGGCCTGTTTTGTCAGGTGCTCCTGTTTCAAAGAAGTGAGCCAGAGGGGTGGGGACTCCGGGGCCCCTGTGTTTATGTTCAGGGGCTGGTGTGGGCCCTCAGACTGACCAGCCCTGCTGGCCCTTGGGCCCAGCCTGTGCCTCTGCCACGTGCGTGTGACCCTGTCATGTGGGGACCCCGGCTGGTCTTTCCCCCTCCCCAGGCCCCTCCCATGGAGTTGTCCTGCCTCTTTCCTGAGGTCACCAAAAAGTGACCAGTCACTTAAAGACAGGAGGGTCTGCTGCGTTGGTGAGTCCAACCCACCAAAATGATAGGGGGAAACTAAGGCTTAGGGCCTCGGGGTGAGGCCTCACCTCTCCTGGAGGCTACCACACCCTTGAATATAAGCAGTGAAGCTGGGGCGTAACTGAGGTGGCTCTCAGGTGACCCTACTTCCCCAGGCTGGGTGACCCCAGGCTCCCCTGGCTGTCTTCTCCCCTGCTCACCTGGCCTCTCTTGCTTGGCTCCCCACTCCCTGCACCCTGGTGGGCTGGGGCCTCAGCGGGGACCCGGGGTCCTCTGCGCTCAAGACCTGGACACTGCCGGCTGGTCTCAAAACTTTAAATACATCTGTTCTCCATCAACTCCAGACTGACATGTCCAGCCCGGGCCTCTCCTTGACTCCGGACTCAGACCCAGCTGCCTCCTTGACCCTCCCACAGGCATCTCAGGCTTCCCACGTCCACAGAGGATTCCTGATCTCACCCCAAATTGTCTCTGTTCTCGTAAATGGCACCACCTGTCACAGGGTGTAGTTGATGGTAGTGGCCTGCTGAGGCTGGCCCTGCATCCCCTCCCCCACCCCCTCCAGGCCTGGCTCAGGGTCTAGAAACTGGGGACATGGGAGTGTGGGGACTGCAGCAGGATGAAGGTGGCCTGTGTCACCCCATGGAGTAGCTCCTTTATCAGCACCTAGACGCTGACCTGGGGTGGAGAGAGCAGGGGGCTGGCACTGTCCCCAGTCCTTGCTGGCTCACTCCTTGACTTGAAGCCAGGAATTTCCAGAATGTGAAGCCCTGCGTCCCACACACAAGCCCAGGTTCTCACGAAGAGCATCTTCTGGAGGCCAGCCTGGCCAGGCCACTCCCCCCACACACATGGCCCTCACTGTGCCCCTGTGAAGCCAGAGCTTGGGCGTACCTGTCCAAGGCGGGCACCTGTCCAGGGTAGGTGGTGAGCATTCCAGAGGCATCTCTGAGGAGCCCTTCCCTCCCTCCTAATCCGCCTTGCTGCATGTCCAGCCCAGGGTGGGGGCCAGTGCCCAGGGTCACTCACTTGGCCTTGTCACTGAAGGAGAGGAGCGAGGTGCCCGGAGGGGCGTTCAGGACCTTCTGGGAGCCCGAGTACAAGACATCGATGCCTGTGGAGGGAAGTTGCACGTGCTCACGGGGGCGGAGTGCCACGCAGGGGCAGGATTATTCCAGTGGGGGGCACCTAGGCCAGGCCCCGGTCTATGGACTCCACTAGTGATACTTGGCGGCCAGGAGGGTTAAAGTGGGTAGGGCATCCTGGGTTCGAGTCTTGCACTGCTGCATTGCAGCCTGGGAGCTCAGGCTCAAGCCTCTTAGCACAGCTTCTCCCTCATGGCAGAGGGCAGCCAGCCCGGGAGGTGCAGTGTGGACACCCTAGGGACAGCCTGCCACTCCGCACAGCATCCCCAGGACCCCTCTCTGGGCCCTTCCTTTCAGAGCAGTGGTCTGAGCGTCAGCTCAGAAAGCTCTCCCCTCACTGCACTGGAGATAGGGGACTATGGAAGACTTCTTGGGGTGGCCTGCAAGGCGACCTTCACAACGATGCCCACCACTGTGTGACAGGCTGGTGGGGTGTGGAGCAGATGGAAACTGAGGCCCAGCTGGGACCAGAGGCAGCCCAGCCCCCTGCACCTGATTGACAGGGGCCCCGGCCCTTCTTCTGCCCGTCCTGGTCCTGCAGAGGCTCTGAGACCTCTCCAAATCTACCCCTGGAGATGCTCCTCCCTCCCGCCTGCCCCTGACACCCGGCCTGACAGCCCAGCAGAAACACCGGCTGTTGATTAACTAATCAACATGGAGCCTGTCCTGCCCCAGGGAGGACCTGGCTCTTCTGGGCCTTGTGGAGACAGGGTCCTAACCCGACATGTGGGCTGGTGTTGGACTTGCAGGCAGTGTCAGACGAAACCTCTCTGTCGGGGGCCTTCTGCACCCTCAGGGCCCCTGGGGTGAGCAGTGGACTGGCTGGGGCTGTGGGGGGCACGCCCTTACCTTGCTGATCCATGTAGATGGGGACCGCGCCCAGAGAGGCCACCGAGTCCACCAGGAGCAGGCACTTGTACCTGGGGGGAGGGGCAGCAGAGAGAAGCAGGAGGGGGCTTCAGACTCTGCAGGGATGAGGTTTCTGGAGGGGCCTTGAGAACCTGTAGAAGGCTGGCACGGAAGCGGGGGAGCCTTCTGTCTCCCACTTGGTGCCTCCTCCTGGACCCTCAGAGCCTCAGGACCAGCTTTCTGGTTCTAGAACCAGGGCAAGCAGCAGGGCAGACCAGGCGTCAACACAGGGACCTCGAGGGGTGTCAAAGTCTGGGCCAGCCGGGCCACAGAACCCCACATGAAGGTCAGCCCAGGCAGCCTGTAGTCCCGCGGGCCGGCTGGGGGCTCTGCGAGCTCAGGCCCGAGGGCCTGTGTGGGATCCAGGGAGCAGGGCCACACAGAGCTGGGCCTCCTCCTGCCAACAGCCACTCCACCCAGCCTGCTGGCCAGAAGTCCAGAGCCCAGGGAAGACAGAGTCCAGAAACAGTCTGAGCCGAGAGCTTTGACTCTCCTCTGCCTCCATGTTTTCTTAGAAAAAAGGCACAAAGAGTATCCCACACTGGCACAGAGGGCAGGCTGTTCCCGTGGAAGCCGTAGCCCAGATGACATTTGCGAGCTTGATTCACTGGACAAGGATCTCACAGGCTGGACTCCGGCAGGCAAACTACCCCAGCTGGGTCCCCTGTGGTGGACGGTGGCCCTGCCAGGATGATCCTGCCTGGCTGAAGACTTTCTCTCCTTCCGTCCTGCGGTCAGCTCTCCAGAGCAGGACTCACAGGAGGAAATCCCACCCGACCTCACCCAAGGCCCTGTGTGTTCCGTGTGGGGGCAAGGAGGCTAGTGGAGGCAAGTAGAGGGCAGGAGGCCGCTTTGGGGCTCTGGGGATCTTGAGGCGAGGTGGGGGCAGGCCCTGGGACCTGGACAGCAGGATCAGCACTGAGACCTCCCCAGCTGTGGGGACTGGAGGCCAGTGGGCACTGTGGGGGCACTCAGCCACAGAGCACCTGATCCTGCTCTCAGATGGGAGGAGCCCCCCAGACTCAGCCCAGAGCAATGAGCACCCTGAGAGGTGCCTGCACCCCATGCCGTGTGACAGAGGCTGGGGGGTGAGAAGGGTGGGATGGGGAGCTGGGTCTCACTTGCTACCTCCTGGGAGGGAGGGACCTGCCAGCACCACCACCCCACGCCCAGCCCACCCCCAGCACTGCCACCCTGGGACAGGCTCACCTGTGGCAGAGCCTCCCATAGCCATCGAGGGGCTGCAGCACACCGCTGGATGACTCCCCCTGGGTCAGGAACAGCAACACTGGCTTGTGCTGGACCAGGCCCTGAGGGGGACAGAGGTGACAGCTGTGGCAGAGCCAGTGGAGGGAGGGGGCTGGCCAGCCCATCCTTGAAGGACTTTTCCTGGTGAGGGCAGGATCTCTCCCAAACACCCCTCCCTCCCCACTGCCGGTGCAGATCTGGCAGCTGGAGCTGGTGGTGCCACACCCCTTCTTGGTCTGAGTGTGTGCTGAGGGGGAGCCCGGGCACCTTGGCTCTGGGAGGAGGGCTTGTTCCAGGAAGAGAAGGACTTTCTCCCAGAGACCAAGGAAGAGTGGCCCCAGCCTCCCATCCGGTCCTATTGAGACCGCCATGAGGTCAGCTGTGTCCCCGGGGTCTGACCTCGCCTGAAGGGGAGAGGCTGGCACCCCAAGTGTCAGGGAATGTCCTGCTTGCCACCTCCTTCCTCCAGCCCCTCTGGCCCTGCCCAGAGGACTAGGTCCCAGACTCAGTTTCCCTGCCAGACAGAACCCTCACAGACTTCCCACCTGCTCCCACATATTAGAATGCTCCTCCTGTGCCTGGTCACCTGGTGCTGGGAAGAGCTGAGGCCCAGCCGTGGACCCCAACCTCGCAGCCCTGAGCCCACCCTGCTGGCTGGCTCCCTCCCCTCCCTGGGGCTGCACACCCCACTGTACCTCTTCCACCTCCTGCAGCGTGTGGTGGCCTCCCAGCTCCTTGATCATCAGGTGCACGCGGGCTCCTGGGAACAGGGGCAGAGTGAGCGGTGAGCTGCCCAGCAGAAACACACACACAGCAGGGGCCAGTGTTGGGGACCACTGGCCTGAGCAGGCAGTGCTCACCCCCGTCCTGTGAGGATGGGGACCTGCCCACCCCAGCCCCTGGCCATTGTACAGAAGAGGAAGGTGGGGTGTGCTCAGTGAGGTGCTCTTGGTGAACTGAGGCTTCTGGGGTGCTCTGGACGGGAGCAGGTCAGGCTCAGCTCGCTGTCCCTTCCTCAGACCGCCTTCCCTGAGCCCAGCCAGGCAGAGGCTGTCCCGGGGTCCTTTGCAGCACCATTCACAAGGGAAATAAATGAGCATTTGTGCAAGGCCACTTGGACCAGTGCCTTCTCAGCAGAGGGTCGCTCCCGAGGGGCCCACCACATTTGATGAATGACTGAATGAAGGAATGAACAGATGAATGAATGGAAAGAAATGAAAGGATGAGTAAGGGCATTTGCCCTCTTTGGGGACTGGGGGTCCAGGACAGCAGGCCCTGGTCCTGCTTCCTCTCTCAGACCCCCACATCCTCGTGCACAGCCGGCGTCCAGAGTTGCATGTAGGAGAGGAGGAGACCCCAAGACTGTCCATGCCTCAGGGGAAAGCCCGAGGCCGGGCTGTGGGGTGGGAATCAGGGAGGGGCTTGCCCGGACCTCGCAGTTGGCAGTCAGAGCCACTGGAGCGTGTGTGCCCGAGGTCCACTTGGGGCCCTGCCTTCCGTCTGCACACTGGTTTTCAAGAGGACCGGGTGAGGGCCTCAACCCTCTTGGGCCATCGGGGGTTGTCCATTAACCAGGACCGAGTGTGGCCATGTGTGGAGCTGACCGTGCAGGAGCTGCGAGACGTTTCCAAATGCCACAATCAATCATTAAACCCAGTGCACACGCCTGCTTTTGATCCGTGTCTCTCTCCTTAGAACATTTTACTCCGGAAATGAAAATCTTGTCTATACCTCCATATTCTGTGCTACAGAAAGAACGCTGTTTCTGAGATTTTGAGGGGGGATTTCAGCCTCTGAAACCCTGTCTCATCAAAGAAGATCAGAGGCGACAACTGGGGACCCTGGAGAGCTGCGGGAGCTTTAGGGGTTTGTGTTGAGATCAGAGGATTCCCTGCAGTGCCTCCCCCCATGTGCTCAGAAACAGCTGACCCCAAACTCTGGGAGACAGGGGATGGGGGCACCACGAGCACCCCGACACCTACTTGGAGGAGGCAGCAGGCTGGTAGGGAGGTGGATGCACGAAGGGACAACAAAGGGGCTAAGGTCCACCTAGGGAGGGGCCAAGGTTGGTGCCTGGAGGGTTGGAGGGGCTGCCAGGCTTCATGCGAGAGGCGAGACGCCTTCGGGAAGGATGGAGCGAGGGGCCACACCTCACCATCTGCCCTGCCTCTTACCGATGCGCTCCCCGATGTCCGCGGCCCGCTGCCCCCAGATGCCGTTGACCCCGACCAGGAAGGAGTCCCCCGGCTCCAGGAGATTGAACAAGGCGGCCTCCAGGGCGCAATGCCCAGAGCCGCTGATGGCCAGCGTGAGGGGGTTCCTGGTCTGGAACACGTACTGGATGCCTTGCTTGATCTCGTCCATTATCTGGGGGCAGTGGGCATGCAGGTCAGACCTCGTCTTCAGAGTGAGCCTCAGGGGACTGCCCACCGCCCTCTAAATGACCTACCTGGTGCATCTCCTTGTGCATGTGCCCGATCACCTGCAGCCCCCCGGCTGCCCGGACGCGCGGAGCCAAGTTAGCGGGGCCGGGCCCAAGCAGGAGCCGGCTGGGGATGGACAGGGGCTTGCGCAGGGCCTCTGGCGGGCCCACCAGCAGCTGGTGGGAGGCCATGGTCCGCACCCAACCTGCCGCCTGGGGCCCCAGGGCCACACTGGCCACTGCCAGCACCCGGAGCATTTCCCAGCTGGCCCCGTGCTGGACAGTGGTACACGTGTGGGCACAGGCAGGCGTCCAGAGGTAAGGCCTGATCGATGTGCTCCTGCTACAAGGCAGCCTTTCGTTGTTTGTCGTTGTTACCTGACCCCTTATCCATGCTTAGCCTGCATGTCGGGGGCCTGACAGCCAGGGTGTTGAACCTTCAGCTGGGGGAGGAGGAGACTTCAGAGTCCAATCAATGAAAAACAGTGTGGTGAGCTGCCCCTCAGCCCCTCCCCGCTCCTCTCAGCTGTCCCGGGAGGATGCCCAGCCCAGTGCATTCTGCTGGGTTCAGGAGGGTTTTTTCTCTGGATTCCAGAGTTTTGCTTAATGGACCAGAGAGCAAATATTTCAGACTTGGCAGGCCTTACAGGCTTATTGCAACTACTCAACCCTGTTGTTGTGGTGCAAAAGCAGCTACAATGGTGTGGCCATTTGCTAATAAAGCTTTATTCATAAAAGAAGTGGTGGGCCAGATTTGGCCCATGGGCCATAGTTTGCTGACCCTGGCTTAGCTGATGGAGAGGCTCAATTTAGAAAATATATATGCCCTGTGTGTATAGACACGCACTCCCACGCACACAGGTGCACACACCAAGGACATGCTCATTCCTGATTCTTTTGGAAATAAGTATTTTCTCTGCCACTTCATGCCCGAGGTCCCTGAGGTTTGGCCTTCACAAGTGTAACCAAAGGGTGCTCGCTTGGGGAGCCTCCTCTGCTTGCTGAGTCAACAGGTGGGTGTCCTGGGAAATCAAAGCAGCCCCTGCACCCCTGGGGACCAGGTGAAGGAGGCTGTGGACCGGAGCTCTCTGAGCAGCTTAGAAACTTCTCAGCTGTTCTCCAGGAGCCTGCCTGGAGCATGCGGGGACTTCCTGCCCTGTGTCAGGGCTGGCGCCCTGGCCTTAGTAACCCGGGAAGCGTTAGGACTTCCGCACAGGAGCCTTCACAGTGACCAAAGAGACGGTACCCCTGACCTCTGGCGCCTGACCTCTCTCCCATGGGGACTTGCTCCCCAGCTCAGCAGAGCCCCTCCATTCAGCACTCATTGCTGGGGCTGGGGTTTGTCTGGCATCCTGGGGGTGTGGGGACCCCACGAGCTTTAGCCAAATTGGACAGTTGTGGCCTGAGCACCTGAGGACCTTCACAGCCCTGCAGGGGTGGTGGCGCTCTGTGCATCTGGTGAGTGAAGACATTGGCAGAGGGAACAAGCCTTACATTCTGGGCAGAGGGCAACCAGGGCAGCTCTGTGCCCCAGTCCTGGGCCCCGGGGAAGGTGACCAGGACGTGGTCCCTGGCACAGGCATGCCAAGATGCTCCTTAGCCTACCTAGCTTTCCCCGGCACAGGGAGGCCCGGTGTGAGCATCTGCCTCCCACCTCCTCCCTCCCTCCCTCCCTCCCTCCTTCCTTCCTTCCTTCCTCCCTTCTTTTTCCTTCCTTCCTTTCTGCCTTCCTTTCTTCTTTCCTTCTTTTCTCCCTCTTCCCCTCCCTCCTCCATCTTTCCTCCCTCCTCCCCCCTTCTCGCTCCTTTCGCCTCCTTCTCCCCACTCTCCCCTCTCTGCTTCCTTACCCAACACTCACTCTGGACCAGGCCCCAGTCTGGCTGCCCCCACTGATGCAGTGTCAGCAAGAAGCAGAAGCCCTCTCAGGCAGCAGGCAGGTGGGGGAGCAGGGGAGGGCAGAGGAGGCTCAGGGTCTGCAACAGCCTCCTGGGAGCTGAGAGGAGAGGCCGAAAGGGGCTGAGAGCCTGGAGGAGGCGAGAACCCCAGGGGGCTGCCAGGAAAAGGTCTAGGGGAAGTGGGGGTCATGGGAGCTGAGCCTTGGAGAGTGGAGTGGCGTGCCCACTGGAGGGTCGGGTGGGGTGGTGAGGGCCTGCCAGGCCCAGGGAACTGCAGGGGCAGGGGCACAAAGGCAAGAGGTCTGCACATCCTTGAGGCCTGTGTGAGGAGGGCCTGTGCAGACTCCAGACAGAGCTGGCGGCCTCAGGCACTGCCCCACCGTGTCATCTGGGGCCTAGTGCCGTCTGGGCAGCACGGGGCCTCCAGAGTCAGCATTGGTGGTGACCTGTGTTAAAAAAGAGACAACAGGCCCAAAATGGATTCACTTGTGCTAAACCCCACGTCACGGAATCAAGACTTCATACCTAACTTAATGATGGTTTCAACCTCTCCCAGGAGTGGAGTCTTAAATCCAGGAGTCACCAGGTTAGCACTGGTGAGGTCATCTGCCAGATAGACCCCTGCCATCCCCTAAAGGGAGGTGACCTTGCCACTAACAACCCACTCTTTGCTAGAACTTCTTCGTCCCGCTCCCTTCTGCCTATGAAAGTCTTTCATTTTGTCCAGCTGCTCGCAGCTCCTTTCCATCTGCTGGATGGGGTGCCGCCTGATTCAGGATTGCTGGGTAAAGCCAATAGGATCTTTAAAACTTACTCAATTGAATTTTGTTTTTTTAATACCTGCCACAGCCCCCAGTAAACCTTTCCTCTTCCCTGAGCGGCTCTTAGTCCTGTGGCTTTGCCCTAGGCTGGGGGCGACACACCCCACCCTCCCCAAGGGATGGCACACCCCGCTCCCAGCTCGGCTCTGGCCCCAGCCTTCTTGTCTGCAGCTCCACTGGTGTGGGCTCTTTCCCTCAGGGGCCCACCTTCCCTCCCACCTGGGGAGCTGCACACCTGGACCAGCTCTCACGACCACCCCCAGGCACACTCTCCACTTCACTCCAGTCTAACCAATGCTTCTGAGCCTTTGCACGTGCTGTTCCTCTGCCTCAAATGCTTGTCCCTTTTTTTGCTCAGTCCCTCTTGCTCTTCTCTCAGAGCTGGCCTAGCCTCTCATCCAGGGAGTCACCTCAACTGTCCGCATGTCCTTGGACGCCCTTCTGTCATGCGACATGCCACACGGGTCACACTGTCTGTTTACGGTCTGTACCCTCGTCGGGTGGGACCCCCGTTCATGCAGTGCTGAGTGCTGTGTGGCAGGTGGGAGGGCAAGAGAAGCCTGGGCCCAGGGCTGGCAGACTGGTCCTGGCAGTGTAGCCCAGGGAAACCAGATGTGTGGGCTTTGTTCCCAAACAGAGTGGTGTCCTGTGTTAACATGACATGGGGGAGATGTTGCAACTGGAGGGAGGCGTTTCCTCAGGCCACAAGCCGATTGGGAGCTGCAGAGCCACTGTCGACAGTAAACAGCCAGGCAGGTAACCGATCTCTGTCTCCCAGGAGGCCCGGAGATAAGGGCCACCTGGCCAGGTGGGCCAGGCAGTTCCCAGGGCCCACTGGGAGCAGCGTCTCGTAGCCGTGTGAGGATCTGCCAGCCCACCCCACCTTGGCTTGCCAGGGCCCTGGGCCAGCAGCCATGGGGGCCTGGGGGGCTGTGAAGTGCAGACCAGGACCTGGAGCCCACCTTGTCTCCCCCTTCCCCACAGGCAGCTCCCCCAGGCCCAGCTCCCCATGGACCTGGGGGTGTCTTAGTTCTCCAGAGGGACTCAGTGGTAGAACCCGCGGGCCACCGCCTGCCACACCATTCGACAAACCAAGTCTGTTTTCTAAATTTAACTTCTGGTTTTTCATAATTGATAGGAAAAGCGCAAACGATCGCTTTTGCCCAAGGGTCTGGAACCTGCCGCCCTGCAGAGCGCTGTTGTGAAGGCAGGGTGTGTGCCATTGGCTCCCTCGGTGCTCTGGGCAGACAACCACCTCACCTGCTGGTACCGCAGCCCTTCTCGCCCCTTCTGCCAAGTGCCTGTTCCTGCTGGGCGTCTACACGTGTGCTCTGTTTTAAATCTAAGGCTAAAGCCAGCCTGTCATGACGCCCGGGCTGGAGGAGGCCATCTTTTCACACACAGGTCGCCAGGTCCCAGATGGAGAGGCACTGGCCTGAATCCCGCAGCCTCAGTCGGAGGGCAGGACCCCCTGTGGCTGCCTGGTGTGAAATGCAGTTTTGCCTCAGGGGGTGCTCCAGGCCCAAGGCACCCGTCCAGGTCATGGTCTGAGTGGGTGAGGGCCGTGTGGAACCTGTCCCACTGAGTGGCCCCTGCTGGGACACCGTGTCCTTGGGTATTTATTTAGCTGTGAGGTAAGAGGTACCACAAGGCCGATTTTCAGGACACCATCTATTAACAACTGCCCCTCCCCCCTGCTGAGCTAGGTGCTGCTTCCTTGGGGTGCAGGGCGCCCCGGGGCTCAGGACACAAAGTATGAAATGCCTGCACTCATGCATAGTCAGGTGCAGAGGCGCAGCGGTGAAGAAGGCACAGCCCAGCTCTGCTCGGGGAACACAGGGCCGAGTGGATCCCAGGACCGCTGTCACAGGTACGGCTCACGCACTTTGTCACCCCAATGATAATGGTGGCTGGCAAAGTCGGGGACAGCTACTTCTCCCCTGCTCACTCCTGCCTGGTCCCTGGCACCAAGCAGGCAGCAGGCAGGAGGGGGACCAGCCCCTGGCCCGGCGTGTGACCCATGACCGAGCAGTCACAATAGTGCTCTCCAGGAACTGAGCAGCCCCGCAAGAGTGACGTGCATTCCTGGAGCTCCCCAGTGCTCGCTCCGTGTGTCGTGATTCTCAGGGCCTCTTGGGGTGCTCTGCCCGTTCCCATTTGGGGTCTCTGGGGTGCTGTGTCGTTCATAATGTGACAGTCGTGAGAAACCAGAGAGGATGTGGGCTGTGCCGATGGTCCCCGCGCAGCGTCACAGAGCCTCGTACTGCCCCTTGGGCGGGATCTTTGGCCAGACGTATCTGAAGCTCCATTCCACTCCTGCGGCCTTGGGGCGCAGCTGGGCACCGACTTGGCCAAATTTACCAAGAAGTGAAGAGATACGTTTGAGCAGCTTTCATAATTTCATGTTTGGGGGTATTTTTCGCTGACATTTGGACTTAAAATACTGCTTTTAACACAGCAGAACCTGGTCCAGGATCGCCCAGGGCACCCCACCCTCTCACACTGCAAAACCCAGTGAAGTGGTTGGTCGCATTTCCCATCCATGTGTCCCAACATGCTGGCTTCACAAATGTAGAACTAAGAAACCCAGGTTTTACTGTGAGTCGGAATTGGATAGATTTAGCATCAACTAACTTCAATTTAAAATTCAGCATGTGGGGCCGGCCCCGTGGTTTAGCGGTTAAGTGCGCGCGCTCCGCTGCTGGCGGCCCGGGTTCAGATATCCCAGACGCGCACGGACGCACCACTTGTCAGGCGATGCTGTGGCGGCGTCCCACATAAAGTGGAGGAAGATGGACGTGGATGTTAGCTCAGGGCCGGTCTTCCTCAGCAAAAAGAAGAGGGTTGGCATGGATGTTAGCTCAGGACTGATCTTCCTCACAAAATAAATAAATAAATAAAAAATAAAATAAAATTCGGCATGAGGATGGTCAAACCCCAGGACACAGGTTTTCTGGAAAAGTTTGATGCGCACGCCTGATGTCCCCACCCTCATCACTCAGGGGTCACTAACACTGAACTCTCTCTGACCCTTGTCCTATAAACTAGAAGTTGTGTTTTGAATGCGTGCTGAAAGGTGAAAGGTCACCCCGCCCTGGAGAGTTCTCCATGTTAGGGGTCCCTGGGGCTATTGACTTCTCTTGAGGTGGAGGCCTGGGGCCACCTCCCTCCTCTCATCTCAGAGGGTTGATCCTATGTCCTCAGGGACTGCACTGCGATTAGGCCTGCAGCCTCCTTACCTAGGGCCCTGCGCTTTTCTGAGCACCCGGCTATCCCAGGTCGCCTTCCCATTCTCTTCTGTCTGTACTTCCAGGGCTGCCCATGGGCCAAGGGCACTGTACCTACTGAGGCCGGGAAGCAAAGGGGTGTCTGGGCCCCATGGCAACCTGGGTTCAAAGGGAGGCCGCAGACTATCCCGTCTAGGCCCTGATTCTCCCCAGTGCACTGCCCACTCCTCCTACTGTCCCCAGCCAGCCTGAGGGTGCCGGGGCGAGGAGGGGTATGCATCGGGGTACCTCTGAATGAGGCCTCCCCGGAGACTGGGCACAGCCCCTAAACTCTGGAAGGCCTTGGGAGTCAGAATTTCAGGCTGAAGTGAGTTTTCCTCAGTGTTGAGTGGGGGTGAGGGTGGGAAGGCAGGGATGGAGTCCCACACCCCCCTCCCGGAGTCCACTCTGGGTTCCCAGCAGAGAGAAATCCCCCCGGCCCCGTCCTCAGGACTCCAGGGGGGCCCCACCACAGGGGCTGTGAGCAGACTCCAAGTGGGGCCAGGAGAGGCGGGGCTGGCCTCCTTCCTGGAGACGGCAGCCCAGAGCGGGGCATCTAGAGTCACCTCAGCCATGTGGCCTGGGCAGTTGCCCTGCTTGGACCCTGTGTCCTTGTCCGTAAAGTGGGGACGTGCATGTGCGCATCAAGGGCCGTGGTGACCAGGGGAGACCGGGGCTGACAGGCACGCAGGTGCCGTGGTGCCAGGGAAACAGGCACCATCCACACAGATCTCAGGGGTTTCTGGGTGTTATGGGTTGGATGGTACCCCCCAAAATATATACTCTAGTCCTAACCCCTGGCATCTGTGAATGTGACATTATGAAAGGGACGTTGCAGACATGATCAAGTTAAGATGAGGTCACACTGGAGGAGGGTGGGCCCCAATCCAATGACTGGCGTCCTTCTAAGGAGAGGGAAATCTGGACAGAGACACACAGGAGAGGCCATGTCATGACAGAGGCAGAGAGTAGAGTGGTGCGGCCACAAGCCAAGGATGCCGGCCACCACCAGAAGCTGGAAGAGGCAGGCAGGATCCTCCCCTAGAGGCTTCGGAGGAGCCTGGCCCTGCCCACTCCTTGATTTTGGAATTCTGGCCTCCAGAACTGAGAGAGAATAAACTTCCATTGTGTTTAAGCCTCCCAGTTTGTGGTCATTCGTGCCCACAGCCCCGGGACACTAATCCGTCAGGGAACTCCTGACACCTGGGAGTCACTACGTGTTTTGTCCTCACACCTGTAAGTGGGAGGGGGCTGCTGGCCGCTGTGCTCACAGCCAGGCGCCCCAGCTACCGGCTGCCAGCCGTGCCAGGCCCACGCCCGGTCGCCCTCTTTCTTCAGGGTCCTCCAGCTCCATTTTGGTCCCACCACCTGGCAGATGGCCCCTGTGAGGGTCCACTGGCGTTTCTCCCACAACCTCCCACTGTTTTTTCCATTCTGACACCCCCAAAGATTTTTGAAACTTAGATTCAGCACAGAAGTGGAAGCAGTTCTCTGACTACACCCAAGGTTAGACCACAGGATGCTGCATCTCTCAGCCTGGTTGGCGGAGGCTGTGGAAGCGCGTAGAAACGCAGCCAAGTGCCCCGCCAAGGGCACCTCCATCCCTGCGGGCCGCCATACCCAGCTGTGCCTCAGAAACACATCCCAGCTCCTGTGGAAAGAGGTTTAGAAACACCCTCGTGGCTGCGAGGACTTGGCCCATGTCCCCTAGACTCTTGTCTTGCTCCTGCGGCCCTCCTGTGTCTGACCCGCGGTGAGCGCTTCATAAACATCTGTTTCTCTAAACTCAGTTGTTTTAGAGGCCAGGTGTGGACGCTGTCCAGGGAATGGGGTGGTCTGAGAGCATCAGATTCTTCTTGGGGCACAGACATAACATGTGAGAAGACACTGCAAACCATTGCTGTGAACCCGCTGAGTGAGATGCTGGTGAAGACGCGGTGGGCTCTGCTGGTCTCAGGAATTTTCCCAGGAAAGTAATTCAATGTCTACTTGAGATCCACTTTTGTTAATGACATTTTTTTAAATATAACAGTCATATGTGCTCACTGTAGATAATTTTGAAAAAGACTAAAATAAATTAGAAAAAATTAAATGCCTGGAAAGGCTCTATTTACACTAGGCCACACGTATAAAGGGAGAGGGTCACGTTCTCACGTTCGTTTTGCCAGGTTTTTGTCTCTATCGCTGAAATCATTCCATGTATACTGATATTTGAGTGGACTTAACGCCAGAGCATTCTGGGGTCCCTCGTGGAAGAACACGGAACAAATCAGAGCCATATGCTCTCTCTTACTTCTCCTCTAAGTGCTCTTGGTCACTCAGACTTTGTCAGCCTCTCCCATTCCACATTTTTTTTAACGAACAGGAAAAGAAATATTTCTTAAGTCATTTGATTGACCTTAAAGATGCAGAAAGTTCTACTTTCTTCCATCAGCTTATCCTGTGAGCAGGTCTATTTGATTAGCTGCAGCTTAAATCAAACATTTACCACGGTGTTTCTAGAGTGGATTTCTTTTCATCGTCTCTGTCTGACGTCCAGGGACCTGTTTTTCACCTGCTGTGCAGAAAAGGTCAACAAGCAGTCCGCCTGCCCTCCTCGGAGAGGCCCGCCTGCAAGGTGGCCCTCGGCTGGCATTCCTGGGAGAGTTCCCAGCCCCCTCATGGATAAGAGGGCCTCGCAGGGCCTAAACGTTTGTATAAAGTGTGGTTCATGCTGAGCACCCACTTCCCCTGGGAGTCTGGAATCTTCACCAGGCAATGGGCACCCCGTGACCAGTCCCCAGTAAAAACCCTGGGCGCTGGGTCTCTAAGGGGCAACTCACACGTGTCCCCACAACCGGTGGTGAGGATTAAGTGTGTCCTGTGTGACTCCTCGGGGAGAGGGCTCTGGAAGCTCACGCCTGGCCCCCCTTCTCCCTGTGTGCCTTTCCCCTCACTGTGCTTTGTACCATGTCTCTGTCGTGAATCCCAGCTGTGAGTGCCGCCTCTGCTGAGTTCTGAGAGGCCCCTGGCAAACCTGGGGTGGTCTTGGGGACCCCAGCAAATATGCAGAACTGAGTTTCTGAAACTCAGGAAATTGAATGTCTTCCCTTAGCACGGACAGCTCCGTGATTAGATCCACATTTCTGTTCTCTGGGCCACAAACTTCAGCCTCACATCTTCCCCATCCTGGGAGAGGTTCTGACGTTTTGCTTCGTTAATTCATATTTTTGTTTATTAACCACCATTTATTGATAGTCTTCTCTGTGTCAGCCACGTGAGGATAAATGACTATGAATAAGACAGTGAGAAAGTGCGCAAACTCACTGCTCCGACGAGCCGGCCCAGGAGACGACAGCTGCAGCCGCAAGCTGCGGCCTTGGAGAAGCACAGGCAGCAGCCGGCACACCCAAGGTGGGGGCAGGCGGGTGGGGAAGGTTTCCTAAGCAACATCTGAGCCAAGATCTGACAGGGCAGAAAGGTTAACCAGGAGCGTGATGACGCGGTGCAGAGTGGGCCAAGCCCATGGAGCCGGGCACAATCAGAAACAGAGGAAGGCCCATTTGTGATTTATCCCGAGAGCCCCACGGAATCACATGTGTTATCTTCAGCAATGACAGATCATAGCAAGGAATGTTCTTTGAGAGTCAAAGGGAGGTGCCTCCTGGGTGACCTCCTGTGTTTAGAGGGCAGAGGGTTCCAGACTTGAGCCAGTATCAGAATCCCCAGACTTTCTGGTTTGGCAGGACTGGAGTGGGCCCAAGAATCTGCATTTCTGGCAGGTTATAATCAGCAGGGAGCCTGAGGAGGCTGGGATTCCCAGCGGACCCACAGGACAGGGAGGCTCAGAGAGGGTGGGTCTGGGGTCCGAGGTCATCTGACTCCAAAAGCCTGGGCTTGGGCTCCACCCTGCCCAGGAAGATGCCAGACTGGGGACTGGACAGAGGAGATGAGGGGACCACATGCTGGCCCCATGGGGAACAGCGACACCCAGCGGCCAGACTGAGGCCTCACTGGAAGCTTCATGTTTTCTTTGCTCAAAACGCAGCTTTCCTGTTCTTCCTGATGGCAAAAGCAACACAGGCCAGTTATTCCAGGTCGCGGGGGTAGAGGTGGGGGACAGGACTACAGGAAGGTCTAAAGAGGACCGCGCCCCTCACCCACAGTCCTGCCCAGAGTGAGGGTAAGGGGTCGGCTGGCGAGGGTGCAAACTGCAGGCACTCTGGGTGGGTGCACGTCGGCTCCAGGAGGTAGCTGGATACCACCTTGCAGCATGAGGGATGTTGAGCACCGCATGGGTCCGGGTGTGAGCAACGCGACAGTGACTTCCTGTGGCCGGAGTCTGTGGGGACATGCAGAGGCAATGACAGGTGACACGGGCTTTTAAGGGAAGGACCGAGTGGGAGAGCCTCACATGGGCCAATCACAATTTAAAACGTCTTCAGTGTGAGTCTTTTTTTTTATAATTTTACTTATTTATTTATTTTTCCACCAAAGCCCCAGTAGATAGTTGTATGTCATAGCTGCACATCCTTCTAGTTGCTGTATGTGGGACGCGGCCTCAGCATGGCTGGAGAAGCGGTGCCTTGGTGCGCGCCCGGGATCCGAACCCGGGCCGCCAGCAGCGGAGCGCACGCACTTAACTGCTAAGCCACCGGGCCAGCCCCTTCAGTGTGAGTCTTGATGGAAGTTCTCCAAACAGACACAAAAGTTGAGCACAAATCTTGTTCCCACCACCAGTCTCAATGGCCACCCATGTCTCATCAACCTCGTGTCTCTGACCAAGCTCCCCGGCCCCCCGCTTTCACTTGTCTAATTTTGCTGGAGAGTTTTAAAGTGAAGCCCAGACATTATGTTATTTCACACAAATCTTTCAGTGTGCATCTTAAAAAAATGGACCTTTTCTTATCGAGCTTCGACGCCATCATCATACTTAAAACTATAATGAATTCCTTGTTATCATCTAATAGTCTATCCAGAGACACATTTTCCCAATTGTCTAAAAAATGTCTTTCCAAAGGTGCTTTGTTAGATTTGAGATTCAAACTAGGTCCCAGCATCATATGTTGTTGGGTCAAGTCTCTTTTAAGGGGTAATAGAACTTCTTAGGCTTTAGTGGAAACACACCTCAACTTGAAGCTCGTCTAAAATCAAATTCTGACTCAGGAGGCCAGGGTGGAGCCCGAGACTCTGCATTTATAAGAAGCCCCCACATCATGGAAAGCTCTGGGTCTGCAGGACTTTGCTGGCTGCCCCTTGCCCTGGGCCACCTGGCTGGCCTCCTCTCCCTGAATCTCTCTCCTCCCCACTCCCGGGGGCACACGTCCTGTCCCAGGAGCCTCTGGGCAGAGGGGACAGTGGACGAGGGGGCAGGGCAAGAGAGTCACTTCCCCAGGTCTGGCACCTGATTTTCTGGTGGGAAAGGCGAATGTGTTGCAGGAAGGGTCATCCCAGGTCAGGAGGCGTCCCCTTCCTCAGGACAGACCCCTCCTCCCAGCTGCCTTTCCCAAGTTCCCAGCTCAGACCTTGACCTAGTCGTGCTGGGAACCCCGGGGGGTCAGCTCCAAGCCCTCGTCACCCCCTTGCCTCTGCCCAGCCCTGCTGGGAGTCCTGGAAATGTCCTCACACCCCTTCTGTGCTGCCCCCGCCCCCCCAGACCTGCTGTGTGTGGGTGAATGGTTGTCTGAGGTCACAAGCCTCCCGTTGACCTCTCCCTGCGCACCCGCCCACCCCTCCAGGAAGCCATCACCAGTGGGGCTGCTGAGCTCCCCAGATTCCAGACATGACCCAGGAGGCTGCAGATGAGGCCAGGGGAGACGCCAGAGGAGACGTCGGGACCCTGAGAGCAAGCTCGTTCTCACTGCCTGGCCAGGAGCACAGGTCACGGGGGGTCATGGGGGAACTGTGGACCCCTCCTCTGCTGGATCCATCTGTGAAGCATTGAAACCAAAGTCCAGGCTGGAATGTTCTAGAAGCGCAGGGTGTAGTGAGTGGGCCCTCGCACCTTACAGAACATACTCAGCCAATCCTTGCACCCCTCCAGGACAGTAGGCTTTTTTATTCCCTGTTGACAGATGGGGTAACTGAGGCATAGAAGAGGACCTACCCAAGGGCACCTCCATGTACAGTGGGGAAGAGCGTAGGGAGGGGGGAGCCTGGCCGGGCTGGCCTGGAGGAGAAGGGGGCCTATGCTCGCCATCAGGGCCCCAGCCGGGATCTCCTTGGGAGATGGCCAGGACCCTGGTCCTCGGGGGAGGGAGCCTGGGCCAGGCAAGGGCGGCTCCCCCAGGCTGATGGGCCTGGTGTGGCTTGCGCCTCATGCAGAACACGTACCCCTCAGGAGCGCTCTGATAACCCTTCCTATCATTTGTAGATGAGTCTTGGGTTCTACTTCTTTTCCCCCTTGTTCCCAGTGTGGCACAGACCACAGGGTCACTGGGATCTCGTCCCACCTACGGGGCTGAGGGAGCTTGCTATCCTCCAGTGGGGCGCACAGGCCACGCCTCCGTCTCTGGCTTCCCTTGGCGCCCCCTGCCTCTGCTCCACCATTGCCTGGGATGCCCCTCCACTTGGCATCCTCCATTTCACCTGTTTGTGCCCCAGCGATTGCACCTGGTGGGGGGCAGTCAGGCTCCCCACTTGCATGTGGCCCATAGACACTTTAGGAGGAGGCCTGAATCTGCCTGGGGAAAGTGATGCTCAGTGTGGCCGGCTCTGGGGACTCTTAGCCCCACACCTGCTCCTGGTGAAAGCTTAGAAAACAGCACCATCATCGGGGCTTGGACTGGCCTCCTGGCTCCCTCACCCGTCCTCCTGAATAACAGATGAGAAAGGAATCGATCCCCAAACTCCTTCCTCCAAGGTCAGCCTCTCTTCTGCCAAGATCTAAGAAAAGATTTAATTTCAGCCACTTTTGCTGCCAATTTTGTTTTTGCAGCGTCATCTGACCTCCGAGTCTCAATTAAACCCACATGTACTGCGTTTTCTTGGACTGAAGGAGAACTGAAGACCCTCTGATGGAGCTCCTTCTGCTGGCCAGAGATCAACCTCGCCGTAGAGTCAGAGGAATTTCACTCAGTTTCGTCTGTATGAAAGGGATCCTGCATGATTGACTGATTCCTTAGCAAAATAGCAAGCACATCAACATGCAGAAAGAAACACAGATTTGGGGGGGAAAAACACAGACAGGAAGATACCGATACCAAAACACGTGGAGGTGAATGACCTCTGAGTGCAAGAATTCTGTGTCTGGGAACTTAACCTAAGGGGGCCCACAGAAGTGCCTAATTGGGGGTGGGGGGGGCTCCTGGCAGCCTGTGAGTAGCAGTGATGGACAATTGCACGACCAATAACAGGACGTCGATTGGATTAATTATGGGATGTTCATGCGTTGGAGTGCTGCAGCCATGAGTCTGATATAGTAAAATCACAGAAAATGAGAAGAAAGTTGTTCACACTTCAGTGGAATAGAAACCAAATGCCTTTGCAACGCAGTCGCCCCAAGCAGTGGCTCGCAGCCCTGCTGCCCATAGGGATCGACCTGAGGAGCCTTTAAAAGTGCCCAGGCCAGACGCCTCCACAGCGATCCTGGTCCAGTTGGTTCAGCGAGGCTCAGGGCGGGCATTTCTCAAAGTTCCCCTGGAGTTCTAATTACAGCCATGGGTGAGATCCATGATTTCAGGGTGTCACAACGTGTCACATGTCACTAGGCTGCTTCCTGTGGACCATGCAGTCAGGGCTCAGTGGAAAATTCACTTCGGCTAGTTTGAGCAGAAAGGGGTTTACTGCCAGGTGCTGATCACTATCTTGGATCATTGGGAGGACTGAAAACGAAGACCTTCTCAGCCTTCCAGGAATGACCCAAAGCCAGGCACTGACCTGGGCCACCAAGAACCCTATTGCCCTGCCCTACCAGGAGTGGCCGCCAACCACAACAGCCCTGTGCCTTCAAAACCCCTGTGAGTTCATGGGGTTGGCAGAACCTATATCGCAGCAAGGGCATCTGGGAAATAGTGGTTCTAGCTTCCCAGCCTCCACAGGACAGGAAAGCACATAGGTTGGAACAGCCAATGTGCAGTATCCATGCGTTCATCTATTTCAACATCAGGTATAAAAGACAGAGTAACACGGTGGACTAGGCTGAACGCAGGCCCCAAAGGTATCAGGATCTCAACCCTGGAACCTGTGAATGTTACCTTAAAAAGTAAAGTTTTTGCAGGTGTGATTAAGCTAAAGATCTTGAGATGGGTATATTACTCTGGATTATCCAGGTGGTCCCTAAATGCCATCACAAGGATCCTTATAAGAGAGAAACAGAAGGAGATTAGACACACAGAGAAGGCAGAAGATGATGTGAGGACGGAAGCAGAGGTTTGAAGATGCTGTGCTGCTGGCTTTGAAGATGGAGAAAGGGGCCACGGGCCAGGGAATGTGGCTCCGGCAGCTGAGAGAGGCAAGGAACAGATTCTCTCCTGGAGCCTCCAGAGGGACCCTGCTGACACCTAAATTTCTATTGTTTTAAGCCACCACGTTTGTGGTAAGTTGTCACAGCAGCCACAGGAAACAAACACACATGGTTAAAGAGAAGTCATCTGTAATGACGGACACATACACGCATAGACTCAAGTCAAAATGAGGCATGAGCCAAAACTGGCCTGGACCCCAGGCTCCTCCCTATCCCTCACCCCTGGAATCCCCCTCTTCCTGATTTCTGAGTGGGTCTTGTGGGACTTCTGAGGGAGTCACCCAAGTAGAGGCTGCTCTCAATCTTCTGAGTTCTCATGGCACTTTTTCATAGCCTCACACTTTTTTGTAGTTTTTCAAATTTTGGTTATTTCTCAAAACATGTCAAAGTTAATACCTTCTTTTATAAGCACTGAAACATTGATTTAATATTTAGAGATATTTAAATCTTATAGATACGGATACACGGTCTTTTGTGTATGTCATAAACATTTTCTTCCATTGGATTTTTTGGTCATTTAACTCTGTCTCTGGTGATTTTGTCATATTCAAGTTCTAGATTTCGATGTGGCCACATCTGTCGAGCTCGTCCTTTCCGGCTTCTGGATTCCTTATGCTCCAGAAAGGTCTTCCACAGCCCAAGGAAATGAAAAACAGGATTTGTATTTTTTTGGTAGGAGAAAAATAACCAGAAGTTTTATTTTTTATCTTAGATTTGAATCCATCTGGAATATTTTGTGTGTGTGGAATGAGGAAGTCATCTTATTTTTTCTGCCCCCGGTGGATCCTTTACCCAATAATTGTGGTTCAGAAAATTGACTGACTTCTCCCTATTGGTTTGAAATGCCACATTTATCATAAGCCAAATTAATTTATATCTGTTTTGTTTCATTTATCTTTTGCCAGTTGTGAATTATAATTACTATAGCTTTAAGGTTGATTTGCCATAAGATAAATTTCCCTTTAGTAATTTTTCTTTTATTTGTTTCAATTTTTTCTTGCTATCCACTCTTATTTGTTTTGCCTAGACTAACTTGAGAATGACCTGAAGTTCCCAAAATACTCTCTTATGATTTCTATAGAAATTGCATTAAATTTATAATACTTGTCTTCCCTTCCAGGAAAGTATTTCATCTCTCAATTATTCGGACTAATTCTATGTCTTCAATAACCTTTTATAGTTCTTTTTTTTTATAAAGAACTTATCTATTTATTGTTGAATTTATTCCTAGGTACTTGTAAGTTTTTATTGCTGTTGTGATTGGAATCTGTCTTCCGTTACATATTTATGTTTTAAAATATTTTGAAAGGTTTCAAAATCAATGGACCCACCACTAGATTTAACAAATGTTAACATTTTCCTACTTTTGCTTCAGATCTTGTTTTCAAAAAAAAAAAAATATTATTGATGGCTACAGGAATCCAGACAACGTGGTATTGGAAATAGGAAAGGCCAATTGATCAATGTAACAGAACAGAGTCTAAAAATGGACTCAATACATAAGATCAGTAGCTTTTGTCAGGGGCCAGTGTGACTGAGCAGGAAAGGAAGCCTCTTTGATGAGTGGTGCTGACAACTGGATAGCAATTCAAGCTGTAATCAGAGACCTAAAAGTAAAAGCTAAAATGAGAAAACTACTAGAAGAAATACTACAGGAGACTGTCTTTGCAGCCTTAGGGTAGGCAAAGATTTCTCAGGACACAAAGAGCACTAACCACAAAAGGAAAAAAATGATAAATTGGACTTCAGCAAAATTAAACTCTTCTGCTCATTGAAAATATCATCAAGAAGAGCCAGCCCCAGTGGCCTAGTAGTTAAGCTTGGCACGCTCTGCTTCAGCGGACTGGGTTCAGGCGAGGACCTACACCACTCATCAGTGGCCATGCTGTGGCTGTGGCTCACATACAAAAAGAGGAAGATTGGTAATAGATGTTAGCTCAGGGTGAATCTTCCTCAGCAAAAAAAAAAAAAAAACCATCAAGAAAATGAATAGGCAAACTACCAACTGGCAGAAAATATTCACAGCACATATTAATTAACAAATGAATTGTATTCAGAATATAAAGAATCTTGTATCTTAGTAATAAAGAGACAAATATCCAACCTTTTATTTAATGGGCAAACACTTGAACAGATACTTCCCCAAAAAAAGATATACAAATGGTCAATAAGTACCTGAAAAAGTTCTTAACATCATTAATCATCAGGGAAGTATACCTTCTAGGATGACTAATGTAAAAAAGACAGACAAGAGGCTGGCCTGGTGGTGCAATGGTTAAGTTCGAGAGCTTTGCTTCAGCAGCCCAGGGTTTGCGGATTCGGGTCCCAGGCGCGGACCTGCACTCTGCTCATCAAGCCATGCTGTGGTGGCGTCCTGCATACAAAATAGAGGAAGATTGGCACAGATGTTAGCTCAGGGCCAATCTTCCTCACCAAAAGAAAAAAAAGAAGACTGACAATACCAAATGTTGCCAAGAATGTGCGGCAAGTGGAACCTCTTACTCTGCTGATGGGAGTGGAAAACACTACAACTGCTTCGTAAAACTGTGCTGCAGTTTCTTAAAAAGTTCACTATATATGTATTATGACCCAGCAGCTCCCCTTCTAGGTATCTATTCAAAAGAAACTGAAAATACACATCCCCCGAAGCCTTGTACAAGAATGTTCAAGCCTTATTCATAATGGTCAAAGACTGAAAACAACGCAGATGTTCATCCACAGAAGAACCAACTGTGTCATAGCTATAAAATGGATTACTATTCAGCTGTAAAAAGGAAGAAACTACTGGTATGTGAAACAGCATGGATGAACCTCAAAAATATTATGCTAAGTGAAAGAATCCATACACAAGAGAGTATGTGCTGTATGATTCCACTTATTTGAGATTCCAGAGTAGGTGAAATAACCCTTGGTGATGGAAATCAGATCTGAGGTTGCCTCTGGGGGTGAAGAACGGGCATGAGAATTTTCTGGGGTGACAGAAGATGCCTCATCTTGCTACACATTTGTCAAAACTGATTAGATGGTACACATCTGAGCATTTCACTGTGTGTAAATTATACCTCAATAAAGACTAAAGCCAAGGATATCTCACACATGGAGCTGAAGCTTTTTACATAGCCTCCCCCATCTCATTCTTCTCCTCCCTCCCCAGATAAACTCAACTCCAAGGCTGGTGAAATTAAATTCATGCCTTCAGAATTTTACTATATTTCTGTGGATCCATAAACAATAAGTAGAAATGTCTTGTGTAGTAAAATATATATGGTAGACACTGGCCGTCTGCCCTTCTCACCCAACCTCATGGTTCTGGGGCTTATCCATGCAACTGTACATAGATCTGGTCCGTTCGTCCTACTGCCATAGCACTTATTACAGGCACACATCGCGCTTGATTCATCCACTCTTCTGCTGATAGATCTTAGGAGGGTTCTAATTTGGGGGTGTTAGAGAATACTTCGATGAAAATCCTTGAGCGTGTCTCCTCTGGTCTTGTGCTAGGTAACACCCTGAGGTGTCATCACTCATCTTCCACACCATAGTCCCTAAGGGCCGGGGGTCGGGGGGTGGATTTACACCATGCATTTACACCATAGGCCAGCAGCCCACCCACCTGGGGGGACTCAGACGTGAGTACTCACAGGTCTGAAGGCCAGGAGGTGGGATCTCATCATTACCTTAATTTGTTGAGCATCTTTTCAAGTGTTTGCTGTGTTTATTGGTCATTTGGGTTTTATCTCTGTGAATTCCCATTGCATTTTCTCATGTTTACTGCTGGTATTTTTTCTGGTTGATTTGGTATGTCACCACCTTACTCATCTTTCTTATTTGTTCTCTTAAATTTTCTAAGTAGTACAAATATTTCATCTGAAAATAGTAATGTTTCTTCCTTTCCAACACTTAGATTTGGCATTTGTCTTTCTAGTCTTCACATTGGGTAGAAATACCATAACAACAATGAACTTGAACAACAACGGTGACTGCCTTTCTTGTTTTTAACCTGAGTAAAAATATGTTGAGTTATTCACCCCATGATTTATTTGTTTGTTTGTTTGTTTATTCATTCATTCATCAAATTTTTCTTGGCTTGTATTTCTGTGCCAGGCACTGTTCTTGATTCTGAGTACACAGCTATGATCAAGGCAGACAAGATCCTTGCTCCCTGGAAGAAGAGAGGACACAAACAAGAAAATAAATAAAATATTTCCAGAGATATGTGAATAATGAATTGAAAATAGAGTAAGGTACCATGTTTGAGAGTGATGGAGGCTGCGTCAGATGTTGGGTTTTGATAGATATCTTTTTAAAGTTAGGAAGATTCATGTGTTTCAGAATTTGTATAAGGAATAATTGTTAAATTTTATCAACCATATTTTTAGTTTCAGTTAATATAACATGGTTTTCCCCATCCTACATTACTAGTGTAATAAATTTTAAGATTTCCTAATGGCGAAACTTCCTTTCATTCTTGGAACAAATTCTGCTGGTCATGAGATGTCATTCTTGTACTATACTATTCAGTTCCACTTAGGATTTTTGCATTTATGTTAGAAAGTTAGATATTAGTCTTCAGCTTGTGCTATTGTGGTGTTGATATCAGGATCATGTTACCTTCAGAGAACAAATTAGAGATCTTGCCATTTTTTTTTTCCTACTTTAGGACACTTTAAGTAACAGACATTACGTTCCTTGAGGAGTTGGGAGAACTTGTCCATAAAATAATCTGGGCCTAGGGCCGGCGTGGTGGCACAAGCAGTTAAACGCACACACTCCGCTTCGGCGGCCCAGAGTTCGCAGGTTTGGATCCTGGGTGCGCACCAATGCACCGCTTGTTAAGCCATGCTGTGGCGGTGTCCCATATAAAAAGTAGAGGAAGATGGGCACGGATGTTAGTCCAGGGCCCTTTCTTGAGGTTTCCCCTCAAGAAAAAAGGGGAGGATTGGCATAGGATGTGAGCTGAGGGCTAGTCCTCCTCACACACACAAAAAATAATAATAATCTGGGCCTAATGCCCTGAGCATTTGTGAGAGAAGTCAGAACCAGATCATTTACCAACTCTTCCATTTTTTTCCCCTGTGTCATTGAACTATTCAGGTTTTCTCTCTCCTTGTGTCTTAGCCTGTTTGGGCTGCTATAATAGAATACCATGGACTGGGGAGCTTATAAACAGTAGAAACTTATTTCTCACAGTTCTGGAGGCTGGAAGTCCAAGATCAAGACGCCAGCCCATTCAGCGTCTGGAGGGCCACCTGCCTGGATCATAGACAGCACCTTCTCGCTGTGTCCTCACATGGCAGACAGGGTGAAGGACCTCTCTGGGGTCTCTTTTTTAAGGACATTAACCCCATTCATGAGGGCGCCACCCTCATGACCTAATCACCTCCTCAAGGCCCCCCTTTATAATCATCACAGTGAGAATTCAGATTTCCACAAATGAATTTTAGGTGGACACAAACATTCAGCCTATAGCACCGTGTGAGAAAATCTTGGTCATTGATATTTTCCTAGAAAATTATCAGTTTTATTTGGATTTTCATTTTTAATAGAAATAATTTAAAATATTTGTTTCTGTAGTTATATTCTCCTCTCATTTTCAAAGAACCAATCCCTTTTTCCTCTAAGTCTAATTTTGTTTATTTTCTGTCTCATGACTTCAGCTTTCACCGTAACGTCTTTCTTCCACTCTCTGTTGAATTTTGTCGTTGTCACTCATTATCTGAATCCTGGAGTTGCATGTATAGGTCAATCATTTTCAGTCTTTCTTGAATTCTTATCAAAACATTTAAGGCTTGAATTTGCCTCTTTTGACACAACGGCCACATCCCATTGGTTTTGATAAAGAGCATTCTCATTCTCATTCATTTTTGACTAGCGTAATTTCAGTTCTATTTCCTCATTTGAACCAATAAGCTTTTTAACTTCCAAGGTGTTTGACTTTTTTTCCTGGGCTATGCTTTTCTTATTCACTTCCTATTTTATTACCTTGGGCTAAGAGAAAGGTGACAGGTACCATTTCTTCTCTGAATAATTTACTGGTATTTTGGGGGGCTCTAGGCCTCATTTAAATGATGTCAATGTTCACGGGCTTTTGAGAGGGGCCGGCATGTATGGTGAGGATTCCAGCAGGAAACTCGTTGGCACATTCAAGTAGGGTAGCTGCAGAGACTTCCATGAAGGGCAGTTTCCTCAAGATGGGCAGGGCTGAGGACCCTCCGAGGGAGAGTGAGCCCCAGGAGTTAGTGGCAGTAGGACTGTTTGCCAGTCCTGGAGGCACAGGGAGGGAGCCATACTAGAACCTGGAGAAGGCCATGCAGGAGCCAAAGCCCTCCACAAGGGCGGCAGCCCACCCGGGGTGATCTGGAAAGGGAAAACTAAGGGAACCTGCCCCTACCTCCACCTCACCCTCTCCTCTTGCCCTCTAACCTCCTGCTGGACCCTCCTACTGGCTGAAACCAAACCAGAACCCAGAGCGCTCAGACTCCAGGGACAGAGTGGGCAGAGGCTGACTGGGGAAGTGGAGGAGTCAGGTCTGGAGGGGGTCCTGCCCTGCACACCCCCGGGCACTGCCATGGCACCACTTCTTCCAATTTGCTGTAAGTTCTTATGGACGTGTCTGTCTTCAGTAAGACTGCAAAGTGGCGCTGGGCAGGACTGTGTCCTACTCAGTCCATAAACCCTAGCAGTATGCTCCACATCTTCTGAGTGCTGAACCCCAGAACACCTTCTCTGGTCTCCAGGCCCCTCCCCGGCTTTCTGTGCAGGCTGACAACAGAATCCATGCTGAGTCACTGGGGAGCCTGCAACCTGCTCCCTCTCTAGACCCAGCTCAGGGTGGGCGGTGGGAGTGTCCTGATTTATTAGCCCCACCTAACAAAGAACATATTCATAATACAGAGAGAGACAACATTCCTGTCCCCCCACCCTACAAGCCAAGACACAGCTCAGAGCTTGTAGGGTCTTTGTGGATGTGCAGAGGAAGAACAGCCGTGGAGGGGCCAGGACCGGGAGAGGAGAGGGGCGTGTGTTGGGGACTTAGATTGACCTGTAAAGTGTCAGCACTTCCTTCTGTTCCGGGTCAGTGAGCAAGCTACTGGACCCAGCTGCTTTGCAGACATGGTCCCCCACAACGGGCTCTGGGCCCAGCCCAGCCCCCTGGCAGCCAGCTACCGTTGGCCAGACACTGAGTCAGCAGCTGACCATTCAGAGCACGGCGAGCAGAGCCCAGCAGAACCGTCCACACGCAGTGCAGATCTCCTCAGGGCCTCCCAAGCCACAGCCTGGGGACCCATTCACGTGGGGCCTCGCCAACCTCCCGACCTCAACTGGGTGGGGGTCTCCCAGCTCTGCTCTCCCACTCATGGCTCCAGGTTTCCGAGTCTGGGACCCAGCAATGCCTCTCTCCTGCAGGTTATTTCACTCCATAAAATTTTATAACATTGGTTCTCCCTCCTGGGTGCTTCCGCGGTGAAGCCATATTAGGAATTGTACAGGGACAGAGTGTGTTCCTACAAATACAGACCCTAGGGTCATTCCAGCCCTGCTGACTCTCCAGGGGAGGGGCTGGAGTTGTGGCTAACCTGAGCCTCTATTAATTAAAGCCTGGGATGGGCCAGCCACCCTGGAACCTGCTTCCTACCATCCCTCAGGGACTGCCTTACCCTCCCCCCAGCCCCACCCCACTCCACCCTGCCCCGTGGCTCTGGCCCCTGAGAAGACACTGGAGTCCTGGAATGAGTGTTCACCCAGGGGTCTGGCTCGGACTAACCTCAGGCACGCTCAGTCCCTCAGAGGCCTTTTCAAGTCTCTCAGCCTTGGTTTCTTCCTCCACACAATGGGGGGTCATACCCGTGCAAGAGGGTGTGAGTAAACTGAGCTCAGTTATTCACAAGTCAGCACTTTGCAGATTCTGCACCACAACGCAAATGCTGGAGCAGGCCCAGGTTACCAGTGGGAACCAGAGCAGGGATCTGTAGGCTGGGCCTGAGGCTCACTGCCTGGCTGCCCCTCTGTGCTCCCCTGTGCCAGCCTCAGGTTGCCCTCAGGTCAGCCTGGTGGAGAGTCCCAGCCCTGGGACCTGAGTCTCTGGCCAGCTCCTGGGCCCCAGCCCCACTGCCTATGCCAGGCCAGTGACCAGGGCTCTGCTGGGTCTCCTTCCCCTGATCCCACACCAGTAGCTGGTGTCCCATCTCCACCCCACCTCAGCAGCCCCATGTTGCGCAGGAAACCTGTCCACACTATTGCTGAGGTTCCTGAACGCCCTGCACACGTGTTGGCCTATCAGCGTGGGGAGTCTGTGCCTCGTCCTCCTGCCCAGGACTGCATCCAGACAGCCTGGTCCCAGACAATTTACATACAGCCTGTTGGCTCATTTGTTTTACTCTTTCTCAAACTCTAAGGAGGGCATTGTCCCTACCTTAAACACAATGACCTGAGACTTTCAGAGGATGGAACAAATGAGAACTCAGAGGATGGGAACATTCCATCCAGTGGTGAAGGCAGGAAGGCTTCATGGAGGAGGCATCCTAACAGGGCTTTGGATGATGGGAATTCTCAGTTTTAGGGAAAGGCTGCAGAAGCTGAAGAGAAAGTGTGCCTATGTGGTGGGCAAGTCCTACAATGGTGCAGCTAGTGGCCGTGCCTAGTGGGGATCAGTGGGCACCAGGTGGGCAAGTGGGCCTCAGCCAGACAGGGGAACTCTGGGGGCACAGGATCCAGAGTCTAGATCAAGGAAACTGTCCCACATAGGTCACTCTTGGGGCCTGGACCTGCTTGAGCTGCCTGAGCAAAGTTGGGAAGACAAGGGTCCTGGCCGCGCCAGCAGGATTCTGTCTGGACACCAATCCGTTGTCTTGGAGCAAGTCCTTCCTCTCCTTTTCCCACCTTGGCCTCAGTTTCCCCATCTGTGAAACGCAGCTAAGGGCCTTCCAGCATTGGATCTGGAACCCCACTGCGACGCTGCTCGAGTCCACAGAGGCCCCCGCGGCTGGGCCCCACTTCAGCAGCCGTTCTCCCCGCGGCGGAAGAGCCCAGCGCAGGCCTGACGGCTCTGCACCAGCGCCTGTGTCCCCGGGGATGCGTGGCCAAGCTGGACACGCCCCGCTGTTGCTATGGCAGCGGCGTTCCCAGGCGGCGCGCTGAGCCCAGAACTTGGCTACCCGGGGTGGGGGTGGGGGGGTTGCCACCGCAACCAAGCGGGGCCTCGTTGGGACTGGGCCTTCAGTGGGCGGGGCCCTCTGGTGGGTGGGGCCCCGTGTCCAGCACACGCGCCGGCAGCAAACGCGCGGTGGTCCCCGCTGGCCGCAGGCGTCAGCGGAGGGATGTGGGCGGGGTCCATCTAGTGGGCCGGGGTCCAGGCAGTGCAGCATCTTCCAAATCCCGCGTCCTTCCGCTCAGACTCCCCAGGGCTCCCACCCAGCTCTGTAGCCAGGAACTATAATTTGGGCAGGCGGCAGCCCAGCCTCACATCCTGCCACTCCCCTGACTGTCAATTGTCACTTCTTTTCAGGTAACCTGTGTTTTCACTCCACCTTTTATTGATTGATTGATTGATTGATTGATTGTCTCTGGTGTTGTGCAGATTTGGTTTTATTTTTCCCATTTGGGATCATGTTGATTCCTCTCTGGCATTTTTGTCTATCTGCAATTCTGGAAAATTCTAAGCCAATATTTCTTCCAATATTGTTTCAATGTCTCTCTAGTCCTCCTCCTGGAATTTCAAGAATCTTTCTCAAGCACAGGTTACGGGCTTCCGCCTGGCTCCGGGCTTTCACCCTGACCCCACCACCCTCCTTGGTGTTTCTGCGGAGCGCTGACTGCAGGCACTACCCCCCGGGAACTCCGTGGCCTCCTTTTCCTCGCAGCTTTGCTCAGACAGCTCCAGCAGATCCAGGCCCCAAGGGTGACCTGTGTGGGACAGTCGTTTTCCTGACCTGGACCTGCCATCCTGCCCACGAGCTCCCCCAACTGGCCGTGACCCTTTACCCATCTTGTTCCCCTGGTGCCCTCCGCACCTGCCAGATGCTGTGCAGACGTTTCCATCCCTGCTCATCCTGAGCAGCTCCGCTTGGCTGCAGGCACTACGATCGGTTTGAGTTTCCTCTTGGTTTGTGGCACTTGGGTTGTCTTTCTTTTCTGTTTGCAAGATGGTCTGTGTATTTTGAATTTTGTGATATATTTTTCTACCGTTTATTTTTATTAGGTTAAACCATTTGAAATTACCATTTTTTGTAGGTCAAAAATAGTTGAACATCAGCAATTTTATATAACTTAACCTAATATTTAAGGTGGCTGGGCATCTTCCTACATTGTTCAGCCTTATAGAAGTCTACAGCTCTGATAGGATTTTTTAAACTTAAAAAAATTTTAATGCAGTATTTATTAGTGTTGGAAATTCAGAATGATACAAAAAGAAAGCAAAAGTGAAAGTGGGTCTTAATCTCTACTCTTAGATAGTGTCATTGACATAAAAAATATATACCTGAATAAAATTAGAAAATTCAAACTATATATACAAAAAGATCACATATATTAAAAAAAAGAGTGAATGCGTCCTCAGCCTCCTCCCCCAACAGCAGCCCCCAGCCATGGCCAACACTGTCAACAGCTTCTTGTGACTCCTTTCAGGAGAAAAAAGAAGGAGTATATTATGCACACTCTTCTGTGCCCCTTTTAAATAATTTAACAAACATCCTGGTCATCTTTCCACATCAGCACATAACTTTTGAGACTCATTCTTTTAGTAGCTTCAGAGAAATCTCTCCTGTATATACCCAAATTCATTTAACCAGTGCCCAGGGGTGAACACCTTGATTATCTCCATTTTTTTGGGTAAATTTTTGTATGTAGGCACCACAGGCAAATTTCTAGCATGGATGACTGAATCAAGGGTAGGAACACATTAAATGCAGACACATTTTGACAAACTGCCCTTCAGAAAAATTGTGCTACTTGCTGTGGCCACTGCCACATCGTAGAGGGGCACATTTCTCCAGACCCAGGACTCTCTGGATATCACCAGACGTTTAAATTTTGGACAATCTGATAGGTCAGGAAAATGATCTGCATTTCTTTAACTCTGACCACCTTTACTTACTGACTCATTTTCTTTCTGTTAAGTGTCCCTGCATAGTCTCCGGCCATTTCTCTGGTGGTTACTTATATTTTTTACTGTTCGTTTGCATAACTTTTTTATACTTTTAGGAAATTCCCTTCATCTTTATATGTTTTGAAATATTTTTTCCAGTGTAGAGTTAGTCTTTCAATTTTGTTTACGATGTTTGGGTCATACAGATGTTTAGTTTTTATGTGGTCCATTGGTCTTCTTTAGTGCTCTCAGGATGTGTATCCTGATTTCTCCACACCAAGATATTGAGTGCACCACTCACACTTCATTCTAGTTTCCTAAAGTTTTAATTTTTACAAATAAATGTTTACTCCATCAGAAATTTATCCTGATGTCATGTCAGTTGGGGTCCAACTTGTATATTTCCCACAGCATCCAACACCAGTTATCAAGTCATCTATTTTCCCCGAATTATTTGAAATGATACCTGTATCATAAACTTTTGATCTATTTCTTTTTCAGTACTGGCATCTTTTTAATTATTAAAATTTCATAATATGTTTAATTTCTAACAGGGCAGATCTTCCTCATTCCTCTCTTTTATAACATATTTCCTGATTAGCCTTGCAGGTTTGTTTTTCCATGTGAACTTCTGTTGCTGTTTTAATTGAGATGGCATCAAATGTGTAATTTTAGGGAAAATTGGTCCTTTTACAACTTTGCCTCTTCTTTTCCAGGAGTGTGCTATGCTTTTCCATTAATTTACCTCTTTTCAGTGGATTTTCAATTTTTATATGTAATGTCTTCATAAATGAGAAAGCTGTACATTTCTTGTTATTTCTGGGCATTTTACCTTTTTTAGTGCTGTTGTGATTGGACTCCTCCATAATAGGCTCTAACTAGTTATTGCCTGTTTTTATGGAAACTGTTGCCTTCTCAGTGATAATTTTTCTTACCTGCCCCTAACTTACTGTTCCCCATAGCTTTTCACTCATCCTTTAAATTTTCTAGGTAGACGATCATATCATCTACAAATAATGATAATTTTGTTTCTTCCTTTCCAATATTTTTTCCTTTTATTTTTTTTCTCATTTGTGATTGTAACAGCTGATACTTCTAAGTAAAACAGAGGTGACAGTGCACATCCCTCATTGTAATGGGAATCCTTTTGCTGTTTCACTATTACAGCTATCGTGGATATGGGGCTTGCCGTGTCCTCAGCCCCATCTCAGCAGTTTACACATGAATCCTCACCACAGCTGTTCTTATGCTATCTGCAGGAGAGATGACAGCCATAGGGGACTAATGAACTTGCCCGGAGTCACACAGCGGTTGGAGAGTGAAGCCCGACTCTGATCCTGGCTGCTCCTTGACTGGACTCTTATCCGCAATTTCAACCCCCACCCATCTTTCCAGAAGCTGTTTGGGGTCCACAGGGGGGTGAAGCCCTTGACTCACATATTAACAAACTCACAAGATACATTTGAAATGTGACTCAAGTGGACATTTTCAAACCTGAGGAGTCACGGTGAGTGAGGTGGAGCACACACTTGAGGGAGACAGAGTGTGGGTTGGAAGAACATAGGAGAGTGTGCTGTTGCAGGGCTAACATGGGAAAGATGTGATTGTTAGTCACGTCATCTTGATGGGCGAGGGGTACTGAATTCCATCGTCACTCAGAAAGCGATCGGGAAGAAGAGTTAGAAAGTATAAAGGGAAGAGTAAGAGTCACAGAGGATAGAAGGGCCAGCATACAGATGCTGGGAGTTCCCAAAGAAGAAAAATATTACAACAGAGAAGAGAATATATTTGAAAAACAACAGAGATGAATTTTCCAGAATTGAAGAAAAATAACCTCAGATTGAAATGGCTCACAAACTGTCAAACAGGAGAGAGACAGAAAACTCCACACCATAAGAAAGTTCTAGAAGCATCCTAAGAGAAAGAACATGGAACAGGAACCCAGTGGAAGCTGGACTTCTCAATGGCATACAAGGAGACCACAAATTAATATTTTTAAAGTATTGAAGGAAACAAACTTTCCACCTAGAATTTTACATCCAGTCAAATTGAAAGTACAATAAAAATATCCTCAGGAATACAAGGCTTTAGAATGTTTTCCACCCCAAGATCCACATTAATAACACTTTGTATTTCGTAAGTAACACAAATGCAGGAGAATCTTCAAAAGGTATGGAAAATAAAGATAGCCTGGTATCTTGGAACCTGTATTAATTGTCTTAATCAGAAGCAAGGACCGAAGAAAAAAAGTATATCCATAATAACTCCAAACTATAATTCTAGACAACATCAGTAGTGCCTGGGAGTGAGAAATATGTGACCAAGCTAAGGTACTTGAATGTTAGGGAGAATACATAACTACAGAGGGTACACAGGGTAAATAAAAAAGAAAAAGTTAAGTTAAGGGCAATTGCCATAATAATAAAAATATGAATAATGGTAAACCAGCAGAAGAAAACTCACTACACTCAAAGAGAAATAGAAAAAAATATATACAGTAAATGGAAATTTTTGATAAGATGGCAAAACTAAGTCTCCATTTAGCAGTAATTACCATATATGCAAGCAGATTAAATTCCAACCAAAAGATAGAAACAGATTTGATTTAAAAATTCCAACAATGCATTGCCTAAAAGAGATACACTTAAAAAAAACGATAAAAAAGTTTAGACTAAAAAAGTTGGCAAAAGACATGCCAGGCAAATATGAACCCAAAGGAAACTGGGTTGACATCTTAATATATGATATTCAAATTCAGAGCAAAAAATAAGAATAAAAAGATGCAACAACAAAGAAGGACACGGCGTGTGCAAGAGGCCTTGGGACGATAGCGCACATCCGTCAACATCAGTCCTTTGCCTGAGGACGCAGCTTCAGTGCACATCCAGCAACGTCTGGCAGAACTGCCGGGAGAAGCAGATGTCTCAACAACTGTAACTGGAGATTTTAATTAAAAAATAATAATTTAATGGCTCAAGCAGACAAAAATTAGCAGAAATCTCCTAATCCTCATCAATACAATGAATAATCTTGAACTATTAAATACATATAGAGCTTTATACCTATCAAACAGAGAACACAACCTTTCTGAGCACATGTAGAATATTTACAGAAATAGACTATGTGTTAGGACCTAAAGAAACCTCAATAAATTCCAGAAGCAATACCATGCAGAGGGGGCTTCTAAGTCCCCTCTGCTTCATGCTCTAAGAGACCGCCCTAAATGGACCATGTCAGTGCGTGCCCCTGCCCTCCAGCTGTCCCGTGGGTTCAGCCAAAGGGAGCACTACCAAATCGGGGGAGGAGGGTGAGTGAGGTCCAGGGGTTTGTTGCCCAAATCCTTCCTGATGGGTGCTTCAGGCTGGCTGCATCCCTCAACCAAGGCCACTGCTCCTACCAGACCCTCCACCCCACCAGGCAGTCAGGCCCCCTCAGAGTCACAGAGGCTAGAAGGGCCAGCCTACAGATGCTGTCACTCAGTCCTCTGATTTCCCTACCTCCTACCCACACCTTTGTAAATATTCCCTTTATCAAACGCTCCTCAAATTACCCAATTTGAGTGTGCCATCTGCTTCCTGCCAGGATCCTGACTGAACAGATCTTTGTTCTCAAACAATAATGCAATTAAGTTAGAAATTGGTAACAAAAGGTTATAATAAAAGAAATACTATTGGAAAGTAAATAACATTATTAAGTAACCCATGGGTTTAAAAGAAGATCATCAGGGACATCAAGAAACATTTAGATCTGAAGGATAATGAAAATATTATATGTCCAAATTTGTGAGATCCAGCTAAGGCAGTGTTGTAGAAGGAATTCTGTAGCTTTAAATAGATCTATCAGATAATTAGAAGGTTTAAAAATAAATGAGCTAAGCATTTAGCTCAAGATGGAGCAACAGATCAAATCCAAAGAACCAAGAAGGAAACAAATAATAGATAAGGATAGAAATAAATGAAATAAAGGAAAAGATGAGAAGATTAATAAAACTAAAAGTTGGTCCTTTGAAAACATTTAAAAATATTAAAAAAGAGAAAAATGCAAATAGACAAAATACAAAATAAAAAGGAGAAATAAGTACAGAAACAATAGATATAAGAATAAATATGCTAGTAATTTAAAAACCTCAATGAAATGGATTAATTCCTAGAAACATGTAGAATGCCAAATTTGGCTCAAGAAATAGAGAACTTGACCAGAACAATAAGTATGATGGAAATGATAAAGACTCCTCCCCTCACCACTCCCCAACCCCCTCCCCTCTGCCCCCTCCCCGGGACCCAGATAGTTTTATTGTTTCTACCAACAGTTTGGAAGAAAAATAATTTCTCTTTTACGCAGGTGGTTCCAAGAAATATCAAAAGAGGAGGAGCTGTCTAGGGGGTTTTGGAGGGGAGAGGATGAGGAGGATGGTCTCCTTTGCAGAAGTGAATATTACTTCCAAGGCACATGCCACACAGATGCTACAAATTGAGATGAAGCACCCCCTCCCTCACTGGGTTGTGTGAGGATTAAATGGTTAATAGTGTAAAACCCTTAGGGCAGCGCCTGGCACCTGCTGGGCGCCGAGGGAGCCTTAGCCACGGGGATGCTGAGGATGCTGATGGCAGGGGCTGGGTTGGAAAAGGATGCGGGCGCCCCGGTTTCATGGTGGCATGACGTCACCGCACCCACCGCAGTTCCGGTGGGTGAGCTGGACAGAGGCTTTGTCAAAGTAGCCCAGCCCTTGGGCGGCGGATGGAGGTTGGTGGCACACACAGAAATGCCAGTCAGCCCTTGGTGGCCAGGAAAGCGGCTGGGGGGAGGGGGTTGACGAAGGCTGGGGTTTGCCAGGGTGGATCGAGAGCAGAGTGTGACTTGGTTCAGGGAAGTCAAGCTGGAGAGACAGGGTGTGAGGACAGCGGGGGCTGATGACTTGGAAAAGTGGGGGTCTCCACTCGAGGCATGATGGGAGGAGAGGAGGCAGGTCGGCCGGTTGCATCATTCCTGTGAGGAGTCTGCAATACTCTGGTCTCCCTCTATAGCGCTCTGGCCAAGAAGCCAAACACGATTTTAAAACTCACCTGTTACACCTCCAAGTCAGTATCCCCACACCGCCCCCGACAGCCCCTCCTAGGTGCGAGGAGCCCACCTGAGCTTTGTCCCTCCACGTCGACGCCCTTGTGCTGTTGGCCTCGTGGGTGGGGGTCCGTGGAGATTTCACGATTTCACTTGAAAGGGGTGAGTGGGGGAGGGCCCGGCGCGGGGTCCGCGGGCAAGTTCCGGTGGGTGAAGGCAGAGGGGCTGGGCGCCGCCGGGTCCCTCTCCCCTGCGAGGTCGCGCGGGTGCGCGGGTGCCGCACCGGGGTAGGGGGCGCCGAGTCTGAGCCAGGGTGTCGGTCCCCCACCTCTCTACCTAGAGCGCCGCGGTGTCAGAGGTGATGTCACAGCCCGGCCCCAGCCCCCTCTGGTCCCAGCCCCATCCCCCGGCAGCCGCGACGCCCGTCCCTCTCCCCGCGCGACAAACCAGCTGGCGGCTGGGGCTCGGGCGCCGCGCGCAGCCAACCAGCGCGGCGGGAGGGGCGCGGGGCGGGCCGGGCCGGGGGCGCGCAGCCCGTCACGCGGTGCCGCGGTCACAGCGCCGAGAGCAGCCGGGAGCTGCAGCAGCTCTGCGCTCGGGGACCCGCGCCCATGCCCGTGCACATGCCGGGCCGCCGCCAGTGACGCCGGAGAGGTAAGGCCGCCGCGCGCCGGGCCTCCCACGCTGCGCCTGGCATCCCGCACCTACACCCGGTATCCCACATCCGCATCGATGCGCCCCGGGCGGGGAGCTCATGCCCGGCGCTGGCGCTGCGCGGCCCCTTCCCTTCTCCCGACTCTCCCCCGTCCCCGCGAAGAACAATGGGGCAAATTCAGGAGAGTCTGCCTTTCATTCGCAGCGGGGCAGAGCCCTCCGGATAGGCCCCTTCACTGCGGCGGGACTCTCGGCTGGGATGGGCGGGGGTCGCTACCGGGAGGGCGCGCACCGCGGGCTGCATCTCGAGACATCCTCCCTCCCTCCCCCGCTATGCCCGTCTCCCGGAGAGGAGCCGCGGAGCAGGGATGCGGCCCGGGCTGCGCTTGGACTGGCGGGGGAGGGGAGGGATGGAGAGAAGGGCAGAAGACGCGGATGGGGGCACCGGGGAGGGGGCGCGGCTGTAGCGGCCGGCCCGAGAGGAGGGCGCCCAGGGCGGCGGGGCGCGGGCAGCTGCCCTGGTCCCCGGGGTGGGGGAGGGCAAATGCTGGAGCCGAGAGCAAAACAGGCGGGCGGGCGGGCGGGGGCTGCGGCGGGAGGGCCTGGCCGCCCGCTTCGTGCGCACCTCGGGGGCTACTCATCAACCCCCACCCCTACCCCAGCCGTGTCCTCTTCCCAAGAGACCCTAGCTCCCTTCTAGAAAGACCCGACGCTTGGGAGGGGCCGCCAGCGGACCAGGCCTGCGTCTACGCAGCCAGCGCCCCAGTAACAGGTGTGGCCTGGCGGCAGGCGGGGAGGGGGCTGCGGGGCCGCGACGTCTGGGCTGGCGGCGCTCCCCAGGCGACCGGGCTCGGATGACAGAGAGGAACACTGCCACGAAGACCTTTGCACTCCCCCTGTAAGCTACTTCTCACCCCAACTCCCCCAAAACCAAGGGCGCAGCCCTGGCTCTCGAGAGGGGGCCGGGGCAGCATCCGGCCGGGGAGGGAGGGTCCGCAGTCTTCAGAGCGCTGGATGGGCGAAGGATAGCGGGCCACAGGGGCGGGAGGGGGAGGGGAAGGAGGGAATGCCAAGTCATGGGGCCTGCTGCGCGCGGGCGCGACGTCGCCCCGGCGCGGACCCGATGCGCGCCCACGTTCCCAGGAATAGGGACTTTCCCTCAGAGACCGGCGGACCCCTCCCCCGGTGGCCGCCGCCTCCAGGGGATGCCCGCATTGCTGGGATTAAAGGTCATGTAGGGCGAGCGGATTGGATCTTGGGGCTGCGGAGAGTAGGACATGCGGAGAGGCCCCTGCCCAGGGCTTGCCCCATCCTTACCTTGGGGACTCAGCGACACCGGGCGCTCCTGCAGAACGGTCACACCCGACCCACCTCTCTGCCCTGCTCTCCAGCTGGCCAAGGAGGCTCTGCAGGGGCAACATGCCCATCCCTCTCCGTCTGAGGAGGCAGCTGCGGGGTTGAAGGGAAGCTCTGGGGTCCAGAGTTGGGGGTTGGGGCTGTACCTGCGGCGGCCATTTTGCAGGTGTGGTTGGCCACCTGCCTTAGCTGGTGCTGTGGGATGGGGGTAGTCAGGTGTGGAGCAGGTGTGGCACCTGCAGTGGGGTGCGGTGTCTGCAGTGTAGGGTGAGGGGTGCTGTCAGGGCCGGGTCTCAGCTCTGCACTTGGTTGGAGTCAAGATCCAGGGACCCTCTGGGGCTGATGGTGGCAGGGAGGTCACTGGCTGAGAGACCCAGACAGGTGAAGGGGGCAGTCATCCTCTACCTGGGCATGATGTCTGGAGAGGGTATTGCTCCAAGACGGGGACCAGGCAAGCAACTCCATTTCATGTTGTGCCCGGATCTGAGGATGGGCATGTTGTGTCTGTGGGGTGTGATCCACAGGGCAGAAGAGGCTGGGATCAGGTATGGAGTCAGGGCCCCCCAACCCCAAGGCTCCCAGGGAGGGGCCATGTGAGGAGGACCTGCTGGATGCCTGTTGTGTGCCTCTCACAGTGGGTGATTATCCCCACTGGGTGCCCCCTTTCTCCCCCACCCCTGCTGGAGTGCCCCACAGACTGCCTGCCCTTCCTGGGGCCTCCTGCTAGGCAAGCCACAGCCAGGTGGAGATGGAGGCTCTGCCCAAAGCCCTGAGCTGGTAGGTAGCTGAGCTGTGATCCACACCCAGACCCACTGAGCAGAGGGGTCCCAGCCACCCAGCCTTGTCTCCTTTCAGTCCTCCTTGGTGTCACCACTGCTGACCCAGGGCTGACCACGTCTTTGGGAAGCAGAGCAGGGAAGTCCTGCCATGGGCTCTGTGGAGGGTGTGATGGGGGTGGGGGGCAGACATAAGTGGGAGGTGGAGGTGAGGGTAGCACAGCCTCAGGGGAAGGCCTTCCAGAGGGATGGGGGCAGTCTTTGTATGCCCACTCAGTTCACATAGGCCAGCCAAGGTGGGTGAGCTGGGTGTGGCAGGGTGGGGGAATATTCTGATGGGGTCCTGGTACCACCGCATTGGGGGCTGTGGAGGGCTACTAGCATTGGGAACCACGCCCTGGCCTTTAGGACTGACTGACCAGGGCACGTGCCCAGGCCCACCAAGCCCTTCAGCCTGAGACCCTGTACTTCTGAGAGCTGGGAGGGGCCTGAGCTGCCACCCTTGGGGTGGAGATTGGCTGGCCAGGGGTCATTCAGCAGCTGGTGACCCCTAGGATGACCCTGGACCTTCCTGCCCAGTCCTTAGTGCTCCCTAGATCACTGCTCCATTTAACGTTCTTTGGCCCAAAGGATGAGGCTCACCTCTTCCCCCAACCCAGGTGGCCGCAGGGAACCCAGTGTGCCACCTCCACTGTCTCCCTCCCGCCATCCATACCCAGGAACATCTCTGAGAACTCTGTTGAGGCTGGACCATGCCCTGCCCGAAACCCTTGGGCTTGGCTGGGGTGCCCAGGGGTGTAGCCAGGCTGGGGGCCCTGCTCAGTACCCTGTTCTGTCCCATTAGCTGATGGGCCTCTCCCACCTGGTGCTGCCCTCACAGGCACAGCCCAAGGCAGGGAGTGGGGGGTGGGGTCGTGGGCATGTGCTCCATCTCCCCACCTGAGCTAGCAGGTTTGCTGTGTAACTTCTGAGCACGACCATGGACTGGGGCGATGGCTGACCCCAAGGCCCTCCCCCACCCTGCCCCAGTGCCCCCAGCCTAGTGCCTTGGGGACCCAATGAAGGGGTCATTGCATTGGGGGCATTGGAAGGGTGGAGGGCACAGTCAAGGTCAGGGGTCAGCTGAAGCTGAGCCTCCTGACCCCTCAGGGTTCCTCCCCAGCCCCTCCTGTAGGCCGAGCCCCACCCCCCCAACCGGAACCGGCTCCCTCCCTAGCTTCCCCTGGCTTGCTGGAAGCCACAACCCGCTAAGTGCCACCCCGGGATTGATCAGAATACACTGCTGGGGTGGCTGGGCTTAGGGCTGCCACCTCTCTAAAGCCCTGTCAGCCTGGATTTACTCTCCTAATCCTGGTCCCGTGGTCTGCGCTGGCCAAGCCCCGGCTCCCCGCCCCTACGCGATCCCTGATGCAGAAGCTGCTGGGGTAGGGAAGGGCCCCGTGCTCCTCACCTTGCTCAGGTGTCAGGGCCCCCTGGGGTGGGGGAGGGCAATCCAGGACCCAGCATAGGCCTCCTGTTCTTACTGCTCACCCTTCCGCACATAGCCCTTGGGCTGGCTGGAGCAGCCTCCCCCCCCTCCACACACACACACTCACATGCACACACTCACATACTCTTACACAGACTCTCGCACACTCACCCCCACATGCTCACACACAGAGTCTCTGCAGCCCTCACTCATCTTTATCCCTGTCCAGTTCTCTTTCTCCCTGGAGCACTCCACCCCACCTCCACGTGAGGCTTCTAGCCCCCCTCAAATGCTACCACCACCTTGAAGCCTGCTGTAAGCACCCCCACTGTGTCACCCCATCTCCACTGGTTGGGGAGGAAGAGAGTGAACGTTTACTGGGCGCAAACTGCATTGTACACTTCACGTGCATCCCTTCATCTGACACTCCCAAGACCCCGAGGAGGCAGGCGTTGTTGTTCCCATTTTTCATATGTGCAGACTGAGGCTCCTGAGAAGGCATGTGACTGGGATTCTAGCCCAGCTTCCTGTGACTCCAGCCCATGCTCTTGTAGCGCTTTCTGCCCACCTCTCCACCCCTCTCATCTGCTCAACCCACCCTACCCTATTCCTCTACCCCACTGGTACCCGGGCCAGTGCTATGCCTCACACACAGAGGTCTCACACACAGAGGGCTCTCACACATCATAGGCTCTCACACACAGAGAGCTCGCACACACAGGGGGCTCTCACACACAGTGGGCTCTCACACGCAGAAGGCTCTCACACACCGTGGGCTCTCACACACAGAGAGCTCCCACACACAGTGGGCTCTCACACACAGTGGGCTCTCACATGCAGTGGGCTCTCACACACATTGGGCTCTCACACACGGGTACTCTCACACACAGAGGGCTCTCACACATAGTGGGCTCTCACACACAGAGAGCTCCCACACACAGTGGGCTCTCACACACAGTGGGCTCTCACATGCAGTGGGCTCTCACACACATTGGGCTCTCACACACGGGTACTCTCACACACAGAGGGCTCTCACACATAGTGGGCTCTCACACACAGAGAGCTCCCACACACAGTGGGCTCTCACACACAGTGGGCTCTCACATGCAGTGGGCTCTCACACACCGTGGGCTCTCACAGAGAGCTCCCACACACAGGGGGCTCTCACACACAGAGGGCTCTCACACACAGTGGGCCCTCACACACATTGGGCTCTCACACACGGGTACTCTCACACACAGAGGGCTCTCACACATAGTGGGCTCTCACACACAGAGGGCTCTCACACAGAGGGCTCTCACACACCGTGGGCTCTCACACGCCGTGGGCTCTCACACACAGAGAGCTCCCCCACACAGAGGACTCTCACGCACCGTGGGCTCCCCCACACAGAGGACTCGCATGCACCATGGGCTCTCACACACAGAGGACTCTCACACACCGTGGGCTCTCACACACAGAGGACTCTCACACACCGTGGGTTCACACACAGTGGGCTCTCACACACAAGGGGCTCTCACACACAGTGGGCTCTCACATACCGTGGGCTCTCATACACCATGGGCTCTCACACACAGTGTTCTCGCACACAGAGGGCTCTCACACAGAGGGCTCTCACACACAGAGGTCTCACACACAGAGGGCTCTCACACACAGAGGTCTCACACACAGGGGGCTCTCACACAGAGGGTACTAACACACGGTGGGCTCTCACACACACAGGGCTCTCACACAGAGGGCTCTCACACTGTAGCCTGTCACACACCGTGGGCTCTCGTACACTGAGGTCTCATACACAGAGGGCTTTCACACATAGTGGGCTCTCACACACAGAGGGCTCTCACACAGTGGGTTCTCACACACCGTAGGCTCTCACACACCGTGGGCTCTCACACATACAGGTGTCTCACACACAGTGGGCTCTACACACAGAGGCACTCACACACAGTGTACACTCACACACAGAGGGCTCTCATACACAGTAGCTCTCACACACAGTGGGTACTCATGCACAGGGGTCACTCACACACAGAGGGCTCTCACACAGTGGACACTCACACACAGTGGACACACACACACAAAGGGTTCTCACACACAGAGGGAACTTGCACACAGAGGTCTCTTACACACAGTGGCTCTCACATACAGAGGATACTCAAACACAATGGGCTCACACACAGTGGGCTCTCACACACAGAGGGCGCTCAAACACAGTGGGTTCACACACAGTGGGCTCTCACACACAGTGGACTCACACACAGAGGGCACTCAAACACAGAGGGCTCTCACACACAGTGGGCTCTCACACATAGAGGGCTCTCAGTAAATGCTGTTTCGGTGTTGAGCCAGTAGCTTTAGCCCAAGTAGCCCGATTCCTGTGGACCAGAGTGAACAGCTGCCACCCTGTCAAGGGTAGGGGTTGTCTCTGTCTCCATGTCTCCCATTTGGCGCCTGCTGGCTTGTGGGGCAGGTCTCCCTTTCCTCTGGGTCTCATGTCGGGCTCCTGAAATGCAGCTATAGGGACAGGGGTGGGGATGGCTCCAACTGCTTCTGCAGGCCCAGCTCCCTGCAGACCCCTTTTCCCTTGAGCCCAGCCTCTGGCCTGCCCTCAGGGGGAGGCTGGTGGTGTCCAGAAGTGCCCTAGAGGGGTGTCAGGAGTCCTGCCCCTCATCCCCGGGTCTCAGCCTTGCTAGTAACACTCAAGTGGGCCTCAGTTTCCTTCTCCATCTGCCATCAGCTGGAGCCAGGATAGTGAGAGGCAGGGCTGGACTGACAATGCCCAAGGCCGTGCGTCATTGGGGACCAAGCTTCCGAGGGGCCATTGTGGGGTTGGGGCAGGGGGGCTACTCAGCTGCTTAGCGTCTGCGGGCTTCACTCTCCGCCTCCTTCTGGGGCCAGGGCCACACCATGGCTGCAGGTCCCTGGTGCCCAGGGGGCAGCAGCTCCAGGATAAGCAGTGATGTGGAAGGCCAGACCCAGACGAGAGGGGAAAGCTTAGGGACCCCCTTCTCTGCACTAGCTTCACTCGTGGGCAGGACGTTCTTGATTAGTGTTCTATTTCCCCTGGAGCTTAGCTGCCTTTTTCTTGTATTGAGTGTGTTTCTTTTGTGCTCACCTTTCCCTAGCTCTCAATCAAGCTCTTGCTTCTGCCAGTCCCCGCTTTCCTAGCACCTCCACCCCTGGGAGCCACCTCCCTCCTGTCTGCCTCCCGTCTGTAACCTGCCACTTTCCTGCCCTCCTGCTGCTTGCCACATCCCCTGGGTTGGAGTCTCTGTTTCTCGGACTCCAGAGCTGCTGCTTTCTTGGTTTCCTGTCTTGTTTTGTTGGAGCACATCCTTGTGTGACTTCCTAAAAAGAGTGATGACCCTGTTGCTGTGTGAGAGCGTCTGCTCTGTCCTCACTCTGGGTAGATGGTTTGGCGGCGCTTCCTGTTGGTAAATGGTTTTCCTCGGAACTCTGAAAGCATTGTCATCATCGTTGTCTGCATAAGTCTTTGTCAGCAGCTCGTCTTTCCTCTCTGGAATCTTTCAGGATCCTTTCTCTGTCTGTGGCTTTCTAACCATTCACATGGATGGGTCTAGATGTGGGTTTATGCTTTTATTACTGCTCAGTGGGCCCTTTCACCTGAAGACAGGCTCTCTTCTTTCATCTGTTCGTACATCTCTACACTTTTGTTTTTTCTGCTTTCTTCCTTGAATTCACACATTGGTCTTCTGTGTTCTTGTCTTTTCTCTCATATTCTGTCTCCTTGTTTATGTCCTATTTTCTGGACAATTTCTAGACTTCATTTTCAAGGTTTTTTTTGAATTTTATGTATCAGAATTTACATTTTCATCTCTAAGAGCTCCATCTTCCTTGTCTCTAACTGTTCCCGTTTCATAGCATCCTGTTCTTGTTTTGAAAATATAGTATTTTCTTGAAACATTGAGTATGTTAGTAGAGGTTTTTGTTCATTTGCTTGCTATTGCTTCTGTTCTGTGGTTTCTCTCTCTTTCCCACAGGGCTTGTTTTCTGCTGGTCTTTCCTTTTGAAACCTTTTCCTCTCCTCATGTACATGGAAGGCCCTGTCAGTCCCTTCATGTTAGGGAGGTCCACTGGGTAGTAGAGTGCTGCTGCTGGTTTCCTGCTATCTGAGTGGGATTCCCACTGGAGCTCAGTGTGGTGGATTGGGGGCATCCATTGGCAGGCTTTACATTAGGCACAGGGGTGGGAGCTGGCTGCCAAGCTGTCCGCCCAATACCAGAATGCGGGGTGCCAGCAAGCACACTGAAGAGTTTGCTCTTGCAAGATACTTTCTTCCATTTCTGTGGAGAACTTTCAGCTGTCTCCCCTCTGTGAGGGATGGGGCAGGGAGAGGGCTGAGGGTTTCAGGGATCAATGTGGTTGTTCTACAGACAGACTGCACCCAAGGCCCCGTTTCAGCCTTACTTCTGGCTCCTGCCCTCCACTGGCTCCACTCAGCCTTTTGGCTCAGAGCCCCTGAAGGCTCCCGCTGTTGAGCCAGCCCCTCTGGGCTATTTCTGGCCCCCTCTCTGCTCTCCAGAAAGGTTATTAGGGGCCTGAGGTCATGGATGACGCCTCTCCCATGCCCTTCACTGTTGGGAGTGATTCAGTAGCATGCTCTGCCCTTTATTTCATGGGGTCCTGAGACTGACCAGCATGCCTGATGGTCATCTAGCCTGAGGGACCCTCCCCACCCTGCTGAGGTGCCGAGGGGCATGGCCTGGCACGGACTCTAATGTAGGTCTGCTGTAATACTATGAAAAACCAGTTTTGTTTTTTTCTCAAACTCTTCAAGAAAAATCAGTGTCTCAGGAAGAGGCGCCGTGTTGTAGGATGTGCCAGTGGTCTGACGGGGCAGAGAGACACCTGAGATGAGACCCATCAGGGAGGCCTTGGTGCGATTCTCTGGAGGGTGTCCACCTGTCCCAGTGGCTGGGCATGCCTGAGCTGGAGCCTCGTCTGTTTCTGCTCCTCCCAGTCGCCCCCACGATGCTCAGTGCGCATTGTAGAATGAGCCAGTCTTGGGTCTAAGACAGTCTTTGCCCATCTGCTTTCTCATCTTGCATTGCCGTCGGGTTTTGGCTTTTCCTTGTGCTTCCTGTCCACACCCCCTATCCCCATGGTGATGCAGAAATCCGAAATGCTCTGAGAGCCCTAAGGAGCAGACGTGAGCTCCTTAAGGGGCTGGTCCCATCCTCTGTGTCTGCGGTGACCCATCCACGGTGGGTCCTCAATGTGTTTTTACCCAGTGATGGTTCAACTCCCCTCCTTCCCAGGGCCCAGGTTCCCGGCTCCAGGTCTCCCTTTCCTGTAGTCATCACTGTCACTCACTTCCTCACCCATGTGCATGGCCACTGTCACCCGGCCCTCAGGTCCTCCTCTCCACCCCGCTGACCATCTTCTCTGCTCCTCTTCTCATGGATGTAGCCTGGATCTTGTCGCCCTCAGGCTCTGATGGCACACCTCCGAAGTCCCTGAGGCAGACACTGCGCCCCCAACCTCACTGGCTCAGGAACCATCTTAAACAGCTCCTCAGGCTCTTCGTGGGCCTGGGGACCCTCATCATCCCTGCACCTCTGTCTTTCTCCTTGCCGGTCCTTGAGCCTGTCACCACCTCGGCATCACTCCTGGCACGGGCCTTCCCCCTCGCCTGCAGTGCAAGGCAGTCTGCAGCTTCCACAGCCACGTGACTCTCCACCCCCACAGGGACCATCTCATGTTCTTCTCAGATTTCTCACCCCTTCTGCCCTAGCGCTAGAGGGGAAGCTCGCCCTTCCTCCCACCCTCCAGCAATTGGTGTGTCTGACCCAGTGACCCCCCCAGCCCCCCACCTTCAGACCCCCCCCATCTGCAGCCCCGCCCTCTGTCACAGGCAGCACTGAGGGGCTCTGGTCCTCTCCCAGGTCAGCCTGATTTCTTGCTCCCTTCAAGGCAAGACCTCTTGAAAGAAGTTAAATATTTAAAAAATGTTATGTGATAGGACACACAAAGAAGACAGAATATTTCAACAAACAGCCATATACCCACCATCAACTTTAGAAATAAAGCATTTCCAACATGCTCCCCCACCCCCGGCATTTAGAGTGCTCACCATTCTCTCGACCTCTACCCTAATCCTCACGGAGGGAGGAGGAGGGTGTGTCATCACCTCACTTTCCGGATGGGGCCATAGAGGCGTGAAAGGTTCCGTCTGCATTGCTGACTTAATGGAGGTCCACATGAGGCCTCGCAGCATCCGGTCTGTTAGACCCCTGACCTGGAGGTTCACCACCACTCTGAGGATACGTAGCATTCTCAGAATTCCATTCTTTACCCCTAGGCTCTCGGTAGTGTTGCTTTTGAGTTTGAGACTTTATATGGGCTGTATCTCACCATGTGCATTCGTCTGCATCTAGCTGTGCTGTCTAAATGATGTTTGCGAGAGTCCTCACAAGGATACGCATGGCTCCGCTTCATTCACTTTCACGTCTGGACAGCCACTGTATGACTAGGCCACAGTCTGTTTATCCAGTCTCCGGGCAGTGGACATTGAGGCTCTCTCCCTTTCCTCCCTCCTTCCCTCCTTCCTTTCTACTACAGATACTGCAGCATTCTGGTACATTTCTCCTGCGATCATGTACAACAGCTCTAGTTGCACAGCTGCTGGTCACGAGGTCTGCAATTTTACTAGAAATTGCCATCTTGTTTTCAAAGTGGTTGTACCAATGACCTTCTCCCAGATGGTCTGTAAGCTCCTGTTACTCTATCCTCATGACGTTGAGTACTGTCAGATGCTTTAATGTTCTGATCTGATGGGTTTGGTTGTAAGCCATGCTTTCTTAATTACTGCTGTGGTTGAGTATCTTGTCATGTAAATTGCCTGTTCATATCTTTTTGCCCATTTCTTTTGTGTCTTTTTTCTTTGATTTTTGTCTGTTCTTTATATGTTCCGTGCATGAATCTTTGTGGATTATATGTGCTTCAGACATCTCCACGTCGGTGGGCTTCTCTTCACCCGTTTAATTGTAACTTGATGACCAGATTTTTCCTTTTGGTGCCTTCTGTGGGTTAAGAAATCCTTCTCAAAGGATAACATGGAGATGTCACTCTTCATTTTCTTCCAAAACTTTGTTGTTCATATTTAGGTCTTCAGTCTACATGGAATTCATTTTGGTATAAAAAAGGGATCTAATTTTGTATTTTTCCATATGGCTAGGCAGTTGTCTTAGCCTGTCTGGGCTGCTATAACAGAGTATCACAGACTGGATGGCTTATAAACAACAGAAATTTATTTCTCACAGTTCAGAGGCTGTGAGTCCGAGATCAGCCCCTCTTCTGCGTTGCATATGGCCAACTCTTCGTTGTCTTCTTACATGGCTGACAGCAGAGAGAGGAAGCAAGTTCCCTTGGGACTTTTATAAGGGTACTAATCCCATTCATAAGGCTCTACCCTCATGATTTCATTTAATCCTATCACCTCCCAAAGGCCCCTTCTCCTAATACCATCACATGGGGGGTAGGGTTTCAACATAGGAATTTTGGGGAGACACAAACATTCAGCCCATAACACCAGTTTTCTCAGCATCACTGTTTCAATAGTCCTTCCTCTTCTCATTGACCTGTAAAGCCACCTTTGTCAGATATCAGAAGGGCTGTGTCTGTGTAGATCTCTTTCTGGGGTCTTTTCTGTTACACTGGTGGTTACTTACCTTGTCCCAACCATGCTGTCTTAATTACTATAGCTTTATATTAAGTTTTGATATCAGTAGGGCACATTGCCTTCTACCCCCTTGTGTTTCTTCAGACCTGTTATTGGCATTCGTAGCATCTTACTCTTCCATATAAATTTTAGAAGCAATTTGTCAAGTTTTACAAAAAGCCTGGTTGAGATTTCATTTGAAATTATATTGAATTTTTTGATTCATTTCGGTGAAAAGAAACAGTTTTAGGATATTGAAATTTCTTTTCCATGAACAGGTTGTAGTTCTTCATTTATTTAGATTTTCTATAGTTTTTTGTAAAGTTTAAAAATTTTCTTATAAATCTTTTGTGACATTTATTCCTTTAGAATTTTGGTTATTTTTTAAATGGTACCTGAAAAATATTTTTTTAACTCTTTGTCTCTAGTGTATACCAACGTGGTTGATTTCTAGTAACTTTGCTGAACCTTGCCATGAATTCAAATAATTTGTCTGTGGATGCTCTTGATTTCTGTGTAGATAAGCAAATAGTCTTCAAATAATGAAATTTGGTTTCTTCTTTTCCAACCCATTTCATTGTTATTTCTTTTTCCTGCCTTATCACTCTGGCTAAAACCTCCGCTACAATGTTAAATAGAAGTGGTGATAGCAGGCATCCCTAACTTCTTCCTGAATTTAAAGGAGAGGTTCCTAATATTTCACCATTAAGTGTGATGTTTGGGTAAGCTTTTAGTAGAGCCCTTTTATGAGATTAAAGAAGTTTTCTTTTATTCTCATATTACTAAGAGTTTTATCATAAATGGGTTTTGAAAATTACTGAATGCTTCTTCAGTATCTGTTGAGTACCTCATTTGGCTTTTTCTCCTTTAATCTGATATGTTGCAAATTACATTCATAGATACCCTAATATTAAGCCATACGTTATGTTACCACATGGGTCTTCCTGGAATTAGCCTACTGCATTATCCTTTTTATTTGCTGCTGGACTTTCTTGATAATGTTTTGGACTTTTGTATCTATGTTCCTCAGTAAAATTGGTCTATGATCTTCATTTCTCAAATTTTCTTTGTCTAATTTGATGCCAAGGTGATATTGGCCTCAGTGAATGAGTTGAGGGTGTACTCTCTCTCCCTTTCTTTTTTGGTTCTCTTAAAGAGTTTGTATAAGATTAGAATTACCTGGTTTTTTGAATGTTTGGTAGAACTCACTTATAAAAAGTGTCTGAGTCTGCTGCTTTTTTTGGTGGGTAGATTTTTAAACTATTGAGTCAATTTCTTTAATGGTTGTAGGAAAATTCAGGTTCCTCCTGACTAATTTTTCTCCTGATTATGGGTCATCTTTTCCTGCTTCTTGCATGTGTAGTAATTTTTTTGTTGGATTCCAGACATTTCTACATTGTGGAGAGTCTGAATTATGCTTTCCTCCTATAAAGCATGTTGGGCTTTGTTTAGGCAGGCAGTTAAATTACTTGAGGACTAATCTAATCCTTCAAGGCCTGATTTTAAGCTTTTCTAGAGTTACTCTGGAGTAGACGTTACTCTAGGGATAGTTAAGCCCACTACTTAAGTATGATTTCTTTGGGGTCTCAACTCAATGTCTGGGATGGAGAGATCAAGGGAACTCTCTCTTCTGGCTGGTAGAAGCACAAATGTCTTCCTACTTGTGTGAGCTTTGGGAACTATTCAGTCTTCTTTGCCTGGTCTACATGGGCATGGACTAGCAATCTACAAAGACTCGATGGTACCCCTGTGCAAATTTCTGGAACTCTATTATGAGCAGCTCTTTCCTTTCCAGAACTCTAACCCACAGCCTCCAGCTGCCCCAACCTTCCCAAACTCTGACCTCCATCTCCTCAGTTCGTCAAAGCTGCTGAGCTGTTTAGGTCCTGCCTCCCAGTGCCTGAGGTCTGTAAATTGCCTCCAGGCAGATCTGGAGTGATTGTAGGGCTCACCTCATATGTTTCCCTTCTCTCAGTGATCACAGTCCTGCACTGCCTGTTGTACAGTGTCTGAAAACAGTTATTTTCATGAATTTTGTCCTGTTTACCAATTGTTGTTTACAGCAGGGGGTTAGGTATGGTCCTTGTAAACTCCATCATGGATGAACATGGAAGTGCCTTAAGTTTTGCTAGTAGTATTTTCATTATCATTTATTAGTAAGTTTATTTATATCTCCATCATGATTTCTTCGTTTATGTGTTAGTTATTTAGAAGTGTATTTTTTAAATTTCTAAACATGTGGGTTTTTAATTATCTTGTATTGATTTTTAACTTAATTGTGTTTGAATTATATGAACTATTTGGTACAGAGTCTTTGAAATTTATTAGGAGTTGCTTTATGGCGTACTACATGGTAAAATATTGTAAATGTTTTGTATATGGTAGAAAAAAATGCGTTTCTCTAATTTTCGAGAACAAGAGACCACATATCTTCATTAGTTCATGATTATTATTTTGTTCAAATCTTCTACATCCTTATTGATACGTCTGCTTGATCTGTCAATTAGTGAGAGGTGTGTTAAAATTCCTGCCGTGATAAATCAATGGATTCTTCCATGTTGCGTGACTGCTAACCTTGGTTTTATGTTTTCTTCATTTTGTCTCTGGGACCATTCTGGGTAATTTTTCCGACATATTTTCCAGTTCATTAATTCTCTGTTCAACTCCATTTAATTTGCTGATTAACATGTCTGCTAAGTTTGAAATTTAAATGATTACACTTTTATTTCTAAAAGTTCTACATAGTTCCCCCCCATATTTTATTCCTGCTTATTTCTGTAAATATTTTGATGTACTTATTTTATAATCTATATCTGACAATTCTGATATCTGAAGTCCTTGAGGCTCTAATTCTGGTTTTCTTCCCCCCACCCCCAACTTTTTTTCCTGGCTCTTGCTCATGGTGAATTGGTTCTCCGGTGTTTGGTAATATTTCATTGTGAGCTCACGTTTGACTGATCTTCATCTGTGAGAACGCTGGGGACCTGAGGGGAGGCAGCTATATCCAAGGAGGATTTGTATTTTCTTTTGCAAGGTGCTTTGGGTGCAAACACCTGAGACCTACTCTGAGCTAATTTCTCAAGCTTGGGTTTCCCTGATCATGCAGGTATTGTAAATTTGAAACCCAAACCTGCATGAGGACAGATCTGTGGCCTCAGAGTCTCAGAAACACTGGCATTTTTGCCACATGGAGCTGAGAGTCATTCAGACTAATTTCCCTGTGTCCCTTTGATGGCAGATGGCTTTTCCTTTTCCTTCCATTTCCTGGGGTTGTAACTTTGGAGGATCCAACTATTTGTGGTGATTTGGTTCCAATCCCAACTTTGCCTGTGTTTGTGGTCATGCCTCCCATCCCCCACTCAGCAGGTGAAACCCAGTTCTCTGCATTTCTGGTACCAGCAAGTACCTGTAGCTTCCTCCCGGGGGGTGGGGTGGGGGTGTGATGCTTTGATTTCGGCTCTTCTTTCTTCTTTTTTCCCCCTTCCTCAGAAGTTCTGTCATTTTATTCTGATGTTTGTTATTTATCCCAAATTTCTAGGTGGTTAGTAATGGGAGGGTATCTCATCTATCATATTGTCAGCAGTGGAAGTCTCTCATTCACCTTTCTTTTCCTATTGGTTGAGCAATATTGGTTTTAATGAGCAAACTGATTCTTGTTTTCACACACACCAGTGTTTGTCAACCAAAATGAGGTCTTTTTATTTATGTATTTACTGAACCATTTGGTAATTACTTTAAAAACGATTCTTTTTAGGTTAAATATGAGCATAGTTTAGAAGAGTCAAATATATCTACAAAACTTATTTAGAAAATCAGCAGGTTTTGTTCTCCATCCCCAATCTCTTTCTTCTCTCTTAGCTGTTTTTTGTTGTTGTTGCTGTTTAGCTCTCTATTGCTAAATAATGTGCTATTCTGTGCTAATGTGCTAAATAATGTGCTTATTCTGCTAGGTTTTTGCCTGTTTTAGAAGTTGTATCAATAGAATTATCGTGTGTACCCTTTTGTGTTTGGTTCATCTTTTCTCAGTGTTATGTTTGTGAGATTCATCCATTTATCTTCTCTCCCTCCTGAAATGCACTAATATAACAGTAGAGGTAAATGAAAGAAAGACCTAAACTCATCCCTAAGGGTGAGAGAGCCGAAGAGAAGGAGCAGCAACCACATTTTGGAAAATAAAAAGCAGAACGATGTGGTAACTGACAGCAGATTCAAGAAAGCTGGATGCCAGGGAGGCAGAGGGGAAATTGGGAAGCTGTGGACGTCCCCACAAGGCTCAGGAACTGGGTCCCTTGAGTGGGACCCTGGCTGTGGGCGCGAAAGTCAAGAGAACCAGTCCAAGGTCTGCTTAAAGAGCAGTTAGATTCCCAAAGCTTCTGCTCCTCCTCCGTCTCTTTTTCCTCTTTCTAACCCTTCTCACTCGTTGATCTCACCCATTTCTGTGACTTAGAGTCAGTGCTCCCAAGTGACTGATTCATTTTTCCCGCCCTGCGCCCTCTTCAAATGCACATGTCCAACCACCTCCTTGATGTCTCCACGTTATCTCCAGCTCCCCCACGCTGCTGATGCTGGGGTCGGGGGATGAACAAGATGACAGCCCTGCTCTGGCAGAGCCTCAGCTGCCGGTTCACATCCACTGGGTCCTTCTCAAGGCAAATCCCCTGAGGGACGCTGGGGTCTGAATCGACCTGGGAATGATGGGAAAGGCTCCCCCCACCAACCCCTCATGCTTTTAAAGGCATACATTTCCTTGTGAGTCCCGCTTTAGCTGCATTCCACAGCTTTGGTATGCTGTATCTTCATTACTGTTCAGTTCAAAATATTATATAATATCCAATGAGTTTTTTTTCTTTGACCCATGGGTTATTTAGAATTGTATTGCTTAATGTCCAAGCAATTGGGGGTTTTTTAGGTTTATTTATTTTTTTGTGTTGGTGTATAGCTTAATTCCACTGTGGCAGGAGAACATATGCCTTATGATTTTAATTTTAATTTGAAATTTGTTAGAGTTGCTTTATGACCAGCATATGGCTAATTTTAGTAAATGTTCTGGGTGCACTTTAAAAGAACGTGTGTAATATATATTTTTCCTTCTCAGGAGCTGATAGAACAAGCAAACCAAAAATTTTTATCCTTTTATTTTCAACCTTTCTGTGTCTTTTCATTTAAAGGTGTCTCTTGTCAACAGAATATAATTTAAAAAAAAAATATGTTCTGACAATTGTAATGTTTTGCTTGGAGTATTTAGTCCATACTAATTGAGTTGGGCTTTTATCTACAATCTTAAATCTTCAATTTCCATTTGACCTATTGTTTTGTTCTGTTTTTCCTTCTTTACTGCCTTCTATTGGACTAATAAAATTTTGAATTTTTTTCTGAAACGTTTTCCTTACTGTTAACTTGTTAGTTATACATTCTTTTTCTGCTTTGTTAATGATTACCCTAGCAAATGAAACATGTATCCTTGACAATCTAATGTAAATTATTACTTTTCCACTTACATGATAGTGTTGAAACCTTAGAATGTTGTCTTTTGGCTACCACGATTTCTGTTGAGAAGTCAGTTGTCAATCTCATTTTTGTTCCTTTAAAGTTTACATGTCTTTTTGTTTTCTGGCTGCTTTTAAGATTTTTCTCTTCATCTTTGGTTCAGTCTTATTGTGATGTGCCTTGCTGTAGTTTTCTTTGTATTTATCCTGTTTTGTGTTTGCAGAGCTTCTTGAATCTGTGGATTGATATACGTCAGCAGTTTTAGACAATTAATGGTTGTTATCTTTTTAAGTATTGCTTCTCTCCCATTCCATTTCTTCTCCTTTTAGATTCCAATTACATGCATATTAGGCCATTTCACTGTGTCCTATATTTCTCTGACTCTCATTTCTATGTTTTCCATTCTTTTTTTTTCTCTTTTCTTTAACTTCCGATTGACTTGTCCTCCAGTTCATGAACACTGTCTTCGGCTATGTCTAACCTCTTGGGTTCACTTACTGTGTTTCAGTTCTAGAATTTCTATTTGATTCTTTTTTATAGTATTGAATCCTCTTGCAAGAGTCTCCATTTTCCCCCATCATCTTCTCTCTCTTTTTGAACATATAAGTCATGATTATTTTAAGTGCTTCTTTGATAACTCCCAGATCTGCATCATGTGTAGGCATGTCCCTTTTTTTCTCTTTGTGTTTTTCTTTGCTTTTTTTCTAATTTGTTTTGAATCATATAGTCCTGTCTCTTTTCATGCCTTGTAACTTTTGATTTAATGTCAGACTTTGCGTGTTAAAACACTGTAGAGGCTTTAGATGGTTCATCTTCTCTTCCCAGGCAGATAAGGCGGAGGGTCATCCCTAATTCAGTCAGAGACTAAGCTGAGTCAGGGCAGAGTTGCAGTTCTGATAAGGCTTATCTTATGTATGGTTCTGCCCTGCTTTTAGATTCTGTGCCTTCCAGGGCTTTCAAATCAGGCCCTGGTGTAATCACGGGGGTGCCACCTCCCAGTGGATCTTCATCTCCTTAGCACTCTAGACTGTGGAAGACTCCTCTTTGATTTTCAGAGGCTCTCTGCTGGGGTTTTTAAACTTCCGTTGCTCATACCTTCAGAGTTTGGCACATGTCTTAAGGGGAGAACTGGCCGTTTGTTTGGCTTAGTTCTCGACTTCTTCTTTCTCCTGGGATGCTGGCCTCTCAAGTTTGTTTCTCTTCACCAAAAGCTCTGCAGGTTTCTCCATCCCTCAGCAACGGCTCTCTGCCTGGGAAGACTCCAGATTCCTGGTCTCTTGCGCCGTGACAGGAATGCAAATGTGTTCAGGGAGAAAGTGCTGCGGAGTGACGTCTCCTGTCCTGGCAGTTCCCTGTCTCTGGAATCTTGTCCTGGAGTCTGTGTGGCTTCAGTAGCTCTTTGATTTCTGCAAACAGATTTTAAAATTTTACCCAGCTCCTCTAGTTTTGCATGGTGGGAGGGAGCATTGCTCTGCTGCCAGCCATTCCACCACCTGGAAAGAAGTCCCCCTTTGGTTTTACTGCTAGATGTTAATGCATAGTCTCTACCCCAGAGCCATAAGCAGAGTCTCCTATATGTTCTTGTAATGCTTTCAAAGGTAAAGTTCTAGCTCTCTTTTTCAATATGGGATAGCTAATGGTCCCAATACCAATCTTACCAAATTACCCGAGATGCTGCCTTATCATCTGTTGGTTTTGTCTGTGCGTGTGTCTGTCCGTCTGCCTATGGTCATGCTTAGTCTTTTTATTGATCTCTCTGTTCATGTGTCATTCTTAGGCTTTGGCAATTATTGTAGCTTTACAGTAAATATGATAGCTGGTAGGGAATGCTCCCCCTCTTTGTTCATATTTTTCAAAACTCTCTTTCAAATTTTTGCCAAATTTGCCACTGAAAATCCTGTTGCAATATTTTGCTTATTGGAATTGCACTGAATTAATGTTGCTAAATTTGGGAAGAACTGAAAATTTTGCAATATCAAATTGAACATCTGCTTTCATAAATATTTTCTTCATTTCTAATTTCATTTCTCATTTCTTCATTTCCTATTTCAGTACTTGGGGTTACTTATTCAAAGGTTATAGGCTTTTTTTTTTTAAAGGCAGAAGGCATGTTGCTAAATGCTTGTCAGAAATCTCGTTCTAATTTGTGTTCTCACCAGGAATTCACGAGCTTGCTCTTATGCCTCCCACCCCAGCCGGAAGGTCCTAAGACTTTTCTCAATTTCAAAAGTGCAAAGATTTTCCAGCATAAGGAAACCCGATTCTCAGAGAGGAATGTCCCTCCAGTCCACTCCTGGGTGGTCATTCATGGATGTAAGAAGGTGAAACAGTGTTGGAAAACACTCATGGTGTGTAGATGGTGGTGCAGGCTGTGGCTGTAAGGGGTTGAGGGGTGTAGCTGGGCATGGTCTCAGCCCCTGAATTCTGCTCACCACCCACCTGGGCTTTTGCTCATGTCCTGAACTTGTCCGTCTTCATTTGGAGGCTGGTCTGGTGCTTCCCTCTCTCCCTGTAGCCTCTGGAAGAGTTGTATTTGCCTGAGGGGACAGTCCTTCTCCATGTTCATGTCCCCTGTTCTTGGGGGTTTTGAGGAGTCAAGGAGCTGGCAGGCTCTGGCAGCCTCTGGGAGTTGACAGCCTGAAATCTGCATGGGTCCTAGCCCTTGCTCTGTTCCTCTCTCCATCTGCAGAGAGCCGGGCCCCAGGGTGCTCCATGGGCCCCTCCTGCTCTTGATCCTGGGTCCCCAGAGGTCATGACCAGAGGCTCCTGCCACATCCTCATAGATGGCAGGTTGGGACACTCCTAGAAGGGCGTCTTTGGGCCAGATACTCCTGAGGGTGACAGTTACAGTTGGGGAGGGTGAGACAGAGGATTCCCTCTTCAGAAAGGGGGATTTCATGGAACCTCAGTGTGGGAGGGTCTCAAAGAGACCTCTCTCCAGCCTTTGCTCCACTTGGATGCCTCTAGTGATGGGGGCTCACCACTTAACAGGCATCTGAGTCCGTTTTAGACAGCAATGGGTAGAAGCCCCGAGAGTTTCTCTTGACTTCAAACTGAATGCTGTTTCCTGGAGCTTCTGTCCCTTTCTGTAACCACCAGCTCTCCGCCCTGACCTGTCCCTCTCCCTGTTCCCAGGACCCCAGTTGCTCAGCCCCCCAAGTCCCCCTTGAGTGAACAGCTGCGGCCTTGGGCCGACAGCCCTGTCAGTGCCCAGAGGGAAAGACTTTTCAAAGTTGCCAGAGCAGCATCACAGTTTTGTGGGGAGTTTTCCTCAGAGTCCCAGGACGCGAGAGGCGAATTCACTTTGGGGTCATCCCCTTCAACCCTGTCATTTCACAGATGGGTAAACCAAGGCCAGGGGGCTGAGTCACACAGCTGAGATAAAGGCAGGACCTGGATCGGGTCCCCGACCCCTGGGTTGCACCGAATTCACCGTGACGTAGTGCATTCCTCCTCGGCATGATTCTGCTGTGGCTTCAAGAATACCCCCGGCTCCTTCAGCGTGAAGGAGGACATTGTGCTGAAAACGTGGCCTTGAAAGGAAAGGCCCCGATGCTGGCCCTGCAGGGACGGGGGCTTGTAAGCAGGAGGTGCCTCTCAGCACACCCCAGTCACCCGTCAGAGCTGTCATTGCACATCAGCCGTGGAGTGGGAAGGAAAAAGTCTGTGTCGTGGGCCATGTTGTGCCTGCCTGTCGGCCACCTGCAGGGCAAGGCGGGTGTAGCCTTGGTCATGGAAGCTTGGGCTGGTCTTCAGCAGCAGCAGTTTTGGTGAAAAGATTTTTTGTACCTTTGTGATTCCTGTGAGGATTTACCTTTCTGCCAGGTGGGGGTTTGAGGCTCTGCATGCCCCTGCGTCATGGGACCGTCCACCCCATGCTGGTGACTGCACTACGCCCACGGTGACACTCAGTGCCCCGCCTCCCCTCCTCCCTTGGCCTTTCCAGGGCCCCCCAGGCTGCTTCCCCTCTGCATACCCACACCCCAATGTTGGCACATGGGAGAGTTGACCACAGTCCTCTGTGCCAGATGAAGCTCTCTTGACCCTCACTGGAATCCAAGCCTGCTGGGAGCAGGTGCTGGGAGAGGGCTGGTTCCCTGGGCTGCAGGTCCTGCCCCGAGGGAGGAGGAGGGCAGCCACCAACAGGAGCGCCTGCCCACCTCGACCTGCCCTCCTCTCTGACCCCTGAGGGGTCAGGGCGCTCAGTCTGGGCGCTGCCCAATGTGTGGGACAGGTGGGTGGATGCCCAGGGGCCCCCTGTGCAAGGGGGGGTGGGGTGTCAGGGGCCCCCCTCGCTGAGCGTAGGCTTGCCATTCCTCCTGGCTCCTCACCTCCTTGGCCTGGGACACTGCCCCAGGGCCGCCAGCCCCCTTCCTGCCTGCCCGCCAGTCTCACGCGAGTCCTGCTGCGGCACTGTTCTGTCCACCCACCTCTAGCCTGTGGGCTTCCAGCACCTGGGGATGGTCCTCTGCAGCCAGCGTTGCCTGGCGCTGACCCGGTGCGGAGCCCACCCAGGCCTGTGTCCTCAGGGGGAGCTGCTTCCTTGATGTGGGTGTGAAGTGACCTTCACCTTCACACTCACACCAAGCTTGTCGCCACAGGCCCTGAGGAGTCGTGGCCACGCTGGAGCAGCTGACTGCGGCAGCCGCACGCGGGCCCTCGCATCTCGCTGCTGGGCGCGCAGTGGCCAGGGCAGCTGGGGGGTCTCCCCGCAGCCCCAGATTCGCTTGGGTTCACTGCCCGTAACCTCTGCCCCTAGCAGTGCTGGGCTCCAGCAGCAGTGCCCCTTCCTGAGATTTCTCCTTTTATTTGTTCTTGAATTTTTACCAAGGTAGCACGTGTAGACATGATCAAGTCAGAGGGGCTCTGAGGCTCCTGAGAAATGACACTCCACTCGTGCCTTCTCCCCCGATGGTCCCTGCTCAGCTCTCCCACTGTGTGCGACACTTTCTCTCCCCCATCTTCCCGCCACATTGCTTCTGTTGTTGAGTTAGTGCTTTGTGTTTACACCACTAGGACCAGTAAATGTGCCCTCCTGCTACTCTCGAGTGTACCATGCTTATATTTTCTTTCTTGTAGAAGATTTTATCCGAATAAATGACAACTAATGCAGGCCTTTCCCCCACAGCATTCCATGGGCTCATCCCTAATTTCTCATCAAACTATCTGGCGGATGCTCCTCCGTGTGATGAGGCCACCGCTGGCCCCACAGCCCCAGCTTCTGTCTCAGTGTCTTCCCTCCCATCACCTTCCGATCAGGGACATCCCTCTTGGGGCAGCCCCAGTGTCCTCCTGGGACCTCCTTTACCGTCGTCTGGGCCTGGACCCCACATCTTCCTTGCTTGCTGCCCGTTTACTCCCTTACTTTTGCTGAAGCACAGATTCTAGCATCTTCCGGAGTCTTCTTGGGTCTTCATCCCACCCTCACGCTAGAGGGGTAGTTTGACTGAGCTTAGAATTCTGGGCTAAAAGTCACCATTCCTCAGCAGTTTGAAATGTTTCTCATTTTCGTCTGGTGTCTGCGCGGCTGATGAGATGCCCATGGCATTCTGATTCTCTATCCTTTGGGATTGGGTTTTCTCCCTGGTAGCTTATGGAATCTTTTCTTTATCCCTGAGGTTCTGAAATTTCAGTTTCCCTTGGTATGTGACTTTTTATAGTGGGCAGGCCAGGTAGACCCTCTGAATTTGGAAACTGGGGGCCTTCAGTCCTGGGAAGTTTTCTTGACTAATTTCTTTAGTAGTTTCTTTTCATTGATCCTCAAATTTTATTTCTCTCCTCTAATGGAAAATTACTTATTGTATTTCCAACCTTTTTATTTACTTTCAAAGCTTCTCTTTTCATATTTTTAGTTTCCAGGGACTCTTTCTTATTCATTAATGGTGCTTTTAAAAATAGCATCATTTATGGGCATAGTAACTTTTCTTTATAAGGATATAAATTACAAGTTATTTTAAAAATATTTTCTTCTTCGCTGCATTGTCTCTTTCTGTTGTGTTCCTTTTCTGTTTATTTTAGTCTCTGTATTTCTTGCTAGAGGCTGTGGTCCTGGTCAGTTTCCCTAGCAAAGAGCTCTCCACTCTCTCCTGACGGCCAGCACTCTGGGGGCCAGCAGCAGGAGGAAGGGCTGGGGTCCCTACTGGGCATTTCGGGTGTAGCTCAGCTCCCCCCTTTTTAGTAGGTGCTTCATGCTGGTCCTTGGACCCCACCCCCAGGCTGGACAGAGCCTCACTCTCCCAGAGAGTAGCCCCTGGCCTCCTGCCTGGTGGGGGCCGTGGGGACAGGGTCCTGGATGTTCACAGGGTGGGGATGGGGGCCCATGGGCCTTAACTAGTTTGCCAGGGCTGTTGTAACAGAGTGCCACAGCCTGGGGGCTTAGATCACAGAAAGGTATGGTCTCACAGTCTGGAGGCAGAAGTCCCCCATCCAGGTGGCTGCAGGGCTGGTTCCTCCTAAGGCCAGGAGGGAGCGTCTGTTTCCTGCCTCTCTCCTACCTTGTGCTTGTTTACCGTCAATCCATGATGTTCCTTGGCTTGTAGAAGCAATCTCTGATCTCTGCCTTAGTCTTCACATAACGTTCTCCCTGTGTGTGTCTCTATGTCCAAATGTCCCCTTTTTATAAGGACACCAGTCATATTGGGTTAGGGGCCCACCTGACTCCAGTATGGCCTCATCTTAACCGGTTACCTCTGCAAAGACCCTCTCTCCAAATGAGGTCACATTCCAAGGTCCTGGGGGTTAGGACTCCAACATATGAATTTCGAGGGGATGTAATTCAACATATTGCAGGGTCTAACACTCCTTCCACTGACTTTCCACAAAGGCCCGTTTTCAGTCCCACCCAAACACTGGCCCTCATAGGTACCTGGAGTCTTTCTGGGTCCCACAGAGTGAATTGGCTTGTTTCTTGTTAGGTTCCAGCTTTCCCAGGCTCCATTCATCCTGTTGGCTTTCTTTTCTAAAACTTGTGATGTTTCTCACCCTTAGCTATCCCTCTCCAGTTCCTTGTCCCTGTGGATTGGTACCCCATGTGGGTGTCATTTAGTAGGTTTGGGAAGGGAGCGGGTTCAATCACCACCCAGAAACACCAGTTCTGCCTCTTTGAATATTGTTTCTAATTCATGTCTCCTTTTTCCCAAGGTGTCTCCCACGCCTGCCAGGAGTGTCTGACAAAGGTCGCAGAGATGGCCGGGGCCTCTGTGAAGGTGGCGGTGCGCGTCCGCCCCTTCAATTCCCGGGAAATGAGCCGAGAATCCAAGTGCATCATCCAGATGTCCGGGAGCACCACCAGTGAGTAGTGGCTGTGCCGAGGTTGCCGTTGGCTGCTGGTCCCTCGGGGCCACAGCGTCCTCCTTGTCCACGCGGTGTATTGGTTTCCTGGGGCTACAGTAACAAATGACCACAGACTAGGGGGCTTAAAACCACAGGAATTTATTCTCTTACAGTTCTGGAGGCCAGAGTCCAAAATCAAGGTTTTGACAGGGCTGTGCTCCCTCGGAGGTCCTAGAGGAGCATCCTTCCCTGCCCCCTGCAGCTTCTGGTGGTTGCCAGCCGTCTTGGCCTGTGGCTGCACCACCCCAGTCTCCGCCTAAGTCGTCACACGGCTTTCCCCCTGTGTGTCTGTCTTCATGTGGCCTTCTTATAGGGACACCGATCATTGGATTTAGGGCCCACCCTAATCCAGTATGATCTCATCTTAACAACTAATTATATCTTTGAAGACTCTGTTTCCAAGTAAGTTCACGTTCTGAGGTTCAGACTGGACATAAATTTGGGGGGACACTTTTCAGCTGCCCTGAGTTTGTAAGCTTTTTTCCTTTGTCTGTTCTTTTGCTGTGTTGCTAATTGTAAGCATCTCAAACCTTTTGGAGAAGTAGGAGATCTGGAGTCAACATGAAGAATAGTAAGTGGCAATTTCGAGAAGGTCAGAAAGACGTGCCCTACGAGGTCTTTTTAGCACACAGGATCCAGCTGCTGGAGGCAGAGAGAGAGGACTTACCTTGGAGCCTCTGCTTGGCTCTTTCTAGCATAACAAACTTTGTACCGAGTTGTGACAGGCATGCAGAAGAGTGGACAGAGCACAGAGTGCAGCTCAGACAGTTCTCGCACTCTGTGCAGCACCCAGAGCCCCTCCTGCCCTGTCCATCCTTACTCCCACCAAGGGAGGCAGCATCCTTGCTCTGACACCGTAGCTTAGTGGGGCTTCTTTTGGGTCCCATGGAAGTGGAACTGCGTTTGGGTTATCCCCTGCTGATCAACAGCCTGTCCCAGCGATCGTGACCTAGAAAAGAATTCGTGGTTCTCTCTCCCAGTCACGCGGTTGACTGGGCTCAGCTGGGCAGTTTGCCCTTGGGGTCCCTCGTGCAGTGCAGATGCTGCCGTCTCCACAGGCTCCAGTGGCATAGGTTGTACCAAGTGATCGGCACCAATGGCTCCTCATCCTCCGGTTGTGCGGTGGTGACGGGCCTTGCCCAGTCTCAGGGGCTTTGTGCCTGTGTAATCTCACTCTGCCTGCTACCTGGCAGGTGTGCAGGGAGGGGCCCCCCCAGCTGATGGCAGCTGCCCCCCCAGGCCCATTGAGGGAGTGAGGATTCGGGGGTCCCTGGGAAGGCTCTGGGGCACCTTGAGGCTCTGTGGAAGGGGGTTTGGGCAGGGGGTGATCTTTCCAGAAGGCTGTGCCCCTCCATGGCCCTTTCTCCTGTGTGGGCAGGTTGTGGAGGCCCTGCTCAGAGCTTGTGTGGGGGCCTGTTGGGCACGGCGCCCATGCGCATCTGGAGGTTCATCGTGACTCTTCTGAATGGTGTTGCCTCTGCTTGGTCCCTGGAAGCAGACCCTGAGATGAGGGTTTGGGTGCCAAGGGTTTATCTGGGAGGTGGTCCCAGGACGCAGTGAGGGGCAGTGCAGAAGCTGGAAGGAAGCTCTGAAGGGGCATTGATGAGCAGGCGGCCACCGTGGGAGGTCTGGGCGCAGCTTGCTGGGGCCCTCTGATGTGTGCAGTGCACCTCTGAGCTGTCCTCCCCCGAAGCTGGGGTGCTTGTGCAGCACCCCAGCCCCATGGGCTGAGCGTCGGTCCAGTGGCCTGGGCTTCTTGCGCTTCCAGCCTTGGCCAGAGAAAGTGCTCAGGTGGCAGGACTCAAGCCTTGAGTTCCCACCACTTTGAGGTGGGAAGGCAGGGCCTGTGAGGAACTGTGACCCCCAGGGGGGAACTGTGGCCTCATGGTGGGAACCGTGACCCCACGGGGGACTGTGGCCCTGAGTGGGCAGAAGTCATCTGTGTGAGGAACCGACAGGGTCTGCCACGTCACTGTTGAGTGACCGAGGACATCAGGAGTGGCTGTGGGGATCCCTGTCCACCCCCAGGCCAGGCCCCAGCAGCACAGTCGCCACCTGAGACAGTAGCTGGGGACTTGGCTTGAAGGGTCCACGGGTGATCAAACCCCGTGGGAGCCTGCAGAGTGACCAGAAAGAACAGACATCAGAGTCAGACCCTGTGTTTTCCTTGGAACTGGGGAGCAGCCCAGGACAGGGGCTGGTGTCATGGAAGCAAACAGCTGGGGAGAGGGCGGCCTGCTCTGGGTGAAACCTCTAACTCGCCCCTGGCCTGAGAGACAGACGGAGAGACAGAGAGAGAGACGGAGAGAGACAGAGACAGAGACAGAGAGAGAGAAAGATAGAGAGACAGAGATAGAGAGTGAGGCAGAGACAGTGAGAGAGACAAAGAGAGGTAGAGAGACAGAGATGGAGAGAGAGAGTGAGGGAAAGTGTCAGCAGGAGGAAAAATCCCTAAGGAAGCGATATTAGTTTTGGAGTGATGGTACTGGTAGAAAGTGCTAAAAGCCATATCAGAAGTTGGGGTGAAGGCAGAGGGAACCCAGAGGAGAGGAGGATGACTTTCAGCTGTCGGCACATGGAAGCCCGCCTGAGGAATGGAGTCAGAGGGTGGGATGGGCTTTATTCCTGCAGATCCAGTGGCCGGGTGGGAGGACAGGGTGGGCATCCCAGGGCCGAGTGTTAGGTGGCTCCAGAGTGGCCTGAGGTGGACACTGGCAGGCGCTGGGTTTGTCAGTGCCCACGGGGCTGTGGGAAGGGGTGGGCACGATGCTCGGCAAGGGCATTCAGACTCTGAGAAAATGGCTTCCCTTCAGTTCCTTTCCTCCTCACTCTCCCCTCCCTGTTCAGGCTGGCGCCCCCACCACTCAGGTCTTTGTCCCCTCTGAGCCCTGGGAAGCCCGCCTGGTATTGTGCCCTCGCCCAGAGCAGGAGCGGAGGCAGAGAGCGTTTCAATGGGCTGGCCCGAGTCGCCCCGCTCACCCAGCCTGGGAGGACCCGTTCTCTCTCCTCCCTCCTCAAACTGACACGAGGAAGAAACCCGAAACCCTGCCTGGAAGCCTTTTTCCAGCAAGATCGCTCCTCCTCAGTGCACAGCAGGCTGGTGAGGGAGAGGTGCCTGTCGGGCCCTGGTTTTGGCAGGTCGTCCTGGTGAGGGCTTGGAGGCATCGGTGGAGGGCCAGGCCTGGGGCGGACCCTGGGCTCCAGTCCGGCTGTGTGCCATGTGACTGGGGGGGTGGTGTGTCCCTTCTGGAGCGCAGGATCCCGTCTGTAATGACAGAGGGAGTTTCTCAGACACCACAGGACCCCCGGGGGTTGGGACCAGGGCTGGGGGTCCCAGCCACACCCATGGACCTGAGAGAGGGGGTGGGGGCAGGTGACAAGCAGGTCCTGAGGGCCAGAGCAGCACTGCCCGGTGGCCCCCATGGTGTACTCTCCTTGTGGCCCACTGCCCGCCCACGGAGCCGACCCACGCTGTTGGCTGTTTCCTGCACGCCCAGTGTTCCCTGGGCACACCTGTGCCCTGTTGCTGGGAGGGTCCACACCTCCGTGAGCTCACAGTCCATGTAGGGTGTACGGCAGACACCCCAGATCAGGACACACGCAGAGCGAGGTCAGTGCCTGGGACTGGATAGGGAGCGAGATGGAGGGACAGGCCTGTCCAGTGAGTTGGTTGGGGACGGGGATGGGGGCTAGGCCTGTCTGGCGGCCCTGGCCACGAGGCAGGGAGGTGCGGAGCCCAGGTGGACAGGGGTGGGGCGTTGGTGGAGTGAGCCAGGGGACCCAGCCCCTGGCGGCCAGAGCTGTGGAGGCCTAGTCCAGGCTGCTTGCGCTCAGGAGGTGCTGCGATTGTGGTTTGCACGGCGCCAGCATTATCTGCGCCCGGGGTTCCGTGGCCGTGGGAGTTGAAATCAGGACAGCTTGCTCTCCTCTTGGCCTCCATCCTGGAGGCAGCATGGACGTGATGCCCTCTTGGCCCCAAGGACAGGGCTGTGATGGTCAGTCACCTGCTACCTCCTACTGGCTTCCCAAGGGCACCGGGTCATCTCCTAGGACTCCTCAAGCCGGGGTTCTGGGGCCCAGACCTGGGCCGGCCCTGGGGATGGGGCTTCAGGTGACACCTGTGCTGTGGGCAGGACATTCAGCCAGAGCAAATGGCTATGGTTCCACACCCATGGAGCCACCAGGCCGGCGGCAGCTGCAGAAGTGTGGCGAGGCCAATGAGGGGTATCAGCCTCCCAGGGCTGCCGTAACCAAGTACCATAGACTGGGCGGCTTAGACAACAGTTCTGGAGGCTGGAGTCTGAGATCAAGGTGTCAGCAGGGCTGGTTCCCTCGGGGGCCGTGAGGGAGAGTCCATTCCCTGCCTCTCTCCAGCTTCTAGTGATTTGCCAGAGTCCTTGGCATCTGTGGCTTGTAGAAGCATCACCCCACCTCTGCTCCATCATCACATGGCCTCTCCCTGTGTACATGTCTGTGTCAGGTTTCCCTCTTCTTATAAGGACGCCAGTCATGTTGGGTTAGGGACCCAGCTGACTCCAGTGTGACCTCATCTTAACCAGTTACATCTGCAAGGACCCAGTCTCCAAATGAGGCCACATTCTCAGGTCCTGGGCTTAGGACCTCAGCATGTGGATTTTGAGGGGATATAATTCAACTGATGACAGGGACGGGGTCTTGTTCTCTTGGTGCCGGCGACAGGTCACCCTGGACACGTGCTGGTGGGGGCAGGGGTGTGGGGTCCTGGAGGCCGTGCCCAGGAAGGCGAGGCCCCCAGCCCACTGCAGCTGAGGAAAGCCACTCCAAGGGGTGGGCAGACATGGCCTTCACCCCTGAGCATGGGGGGCCGTGATGTGAGGGGCTGCGCTCCTCAGATGGGATCACGTAGTGGGGGAGTGGCCTCCCACACGTGCCTGTAGCCCTTCTGACCAGGATTGGCCGGAGTTCCTGATGGATGTGAAAACCCAGGGAGGAATCTGCCTCTGGCCAGGTGGGGCCTCAGGGGGCCTCGGGGGCCTCTATCAACACAGATGTTTCGAGTTCAGTGTCCCAGCGGGCAGCAGACAGGGCGCCCTGACGGAGGTGGGGGCTGAGGTCCCTCTTGCCCAGCCACCAAGAACACGCCCTCTGCTGGGTCCAGAGCCTAGGAACGCTGGGGTCAGGGGCACTTGCAGGCTTGGGGTGAAGCAGCCTGGGACTGGGGCCCCCCTGGGACATGGACAGGCGTGGCGGTGGATGAGGGCATCATCGCATGTTCGTGGCTTGGTTCCTCACTGGATGAACCAATGTTCCGTGAGCGCTGCCTCCAGCCAGCCAAGGGTGCAGCTCGGTGTAGGAGAGAGGGAGGGACCTGTGCAGAGGACACTCAGATAGAGCCCGTGAGAGCAAACCTAGAGGGAAGCTGCACGTGCCTTGAAGGAGAAGGAATAAGCGGTGGTGGTCCCTGAGATGGGATACCCCAGCAGGGACGGCCAGCAGGCCCCGAGCACATGCAGCTCACAGACATGGCACGACAGGCCCAAAAGAAGCAGGGACACAGCCGTGACAGGATGCCCCAGGCTTCTGAATGCTTCTAGGGCACGTGTGTGCAGAACAGTTGCTTAAAGACCTGGGCTGGGGTGTCGAGCAGAGTGTGGACCTGGGAGGTGGGGGTGGGCTGTGGGCTCTCGGTTAACCCAGTGTCTGCAGGAAGGACTACTCTGGGCTGCCTTCAGGTGGCCCTGGTGGGCAGCAAGGTCTACCAGACCGAGGCGAGGGGCAGAGATGGCTCATCTGCCTGGAATTGGGGCCCTGGGCCCCTCCCATTGGGGGCCTGGCTAGTTTAGGACTAGAGGCCTCTGAGGACCCCGCCTCCCTGCCTGGGGTTCCCTCTCTGGTGGGTGGGCGTGTCCGATGTGCCAGCTGGCCTCTCCAGCTCAGCACCAACCACCTTGCCTGTCCCCTTCCCCGCAGCCATCGTTAACCCCAAACAGCCCAAGGAGACACCCAAGAGCTTCAGCTTTGACTACTCCTACTGGTCACATACCTCGGTAAGCCTAGGGCTGGGGGTCCAGGGGAGGGGGGACACAGCAGTGTGGATGCTGGCTCAGCCCCGCTGCCTGTGTGGCCCTCGGCCGGTCCCTCGACCTCTCTGAGCTGCACGTTCCTCTCTAAATGGGGCGATGACCTCCCTGCTCCCCTGCAGGGCTGCTGCACAGGGCGGGGAAGGGGACAGGTGTGAGGCTGGGGGAGGGGCCTGCTTTCCTAAGTTGCCGTGTGCGTGGAAGGTCACCCTGAGCTGTGACATGCCCTGTCCCCTGCTGAGGCAGGGGCTAGCCGGCTGAAGGGACGAGGGGCCTTCAGCTCACTGAGGGCAGTTTCCCACCGTCTGAGCTGTACGTCCATTTGCCTGCTGGCATCTCCACCTCCCCAGACATCCCAGATTCATCATGTCCAGAGTCACCCTGGATCCCGGGCACTCGTGCCTGCACGCCCTCCGTGGGCAGCACCTCTGCCCCTGCCTCGCCTGGGGAGCTCGGGAGACCCCCAGACTCTCTACCCTCGCACCTCCTCCTTCCAGTCCACACTCAGCCCTGCCCATGCCCCACCTCCTGGTCCCTCTAGAAAGCGTCATTCCCCCCTCCCCCACTCCAGCGCGTACCTTAGGTCACGTGTCTGAGGGCTCCCCATTCTGCCTTCTAGTCCCTCCTTCCATCGTCAGGGTAACCCCCCAGGCCTCTGTCTTCAGGACAGCATCCAGACGCTGTATTCCAGCCCATGGGCTCCCCGAGCCTCAGGCCCTGGCCCCCTCAGCACCACGTCTCCTCACGCCCACAGCTGCCATGCTGAGCCTTGGTTTTGAGCACCACAGCAGTTGTGAGCTTTTGCACATGCTGTTCCCTCTTCTGAAACCCCCTTTCACCCTGCCCTGCTCTGGCCTTGCCAGTTCCTCCTTGCTTTTCAGGAAGCTGTCCTCCCAGGCAAGATTAAGTCCCCTCTCTCCGGGCCTGCGAGTGGGCGGGCGGGGCAGGTGTCCCTCCCCACTGTGCTACCCTTAGTACCCTCGAGGCCCTGAGCTCAATGTGGGTGCTCAGTGAACACAGCAGGCTGAGCCCTCGGCGCGCCTGGCCTCCTGCAGCCGCCCTTCTTGTCCTCCAGCCCGAAGACATCAACTACGCCTCGCAGAAGCAGGTGTACCGGGACATCGGCGAGGAGATGCTGCAGCATGCCTTCGAGGGCTACAACGTCTGCATCTTCGCTTACGGGCAGACCGGGGCCGGCAAGTCCTACACCATGATGGGCAAGCAGGAGAAGGACCAGCAGGGCATCATCCCCCAGGCATGTGGGGTGGGGCGGGGGTGCCGCAGGACCCAGTGAGGGCAGGACAGGCAGGGCAGCACAAGCCGAGGCCGAGAGACCCAGCCGGGCAGGGCGCCCCAGAAGAGCAGCCCTGGAGAGGAGGGAGCTAGGGGGAAGGTAAACTGGGAGGAGGGTGGGGTCAGGGCTGGAGAGGGGTAGCATGGGCAGACCTGCTGTGACAAGGCTGGAGACCCAGGCCTGGGGATGGGGAGCTGCGGGGGGTGCCCAGCCCTGGGCAGTGCCCACCATGGTCACCACTATAACACAGGGAGGCTGGGAGAGCCGCTGGTGAGGGTGACCCTTCCCTGGGGGGGCTGTAAGGGCTAGTGGTCCAGGCAGGGAGAGGCAGGGACAAGGGGTGGCCTTCGGTGGTTAACCGAAGGCTAAGGCATGGATCCCTCAGATACTGCTGGGACCCTGGCCCCACCCCAGCCCAGCCCCCCTGGGCAGGTCCCTGGATTTGAGCTGGTCAGTGCTTGACCTGGTCAGGGCAGAGGAGAACGCCGGGTGGTCTGTAGTGTGGTGGACACCTCTCTTCCCCGACGCAGACAAGGATGGGATGAGGGGCAGGCCCGTATGAGCAGACAATCCACAGGAAGGGCTCAGACATGAGCCGGTGGGGGCTCCCTGAGTTCACAGAAGACAGAGGTTCCTTAGCTTCTCAGTGCCTTTAGGACGGACTGAGGTGCCAGAGGGGCCTGGGACAGCAGCAGCCGGCCTGGGCACGGGCTGCCCACAGCACCTCGAGGGGCAGGGCTCCAGGAACAGCCAAGCCCTCATCGTCTGTCTATGTCCTTGGTCCCTGCAGCTCTGCGAGGACCTGTTCTCCCGCATCAACGAAATGACCAATGACAACATGTCCTACTCCGTGGAGGTAGGGCTCCCCCGTCGTCTGTTGCTGGGGGTTCCAGGCCTGGATGGCAATGCTTTACTGATTTACAGCGAGTCCCTGCCACTGGTCTGTGCCCTTAGCTTGTCACTCTTGCATCTGGCAACCACGCCAGTAAACCCACGCAGGGCAGAGGAGCGAGGGGCCGGGCTCCGCTCAGCTGGTGTTTATTGAGCAGCTACTTTGTGCTGGGTGCGGGGACAGGAGCCTCAGAGCTTGCGTGGCCTGGGCTGTGCTGTGGCCGAGGTGGCCCCAGTGTGACTGCGTTGGACGAGCCCCCAGGATGGCCGTGGCTGGGGGAGGGCCAGGCAGGCAGGGGTGGGCTGACATCCCCAACTCCCACACTCACACAGGGGCCATGGGCCTGCCTGGCGGCTCAGAGCCCTTTGTGTGCCCCCAAACTCCTTACTTCAGGGGTCCCTGGTGACAGCCCCCAGACCCCCCCATCTTGAGAGTCCCTGATGGTGACCCCTGCACCTCCCCACACCCCCACCTCAGAGGTCCCTGATGACAGCCCCACACCCCCACCTCGGGGATCCCTGACGACAGCCCCACACCCCCACCTCGGGGGTCCCTGATGACAGCCCCACACCCCCACCTCGGGGGTCCCTGACGACAGCCCCTGCACCCCCACCTCGGGGGTCCCCGATGACAGCCCCTGCACCCCCACCTCGGGGGTCCCAGATGACAGCCCCACACCCCCACCTCAGGGGGCCGTGATGACAGCCCCACAACCCCCACCCGGGGGGTCCCTAAAGGCGTCTCTGCCCTGCAGGTCAGCTACATGGAGATTTACTGCGAGCGCGTCCGTGACCTCTTGAACCCCAAGAACAAGGGCAACCTGCGCGTGAGGGAGCACCCACTGCTGGGGCCCTACGTGGAGGACCTCTCCAAACTGGCCGTCACCTCCTACAATGACATCCAGGACCTCATGGACTCAGGGAACAAGGCCAGGTGTGTGCGGAGTGCTCACCCACCCTCCCTGCCCTCCTTTCCCCACCGAGCGTGCGGCTGCGAGTGTCTCCGAGGAAAGCCCGGTTCTCGAGCACCTGTTGGTCTCCCCATGGGGTCTGTCCAGCGGCCCCATGGAGGTGTGGGCTTTTTGTGCCTGAGGCCATTCAGGGCACATGCCAGCCTGCCAGGGGCCTCGGCTGCCCCCTGTACATCAGGACGCTGTCACCTACACAGGGCTGCTCCCCCTGGGGGTCGGGCTGTGTGCCCTGGGTGGGGGTGCCAGTGCTGTCTGTGGTGGCTGCGTGGGGTGAGGCGTGTGGGCCCACTGGTCAGGAGACTGTGAGGACGGGCCCCGCCTGCTCTGAGGGCAGACGGCCCTCTACAGGGCCCGGGGCGAGGAGCACGTGGGGAAGGGTCAGCCGCTAGGCACTGCGGCTGTAAGGTATCCGTCTCCATGGCCGAGCTTCCCTGGGCCACCCTGCCTGGGAGAGTCTGCCCTGGTTGTCATGGCAACAGTTCCTCCTCTGCCACCCAAGGACTTCTGGGAGAGTGAGGGTCCCTTGTCAGTCGCCACCACCCCACACCGCAGTCATGGTCCCAGGGGATGCTCTTCCGACAAGGCCCCTCTGGAGGTACCCGTGGGCCGTCAGACAGCAGCCGAGCCTGGGGACATTGCCCTGAGGTTTCTGCACGTCGGCGGCATCGGGACCAACCTCAGGCCTCCTCTCAGGCAGCCCTGGGCCTTCTCCCTCAAGGCCATGCTGCTGCCCTCCCCAGAGTGGCTGCTGTGGGCCAAGTGTGGCATGGACTGTGGCACCCCTTTTCCCTTCTGGGCCGGGGCCTTGCCGCATCACGGCTGGCGTGGGCTCCTGCCCAGGGGTTGAGCGAGCAATATCTGGGCTCTCCTGAGCCCTTGGGAGCCGGGAAATAACCCCAGTCACAGTGCCTGTTGTGCCAGGCTCGAGCTGGGGGCTGAGGGTTCCATGAGGGACGTGGTGGACCAGTGAGTGTGGGCCCTGCTTGCGCTCTGACAAGAGGCAAGGCCACCACCAGGCCAGGCAGAGCAGCCTGGGAGCCTGGGGGAGCTGGCATCACCAGCGACCCTCACGCCCGACCACAAGACAACGGGTAACCACGTGTGGCTTCTGTTCCCCCAGGACCGTGGCGGCCACGAACATGAACGAGACCAGCAGCCGCTCCCACGCTGTCTTCAACATCATCTTCACCCAGAAGCGCCACGATGCGGAGACCAACATCACCACAGAGAAAGTGAGCGCAGCCTTGCCAGGGGCAGGGGGAGGGCCGGTCACGGTCAGGCAGGACCAGGAGGTCAAGCCAAACAATGGCCATCCAGCGTGGGCCAGGCCTGCGAGGTCACCTCATCTCGGTATTTGGTGCCACCTAGGTGTGGAAGGGACTCGGAATTGAGGCTGTGGATCTGGGGTCTGCCTCAAGCTGCCTCCTGCCAGATGATTTTGGTGGAGACTGTGGGGTCGCAGAGCGATGTCCCCAGTGCAGCCCCCACAGGCCAAGGAGGCCTCAGAGGGTGGTGGTGAAGGCCAGGGGTCACAGATTGAGTGAGTGTCCATCCCAGAGGTGACTGGGGGCCCTGGTGCCGGCTGGCAGGAGAGCAGGGGCCCAGGCTGGGAGCAGGGCCTCTGGGTGGGCGCCGGCGTCTGTTAGCACAAAGGAGCGGCTGTGCTGAGCGTGCACCACCCCGCCCGCCGCCCCCGGCCACAGATGCCTTTCCCACGCTCCTTGGCATTCCCAGTGGACCCGGGCAGGGGCGTCATCTTCTGGCTTTTATCCAGACGCACAGTCTGTGGGCTCCTGAAGGGGAGCCAGGCAGGCGCCAAGCCTACTCTGGTCCATCCATGGCTCTGACCCTCGGTGTCTGGTTTCCTCTGACTGTGTCCTCTCCCTGCCCTGCCACCCAGGCCTCCTCCTGGAGGCACCTCAGCCACCTCCTGAGGGGCAGCGATCTCTCAGGCAGCACCCTGGGGTCCACAGAGGGGCTGGGGGAAGTTAGGACCACTCAGTCCCTGATGGTGCCTGGTCATCCCAGCCTGGCACCATCCTCCCTGGAGGCACGCCATGGCCAAGGGGAGCCTGAGAGGGCAGGGAGGGCATAGGTGGAACTGGGTCGGCCTGGCTGCAGGCTGCCTGCTGTTCCTACCCAGTGGGCTCCGGGCACTGAGAGGTCCTACTGGTGTTGGTGCCTGTTAACATCTGGGCGAGTCCTGCCCACAGCAGCTGTGGCTCAGGAGGGGCTGGGGCCGGGGTGCATGTAGCTGCCCACCCCAGGTGATGGCAATGTCAGTGGGGGGCCCCCTGCCCAGTGCCCAGGCCAGCTCTAGGCACAGCTGTGCCCTCATGAGGCTGGGGTGCTCTAGACGGTGAGCCCCGTCTGTAGAAACGGATGATGATGACAGGACCTCAAGGGCACCGTGGGGTGTCATGTGTGTCCTGTGTGAACACGTGAAGAGCGTCCAGCACGCAGAGAACAGCATGGCTGCCATGTCAGGTGCTCGAGGGGCGGGTCGTGTGCTGCCTCTTGGGGGAGGTGGCTTTGCACCTCCCGTGGTGCGTTGAAAGAGTGTGCCCAGAAGGAAGCTCTGCAGGGTCAGAGGCCACTGGCCCCCGGGGGGAGGACTTGGCCACGCTCCTCAGGGGACCCTTTAGGCCTTGCCCAGGGGAGGCAGGTGCCCTCAGAGCGGCCTTGTGGCATCTCCTGCATTTGGCACATTTGCCATTTCAGGTGAGCAAAATTAGCCTGGTGGACCTGGCTGGGAGCGAGCGGGCCGACTCCACGGGAGCCAAGGGCACGCGCCTCAAGGTAGGGGCCACACCGCCATGCCCCTAGAGAGCAGGGGCCCCTCTGCACCTCGACTCACCGTCAGGGGCCTGTCTCCAAGCCTGGCTTGCTCCAGGGTGGGCTGGGCAGGGACAGTGGGGGGCAGAGGCGAGGAGACGGGAGGAGGCCAGCAGCCAGAGGGCCGTGCTGGACACACCAGCTAGGGGTTGACAAGGACAGAGACCCCGGTAGGAAAGCCGGGCCCTCCATGGGCCCTCACAGCATCTCGTCCACTGGTGTCTCTGCTTTCCCGCCAGAAGAACACAGGCTGCGAGGCGGCAGTGGGAGGGGCTGTGAGCTGGCTGGCCAGCATCCTGAGGGGACAGTCTCTTGTGTGAGGACGGAGAGTTTTTATTTTCCTGACCCGCCTTTGGTCCCCACCATTATCTGATGGATGGGAAGGAGTTCTGGAATTTGTACCAGGCGGGCCATGTGAGATGTTACTAGGATCCAAGGGACTGAGGAGAGACATTGGACACACTGCACTCCCTGCCCAGCCAGAGGGGCCTCTGACCGGCTTCCTGCCAGAGCCTCCAGTGCCCCGAGCAGCCCCAGGTGTCAGCAGTCAGGGCTGGGCAGCCTCAGGCCCACACCACACGGGGCAGGACCCAGGGGATCACGCTGGAGCAAGAGGCTCTGGAGGCTTCCTGATGTCCCAACCATCTTCTCTGCACCCAGGAGGGAGCCAACATCAACAAGTCCTTGACCACGCTGGGGAAGGTCATCTCTGCTCTGGCCGAAATGGTGAGCTGGCTGCCGGTTCTAGAACTAGACTGATGGGATGGACTGTGGAGGTGCCTCCCCATCCTGCCCTCCGTGGAGGATGCTGGGAGCCTGTCATACCTGCACTAGGCCCTGTCTCTAGTGGGGTGCATGGGGTTCAAGGAAAAGCCCAGAGATGTTGGGGGAGGGGGTGTCACTAGGCTAGAGATGGAGTAGTGATCCCTGTCACTCCCTGGAGCCTCAGTTTTCCCACCTGTAAAATGGAGATGTGCCACCTTCCTCATAGGGCCCTTCTGAGGGTCACCATGGGCTACGGTGAGTGTGCTGGCTGGCTTCCTCCTGGGAGGCAGGGCTGTGGTCAGCTCTAACCTCGATTGGCCCAACCCAGGCCATCCTCCAGGAGGGAGCTCACGGCCCTCAGAGGTGAGGGGCTGTGCTTGAAGGGCCCCATGGGACAGGCAGTATTGCCCACTCACCAAGACACCCAGGCCTTTGGCCAGGGAAGGACGAATCTCAGGAGACCCTAACCTCCTCTGAAATTGTTGGGACTTGGAGAAGAGCTGCTGGGTGACAGCAGCCCGAGAGGTCACACTGTTGTTTGACCTGACTATCTGGACCAGCTTGGGGTGGCCAGCTATGGCCAGGTGGTGAGTGATGGATGTCTGACCCGTGTTCAGGGCTCTCCTGCTCCTTTGCCCTCTGGAGCCCACCATGTTCCTCTCCCCACACGTCCTAGGCCCTCAGCCTCACTCCAGGTCCTCAGGCTCTTTCTGTCTTTTCCTTTTCAGGACTCTGGGCCCAACAAGGTAAGCTGCTTTCTTCAATTCTAGGGGCAGGAGTCTTCAACCCTGGCAGGGGAGGGGGTAGAAGCAAAGAATGCCCTCAGTTCCAGCTCTCACTGTAAAGGTCTCGGCAGTAAAATTCACTCCTTCGTTTGTGCACTTAACAAACACATTGAGCCCAACTCTGAGCTAGGCCCTGTGCTAGGAGAACAACTCAGGCCTTCTGGGGCCACAGTGCAGTGGGGGAGGTAGATAAGAGACACGGAAACAGGAAAATAAAAATATAATTACAATTTGGGATGAATCTTGTAAAGGAAAAAAATGGGCCGTGAGAGTGACCCACAAGTGAGATAGTCTTTAGTCAGCATGGCCAAGGAAGCATTACAGGACAGGTGGCTTTAAGGCCAAGACCTGAGGAATGGGGAGGAGCCAGCCAGGCAGAGGGTGAGCACCTGTGCTATGTAGTTGGAAAGCCCAGTGTGAGATGCTGAGGTGGGAAAAGGTTGGTTTATGTGAGGAACTGTGGGAGGAAATGGGTGGAACTATGTGGGGAACTGTATAAGGAACTGCGTTAGGAACTGTAAGAAAACATGAGAGGAACTAGATGAGGATCTGAGAGGAACTAACTGTGTAGGAACTGTGTGAATATTTGTGAGGAACTGTGTGAATGACTGTGTGAGGAACAGTATGGGACATGTACATGGAATTGTGAAGAACTATGTGAGGAATTGTGAGGTATTGTCTAGGAAACTGTGAGAACTGTGTGAGGAACTGTGAGAGGACGTGTGTGATATGGTATAGGGAAAGTTTAGGAATTCCATAAGGGAATTGTAAGGAACTGTGTGGGCAACTGTGAAATATTGTGTTTAGGATTATGTAAGGAACTACGTGAGGAAGTGTGAGAATGAGTGAAACTGTGAGATTAGGTGGAGCATTGTGCAGCATTGTGAGGAACTGTGTGGGGAACTATTTGAGGAACCGTAAGAAACTTTTGGGGAAAATGCATGAGGAACTGTGTAATGGACTGTATCAGGGACTGTGATACAGAGAGAATTGTGAGGAATTGTGTGTGGAACTGTATGAGGATTTGTGAGTAACTGTGAGAAAATGTATGAGAAACTACATGAAGAATTATGAATAAATGTGCAGACTGTGTGAAGAACTGTGTAGAATAGTGTGGGGAACTAAATGGATAACTGTGAGGAAACTGAGGAACTGTATGGGAGTTGTGAGGAACTATGCGGAAATGTGAGAGAAAGTGTGTGAAATGGTGTGGGAACTGTAAGAACTGCACGGGGATTTGTGAGAAACTGTGTGAGGAATTGTGTGCAGAACTGTGTGAGAGACTGTGTGAGGAACTGTGTTGGAAGTTTGACCAACTGTGTGGGGAACTATGTGTGGTAATGTGTGAAGAATTGTGAGGGACTGTGTGTGGACTGTGTGGAAGTTTGAGAGGAAGTGTGTGATACAATGTGCAGAACAGTGGGAATTGTGTGAGGGATCTCTGAGGAACTGTGTGGAGAACTGTGAGAAACTATGTTGGGAGCTTTGAGAGGAACTATGGGAGGAAACTCTGAGGAACTGTGTGGGGAACCTGTGTGAGGAAATATATGAGCAAGTGTGAGGTATTGTGTGAGACACTATGAGAGTACTGTGAGGAACTGTGTGCACTGTGTGAAGATCTGGGCAGGAACTGTGTGAAGAATTGTGAGGAACTGTCTGTGACTGTATGAGGAACAGTGTGGAATGGTATGGGGAACTCTGAGGAATTGTGTGGGGAACTGTGTGAGAAACTGTGTGGAGAAATGTGAGTAACTGTGTGAAGGACTGTGTAAGGACCTGTGAGAGGAACTGTATAAGAAATTGTATGAGGAACTATGTAGGAAGTGTATGTGGAACTGTGTGGGGAAGCGTTAGGTATTATGTGGGGAACTGTGTGGGAACTCTGTGTGGAACTGTATACACAGTTGTTAGGAACTGTGAGGTATTGTGGAAGTGTGAGAGGAAGTGTGTGAGATGATGTAGTGAGCTGTGTTTGTGAACTCTGAGGAACTGTGTGAGGAAATGTGTGGAAAGTATGTGTGGAACTTGTGAAGAACTGTGGACTTTGTGAGGAACTGTGGGCAGCTGTGAGAAACTGCGTGTGGGACTGTGGGAGAAATTGTGGTGAATTACGGGAGGAACTGTGTGAGGAATTGTATGGAGAAGTGTGAGAGAACCATGTGGAATTGTGTGAGGAACTGTGTGAAGAACTGTGAGGAACTGTGTGACAAAGTATGTGAGGAACTGTGTGAAGAAATGTGTCAAGAACCATGAGAGAAAATGAGAAGAATTCTCTGAGGACCTGTAGATGAACTATGTGGGAACAGTATGAGGGAACTGTGAGGAACTATCTGCGGAAGTGTATGAGGAACTATGTGAAGAATTCTGAGGAACTGTGTGTGCACTGTGTGGAACTATGAGAGGAAGTATGGGGAAATGTGTGAGAATTATGTGAGGGAACTGTGGAACTGTGTGTAGAACTATGTGTGGAAATGTGTGAGGGAACTGAGGAACTGTGGGAGGACCTAAGAGGAACTATGTGAAGGACTGTGTGAGGAAACAAGTAAGGAATTGTGAGAGGAACTGTGTGTGTAACTGAAGAATTGTGAGGAACTTTGTGTAACTGTAAGAGGAAGTGTGTGAAATGATTTAGGGGTACTGTGTGAGAACTGTGTGAGAACTTTGTGAGAGAACTGTGAGGAAAGTTTTGGGGAACTATGAGGAACTGTGTGGAATGATGGGGGGATCTGTGTGGGGAACTGTGAGGAAGTGACAGAAACTGTGTGACAAACTGTGTGGCGAAATATGCAAAGAATTGTGAGGAAATGTGTATGGACTATGTGAGGAACTATGTAGAACTGTAAGAGGAAGTGTGGAAACTGTGAGGAAATTGTGTGGAAAACTACGTGAGGAACCATGTAAGGAACTGTTTGAGGAACTGTGAGAAACTTTTTGGGGAAATACATGCAAAACTGTATGACAGACTGTGTCAGACACTGTGAGGATTTGTACGGAGAATTGGAAGAAACTTTGAGGGAATGTGTGTGGAAAATTGTAGGATCTGTGTGAGAAGTGTGTGTGTGGAACTGTGTGGCACTGTGTCGACTGAGAACTATGAGGAATGGTGTGGAGGACTATGAGAAACTGTGTGTAACTGTGTGAGGAACTATGTAAGGAACTGTGTGGGAAGTGGATGTGGAATTGTGTGAGAAACTATGAGGAATTGTGAGGTACTGTGGGGGAACTGTGAGGGAACTGTGTGAAGAATTGTGAAGAACTGTGTGGCAACTCCGTGGAACTGTGATAGGAAGTATGTGAAATGGTGGGGAACAGTGTGAGAAATTGTGTGGTGAACTATGAGGAACTGTGTGGGGAACTGTGTGGGGAGCTGTGTGAGGAACTGTCTCAGGGACTGTGAGAGGATCTGAGGCGAAAACTGTGAGAGGACTTTGGGGAATTGCTTGGAGAATTGTGAGGAATTGTGAGGAACTATAAGGAAATAGGTGTGGAACTGTATGAAGAATTGTGAGGAACTCTGTGTGGACTGTATAAGGAAGTGTGTGGAATGGTGTGGGGAACTAAGTGAGTAACTATGTGAGGAAACTGAGGAACCGTATGAGGGATTGTGTGAAAAACTGTGTGGGAAGTATGTGTGGAACCGTGTTAGGGATGGTGTGAACAATAATGTGAGGAACTGGGTAAGGAATTGTGAGAGGAACTGTTTGAGAAACTGTGTGTGGAACTGTGTGAAGAATTGTGTGGGTACTGTGTGTGGAATTGTGTGAAGAATTGTGAGGAATTGTGTAGAGATCTGTGTGAGGAACTGTGAGGAACTAGATGAGAAACTGTGTGTGGAACAGTGTGAATTGTGAGAAACAGTGGAACTGTGAGAGAAAGTATGTGAAATGGTGTGAGAGAACTGTGTATGGACTGTGTGAAGGAACTGAAGAAGTTTTGGGGAACTATGAGGAACTGTGTGGAATGGTGTGGGGAACTGTGTGGAACTGTAAGGAATTGCATTGAAATTGCATGGGAAGTATGTGTGTAGAACTATGTTAGGAACAGTGTGAGGGAGCTGTGAGGGACTGTGTGGGGAACTCTAAGAAACTGAGGAAAATTGTGTGGGGAACTGTGTTAGGAACTGTTTAAGGAACTGTGAGAAATTTTGGGGGGACATGCATGAGGAACTGTGAGGGACTGTGTCAGGGACTGGGAGGAATTGAGTGGAACTGTGTGAGGAACTATGTCGAGATCTGTGTGAGATCTGGTGTAACTATGTAAAGAACTATATAAAGAACTGAGAGAGGAGCTGTGTAAGGAACTGTGTGGGGATTGTGTGTGGAACTTTGTGGGGAACTGTGTGATGAACTGTGTGACAAATTGTGAGGAACTGTGTGAGAGACTGTGAGGAACTGTGTAAGGAACTATTTGGGAGTACTGTGTGTAAGGAACTGTGAGGACTGTTTGGGGAAATGTGAGAAACATGTGAGGAAGTGCAAGAAGCTATGTGAGAAACTGAGGAATTGTGTGATGAATTGTGAGAGGAACTATGTGAGGGAACTGGGAGTAACTGTGTGGAACTTTGAGGAGCTGTAGGGTACTGTGTATGGAACTACGTGTTTAACTGTGTGAGGGAGTGAGTAAGGGACTGTGAGGTAAAGTGTGAAGAACTGTGTGGAAACTGTGTGAGGTACCGTGTGATGAGCTGTGTGAGGGACTGTGAGGAAACGTTTAATGGACTGTGTGAGGGGCTGTGATAGAAACTTTTTTAGGAACTGAGTGAGAAAGTTTTTGAGGAACTAGTTGAGGAACAGTGCCTGGAACAGGGAACATGGAGGCATATAAATAATGAGGCCAGAGAGGGGCAGGGGCCTGATCTGAGATCCTTAGTCCATTGTCAGAAACTAGTTGGTTGTGGTTTAGTGGGAAGCAGTAGATGGGTTTTCAGCAGGGCTCACAAAGTCTGATTTAGTTTAGAACATGTCCCTCAGGCTGCTGTGCAAAGAATAGATTGGGAGTGGGATGGCCTGGTGTGACAGTCAGAAGAACGGAAGGTCAGTATTGCAAAGATCCAGGTGTGATGTGATGGAGACTAGGAAGGCAGAGGAGAGGAAGAGCAGTGGGTCGTTCTGGGAGATGCTGGAGCCTCACTTAACAGGGGCTGCTGGTGGATGGAATTAGCAGCGGTGAGGGAGCAGCAGAATCAAAGGTGACTCTTGGACTCCTTGCTGAAGTGACTGAGTGATCATAGGTCATTTACTGTAGAAACAAGGAATGCGACAAATGTGGCAGAGAATTCAGCCTCAGAAATTAAATAATCAAAGAACGAAGTAAAAATAGAGCTTTTCACCTTCCAAGTTTCCAAAGGGAAAAAAAGAAGGCCCTCAGTGCCGACGAGCTGTTGGGAGATGGACATCCTCAAACTCCACTCCCAGAGAAGCCAGCACAGCATTTCTGAAGCGCACTTTGGCTGGGCGTCTCAAGAGCTTACACAATTGATGTCCCCCGAGAGCTAGTGGAGCTCCTCTTGGGGAGCATCCTAAAGAACGATAACGAATGTGTTTGTGATCAGAGAAATGGCACAGCCCTTGAGGTGGTACCTTTGTGCATCTCCCTGGGTGGGGACTCTGGGGGGCAGGGGTCACGTCTGCTGGCCACTGCAGGTGCTCAACAAGTACTTTTTAAGCAAATATATACATGAATGAGTAGACATTGGAAAGTAACTGAATATCCACGATTAGTGGAATCAAGTCTGTCACGGAGTGTCCCTAAGAAGCGATTCCCAGCAGCCATTACATGGGCTGGAGTCCAGATTTTGAATGACCGCTATTTGCCTTAACAGAGGAATGAAGAGTCGCAGGAGTAACCGGAGTGTGGAGGTTGCTTCGTTCTGAGGGGAGGGCTGGGAGGAACGGGTTATTAAAGGAGAGGCATGTGAGCTGGATTCTGAAGGATGGTAGGAGGTTTGATGGGGGAGATGGAAGGCGGATTCTGTGTGGAAGGGGAGAGGGAAGCTGGGCAAGCGCTGGCGGAGGCCTGGAATGCCCCAGTTAGTGGTGGAGGCTTTTCCTTTTAGTCAGCAGAGCTGATGATGTGTGAGGAGGGGACGACGGGCTCATATTGGTCTTTCTGACAGAGTAGAGGGAGGACACACCGTCCCCTGTGGTGCCTTTGGCTTTGGGGCCCACGCCGGACACCCTGCGCTTGCACCTCCGCCTTCTGTCTCCTTGGGTAGGCTCAGGGTTGACCTTGAGTGTTCCTCCCCTACAGAACAAGAAAAAGAAGAAGACAGATTTCATTCCATACAGAGATTCCGTGCTGACCTGGCTCCTCCGGGAAAACCTGGGTGAGGACTCATGGTTGGCCTGTCCCTGGGGATCCAACTTCCACCGTGGGCCACTGTCCTGTCTTCCTGCCTAGAAAGGGGTGCCCAACCACCAGGAGGCCTCTCACCCTCTCTGGGCTGAGAGGTGAACCTGGGGGGTCCTCCTGGAGGGCCTGGGCCAGTGGCCAGCAATAGGTCAACGAAGCAAGTGGGGAACCAGGATGGCCCTCAGGGCCACAGAACACACATCCACCTGTGTCAATGCTCTTGGTTCAGGTCTGTGACATCCAGACTGAGTACCCACCCCTCTCTGGGACTCGGTTTCCCCGTCTGTAACAGAGACCTGGGACTCGATGATTGTAGGGAGCCCTGCTTGCTTGCTGGGTTTTGGGGGCTGCCATAAATCACCCCTTCTCCTATCCGCCTGAGTTCTGAACCAGTGAGAGACAGAAGGGGAGAGGGAGATGGAAATGCCCCCAGCACTGATCTGCTCCCACCCAAAAATGACCTCAGGGGTCCTCCCTGACTACATTTACAGCTGGGGAGGCTGACACCCAGGGAGGTGAGTCTCGAGCTGACCCCGTGAACACAGACAGCTGGGGGTCTCCGGCCTTCCTCGGCTGTGTGGTTGAGGTGTGGGAGCCCTGGCTGGCTGACCTTGCACCCCAGAACCAGCCTGGCTGATCCTCAGCTTGGGCCAGCGTGAGTGCCACGTCAGGCCTCCCTGGTGGAGGAATGGGCAGATGGGAGCTCCCAGGGCAGGTGGACCCCATGGATAGAGGACAGGAGTGTCACAGGGCTGGGAAGGAGGCCCCTCCCACAGGCCAGACCCCAGGTCCAGCCCTAGGGTGGGGGCAGGGGGAGCCCCCTACAGCCCTTCTTGGGGCCGGCATGGCATTGCACCCTGAGCCCTTCATATGGTTACCTCATAGTCCGTGTGGGGGCATGGGGCCCTGAGGTCAAGCAGGAGTGGCTGTCTGTCCAAACTCCGAGCACAGACAGGCAGCAGTCCCAAGCGCTGCCGCTGATCCCAACATGACCCACTGCCTGGGATTCACTCTGTTGGGAGCCGGAGAATGATCGATTGACATCTGAAGAGAAGTTGAGCAGTTGCGTTTCTCACACAGTGCATTACCTCATACCAGGATCCATACTGCCCTGGGCCAAGAATCTGCCATTAAATATAGAGAAAAATATTCTAAATGAGACAATAAAAGTGAAAAAATTATTGAACATAAATGGTCCTTATCTTGCAGTAAATGCCATAAAACCCTCCACAACTTCCATCTTCATTGTGGAGAGGGGGAGGTCTGGCTGTTGTAAAATGACCCCAAATGTGAGAAAAACACTCTACTATGTAGAAGAAAAGTAACTGAGGTGCGCAGTGAGTGACGAAGGCCAGAACCCCCTGCTGTCTGTGTTCACCCAGTCAGCCCTGTGACTCAGTTTACCTCTCTGGGCCTCAGCCTCCCCAGCTGTAAGTGTAGGAGGGGACGGAGGGGAGAGGATGCAGCAGCAGGGCTGACCTTCCACTGGGCACAACCTAGTCTCCTTCCCACAGGCGGGAACTCGCGGACAGCGATGGTGGCAGCCCTGAGCCCCGCAGACATCAACTACGATGAGACCCTGAGCACGCTGAGGTGTGTTCTTGAGGCAGGTGGGCCCTGTTCCCCTCACCTGGCTCAAGGTGAGATTGGACCCTTCCGTGCCCAAGTCAGGAACACCAGCAAGAGAGGGCTGCCTCTTTGGGGGGCCATCTCTCCTGTGACTCCTTGAGGCTGGAAGTGGCTCTTGGGGGTGCCTGGGTCCTCATGGGCCCCGTTCCATTCCCACCACCCTTTAGGGTGCACTTTGGGGCTTCGAGTGGCCCAGGGTCCCTGTGGCACCAGACGGGGATAGCAGTGCTCATGGGCTGAGCAGTTTGCACCCACCCACCTGTTGGCCGTGGGAGCCACTGGGGGTCTTTAATTAGCAAAGGGGCACAGGTGTGTTGTAAAGGTCCCTCTGGCTGCTGGGCAGGTGTCCTGGGCCCCGGGCATGGCTCTGGGCGCCCTTGGGCCTGCCGGGTGCTGGCACAGCCCACAGCTCCCTCTGCCGCCCAGGTACGCTGACCGGGCCAAGCAGATCCGCTGTAACGCCGTCATCAACGAGGACCCCAACAACAAGCTGATCCGCGAGCTGAAGGATGAGGTGACCAGGCTGCGGGACCTGCTGTACGCCCAGGGTCTCGGGGACATCACCGACAGTGAGTGTCTGTGCCCACCTATCCTGGGCAGGGCAGGGGGCTGCAGGTCCCCAGGGACCTCTCAGGCCAGTGTGGCTTCCCTCCTGGGACCACCACTCAGGCTGGGGTGGGTCAGGCTGTCCTCTTGGCCCCTCTGGCCCGAGTCCAGTCCCTGCTCCGTGTTCCCGGGCGGAGCTGCCTCTGGGTGGGAGGCCGGAGGTTCTGATCTCAGCCTGAGCGGAACGCATGGTTTGGGTTTGGTGCTGGCCCAAGCAGGCCAAAGACGGTTTTCCTGGAAGCCATATTGGCATGCCCTGAGTGCTGGGGTTTCGGCGGTCCCTGTGTCCCTGCTGAAGACCACGGCCGTCCTTCCGGATGCCCGGCCTGCAACGGGCACGCCCCGGACCCTTCAGAGACAAACCTGTTCTTCTGTTTCTGTCTCCTCCCTCTTCCACGCCTCCCCCTTAGCCAACACTGTGCCCGGAGGACCCAAATGTGTGTATCCCCTCTGCTCTCTGTGCATCCCCGCTTCTGTCCCAGCCCAGCAGGTGCAGGGCAGCACGGGCAAGGGGTCGCGGCCTGGGGCAGGCGGGGACCCCTCCTCTGCCTCCCATCTTTCAGGGGCTGGAGGACAGCAGCCTTCTGGCTCCCAGCTGCACTGCTTGTAGATGCGGGGTCACGCTACCTTGTGAGCCCATGTTCCTAGTTCATCCCCATGTCTATATGAGAAACTGAGGCAACAGGGAGGCCGGGTGCAGCCAAGGCCTTCTCAGGCCAAAGTGGCTGAGGTCAGGCTGTCTGACCTCCCCATGCTCCCAGAGGCCTGGGAAGCTCCGAGTGTCAGCGCCTGAGGCCCAGAGAGCCGGAGGGCCCTCCGAGGTCCAGGTCGTCCACTGGCTTCTGGCTCCGGCTTCCCCTCACTGAGCTGTCCTCCAGCTGACCCCACATGCCTCAAGTCCCCTTCCCCTGAAATGCCAGGAGTCTGAATGCTGCCAGATCCTCCCAGCCCATGTTTCCTGCCAGCCTTGGGCCTGGCTCCCTGGGGCCAGGGGACGCGGGTCGGGGACTCCCGACCCAGGGGCTGCAGGGCGACCTCGGTTTCCCCAGTGCCCGTGCTGTCCTGTGTCTGCTGCCGCTCTGCTATGTGTCTGCTTCTGCCAGGAGGGGCTTGGGCACTTCCCACCCCAGGCGGTGTCGCAGCCCCAGCTCCAGGGACTTAAGGGGCCTTGAGCCCTGGGGTGGTGAGGGCTCTCTGGATGTCCCAGTGCCAGGAGACCCCGGGCCCAGAGCAGCCTCCTGGGGGTGGAGGAATGGGGGCTCCCTGGGGGGATCCCGCAGTTCACCTCTCCGCCAGGGTGCTCAGGGGTGCTGAATAGTTAGTTCGGGGGTGCATGGCGGGCCAGGCCGGGTGGTGGGTCTAGCAGTGGGTGGCCCACGGCAGAGAGGGTGAGGATGAGCATCAGGTGCCCTGGGTGCAGGGAGGCCACCAGTCGGTGACAGCAGGGGGTAGTAGACCTGCTGAAGAGGCAGGGAGATCAGGGAGGCCAGGCGGCGCCCCAGGCAGCTCAGGTGTGGAGGCTGCTAGGCCTGGCGCCCAGGCAGGGAAAGTAGAGAGGCCCCAGGCCTAGGACCGGGGCGGAGCGAGGGCGTGCCGAGGGGCTGGTGGTGCCGAGCTGCTGGGGGGCTGGGGGTGCGGGGCAGGGCGTTGGGGGGGGTGGCAGGCAGCCTCGCATGCGCTTGTCAGGCGCTGGCCCGGGCCGCGCCTCACCCGCTCCTGGGTTCTGTTTCCTGCCTTCTTCGTCCACCTCCGGCCTTTTCCCAACTTGGTTTCTCTTTTCTCTCCCCCCCGTCTGTCTGCCGCCCTCTCCACCCTTCCTCCTGTAGATGTGTCCGACCTTGAGAACAATAACCGTAACCGTGCCGGGGCCGAGCTCAGTCAAGTCCCTGACAATCTCTCCACAGTGACCAACGCCCTGGTGGGCATGAGCCCCTCATCCTCGCTTTCCGCCCTGTCCAGCCGCGCGGCCTCAGTGTCCAGCCTGCACGAGCGCATCTTGTTTGCCCCGGGCAGCGAGGAGGCCATTGAGAGGCTGAAGGTGAGGGCACGGCCAGGCAGGGGCACCAGGCCCCGGGAGATGGGGTGAGCTTAGAGAAGTGGGTGTCAGGGCCTCACCCTCCTGGGGCATCACTCTGTACAGGGGCCTAGGTGCCCAGGGCCGAGACCTCTTCTTGGGGAATGGGTGCGTTAACGGCACGAGGTGGGGCTGGGTTGGAGGCGAAGTGAGCCATGCACATGGCACAGAGTGAGTCTCCCTGCCCAGCGCCATGGGACCCCCACTTGCAGAGAAGGGCGGCGGGTGTCCTAGCGGCTCTGTGCTCCCTCCCAGGTGGTCTGTGCTTACACCAGCTGGTGAATATTCACCCATCCTCCAGCCATGGGTGCCTGCTTTCAGGTTTTCAGTTCCGTCTTGCTTCAGTGAATGACTATTGGGTGCTGAGCTGTGTGGGGTGGGGGATAAGCCCAGACCCTGGAGACTGAGGAGACTGAGGGGACAAAGGCACAGAGACCGGGCTGGGGCTGGTGTGGGGAGTGGGGCATGGGGTGACCCCAGAGCATAGGGCCCACCTGGGGTGGGGGACTCACTGGGGTTTGGGGGACCCACCTGGGATGTGGGGGGTCTACTTGGGGTTTGGGGGGCCCATTGGGATGTGGGGGATCTACCTAGGGTGTGGGGGTCCCACCTGGGATGTGGGGGATCTGCCTGGGGTGTGGGGGGCCCATTGGGATGTGGGGAATCTACCTGGGGTTTGGGGGGCCCATTGGGATGTGGGGAATCTACCTGGGGTGTGGGGGGCCCATTGGGATGTGGGGGATCCACGTGGGGTGTGGAGACATACCTGGTGTGTGAGGACCCACCCGGTGTGTGAGGACCCACCCAGTGTGTGGAACGCACTTAGTGTGTGAGGTCTACCTGGGGTGTAGGGGACCCACCTGATGTGTGGGGACTCACCTAATTTGTGGCGTCCACTTGGGGTGTGGGGGACCCTCTGGGGTGTAGGGGACACACTTGATGTGTGAGGACCCACCCAGTGTATGGAACGCACTTAGTGTGTGGGGTCTACCTGGGGTGGGGACCCACTTGGAACGTGGGGGGCCCCTTGAGGTGTGGGCTGGGAAAGCAGCATCAATGTTGGAAGTATACGGCCTCAGCTGCGGCTGACAGACCTCTGTGTCTCAGAAGCAGTGTCTCGGCATCTCTGCCTTTGTCTGTTTCTCTCCCTCCAGGTTCCTTTGCCTTGTCCTCCGTCCTCCGGGCGTGTCCATAGGAAGGACACGTGGCCTGTGAACACATTAACCTCTCAGCCCTTCACCTTGACCTTTCAGACATGGCACTGCCTTGATGGACCCGGGAATTGGGGTCTCGTCACCCCTTGCCTGGCACCCAGGCCTCTGTCTACCCTGTCACTCTGCTCTGTCTCACTCCCAGGAGACGGAGAAGATCATAGCCGAGCTCAACGAGACCTGGGAGGAGAAGCTACGGCGGACAGAAGCCATCCGGATGGAGAGGTGGGCAGTGGGGAAGCAGGACCAGCACCAAGCCCTGCGTGCCAGCCCTGGGCTCCCGCACCTGGGGGTGGCTGTGTCCCAGTGGGGGCAGACCCACCCCCTCTCACCCAGTGACCCCCGCCGTGTGTCACTGATGGCCCCATTGACCTGATCCCGGATGAGATGACCAGTCCCCTCAAATGGACGCCTTAACTCACTGACCAGATGGGACCCTGCAAGGGCATTGCCCTCAGGCCTTGTAGCCAGAGCTGCACCAGCTCCTGGGGGGCCAGTTGGTCAGCTGGGGGTGAGGCAGGTCCTGCGGCCTCTTGGGACTCGAGCTGACCCCACTCTGTCCCCCCAGGGAAGCACTGCTGGCCGAGATGGGTGTGGCCATGAGGGAGGACGGTGGCACCCTTGGTGTGTTCTCCCCCAAAAAGGTAGGAGCTGGTCTGACTCAGACAGGGCTGTGGCCCTTTGTGGGGTGTCAGCCCTTCTAGGAGGCCGGAGGGCTCCTCCTGGGAGGAGGGGGAGCAGCAGCGGGTCCAGGCTGCGGGGGCTACGTTCATGCCCAGCCAGATCTTCCCTGTATGGGAGGGTCGGCCCCACCTCCTCACGGTGGACGTGCCTGTGGCCTTGGGACATCTAGACGGGCCACTTAGCTGCCTGAGGAGTGGACTGGGCCCTTTGAGGTCGGGGCAAGACTGGGGATCCTGAAACCCTTGGGGTTGAACCCACCCTGAAGCCTGTGCCGCTCACGGGCAGGGCTTGGCTGGACCCGGAGCTGGGAGCCAGCTGCCCTTGGAGCTTAGCTCAAGTGGGGTTCTGCCGTCCCAGAGGGACCCCTTTTCTCCCACCCAGGCCTGGCTCGCTCTGTCACCTGAGGGCCCTGAAATGGAGCAGAGCATCACCCCCCTGTTCAGTAGCTCAGATGGGATGAAGCATAAGCATTTGGGAAAAAGTCTTCTGAGAGTTCTAGGACACAGAGCCCCCACGCACCCCAAAGATTCCTAGACCCTTAGAGCCCTTAGGAACTGAGCTTCAAGCTGGGAGGCCTCCCTGGAGGCAGCGGCAGTAGTCCCCTGGGGCTGGCTTCTGACCCCAGCTTAGTTGGGGGCAAAGTATTTCAGTGTTTGCCAGTCCCTAAAGCCAGCAGCACATGGAGTCCCCGGTTGTGCCATTCGGGACCCCAAAGGAAGAAGACCACAGAGCGCTGGTGCAACGGGCCGCTCCTGGGGACGGGTCAGGCTCCTCGGGCATCTTCTGCCCTGCGCACTGCCGGCTGGGGGAGCAGCTGGTGCTGAGACCCAGAGGCAGGAGGGAGGGGTGCCTGGGAGGACCTGGGCAGGGAGGGGAGCAGGCGGGGCCCTGATGGGGTCTTACTTCACATCCCTTCTGGGTAGACTTTCGGTTTTCGTCTGGAATAGAGGGTTCCCAGACTGGTTCAGACCCTGCCCCTTCCTGGAGGGGTGGGGCGTGTCCCAGGGCTGGCGGGCGGCACTGTGGGTGCGGGCTCCCTTGGGACGCTTGACACCTGGAGTCCTTTGGCTTCCTTGGTGGCAGAGGGATTTGCTGGTGGCCCTGGTCTGGACACAGCCTGGGAGTGGGAGGACAGGCCTGGGACCACTGGGGACACCTCCTCCTGAGAACACTGGTGTTTCTGGGACTCTGGGAAGCACGTGGGCCAGCTGGGTCCGCCCCACTCAGCCCAGCAGGGCGAGTACAGGCCCTTCCTGGCTGGACACCCTCCCTGCTTGGGGGAAGGGGGCAGTGGGGATGGTTTGTCCCCAGAAGGTGACCAGGTCTTCACACCTTGCACAGGGGCATGGGTGGGGCATTGTGAGATTTTAGCTTGGGGTGGGGGCGGCTTGCCCCAAGGTGCCAGGTGGGAAACTGAGGAAGCTGTTTCAGCTTCCACCATGTTGCAAGACTCTTGCCTGGGACATGGTGTGGGGTGGCATTCCTGAGCTCGGGAGGTGTCGGGGCCCAGAGAGACCCTGGGGTGAGAGCAGTGGCGGAAGTGAAGATGGGGGTGTCTGAAGCCCCAGTAGGCGGAGCCTGCAGTGGTTGCCCTGGGGACCTGGTGGGGCAGGGAGCCGAGGGCAGTGCTCAGACAGGTGCGGCTGGTGGGAAGTGGTCACTTTTGGTAGACCCGTGGACAGCAGAGGTGCGGGGGGGTCCAACCTGGGTGGTTCAGAGGGACTTCTTTCACAACCGCTCTGCTCCCCAACCCACAGGGCCCCAGCCCTGCCTGGCCAGCATCCTAATCCTTCTTGATTGGCAGATCCCACTGGACCCCTCAGCTCCTGGGTGCCCTGCTTGGAATGGGGTCCTGCAGCCCCATTTTAGGGTGGAGGAAAGGGCCTAGAGCTGGGTGCCCAGGACCCTGCATTCCGAGGGCCCTCCACAGCCTCCAAGTGGCCCCCTAAGCCCCCAAGTGTTGAGAGCTGGGCTCCCAGCCCCTCCCAAAGCCCAGCTCCCCCTGAGTGCCAAAGCCAAGCCCCCACCCAGCCTGCCGCCCAGGAGCTCTGGGCTCCCCGTCAAAGGCTTTTCCTCAAGGAGCCTTTTTCTTCACATCTGCTGTCCTCTCTGCAAGGCCAGGAGGACGCTGTGTCTAGGTGAGGCCAGGCCTAGGGCTGGTGGTGGTCTGGCACCTGGGGAGAGAGGTCAGGCGGTGGCCTGTGCTGGGCTCCTCCGCAGGATCAGTGACCTCTCTCTACAGACGCCGCATCTCGTCAACCTGAATGAGGACCCGCTGATGTCCGAGTGCCTCCTCTACTACATCAAGGACGGGATCACCAGGTGGGGGCCGGCGGGGCGGGGGGCTCGACCCACAGAGTGGCCGCCAGAGTGGGCATCTGCTGGACATCGCCACTGCCTGTGCTTGTTGCTGGAGGCGGTGCTGCCGGCCACTCTGGGCTCGTGGCTTTCCCAGGCTGGCTGCGTTTGGGAGCGTCCTCTGTGTCCCCACCCTGGGTGTTTCCTGAATGAGCCTGGCTGGGCAACCCTGGGGCTGCAGGGGGGCTGGGCGGGCCAGCAGGTGGTGTCATGGGTACGCGGGGCCCGGCGGTGCTGATGGTGCCCCGCCCCACAGAGTGGGCCGGGAGGACGCAGAGAAGCGGCAAGACATCGTTCTGAGCGGGCACTTCATCAAGGATGAGCACTGCGTCTTCCGGAGTGACTCCCGAGGGGGCAGCGAAGGTATTGCTGCCCTTCAGCCCCCACCCCAGTGCAGCTGGTTGTCAGGCCTGAGTGAGGTTTGCTGGGTCAGCCCTGGGCTGGACCCGTCATCCCTCCCAGCTCCTTGGTCAGTCCCTGGGAACCACCCCCATTAGAAAGGTGCTTTGAAGACTGGGCTGGAGGACACGGGGCCTCCCTCCCCGTGCTGGGGGCAGGTTGGGAGTGCTCATGGGCGGGAGGACGTGAGCTGTGAGGAATGAGCCCAGATCTAGGGTGAAGAGCTATTTTTAGATTGTGCTTTCCTGTTGGCTGTGGAGTGGCCATCTGTCCATTTCCCCGGCCTCCGTCCGCATCGCCTGTCCTTGGTGTGGCCCTCTCGGGGAGGCAGCCGCTGTGTCGGTGTGCTGTCACAGTGTCATGGCCCCCAGCTCAGGGCATGCTCCTGGCAGGTGTCTGGCCAGCCTCTGGGCTGCAGACTGGTGACCGAAGCCCACTGTGTGACTGGGACACCTCAGGAGGGTGGCCTTAAGCAGTGTTGGGGACACTGGCTCACCCAGAATTCTCTGTCCCCAAAGCCCACCTTCCCCTGGGCCGGAGGGCCGAAAGCCCAGAGGGGCTCCAGACTCCCAGGGACCCACCGGTCACTGTTTCCCATCCCTGCCCACCTGGAGACCCTAACAAGGCCCTGGTGGTCAGCCCAGCATGGCCTCCTTGCTCTGTGACTTTGGGCACGTGGGCCTCCCCACCAGGCGTTTTTCCTCATCTACTCAGTGGGGTGCGACCCCCCCCTCCGGCTTCTCTGAGGCAAAGGAGGAGGTGTGGGCAGCCAGGATTTGCAGGGTGGAGAGAGGCCTGCTGGGGAGCACACCCTGGTGGCCACCCAGGACGACAGCTCCTCACGGTCCTCTCTTACCCTTCCCATCTGTCCTGTAGCTGTGGTGACCCTGGAGCCCTGTGAAGGAGCAGACACCTATGTCAATGGCAAGAAAGTCACGGAGCCCAGCATCCTGCGGTCAGGTGTGGCCAGGGGTGGGACCAGGGGCAAGTGGGAGGGCGGGAGGGAGGCCCGTGTCCCACTCCCTCAGCAGGTGGACCCCCTCCTGCTCCCAGGGCTGTGGGGCATGCTGGGTGGGGCCCCTCACACAGAACTGTTCCCCTTCCTCTGTTGTTTTGGGACTGGGCCCACAGGCTGGAGGCAGATCCCAGGCTGGGAGGGGAGGCCTTGGCTTGGGGTCTCCCTCCCGGTGCCTGGGGCTGGCTGCAATTAGGGCCTGAGGGAGGGAATGACAGAGGAATTAACCAACTGAGGCAGGCCAGGGAGGACCGATCCACAAACACTGGGGCTCGTGTGGGAGGAGGGTCTGAGCTGGCTCTGCGGGCTCCAGGTTGGAGGGAAACTAGGCCGTCCAGAGACCCCCGCAGGCAGGACTGTTCTAAGACAGACAAGGCAGCGGGTGCTGCCCTGGGGGGACGCGTGTGTCCTGTAGAGGGGTAGGCCCTGGCCCTGGGTACATGCAGACCCGCCTCTGTCCTGCTTCCATCGAATGGGGAGACGGATGGGAAGGGAAGGACACTGCAGAGGTACCCTGCCAGAGGGGCCCAAGCACAGCCCTGGAGTGCATGCGGCCCCCAGACTCCAGATGTCTGCGGGAGGGAAAGAGTGCCCCAGCCATGTGTGCGGGGGTGGAATGTGGGCTGGTGTGGGGGAGGGCCTATGGCCAAGGCACCGGGACCGGAGAGGCCAGGCTGGCCCGGGAATGGCAACCGCGGGGCCATGGAAAGGATCGGGCGTTGGAGAGGCCCCAGGACTGTGTTTTGCATACATCGCTGGCTGCTGAATGGGGAGAGACCGTGGGGGTAGATGTGCAGGGAGAATGAGGAGGTCCTTCCAGGTTCTGGCCAGGGGTCAGGTGGCCAGTCGGGTGGGAGGAGTGACCTGGAGCTGAGGACCAGGTGGGGGGCTCCTGGCGTCTGGGGGCCTCTTTGGGGTGGGCAGCGCTGGGACCCTAGGGGGAGGAAGAACCTGCACCCCTCTTCCTTCTCCTGTCCTCTCTCTTATCCCTTGAGGCCACCCCGAGGCCACAGGTCCCCCAAGTCTGGCCTCGCCTCTGTCCCCCAGGAAACCGCATCATCATGGGAAAGAGCCACGTATTCCGTTTCAACCACCCTGAGCAGGCGAGGCAGGAGCGCGAGCGCACGCCCTGCGCCGAGACACCCGCTGAGCCCGTGGACTGGGCCTTTGCCCAGCGGGAGCTGCTGGAGAAGCAGGGCATCGACATGAAGCAGGAGATGGAGCAGAGGTGAGGCCTGGCTGGAGGCCACCATGGCCATCCGCGCCGTGCTTGTCCCTGCCATGCCACCTCTGCCACGCCCGCCCCTGCGCACTTGTCCCCATGGTGCTCACCTGCGTCCCTTCTTGCAGGCTCCAGGAGCTAGAGGACCAGTACCGCCGGGAGCGGGAGGAGGCCACCTACCTGCTGGAGCAGCAGAGGCTGGTGAGGGCGGCGTCCCCTGCCAGGATGCCACATGGGGGCTCTGGGGGCCGAGTCCCTGCTTCCCCAGCCTACTCTTAGCTTCCCCAGTGGTTACTACGCTGGGGCTACACCCAGGTGCAATGGGCAGGCCCTGGTGCCCACAGCGCAAGAGGCCCCAGTGGGAGGGCTGTGGAGGGGCCTGGTTTTCACGTGGAGCCACAGTGCTTGCTTCTGTGCCAGGACTACGAGAGCAAGCTGGAAGCTCTACAGAAACAGATGGACTCTAGGTACTTCCCGGAGGTGAACGAGGAGGAGGAGGAGCCGGAGGACGAAGGTGAGGGGCTCTCGCAGATGTGGAGGTGGGCAGGGCCTGGCCCTCGGGCTGGGAGGGGTCTCAGAGAAGAGGCAGCCCCAGGTCGCTCCCTCCAGGTCAACTGGTCAGCCCCTTTGCCTTGGGGTCCCTGGGCTGTCCCTCAGGGAGAGGCCTCCTCGTCCCTGGGAGGCACCCATGGAGGCACCAGGGGGAGGCTGTGCTACGGCAGGAAAGCACCTACACACACGCACACACACGAGTGTGCACACACAAGTGAGTTCTGGCAGGAGAGGCCTAGACCATGGAGCAGATGATGCTGGCGAGGGCTCATGTGCAGGCGTCCTGCCAATGGGAGGCTGGTGCTCCCCACCCCTGGATGAGCTCACTCTGCTCCTCCCCTCAGGGTCCCCTTTCTGAGCATTAGCTTGGGCGGCCCACTGGCTGACCGCTGACCTTATGCTGCTCTGGGGCCCGAGAGTGGCCTGCAAGCAGGGCAGGCGGGTGGAGTTGGACACTGGGTTCACCTCCAGCTCAGCCTCTGCTCAGCTGGGCAGCACCTTGGTGCTGATGTGACCTGGGCCTCCCCTTGTCTTGACTCATCTACCCAACAAGGCTCCTTTCCACGAGGAGAGGGTGCTGGCCAGCAGGGGTCATTGGGAGGAGGGGCCGAGCCTGGAAGCGTGGACAGGCCCTGCCTTGTGTCCTTGCTTGTCTTTCTCCCACAGGCCTAGTGGACAGAGGGTGTGTGAGCTGGGAGAGGGTGTGCGGGTCAGCCGCAGTCTGCCCTCCTACCTCCTCTCCCTCGGGTCCCCGCCCCCGCTGCCCCACATGGTCAAGGCTGTGTGGCCGTCATTGGTGCTGCCCCCATGAGCCCACGCTGAGCTTCAGCCGACTCTCAGGACGCTCATGCTCGAGGACCTGGCAGCCTCTTTGGAGCACGTGGAGACTTTTCATGTTTCCTTGTTTCTGAGTGCCCAGGACAGTTAGTGTGAAATTGGGGACCCAAGCACAGAGCCCCTGCCCCAGGCCCAGAGTGGGGGTGTCGTGGCATTTCCGGGATGACTGCATGCCCCTCTCCCCACAGTCCAGTGGACGGAGAGGGAGTGTGAGCTGGCGCTCTGGGCCTTCCGGAAGTGGAAGTGGTACCAGTTCACGTCCCTGCGGGACCTGCTGTGGGGCAACGCCATCTTCCTGAAGGAGGCCAATGCCATCAGTGTTGAGCTCAAGAAGAAGGTGGGCTCCCACCTGACTACCCACTGGCCCCTCACCTTGGAGGGAGGGCGTCATCCCATCCTAATTACAGCCGGGGCTCAGCGTTGTAATTAGGGGAGGGGTGGAGCAGCCCCTCCTGACCTGGGCCCCTAGAAGTATGGGCAGTGCGAGGGAGGCCCTGGGACTGAGTGCCCTCCCTGCTCAGGGAGCAGGCAGGTGAGCAGGTGTAGCTTCCTCTCCAGCAGCTGGCCAGAAGGTTCCGGTGAACCGTTGTGGGGCATGCAGCCAAGGTCTCCGGGAGGTGGGAAGGAGGCCCTTTCAAGGCCTTGCTCCTGCCCACCAAGGGGCTGACAAGGGGTCATCTTCCGCCTGTCACAGGTCCAGTTCCAGTTTGTCCTCCTCACGGACACACTCTACTCCCCGCTGCCGCCAGACCTGCTGCCCCCAGAGGCCGCCAAAGACCGAGAGATGCGCCCCTTCCCCCGCACCATCGTGGCAGTGGAGGTCCAGGACCAGAAGAATGGGGCTACCCACTACTGGACGCTGGAGAAACTCAGGTGTGGCAGGGGAGGGCAGCTGAGGTGGGCGGCAGGGACCCGGTCACTGCCTGGGCCCTGGGCTGAGGCCACAGAAACGGAGGTGGGTACAGGTTTCACGGGGCACACAAGTCGATGCAGCTATTTCTCCTGTTTTCATTTCTTTTAAAAATCAGAAGGAAAAAGTGAATAAGCTCCAGCCTTATCATAGAATCTGTGTTCTCCTCCACAGTGGTCAAGTTTAACAAGGTTAATGTGTTTTCATGGAGGAAGGGGCAGATGAGGAAGGTGGGGGCAGGGCCACAGCACCAGCAGGGCCAGCGGAGCACATGGGACAGGATGCCACCAGAGCCTGCCAGAGCTGGGGCTGGAGGAGCTCAGCAAAGCAGGGAGGGAGCTCCTCCACCTTGGAACCGCAGCCAAGCCCAGGGAAAGGAGGCGAGGGGGCCGCTGGGCTGGGGTGACAGGGCAGCTGGGGAGTGGCAGCCATCCCTGTGAGTAGTCTCTTTCCTACAACTCTACCTCCACGGTCCCCACATGCATGCTCTGATGTGTGCCTGGCTGTTGATTTACAAAGGTGACCCAGTGACAGCACAGACAGGCCAATGCCATTGAAGAAAAGTTGAATGTTGCTCACAGTTCCCTAGAAACGAGAGGCACGCACGCATGCAGGGCCACAGGGGGAGGCACAGGGCCGTCAGGAGGAGGCAGGAGCGAGGGGAAGGCTCCATGGGCGAGGCAGGGCAGGGTGGACAGCTAGGACAGGCTAGTGTGAATAATTCTGGCGGGCTTTGGGGCACAGGAACTGCCCCTGGTTGCGTGGTACCCGGCCCTGGGGTGCCTTAGTGATAAGTACTGGCTGGGTGTGAGAGTCAGGTAGGGGCCAGTGAGGAGTGGTCTATATGTGAAAGGTGGGCTCACCTACCAGCTGTTTACTGTCTCTAGGAAGCGCTCCCTGGGCGGGGCAGTCCCTCCCCAGCCAGCAAGGCCCCCAAAGATGTCAAAACATCGTAAAATATAGATAACAAAAAATATAATCAATACAGTCATCACTCACATGCTCATGTTATCCCCACTCACACCCCCACTCACACACACATGCACTCACTGCCCCTCCCCATCCTCCAGGGCTGGAGAGGCTACCATTTGACTTTGGGGAGGAGGATTCTCCGCTGTCTGTGTGGTTCATGTTGCACCTGAGCCCTGGAGGGAAATGACTGCGTTTCCTTTCTTCCACAACTTGTTTGTTTTCTTGGGATAATAATTTTAAAAGTATTTTCTCTGTTTTCTACATCCCGTCACCCACTTGCCCTTTATTCTTTGAGCTTGCGGGGTTCTGACACAACTCCCCCATCCTGAGCTTCCCCACACCGGCTCCGGGTGGGGGTCCCTCTCCCCTGCTCCACCTGCCTCTCCGGGTTCCTGGGAGCCCTGTGGCTGGTTCCCGGCCCGTCCTGCTTTAATCGTGTTGTTGTCACTTGGCTCAGTGGGGAGGAATTCGTGGGAAACTTGCATGTTTAACTAGAAGTCCGTTGCTCGTGGTTGACCAATTGCAAAGACCGTGGAGAGTCTGTCAGCAAACCACCTTGAGCCTTGTGTGACTCCGAGCAGGACGCTGTGGCCGGAGCCAGGCCGAGCCCACGGTCCCCAGGAGGAGCCTGAGCCCACGCTGATCTCTGTGCCCCTGCAGGCAGCGCCTGGACCTGATGCGGGAGATGTACGACCGGGCGGCGGAGGTGCCCTCCAGCGTCATCGAGGACTGTGACAACGTGGTGACCGGCGGAGACCCCTTCTACGACCGTTTCCCCTGGTTCCGGCTGGTGGGCAGGTGGGCGCCTCCCTCCCTCCCCGGCTGAGAGGGAGAGAGATTGAGAGAGAGAGAAGGCAGCGGGGGCAGGGAGTGGGCCCCGGCCCTGACGTGAGGAAGGAGCCAGCGAGATGCCCTTTCCCATCCCGACTTCTCCACCCTCGTCCTTCCCGGGTCTGAGGTCCCCCCAGCCACTTTTCTCCACATACCAGTCCCTCTTATTTCAGGGGAGCGGGGAGGGGTTCTCGGCATTGCCACCCACATCTGCGACAGGGCCGTGGCCACCAGGTCACACGTGTCCACATGTGTGAAAGTGTGAGGCTTGGGCAGGCTTTCTAGGCCACCTGATGGCCGTGGGAGTGTGAGTGGGGAGACAGGGCCATGTCACCCCAGACCCTCAGCATCCCATGCCTCCTTTCCCTAGTCTCCCCCTCTGGGGTCTGTGCCCAGCCCCTGCACCCCACGGGATGTGGTGTTCTGAGGCCTCAACATGGCCAGGCCCGTGAGGCCCTCACATGACCTTGGCCACACCTGGCCAGGATCATGCCTGCCAGTGCCTTCCGGAATCTTCTGGAGCCTTCCACTGACCACACATGCAGTTTCTTTCCAAGCCTGGGGACGGGGTGCATTTTTGGTTCTCTTGTCTTTTAAAGCAGCATTCTCAATGGTCTGTGTGTTTGGTTTTGGTTTAAGACAGAAGCCCCCCACCCCCTACCCCGGACCCTGTCCATCCCTGCCAGTAGCTGGTGTTAACTTCTCTCTGTCTTGTCGTACTAACCTCAGTTCAGTCATCTCTGGCTGCAACAGCTACCCTCTTCTCAACACATGCATGAGCGAGCGCATGGCTGCTCTCACCCCCTCCCCCACCTTCTCGAGCCCCGACTCCGACGCCACCGAGCCTGCCGAGGAGCAGAGCGTGGGGGAGGAGGAGGAGGAGGAGGAGGAGGAGGAGGAGGAGGACCTGGAGGACGACGTCTTTCCGGAGCACGCGCTGTGCGACGGCCGGGACCCGTTTTACGACCGGCCCCCCCTGTTCAGTTTAGTAGGAAGGTTGGTGAGGTTGAGGACAGCATGCTGGGAAGGAACCAGCTCTTTTGCACAGGAGCACTGCTGCGGGCACGATTTGACCGCCGTCAGGGCGTGACCCCCGGCGTGCGGGCAGCTCCCCGGACCCCGAGGCCGAGGCAGTCTGAGGGGCTGGCCTCCTCGAGGAGAGAGCATGAGGGATCATGAGGGCTCCTGGCCATCCTGGAGATGGGTGTCTGGCCCAGCAGGGGAGATTCGAGGTCCAAGTTACGGAAGAGGCAGTGCACCCTGGAGCAATGGTCCCACCGGCTCCGTGCAGGTGGGACTATTCTGCAGAGAGGCCCTAGAACCCCGAAAAGTGGCTGCTGGAACCCCAGAAAGAGTCCTTGTGCAGGGCCTATGGGGAACATTTGGAAAGGTCCTGTCGTCCTGGGGATCAGGTCATCCCAGCTGAGGTGGCTTCCCCCCTCTCCACTGCTTTCCAAAAGAGATGGAGGCTCCTGGTCTGCTCTCAGTGCTGTTCTCTTCTCTGTGCAAAAAGGAGCAGAACCTGGAGGACGTCTTCCCAGAGGGAGGGCAGGGAAGGAAGGGCTGGTGCTTGGGCAGTGGCAGGGCCTTCCTCTGAAGCCGTGGGGCCCGGGCCGACCCTGCCTCTCTCTGAGCCTGTCTCCGTCTAAAGGTGAGGATGGTTCCGTCCCTCCTGACCTCCCAGGCTGCTGTGGCGAGACACGGGGGCACGTGGCCCCGTGTCTTCACTGGAAGTGCCCTTTGTAGAGAGGAGCCAGTTATATTGTGTTTTTTGGAGGGATGAGAGAGGCCAAGGTCAGGAGGTAGCGTGGAGGCGGTGGGGAAGCCCAGACTCCTGGAGCAGGGACCCCCCCCCCCACCGCAGGCGTATTGGGCAAATACAGCTGCCATTCGTATTTTTTATTATCATGGAATGGAAGCAAGACAGGTAAAGGAAAGATCTAGAAACCTAACTGTAGTAGTAGGATGTTCAGCTCATGAAACAGCTGAATTTGCACATTTTACATATATAAAAATGTGTAAGATAGTTTTAAGAACAACCTTTTTTGGAATTTGAGATTACTTCCTAGGGCTAGGCCAATGGAAGTTGTTGGAAGCCTCGATCTTGGAGCACCAGTACTGAAAGCTAAAGACTGAGGCTGGCCCCCAGATAACGGGGTTCGTTTACACTGGGAGGCCTTGGGTGCAGATGATGGAGTGAAAGCCCCATCAGTTCCTTTCAGAAGGAAGCAGGTTCCCATGGGCACACGTCATGGATTTATTCCGATTAGTTTTCCATGGGTGTGATATGCTGGCCTCCTGGATAAAAACGGTGGCTCTCTCCCTCCGAGACGCCCTGGGTCTGGGCTTCCCGCTCTGCTGAGCCCGAGAGGGAGGTGTAGCCCCAGAGGCCAGCTCCACGCAGGCCTCTCAGAAAGCTCTGGGCCGCTAGGGCCAGGCCCGCTGGCCTGCTGGGCCCAGGAGTCGCTCTGGCGTCAGGTAGGCCTGGGGTCAGGGCAGGGGAGTGAGGACACGGGGAGAAATGGGGTGTGGGCTCTTGCAGTCTCAGCCGGAAAGAGCTGGGTCCTTCCAACACTTTTCCCCTTTCTGTGGATCTGAGGTGTTATACAACAACCAAACCAAACCAAAGTCATCCATGAGAGGCCAGCCCCCCGTACGGTGGGCGGTCTGTGAAGGGCTTCATTTGGAAACATCCTGATCTTTTTGGTTTGGCGAGAATTGGCTTCTCTGCGCAGCAGCTGTGCAGGCCCGGCCCTGAGAAGGACCCTGTCTTTGGTTTCCTTTTATCCTTCTGATAGCTGCTGGCTCTCTCTCCAAAGCTTAAGCAAAATTGGGGCACCCACTCTTGTCTCCCTTCGGAAAGGCTTTCCTGGCCCCAGCATGCGTCTCTGCACCTCACCAATCTCGTGGTTAGCGCTGCCTCCTCCCCTCCCGCCACACTCAGCCCTGGCTCTGCCGCCTCTGCCGCCTCCTCTCTCCCTGGGCGGGTTTCAGCCTGCTTCAAGGTGTGCTCACCTCTGTGGACAAGGCCCCCCAGTGTGGGCCTCCCATGTCCAGGCCAGGGGCTCCTCACCCAAGTCCAGGGTCAGCCCCCACAAGGGGCCTCTCCATCTAGCAGTCTGGGGGCCCAGGTGAATCGGGGAGCGAGGGTGGGCTGACCCAGGCAGAGGAAGTGGGCCTGGGGCTCTGGTTTCCCCCGATAATTCTCCCTGCCTGGACTACCGCTTTCAGAAGGTGGGTGGGAAGGGGAGCTGCAGAGAGAGGAGGGCGCGGGGCTGACTTTGTGGGTTGGAGGGTCCCAGGAATAGGGGGACTGGGTGAGGGAGAGGAGGTGATTGCCCGAGGGAAATGTCCAGAACTCTGGGTGGAAAACGCTGACCTGATTTGTATCCACTCTGTGCCATCTGGGCTGGTGAGGCCCATCCCTCAGCTCCCAGCTGGGTGCCTTCTATACGCCGGACCACTCAGCCCGAATCTTTGCCAGTGAGGCTGCGAGCCACTCTGTGCGCGGGTGGGTGTGCTGTGGCCGGGAGTGCCCTCTGGGCAGGCCTGGAGCTGTTCTGGCCCCCATGGTGGTGGGGGCTGATGTCAGGTCATTTCTGGCACCTGGAGGGCAGTGAGGGGGAGGCCCAGCCTCCGCACTATGGGCCCCGTTGCCCCATGTCCCAGGTGCTGTCGGCTGGGGTGGGCTCTGCATGGGGGGTGGGGTCTTCCAGCCATGGCTCGTGGCTCGGAGGAGGCTGGTGCTGCCACTGGGGGCAGTGGCTGCCGGGCCCCAGAGGCCCCTTCTGGCTGAATGCACCAGTCACCATTGCCAAGTGCACTGGGATTAGGGGCAGCAGGGAGGAGAGAGAAGCCCTTGAGAGGAGCCAGCATCTGGTGTCGGGTGCTCCTTATTCTTCTCAGAGCTGGTACCAGAGCTGCAGCTAGATCTGTGGATCCTACCTGGGAGCCTGGGGTGAGCATGAGAATTTGCAGTCACCCACGACTGGGTTCTGAAGTTCAGAGAAGATGGGGGAGGGTTTGGCCATGGACTCCCGGGGTCTTTTTCATTGTATAACCTCGACCTCCAACCGTGGGGTCCCTTGAGGCCCCACCCCTGGGGCCCCGCCTTTGGGGGCACACCTAAGCTGCATCTTGTCTAAGGGTTTGAACTTTGGCATTGCGGCTTTCATTGCCACCCACGTCTGGGTTTTTCTTCCCCTTTACATGAGGAAATCCTGAAAGATCATGAAAGAATTAATCTACTTAATTAACTAGCTGTGTTAATTAAGCGGATGGGCAATGGAGCATGGTGTCTACACGGTTGAGAGCTGGATAGGAACCACCCTGTAGATTCAAATCCCAGCTCAGGCCCTAGCTGTCAGCCCCTGGCAACTTCCTTAATGTCTTTGTGCTTCCATTTCTTCGTCTGTGAAACGGGGTACTACAGCCAGATTCCATCAGCTCCAGCACTCTGTCTTAGATCTCAAGGACACCCGTATTTTGTGCACCCCTAAGAAAGAAAGATGCAGCCAGTTGAACTAAGATGTGCCATTGATTAGGACAGCCCCAGTTTCAGTGTTGAGATGTGAAAACAGTGGGCATCTTAGAATTGACGAGATGTGGGTGCACCCCGTGCCCACGGTGTGGAAGAGCCCGTGTTTCAGTGCTGGCCCTTGGTGAGCTCAGAGGGTCAGGCTTATGTGACTTCTTCATGGGCTGCCAATGGGATGATTGAGCCTTGGGGACGCGAGGGGCCCAGTCCCCATCTGATTTGTGGGATCTTGAGTCTGCAAAGTGCTGCAGGTTCCTGAGCCCATGGCTTGGCACTGCAGCAGAAAGCGTCCCCTCTGGGAGACCACAGTCGGTTTCCAGCAGAGTTTGTCAAGCAGTGAGGTCTTGGGGGAGGGCCAGGACAGGGCCTGCCTGCAGCAGCCTCGCCTTCTGACCTAGGCCTGCCCCTGCCTCAGTTTACCTCTCTGTGTAGTGCCACCGTCTCCCTCTGGCCTGGTCTTTGTGGGGCCTGGGGAGGAAGGTCAGGAAGTGGTGGGCGTGGACCCTATGAGCTCAGGAAGGGGGAAGGGTAACCCTTCCCTTTCCTAACTCCTCCAGGTCCTTCAGGTGTGTTCCCGGGGAGCTCAGCCATTTGTGGGTCACCTCTGGGGTGCTGTGAGTGGTGGTCTGAGTGGCTCCACAGCCCAGGGCCTTGCTTGCTTGAAGTCAGCTCCTGTGGAATGGCCCCCCGAGCTTTCTAGGAACGCAGCCCTGGGCCAGCGGGGGCCTTTGAGGTGGCCCTGATCCTGGCTCTCCCTCCTGGCTGGGTGGCCCAGGACGGCCCTTAACGTCTCCTTCCGGGAGGCTGTACTGATTCAGGACCCTCGTGCCAGGCACCATGTCCTCATCTGGCCCACATGGGAGGTGTTCCCGCCCTCCCTGAGAGTCCTCTTCCTTGCAGAGTGTAGGTGGGTGTGGGCAGGCTGGTGCCCCCTCCATCTGTGGCCAGGGCTCCTGGGACCTCCTCGGTGCCTCTCTGCCTCCCAACAGTGGGCACTGCCGCAGGGAAGAGGCGGAGGCTGGAGGGTGAGGTGCTGACTCGAGGACGCTGCCGCTTGAGGCTGTCCTCCCTGGTCCCCTTAGCTCTGTCCAGCATGGTGGGACAGTCAGGTGGGGGCCCAGCCAAGGAGGACAGAGCAGGGTCTGTGCCTTTTCCTGCAGCCCAGGTTCTGGGCTCCCTCTGTTTCCCTCTGGACCTCATGGCATTGCTCACCACGGCAGCCCCCTCACCCATCCCCAATTTGAAGGAAAGGCCCTTGGCCAGGAGCCCAGATGCCTGTAGAGGGAAGGCCATCACTGTGCCCCCTATCCCGAGGTGGGTGCTTGTCCCTGCCTGCCGGGCGCCCTATGTAACTAGGGCAAGGGTCTTCTGCTCCCTGGGCCTCAGTCTCCTCTTGTGACCAGGGCCAGGGCTGGCTTCTGCATTTCCCCTCTGCAGGTGGTCGGGGCAGCAGAGCCCCCCCACCAGTCAGGCAGAGATGCCCATGCCCATCCATCTACACGGCTGTTCCCCAGTGAATTCCCAGAAGAAGGGGCTGGGGGATGGCCCCTCCTCTGGGGCATGCTCAGAGGGGTGCTGTATGGGGAAGAGAGGGGCTCCGGGAGCTGTTGGGGACTTCCTCTGCTCCAAGAGGGTGGCCCAGGGAGACACTCAGGCAGCTTGACCCCTTGAGACAGCGCACCCATCACCCTGACGGAGACCTGTGTTGGCCTTGGGGGCTCGCCCCCCCAGCGGGGAGGTGATGTGGGAGGTGAGAACCAGGCCACGGGCAATGGCAAGAGCATAGAGCGCCTGGAGCATCCCCGGGGACCGACCGGGAGCCCACGTGGCCGGAGCAGGGGCTGGTCGGTGGAGCTGGGGTTGAGGCAGGGTCTTGGATGTCACCAAAGGCGTGGGAGTCTGATTGGCACCCCAAGTCCCCTCTGGCTGCTGTGGGGGCCGTGGGGAAAGCGGGAGGTGGCCAGTGGTGCTGACCGGCTGAGAGGACTTCAGAGAGACTATGAGGTTGAACTGATGGACTTGAAAGAGAAGAGCCAGGATGGTGCTCAGGTTTCTGACCTTCTGCTGAGGGAGGGCCGGTGGCGTGGAGGGTGGGGGCAAAATCAGGAGGCCCTTGAGAGGGGGTGCCAGGGGCTAGAATCAGGATGTCTGGAGCCGGGGGCCCCCCTGGAGCTCCCAGTGTGGGGGCGAGGACAGAGGCTCAGCCTGGGTGGCTTCTGACCTGACCTCAGAGCAAGCTGAGCACAGGGCAGGGTGTGCACCTCTCCTCCCAGCTCCACCTGGCTCCACCCTCGGCCAAGCACCTGGCCAGCCAACTTCCTCCTTCCCTTCCCCATCCCACCCCCACCCCCTGCTGCTGCTCCCACCTCATCCCCCCTCATCCCACCTTCCCGGCTAAGGCCCTGGGCCTCCCTCACCCCCCCTTCTGCACCTCTTCCCCCACACTTCCCACCCTCCTGTATTCAAATCGTGCCCAGCCCACCCCAAGCTGTGCCCCTACTGCGGGACCCCAACCCCCTAGATCCCTGGGAGCCCAGGGCCGTTCACGTCTGTGCCTCTGGGCTGGAGCAGGAGCGTCCTGGAGGGGAGGGCAGGGTGGGGGCACATCCTGCACTGACGCCGGGTGGAGCTGCGGGGGCCTCACCAGGATGGTCCTTCCTGTGCCAGGGTGCCCTGCCTGAGGAGGGTGCCCCATCCCACGAGTGTGGCACTGAACAGTGGGGGAGTTTTGCTCCACATCAGCCCACCCGCCTGGCTGGGCAGCACAGAGTGTTCCAGGGTCCCTTCTGTCCTCCTGGCTGCGTGTGACCCCCGCACGTTGGCCAGCTCAGGGAGTGCGGCTGCCACCTGGGTGACGTGGCCTCTGCCCAGCCTGCCCTGCCTCCTACCGGGTGCACAGCTGAGCTGCCCGGGAAAGGGAGGGCTCTGGGCGCTCTGTGGGTGGCTGACCGGGCATGCCAGGCAGCGCCGTGGGGTCTGTGGTGTTCTCAGGGCTCCGTTCAGCCAGCCCTCCCTGGGCACTGGGCTGGGGGGTAGTACCCTCTCTCAGCTGACGCCGTGGAGCTCGCACTCGCCGTGTTTCTGAGGGGCTAGGAAGGAATTGGTGAGCCATATTCCTACCATCTGAACCCCTCTCTGGGGGCCCGAGAGTGTCAGAGGCCACTGGAAAATGGGAGGGAGGTTGGGGGAGGCCCGGGACGTTAGTGCCAGCGTGAGGGTTGTAGCTCAGTGTGGCCGGGTTCCCAAGTCCTCCTCCTCCTTGAAGCAGGCTGAAACCTTCCTTCCTCAGCTGTTCTCTTCTCAGAAAGTGGGTATGGCCCACGGGCTTTGCCCTGTGCCCAGCCCCACTCACACGTCCTCTCTGCTCACGCAGCACACACCCTCCTCCTTCTCTGTCCCTCCGCCGCCTCCTGTCTCCTCTGAGCACCTCGCCCGTGGACCCCTCCCCTCCCCGCCCCTCAGTGCAGCCCCCTGCCTGCCCGCCGCCCCAGCTGCTTGCTGCCCTGGCTACCCCGCGCTTCACTCTGCTTTGCAGAGCTGGCTGTGCCGCCGCCGTTTGTTCGTAGGGCACACTGGGCTGGCCTTGACCTTGACCTCTACTTCCTCCCAGGGCCTTCGTGTACCTGAGCAACCTGCTGTATCCTGTGCCCCTGGTGCACCGCGTGGCCATCGTCAGCGAGAAGGGCGAAGTGAAGGGCTTCCTCCGCGTGGCTGTCCAGGCCATCTCAGGTGCATGCGGGGCAGCCCCAGCGCTGGCTCTTTCCCTTCACAGACGGAGGCCCCGGGTAGGGAGGCCTCTGTGGGTCTCATGCAGCGGTTGGCGTGCGGCCAACCTCACCTAGGCCCCTGGCCTCCTGTGTTTCTCCACCCCTCCCCCGGCTGGCGTCCAGGCTGCTGACCCCCCAGGTGGGGCCTGAGGGAGAAGACCCTGCTGCCCAGCTCTTGGCTCTGGTCTTCTGGACTCTCCCAGGTCAGCTGAGGCCCTCTGGGGCTGTGCAGGCCGAGCCCAGGGCTGTCTGAGCCCACTCTGGCTCGGAGGCCCTCTCCGCCCCATCAGGTAGCCCCAGATCTCTGAGACCACCTGGCTCCTGACCCCAGCCTGGTGCAGAGCAGTGCTCTCTCTGAGATCACCCCTTCACCGCTGTCTCTTAGCCCCTGGCTCCCGACCCCTGCCCACAGTAGCCCTCAGAGCCTCTCTCCCCACTCTCCATCATGCACCTCCCTCGCACCCCTTGGCCTTTTGGGCACTGGCCTGTCTCCCCGGTGGCTGTGGACCCTCTATCCACATGTGGGCCTGGAGACTCAAGCCCCCTCGCTGCAAAGATGTCACCCTCTCATTGCCCAATCGCTGTCCAGCCCCCTCCCACCAGACCGAGGTCCCAGGCTGGCCCAGCCACAGTGTGCCTTTGCGCCTGGGTTTGCTCCTCTGTAAATGGCATCCCGTATGAAGCTTCCTACTGCTAGGAGTGTTGAAAGATCATTCCGGAACACAGGTGTGAGCAAGCTTGGCCAAGTGGGAAGCTGCAAACCAGAGGGCCTGGTGCTCTTGCTATAATGGTCGTTACTCCATTCTCTGCCCTTGGGCCCCCTGGCCCTTCCATCACGGCCCCCCTCCGCGGACTCTCTCTCTTTCCTCTCCATGGCCTTGAAAACTCGGGCACCTTGGGGAGAGAATGGGGCAGATGGACAGACAGACAGAGAGATAGCATGGGCTGCAGAGTGACTCCTGGCCTAGAAAGGGCGGGCTCAGAGTGTGAGCAACCCAGGTGACCTATACCCCATTTGAGAGGTCTCAGGTCACCCAGCCTGCATGTCTCAGCCCTCCTCTGCCCTGACAGCCCGGCCCCCTTTGGTGGTTTTCATTCCACCCTCAGGACCCATTGCCAAATTCTCACTGGCCCATCATTTCCAGCTGTTCTTTGCAGCACCTTCCAGTGATGTCACCGTGGTGCTGAAATCCTTCGGGACCCCACTGAGAAGCAGTGAGGCAGTGAGGGGGGCAGTGAGGGGGACACTAGGGAAGGTCCAGCCAACAGGGAGGCTGGGAATGCCTCGTGCCACCCTTATCGCTCAAGGGGAACCCTGTCCCGCAATCTCAGGGGGATTTTGTCCCCGTGGGGCTTTTCCTCGGCCCTTCCTGACCAGCTCAGCCCCAGTTGAACGGGCTGCTTTATAGGTGGATGCTGCCTGTATTTGGGCCACACCCAACAAGCCCTGTCTAGAGGCTGTGGTGGAGGAGAAGGAACTTTAAAAAGCCACGGAACCCTGCTTCAGTGGTCACAGAAGTCATACCTGCCCCTGCCCCCGCCCATGGCAGAGGTCAGCTTGTCCGATCTCTCAGCACCAAGCCTGCTGTGCCCAGGTCCTGGGCGATGGCGGGACAGAGCTACGGGCCCCCTGGCAGCAGGGTTGGAGAGCACGGCAGTGTGAGTGCTCCCACAGGCCCTGGGACAGAGTCGGAGACCCTGGGGGTCTGTGAGGCCTCCTCCAGAGTGGTTAGAGCTGGGGGTCAAGGAGGCCAGCAGAAGGCAGATCTGGGGGTCTTTTAGGCAACAGGAAAAGGGTTTGGGTTTTGTCCCAAGCATAGTGGGAAACCACTGACCGCTGTGAAGAAAGGGATGTGTGGGGTGCTGAGTGTCCACACAGGTGATGGTGGTGGCTTTGCAAGCATGGTGCAGAAGGACAGGCATGATTCCACAGGTGACACTAGCAGGATGTGGTGAGGCAGGCTCTGCTCGGTGAGGTAGAGGAGGGATCGGGAGGGTCCGGGGTCTGCTGGAGCATCTGAGTCTGGGGGAGGATGGAGGTGGCGATCAGGACTTGAGGAGAGGGGCAGGGGTCGTAAGTTTGGTTTTGAAATGTGGAGTTTATGGCCCCTGTCAGAGTGGGCTTTGCTGAGGACGTGGCCACCACTGGGCCCTGGGGCAGCCCAGGTTGGGGGTCAGTGTGCCCCTGGTTGTTCTAGAGTCTCAGTCGGCAGCGTCGGGATCCCCTTGCGTGGGTCAGAGCCCATCCTGCTTCCCGTGCCCTCCCCTAATCTGGCAGCTCGGCCTGGCTCTGCCACACCCAGCTGGGGGACTAGCTGGCCCTGACTGTCTGCTTGGTTCCTGTTTCAGCTGATGAAGAGGCCCCTGATTACGGCTCCGGCGTCCGCCAGTCGGGAACCGCCAAAATCTCCTTTGACGACCAGCATTTCGAAAAGGTACCGTGCAAGGATGGGTCTGCATGCAGTGGAGCTGCAGCCCAGCCCTTCGTCGCCAACTGACGTGCCTCCAACCCAACCCAAGGGGATAGCTGCACGGAGGGGTCGTGTGCACCCGTTAGTGCGCTGGGCCTGCCCCTTGGGCCCTGGGTCCTCCTGGGGTGCTTTCCTCTCTTCCCAAGCCTGGAGCCTCATGGCTGTCCCCCGTCCCTCATTATCTGACCGTCCACCCACCATGGCCTCTCCTGGGTCTTGTCCCTGCTTTCCTCACCTGGCCCTTGGCTGCAGGCAGGGGCACAGAGCAGGTGCACACCACGAACTGCTGGAACAGACACCAAGATGCCTCTGCCCTGCCCAGTTCCCCTTCTCTCTCGGGCTCGCTCTCCTGGGGGTCCACACAGGACACTGCGTTTCCACCACCGTCTTTGCCTACCCCCAACATCCCAGTGAGGACGCGGAAGGGCCCCAGGGAGGCCCCTCCTCACAGTCCAGACAGCAGGTGCTGGGGTGGCCCTGTTCAGCACCAAAAGACGAGGTGCTGCCCACCTCCGTCCTCACGTGAAGGGACAGCATTCTTCCCAGGGCTCCCCTTCCTGCTCTCAGTGGAGGGAGTGGAGGAGAGAGTGGAGGAGGAGGGTCCCTCTCAGGGCCCCCAGGCCGGCCGGCTCCTTCTCTCTCTTTCTTAGAGTCTTGCCCAGCTCACCCCACCCAGCCACCCACTACCCCGCCCTGAACCTCAGCACTCCTGACGCCTTGAGCTGGGAGTGGTGTGTCTGCCCCACGCTGTCCGTCTCTTGGAGGGGGTCGTCAGTGTTGGGAATGCACAGGAGGGGCAAAGAGCATTAGACAGAGAGCATGAGGTGCACAGAGGGGGCAGCGGGAGGCCATGTGGGCACCTGGTGATGGGGTACCTGAGATTCAAGTGGACAGTTTACCTGTGTCCTGCCCACAAGGAGGAGCTGAAGGAGGGGCTCTGGCTGGGGGCATGGAGGGGCAGAACTGAAGACCAGAGACCTTTCCCACCTTTCCCACCACAGAGTCAACGGAGGCCACGACAGCATGGGAAACTAAGGCTGAGGGAGGTGGGTGCTCATCCACGCAGGGGCAGGTCTGGAATGCAGGTCCATAGAGGCCCCACCTCAGCTCTGGGGTCCTCTACCAGACTGTACTGGCCCCATCACGGGCCGGCTCTGACTCTAGTCCCCCCGCCCTGCACAGTTCCAGTCGGAGTCCTGCCCCGTGGTGGCAATGTCCCGCTCTGGGACCTCCCAGGAAGAGCTCCGTATCGTGGAAGGCCAGGGCCAGGGCGCAGACGCAGGGCCCTCAGCCGACGAGGTCAACAACAACACCTGCTCAGGTAGGTCGCCGGGGCTGCCCAGGGCGTGGGCCCTAGGACACTGCCCCCTGCCCTGCTGTAGTCTGGAGGTCCTGCCACCTCTTAGCCCGGCACAGTGGGAAAGGACCAGGCCCCTCCCTGCTCCTGGGGTCTAGAGGGAGGCTGCCAGACCTTTCCGAGAGGAGGCTGACCCCGGGCTCTAGTCCCCTCAAGAGTCCCACCATGTTGCTCTGCCCTTGTTCGCAGCAGCTGTACCTACAGAAGGCCTCCTCCTAGACAGCCCCGAGAAAGCTGGCCTGGACGGGCCCCTGGACGCCACTCTGGACCACCTCCGCCTCGGCAGCACCTTCACCTTCCGCGTGACCGTCTTGCAGGCTTCCAGCATCTCTGCCGAATATGCTGACATCTTCTGCCAGTTCAAGTGAGCCTTGGCACCCCGAGCCGGGCCATGTGGGTGGGCTCTTAGCAAGGCACAGGCTGTATTGGGGGCCGCACAGTCCAGGTGATCCCTGCGAGGCCGCGGGTCCCCATCCCAAGTCCTTGCACCCGACCAAGTGTCTCCTCCCGCTTTGCAGCTTCATCCATCGCCATGACGAGGCCTTCTCTACAGAGCCCCTGAAGAACACGGGGAGGGGCCCACCACTCGGCTTCTACCATGTCCAAAATGTATGTCCTCAGAGCCCCCGTCTCCCCCTCCCACTGGTTGGTCCCTCCCAGGGTGTCTGGCTTTGTGCAGTCTCCCTAACACTGAACTGAGCTTCATCCATGCTGTCCATCCTTCCTTCTCTCTCTTCTGAGCACCAGTTGGTGCTGGGCACTGCCCAGGCATGAAGACAGGGGGCCCTCGGGTGCCAGTAGCCTTGGGCTACTGCTGGGCCATGGGGGCCTTGGTAGGTTTAAGACTGGGGGTGGGGCCAGGTAAGAGCCCACAGCGAGCCTTGGGCAGACATGGATGTAGAGTGTCTGGGGTGGCCGGGGTTTGTGCAGATGCTGGGGCGCCAGGGAGGCAGTCCTGGCCTGGTGCTGGGGGAGAGGCAGAGGCGGGGCACATGGAGGGAGGCCCGGGCACAATCTGGAGAGCTCAGGAAAGCTTCAGGCAAGGGAGTGTCTTGAGCTAAGCTGTCAGGAGAGTGGGGGGCTTTCGCGTGCAGCAGCTCTGTGAGGCGGGAGCATGGGGCTAACCCGGCCCTGGGGGAGAGAGGTGCTGCACTTGGCGATAATGGAGACTGCCAGGTGGCAAGGCCTCAAGGGCCAGGCCAGGGAGCGTGACCTTGACCCTGAGCAACTGGGCTGGTGGGCGTGTGGCCCAAGCAGTCACAGAGGCCCACACTTGGAAGGGCCCGAGACTGCAGCCTGCCCTGACTCTCAGGGGAGAGGGAGCTTGCTGTGGTTTCTAAGCCGGGGAACGAGGCCAGTTTGAAGGCGTGCACTCTTGGAGCCTTGGTGTCCTGGGCTGTGAGAACAAAGCCCCCCACACCGGGCGGCTTCAACAATAGCAAGTCACCGCCTCTTAGTCCTGGAGGCTGGAAGCCGAGATCAAGGTGTGGGCAGGGCTGTTCCTTCTGAGAATCCGTCCCAGGCCCCTCTCCCTGTGTCGTCACGTGGGCTTCCCTCTGTGCCTGTCTCTGTGTTCAGATTTCCATTTTCATAAGGACACTGGTCCTATTGCCTTAGGACCCACCCTCAGGCCCTCATTCTAACTTGAAGACCCCTGTAAAGACCCCGTTTCTAAATACAGGAACTGGGGGGTAGGGCTTCAATATATGTATTGGGGGGGACACAATTCAACCTGCAAGTCTTGGTAAGTGGGCGAGGGCCCAAGAAGGGTCAGACCTGTAGCCCCCAGCCCCATCCATCCTGGGAGAGGGCCCAAGGACTGCCTGCCCGGTGGTGTGTCTTTGGGGTGTGTGACTGGAGGAGAGGCGGGGCTGGAAGGACCTAGGCGAGAAGTGTTGCCCTACATGGGCAGAGGTCGAGCCCGGGGGTGTGTGTGTGGGGGGGTCTCTGATCTGGGCCTGGAGTGCTTGGGTCTCCGTGGAGGCCGAGCGCTTACCTCTGTGACTCTCTTTCCCTCTCTTGACCATGGCATGGCCACACCCTCCTGCCTGCCCACATGGCGCACCAGATCGCAGTGGAGGTGACCAAGTCCTTCATCGAGTACATCAAGAGCCAGCCCATTGTGTTCGAGGTCTTCGGCCACTACCAGCAGCACCCATTCCCACCCCTCTGCAAGGATGTGCTCAGGTCAGCAGCCCCGGATCTGCCGGTCCCAAAGCCCCTTCACGGACCTTTTCATCTAGCCCCACTGCTGCCCTCTGAGGCGTGGACCCGCTCCCCCTCCCAGCCAGTGCAACTGACCCTCGCCCCAGGCAGGCCTGGTCTGGCGGCTGCAGACCCTCGTGCCTCCCGACACCCACCTCCCCTGTCTATAGGGCAGCCGATTACCCAAGGTGGGCAGGACCCCGAGCAAGTCAGAGACTTCCCCTCGGGACTGAGGAGGGGGTTTCTCAAAGAGCATCACCGTCAGAACTCGACCTCTGCTGGGCGTGGGTAGTGTCCTGGGGCCGAGGGAAGCCAGGCGCAGGGCTGGAGGATGGCCAGGGGTGGCCCATGGGGGAGACGGCTTCTGCTGCCCACCAAGAACTCCACTGGAGGGGCCCAGCTGTTCCATCTCCTGGAGTCCTTAGTCCCCCAGACTGAATGAGGGAAAATTCGTCTGGCTCCCTCAGTCCATGTGGCTCCCAGGGGGCAATGAAGGTGGGTCGGGGTGTCCCTTCTGTGGCCAGGCCGACCCCTCCCAGCCACCTTTCCCGCTGGAGTGTGTGGAGAACAGCAGATAGACGTCAGGGGGCTATGGGACTGTCTGTTGCCATCTCATCTCCTCTTTCAGCTGTCAGGCGGGACCCAGAGCTAAGTGGGCCATCCAGGGTGCTGGGGACACAGGAGGGCCATGAGAGGTGTGGGTTTAGGGGCACTGGGCCCCAGGAGCATTCTGTCCTTGGGAGTGCAGAAGGGGCTTCTGTCCTGGAAGCCCCTAGACTGAGAATCAGAGCCTGACCTTGTCTCCGTTCTCGTGGCTTCGTTGGGCTTCCCAGGCGGGACCTGGGGGTCTTGAGGGGCTCCTCCCTGACCTGGGCTGGTGGAGGGCCTTCCCCAGGCCCTGTGGGTGGGAAGGAGCGAGGGAGGCAGGTACGGCTTTGGGGTCAGCAGTGCTGCTGACCTCCCTCTGCAGCCTCTGCCCCGGCTCCCCACTCCAGCTCGGGCTCCTGCAGATACACCTGCCGGTCGCCTCACGCTGGTACTTCTTTCTCCGCAGCCCCCTGAGGCCTTCGCGCCGCCATTTCCCACGTGTCATGCCACTGTCCAAGCCAGGTAAGTGGGGCTGTCCTAAGTCCACCCCTGAGGGAGTGAGGCACCCACTATGGGTGCCAGTGTGCACCAGCCCTCCGCAGCTGAGCGTGGTCCCAGTCCTCGGGATGGGTCTGTGCTCTCTCAGGCTCTCTGGGGCCACCCTGCACTGCTGGGCCTCACAAGGGCCTGGTGGAGTAAAAGTCTCCATCCTGGGCTCGGAGTGACAGCACAGGGACACCTCGATGTCCTTTCCCCCTCGGCACGCACAGCTGCAGGGTGATGGTCAGGTGGGGCCTGCCCTGTGCCCACGGGTTTCCTGGAGCAGGTGACAGAGGTGTGGGAGCTGAGGTGAGGAGGCTGGGGGCTTCAGTGAGGCCGCAGGGCCGTCTGAGCTGAACCGTGAGAGATGGACAGGTTTTGGGGTGAAAGGAATCCAGGAGGCTCGTTGATGGGGAGCTGGGGCTGGAGGTGGCAGCGAGCATGTGGGGTCTGCTGGAGGAAGAGCACTTGGGGTCCTTGCCTGGAGCCTGGAGACCCTGCCTCCGTGGACTGTGGAAGAGCTCTTGAGATCTGCCGGATTTTAGTTAAAAAGAGGTTGTAGGATTTCTTCCTGCCGCCAAGACAAAAGCTGAAGCCCAGGGAGGAGGTCAGTGGGAGGCTGGAGAGAGTTAGTGCTGGGCTGGGCGGTGTGGCCGAGGCCCCTCATGGCCCAGGAGCCCACCTCGAGGTGGGGGCTGTGGTCCCTGGTGCTGGTGCCCCAGAGGGTGGGGCTTGTGCCGGAGCTGCGTCTGGCGCACCTGGGCTGTGCGCGCGATGACCCGCGCACTCCCGCCCTGCTCGGAGGAGCAGATTTAGCCCCTGCCTCCGCATCCCTGTAAGATGGAGTCCCTCAGGAGGACACCCCCTGGCCTGCTGACCCATTTGTTGATGTTAATTCTGGCATCTGTGTGGTCTTATGCTTGGCCACATGTGTTCCTGGGCTATTCAGTCTTTCTTGCTGCCTCGAGGGAGGCACTTAGATCCACATTTATAGGAGAAGCAATCGGGCTCAGCTGGGACTTGAGAGAGGTGTGGCCTTTGTGAGGAGGGGGCTGTGGACAGAGGTGGGTGAGGGGCGCATTGGGGCACAGAGCCTATTTGTCAGGAGCTGGACACAAGTGGAGGGCCAGTGGGAGCTGAGGAGCAGGGCCCAACCGTGCTGGAATGAGGTGCTTGGACTGGTGCAGTAGGCTGTGGTGCAGCAGAGGAGTCCTGGGTGGGTTGTGGGGCCTCTGAGCAAGCATGGCTCCTGCTGCCCTGCTGGTTCTGTGGGATCTCAAGCCACTGCCCTCTCTTCAAGGGCCCATGCCCAGGTATGTGTGGCTATGTGCTCCTCCTATCTCGGCAGTAGAAGTGAACAGTCACCTCTGTTCCCAAAGCCAGCTCTCGGTTGCTGAGACCTGACTGTGCCCAGGACAGGACATATCCTGGGGCATGGAGTGGGAGTCTGCTAGTTGTTTTTCTTAGGTGCTGTCCCTGCCTTTGAGGCATCCCCACCTCCGGCCTCCTCCCTGAGCGTGCCCCCAGCATGTGATGGGTCAGGTCTCCCATTGGTGCGTGCTTCTCTTCTGTCACCCCCAGTGCCTGCCACCAAGCTCAGCACGCTGACTCGGCCCTGCCCGGGGCCCTGCCATTGCAAGTATGACCTGCTGGTCTACTTCGAGATCTGCGAGCTGGAGGCCAACGGCGAGTGAGTCCGGTGTCCCGTGGTGCCCCTGCTGGGGATGGCCTGGAGGTCCCCACAGGGTTGTGGTAGGGGAGGAGATGGCCCTGGGGATGGGCTGGAGATCCCCAGAGGGTTGTGATTGGGGAGGAGAGGACCCTGGGGACTGGTTGAGGTGGCATGTGGTGGGTTTCCTCGCCCGGCTGACTCTGGTCCCCATGGACTGAGCCACCCCATCTTCACCAGGGGAAGGGGCTGATATTTTCCTGTTCTCACCTCTCCCACTCCTCAGGGGCCATGTGCCTGTGTTGTGGGCAGAGCAGGGAGGAGGGGCAGGGCCCTTGCCTCACCCCCTCACCTCTCACCCCTCTCTCTCTCTTCCAGTTACATCCCTGCAGTGGTGGACCACCGTGGAGGAATGCCATGCATGGGGACCTTTCTGCTCCACCAGGTGCGAAGCCCTCCCTGCCCCTGCCTGCCTCGTGCCCCCTCCCTGGCCCCATGTGGCCTCTAGGCCATCTGACCGTGTCCTCTCTCCCGGCATCCGGCAGGGCATCCAGAGACGGATAACTGTGACACTGCTGCACGAGACAGGCAGCCACATCCGCTGGAAGGAAGTGCGTGAGCTGGTCGTGGGTGAGTGAGGCAGTGGGGGCTGCCTTGGGGGCTGGGGCTGGGTTGATTGGAAGAACGTAGAGGTCCCGCCCCCAGGCCAGATGCCTGAGTTCTAACCAGAGCTCTGCCCCTGTTGCTGAGACTTTGACTAAGTCACTTAACCTCTGTGTGCCTCAGTCCTTTACATGAAAAGGAGAGCTTGGTCTGGGTGATGATTCCAAATTTCTATTTAATCACTGTATGAGCTTACTAGGGCTGCTGTAGCAAAGTACCATGAACCACGTGGCTTAAAACAACAGAATTTATCCTCTCAGAGTTCTGGAGACATAATTCTGAGATAAAGGTGTCAGCAGGTAGCCATGCTCCTTCTGAAGCCTGTAGGGGAGGATCCTTCCTCCCCTCCTCTAGCTTCTGGTGGTTTATGGGGAGTCTTTGGTGCTCCTTGGCCTGTAGACACATCACTCCCATCCTCTGTCTTTACGTGGCCGCCTCTTATGAGGACTTAGGTTAGGGTCCTGCCGACCCCACTGTGATCTCATCTCAACTATTATATCTGCCAAGACCCCGTTCCCAAATAAGGTCACATTCTGAGTGGCTGGGGGTCAGGACTTCAACATATCTTTCTGGGGGGACACAGGTCAGCTCAGAGCAATCTCCCAGATCTTGTAGGTTTTTCTTCCACGACTCCACACTGTGAACTCTTTGGTCTACCCAAAATGTTTCCTTTGTCGTGCTGTAAAGAACTTTTCTTCCTAGTTTTCATTCAAGGACATGGACAACTGTCCATTCTCGTGTGTGGTCAGCATGAGGCCGCCCCCATCCCCAGACCTGGAGCTGATGGATCCCTCTGGAAAGACGTTTCTGTGGTCGATGGGCAGTAGATCAAGGGCTGTGTCCTTGGGACCTGCAGAGGGGAGTCTGAGGGTGCAGCAGCAGGGGTGTGACCGTGGGACCCATCATCCTGTGTCCCAAAGTGCAGGATGGTGGGCAAGGAGGTTCTGGGGGCTGCAGAACAAATGTTTTGTATCTATTTTCTCAGGAATCAGAAAAAGCGTAGAACAAGTACGCAAACCCTCATTTCAGATGTTGTTTAGGGCAAGTCTGAAAAGAGTGAATCAATTTAAAGAAAAAGATGAAGCGAGTACGCGCTGGCTCACCCTGCCACCCGACAGGGTGGGGAAGGGTGATGGGGCAGGTTCTGCCCCCCCACATGCTGTCATCCTCATCTCACTGCCTTCACCCAGAGCCTGCTGCCCAGAGAGCAGGGTCTGCACCGCCTGCTGCACCCGGCTCGGGCTGGGAAAGAGGCACAGAGCTTCCATTCCTGTCCCTGTTACCCTCAATCCTGGAATGATGACAAGTGCCCGGGTCTCTGCAGAGAGGCCACCCCCTCGCTGGCCTTGGGGAGCCAGGCTCTGGTCCCAGATCCCACCTTCCACTCGCCCCTAGGCCACCTCCCTTCCTGAAAATGCAAACAGGACTGATCCTCTATGGGGGAGGAGGGGATAAGAGGTGCTATTGGAAGGGACTTGGGGAGATGCTGGTGTGAACACCAAGGCCCACCCTCCAGGTGAAGGGGTTTGGGCTCTGCCTCTCTGGGCTTCATAAACCAAGCAGACCTGTGAGTGGATGTCTCTGCCTGACCAGGGGCCCCACGGGCATCAGTTTTGCAGGCAGAGCGCCTGGTCAGACTGTGCGGGCTGAGAACCTCTACTGAGAACCCCTCCCATCCCAGAGGAGAGGAGGAGTGAGACTGGCACTCCAGGAGATTTCCTCCTGCAGCTGGGCCCTCCCCAGCATGGGCCCTGTGGCACTCCGCCTGCCTGAGCCTCCAGCCGTGCGGGACACACCCCTTGAGCCCTGCCCAGCCCGGGAGGGCACTTTTCAGGGACCCCACACCTGCCTCCTCCCAGAACCCAAACATTGCAGGAAGGTTCCAGGATGTGGAGCAGGCAGCGGCAGCATGGGGACACAGGAACCTGGCCGAGTGTTGGGTTTTATTTTATCTCCGTTCGTTGGGGAGGAGAGGGAAGGCTCAGTGATTCCTTTCTGGCTTACCAAAGAAAATCATATTTGTTTATTCCTCGAAGAAGCAGAGCAGTCAATTTGACTATCACTCTCAGGGCAAGAAATGGTTAATGAAGCCACCAGGCAGGATTCCTAAGTCACAGAGGTCCTGGTGCCTTTCACAGAGCCCCCACTCTGCATGCAGGTGCCTGAGAGGGCTCTGTTGGAAATGCCCCTTATGAGGAGAGACTTATGGCGTGGGCAATGTTCCTTTTCTTTCTTTTTTTCAGTATAAAGAGGAGGGAACATTTCCTCCGTCTCATCTTGCTAAGATTTCCTTTTCCAATAGTTGAAGAGGGCCTGAGTGTTCCAGGCTGAGTGGTTGAAATCTGTCAGTTGCGAGGGGTGGGGGGTGGGCAGCGGAGGGTGGAGAGAGAGATTTATGGCTGAGGAACTAAGAAACTCAGACCTCAGGCTGCGGGAGGAAAGATGGGAGACCCATCCACTGACAGATGGCAGAGGGGCCTGCTGCCCCCTCTTGTTATGTGCTTCTTGTGGCCACATGGGGAGCTGATGGCCTCCTGGTTTCAAAGCTCCTGCCCAGGAAGAGGCGGTGAGCAGGGATCCAGCGCCCGCACCTGCCCTCCTGGGAAGTGACACACGGCCCATCGCCTTCCCTGTAGGTCGCATCCGAAACACTCCAGAAACCGATGAGTCCCTGATCGACCCCAACATCTTGTCTCTCAACATCCTCTCATCTGGATACATCCACCCGGCCCAGGACGACCGGTGAGTCCCCTTGTGGGGGCGGCAGCAGGTCCGTTCCTGACCCTCTGGAGACAGGGTCTGGGTCAGGACCCAGGGTACGTTCTCAGCCCGACACTCCCTTGGCTGTCCTGGCCGTGTAGGGTCGAGCCACACAGGACGTGTCCAGCCCCAAAGCTTTCCAGGCCCTCCTCTCTGACTCCTCAAGGGACAGGTGCAGGGCAGGGTGGCTCGTGGCCTCAAAGTCCCTTGGCACTTTTGTCTGCACATTGTCCCGTCACTGGCTCCTGCATTCATCCAGCCCATTTGTTCAGTCACCCGGCAGAGGGGCTGCATGGGAGTTGCAGGCAGATGAGCTAGGTCCTGTTCTCAGGAGTTTTGTGGGTGAGTGGGTGGGTGGCATGGGGCGGTGAGTAGACAAGCAGGCCTGAATTTCCCCGACCATACTCCTGAGGGTGGTTCTATTGCCTCTGGCAGGGATCCTCGGGCCGGGGATCCTGGAGGTGGTTCAGGGGCACACTAGGTTGTCGGTCCAGCATGGCCGGGTGGAGGCGTGCCCACTGGGCACTGCTTGGCACATGCTCCTTGTCTCTGGGCTATTTCTTCCCAAGCTCCTGGGTGATGGCCAAGCTCGTCGCAGCCTGGGCACTCCCAGCTCGACCGCATCTGGGGCAGCGGACGGGGCGTGCGAGCCTGCAGCCCTCTCGGGGTTTGCCAGGGTCGGCGGGATGTGAGGGGGAGGCATCTGGGGGCCAGCTGGGTGCGGGGAGCTCATGGCTGCCAAGAGCCACCCTCTAGGGGGTGATGTCGGCGGGCTTGGCTGTGTCTGAGATGCTGCTTTCTAGGGGCTTTGGGAAATGAGGAGGGTGCTCCATATCCTGGACTGGCTGCTCCCGAGGGCTCAACCTGGCCCACGAGGCGGAAGCTGAGAGCTGACCCTTGGAGCATGAGCTGTAGATGTCTCCATGGTTCCTGTGGCTGTGTTTGCAGGAAAAAACATCTGTGAGGGTTGGGTGTGCTTGGAAGGGGGTGGGGGAACCTCACACTTGGTAGAAGAGCTGAGATCCATAAGGATGAAGGGTCCTGGGAGAGTCACCTCCTGTTCTTCCAACTCTTGGGTCCAAGCAGCTCAGTCTCTTCACAGACACCCTGAAGAGTAGGCTGTAAGGGAACTATCCCTCAGCGTGGGCAGTTGAGACCCAGACAGGGGCAGATGCGGCTCTGGTTCCAGCGCTGCTCTGGAACCTTCCAGAAGAAACTCACCCTCCACTCACGTCCAGAGGAGGGAGGAGTTGGGGTGAAGAATGCTGGGGGCTGTTCTCATGTGGAGTTGGCATCATGACAGGCAGGCTGGGGGTCACACCGGGGAGAGTGGGAAGGTGAGGCAGACAGTGTGGTGGGGGCAGCTCAGGCTTCTCCTGTTGCTGTGAGAATGCACCCTGGGGTCGTGGCCCAGAAGGCCTGGTGCCCACCCACACGGGAGCTGCCTGCAGGGATGCGGGCCACTGTGCCTGGCCCGTGGGACCCAGAGAGAAGGGTGGGGCCCGGGAGGGGTCAGTCTGCCATGCTGAGTGACGCTCTGGACCTTGGGGATGACCTCAGCATTCCCCCTGACCTTTGACCCTTCCCTTGCCCCAGCAACTCCTAGATCCTTGGGGCAGAAAGAAGTGGGGGCAAGGAGAAGGGATGGGTGGGTGGGTGCCTCCCGCCCCGCACTGTCTCCCTGCCTTGAAGACCATGTGTCTGGGTCTCCCGTCCTCCGGCCAGCCTGACTGCTGGAGGGCCCCCTGGGGGGCCTTGGCCCTGCGCTAAATTCAGGGTTGCTTAGGAGGCTCTGGCTCTGGCTGGATCTCAGATTAGCGGGGCTTTGGCTAAACAGGTTCACCCTGTTCCTGGAGGCCCGAGGACCCATCTCTGATGGGCTTGGTCCTGCTCCCTGGGGGCTGTGGGAAGTGAGGCGGACCCCCGGGCAGCCCTGGGGTTGATCAGCTCACGCCTGAGCTCTAGGCCCTGGTCCCAGCATGGAGGAAGGCCCATCCACGGGGCAGGGCCATAGACCTTGCCCATAGCTGCTTTGGCTCCACGCTTGGCTCCTGCCTGTGCTGGTACAGCCCCAGGACAGCCCCGACTCCCAGCCCTGCCCCGGAATAATCTCAGGCACCCTCCTCTTCTGGCCCCAGGCAGGTGCCATTCTGAGGTTTGGCTGGCCAACCGGCAGGCCCCTCCTCTTCCAGAGGAAGAGGACCTTCCTCTTCCCTGGACTGTGGCTGACATCCTCAGGCCCCGTGATGGGCCGGGCCCTTCTCCCCCTACAGATGCTGAGGCTCAGAGACCCCAGGCCTGGCTCAGGCCTTGGGTCCTGCGGCCGCCCACGCGCTTCGCCTCAGCCTCCTCTCTGCTCAGAGGCCCCACGCTTTGCAGCCTCCCCTGGCTCCGAGTGGGCCTGCCAGCCACGGGCAGCTTCTCCCCCCTCTGCCCCGCCCCCGCTCGCTGCCCGCTGCCCGCTGGCCCCACGCCCTCACTAACCTGTGATTGTTTGTGTTTTGCAGGCAGTTTCTTGATTCGGACATGCCTAGGTACCATTTGTGCCCCCTGGTTTATTTCAGCCTCTCTCCTTCCCCTTCTCCTTCCCCAGTCCCACAGCCCTGGAATTTAATTTTGGCTTCTTAGATTCTTCTACCCTTGCTCACCTCTCCCTCCTGTTTCTCCCATCTTCTTCTTTAGTTTTATTTCCTTGGGATACTTTTTGAATTTTTTTTTATTGCTTCTCCGCCCCCCCCCGCCCCCCACCTTGGCTGAGTTCCTTCTGCCCCCACTCTTGATTTTGGCTGCTTTGGTAGTTTCCTGCCCTTCTGTAGCTGCTGGCTGGCCTCCTGCTCCTCCCGCCCCTGAGCCTTGCCCGCCCGTGAGATCCCCACCCCTGCGAGAGCGGGAGCAGGCGCCCTGCATGTAGGCTCGCCGGCCAGGCTGCCCTTGGCTGCAGAGCCCCACTTCCCGCCAGGTGAAAGGGGGAGGCACGGAGGGATGGGCCATAGTGGGCACAGGACCGGGGCAGAGAGGACCCAGCCCCGCCAGGAGACCCCACTGTGCACCTTCCACACTGCATGAGGTGAGCCCTTGTCTGGCCAGACCGGAGGCTCCAGCCACATTCCTGGTGTGGCCACCACACACTCTTGGGTAGTAGGTGGGGAGTGAAGTTGTGAAGGACCACAAAATCTCGGGACTCACTCAAGTGGTCCCAGGTCCAAAGCCCTGGAGGCCTGGGTTCCTGAGCAGAGGACCGCAGCTCCCCCCGCCCGACCTGAGTGTGGCCCTGTCTGCAGTGGCCAGGTGTGGGTCAGTGAGGCTCCAGGGTGGACAGCCTCACAGTCCCTAATCTAGACTTTGTCCTTGAGACTCAAGTCTGTTCTGAGTGGAAGGTCAAGGCCGTCACCTCTTGGGTCCCTATGGACTGTGAGCTCCCTGGCAGTGGTCCTGTGGGTCAGCTGTTTTGGAAGATGAAGCGGGCAGCTAGAAGGCTTCAGCATGAATGTTTGAGCCTTTAAGCTGCAAGGAACAGGGTCAGGGATGGTGCCCGCCTGTTTTCTGGACAGAGCCCCAGGGCGGGGTCCTTGTCAGGTCACAGCTGGGATGGGTCAGGACAGATGGTCACTGTGAGTGTGCCCGGGCAGTTGTAGCTGAGGCCTCATGGGACAATGAGCTAGGCTGTGGCTCCTGTTGGTGTGTCCTCAAGAGTGCACGCGTAAACACCTATTCCAGGAACACATCTTTCCCAAAGACTGCTGCAGGCCCTCCCTGGGACATGCAGCTGGGTGAGCAGAGAGAGTCCCTCTGTCAAGGGAAAACCGTGGTGGTAGTGGCTGCGCTGGTGAACAGGCACAGCCCTGCAGGGCTGGAGGACAGACCTGCCTCTCCCAGGCAGTCGGGCGGGCTTGCTGGAGGAGGCGGCCTGCTAGCTGATCCTGGAGGCAAGCTGGGCTGGCCGAGGCGGCTGCAGCCTGCCCAGGCAGTCTCCCTATTCTCAGAAGGCTCCAGGCTGGGAGTCCATCTGCTTGGCTTCATTCTCTAGAGTGGACCCAATCCAGGGGCTGTTTTCTTGATGAGTGGAAACTTCCAGGCCCATCAGTATGATTGCATGGGGTGTTGTAGATATTTTGTTCAAGTTTGCATTTCCACAACCGGCTGAGTTTTGGTCCCAGACATCCCCATATACAAACACATCGTGGTTTTAGGAAGGTTCTGGGTGAAGTGGAAGCAGGACTCTGTGGCCAGGAGGACCTGGCACCAGGGAAGGAGAGGGACAGATTCTCCTTTTCAGCAAGGCCTCCTTCACCAGCCTCTGGACTTCAGGGAGCCCTCACCCCTCTACCTGAGCAGAGGGCCCAGCCCCCTGATTCCAGAGGTGGGTTCATTGGCCCCTGGTGGGCTTGACCTGCAAGAGGAGGCTCAGGGCACTGAGAGGCAAGGGGGCTCAGGGCCCCAAGACTCAGGCCTGCGGCTCCTCCACGGGACCGGTTCTAGGGGCAGGAGCTGCTGTGGTGGGCGGTTCCGGGGACAAGCAGAGGGTGAGGGCGTGGTGGAGGGAGCGTCTCGTCTGGAGCGGGACAGAGACCTGGGGCTGTACCGACTGGGCTGGGGCAGCCTGACTGTGCCCTTGGCTGGCTGTGTGAGTGTGGACAAGTAGCAGAATGTTCTGGAACCTTATTTTCCTTCCCCCTCAGAATGGGAATAATATTAGCCCCTGTCTGAGGTTGTTATGATATTAAATGAGATTTTACATGAAACACTCTTAGCACGAGGCTTTGCACAGGTAACTTTATAAATATGAGTGTGTGGTGATTATCACTACCACCTGGTTAGTATTTAACTTAAAATACTCCTAATTAACTTAAAATGCATAGCCTCTGAGCAAAAAGTGTGTTTTTTTATACTAACCACTCCAATTTTGCCCACCGGGCCGCGCTAAGATACCTCAGTGGTGGCTCACACACACAACTCACAGAGCCACCCAGAGCGGGGGCGGGGCGGGGCGGCGAGGAGGAGAGTTCGTGACAGGGAGACTTGGTTCGAACCTTCCACCCCTTTCTTGCCTCTTACCCAGGCTTCAGCCTGCCTGGGGCAGAAGGCCCACACGACCCCTAGAGCGCTCAGGTGTTGAGGAGGAGGTTGGGGAGCAGGGTAGCCTGCTCCCCTCTCTCTAAAACGAGGTCCCGAGCACGGCACATAGATTGGAGGGCTGAGAACGAGGAGCAGCAGGCAAGGCTGGGGCGGCCTCACTGGAGAGAGGGAGGGGGCAAGAGTGTGGGCACTCAGTCCTGGCCGTCTCCACTCTGGGCTTGTTTCCCCAGAATGTGAGGGTCCACGGGATGATGGCGTGGCCAAGCCCGTGGAGAAGCTCCATAGAGTTGGCTCAGATGCTCTGCTCGCGAGACTGCCTCACCCCAGCATTTCCACCTCAGCGGGTCTGGAGTGGGGCCTGAGAATCTGCGTTGCTAACTGTTCCCTCGTGATGCTGATGCCTTGGGTCCAGGGACCCCAGTGGGCAGCATGTCACCCCTCATAATTGTATCTGAGGGGGTGGCTGAATGTTGCGTGGGGTAGAGTGAGGAGCACTGTGTGGAATGGGGGCTCCCTTCCTGGGGCGACCTGATGCCCAGACAGATGCTGAGAGGGTCCTGGTGTGGTCCCCACAGCCTCCGGTCGCATCCTGCATGCACCGTGCCTCCCTCTCAGCCACTCTGGGTCTTTGTTTCCTGCCACATGATGGAGGGGGCACCGATCAGTGGTTCCCACACTATGTCCTGTGAGCTCAGGGGGTCCCACATGGCCGCCTGGGTCCCACATGGGTATGCTGCCACCCTGCCCCACCCCGAGCACACCCACTGTCGGCTGCTCTGATTCTTACTCGGGGTCTGAGTGAGACCTCCCTCTGCAAAGGCTTCAGGGGCACGGAGGCTCGAGAGTGTTGTTGAGGACCCTTCCTGCCCAGGGCTCCAGGGTCGGGCACCTGTGGCTCTGTGGAGCCACAGCTAGCTGGCTGCCTGCTGAGCGTTGGTCTGCAGGAAGCTGCACGGGGCTGGGGGCTGACCGTGGGTTTGGAAATGGCCAGTGGGCAGCATCATGGCCGTGCCAGGTGGACCCTGGTCCAATTGGCTACCCTTGGCACTTGGGTGATGGGGCTGCAGACACGAGCCCAGGATTGCCCCCTCCCACCACCCCACCCTGCCCCACACGTGAGACCCACCAGAGTCAGGTTTCTGGAAAGATTCTAGGTCACTGGAGTTCCATCACGGCAAAGCTATATCCTAACTTGACTGCCGGCTCTCAGCCAAGAGCCTCTCAGAGGGGGCCTCGGTTGGCCTCATGTGGAAGCAAGTTTGTTTCTCCTTACAGCCCCAGGCCTGGGTTCTGGCACAGTTGGCCCCTGGGTGAGCCCTAGGGGCTTCGGTTAGCCTGACTGGGTTGGCTCTTTGGCATGTCCCACCCAGGGGTGAGGGTCCCCAGGACGGGTGGAGTCCTGGCTCCTGATGCTTGAGGCGGAGCTGGGGCCAGTTCTCTCCCGAGGGCGCACAGAAGCAAGTGCATGCTGATGCTGGTCCCTGATCCTGGGGCCAAGGGGCGGGGTGGGGGTGGGCTGGGTCCACACACCAGAGCACTTGCAGTGGAAGAGAAGCCAGCAGCGTCCTTTAGCAACTTTTGAGGCAGGTGGACAGAGGGTACAGCACTAAGCCGAGTCCTTGGGTCGAGTGGGAAGATTTGAGGCTGGCCTACCAGGGTAGGGGCCCGCAGACTAGGCCTTTCCCAGTGCCTTGTGCCTTGTCGTCAGGGCCTCCTGGAGGTGAGGACTGGTAATGACGACAGTGACGCTAACGTATGTGCCCGGGGCCCTGTTCTCAGCCAGCCTGCGTGTTAGCTCACTTAACCTGCAGGACAACTTGATGAGGCAGGGACAGCGACTGCCTGTCCTTCCAGGAAGCAGGACACAGAGACGTCCGCTGAGAGCCCAAGGTCATACGGCTGTGAAGGTGCCTTTGGAGCTAGGCAGTCTGGAGGGCATTTGTTCTGGGTCGGGCGGCAGCAGGCTTCTGGCTCTGCCTGCAAGCCGGGCCCCACAGACCCCAGGGTGTTTGGGGCTCCCCCAGGATGGAGCACGTCCCTTTAGGTTTGGTTACTGTTCCAAGGGTGCCTGCCTGGTCCTGCTGGAGACAGACCCAAGGCTCTCACTGCAGACACAGGGGGAAGGGGCTCTGAGTGGGCCCCCCCACAGTGAATGCCCCATGGGCCATGTCTTGACCCGTGAGATGGCGGTCAGCAGCCTCCGCGGCCGCGTGGCACAGTCACTTAGCTTGTACCCGGCCGGGCGACGGTGCTTGTTCTGACATGTGAATTTCTTCTGTGTGTGTATGTGTGTCCTGGCTGCCTCCGCCTTTAGCGTTTCATTCGGAAATGACACTAGGTACAGCTCACTTTTCTCTTCCGCACTCGCTGGTCTGTCCTCTTCTGCTTTTCAATTTCCTTTCTCCTCTGACGTCTTCCCCCCGCTCTTCCGTTCTCTGGTTACCCTGCTGTCCCACGTCCCTCCCTCTGGATCTTTATCCTCTGTGCCGTGTGTCCGACAGCAGCCTGCCCCGTCCCTCTGCTTCTCCCCACGCCCCTGGACTGTGCCATGGAGAGACAGGTGGCCGTGGTGCTGTCCGTGCCCCGACGCGGCTTTGCTCCCCGGGCGCCCTCCACACTCCTGGGTGGTGCCGGCGCTTCAGAAGGGGCCCAGCAGTGGGGGGCGAGTGCCGCTGCCCGGCTGTTTGTGTTGATGTGTTTCTCAACTGTTTCTTTGTGAGGATGCTTGGATGGAAACTTGGCGAGGCTGTGGGCTGGGCAGTGCTGTCTGGGGCCCACAGTGCAGCCACCTGGTGGCTTGAGGCAAATTCTCCACCCCAGATATGAAGGGCCTCAGAACACGCGCCTGGCCCAAGGCAAGAGTTTAGGAGCTCTGCCGTCAACGGTTGAAAACAGAAACCATCGTGTAACAGAGAACCCTGTTCTGGAGTGGAGGCCACTGATGTGTCAGTGGAGCCAACATCCTGGCCTCCTGAGGATAGCCTGAGCTGCCTCCTGGGAGGGATTTTTGGGCCACTGGCCCACGCTCTGTTCAGTGTCTTTCCGGGTCAGAGATCAGGGACAGAGAGAAGAGACTACTGCCCGCTCTGTGCTAAGTGGAGAGCCGCCTTCCCACGGAGCCTGGCCACGGTGGGCAAGAGCGACGCCATCTGCCACGGGCCACCCTGGTTTCCACTCCAAGCATCCTCCCCTGAGGGGCCCTTCTCTCCCGAGGGCAAGTCGGTTGGTGGAGGAGACGGGCTGGGGGTGGTTTTGGCAAACCCGGCAGGTTCCCTGGGTCCAGGGAGAGGCCCTGGCTCCTCCTTACTCAGACCGAGGCTGAGGCCTCTGCTTCCCGCTCTCCCCCCATCTCTCGTCTCTCTCTGCTTCTGTCTCCCCTCTCCCTTCTCGTCCTCTCCTCCCTCCTCTTTCCTCTCCGCCCCGCCTGCCTGTCTTTCCCCATCCTTGCATTCCCGCTGCAGCTGGTGAGCTGTGGCTAAAACATCCCATCCTTCCATCTCACCCATCCACCCATGGTGGAGCTGAGAGAGCTCTGGGGCTCCTGTGGTGGCCTCTGGAGGCCCCCACCCAGCGTGGTCCTGAGTAAGGAGGTTCTGCCCTTCCCAGACACTGCCGGGGCTTTCAGACCTGCAGCCCTAGCGGCTCTCCCTGCGGGTCACCCACACGTCTCTCTCTGTCTGTCTGTCCGTCTGCATGTCCCCAACCCAGCTGAGAGTGGCCTGCACGCTGTTATCTTTTACCTCATCTCTGCTTCCTTCCAGGACCTTTTACCAGTTTGAGGCTGCGTGGGACAGCTCCATGCACAACTCTCTCCTGCTGAACCGGGTCACCCCCTACCGAGAGAAAATCTACATGACCCTCTCTGCTTACATCGAGGTAAGAAACCTATGCCCAGGGCATTCCACCAAAATCACCCATCCCACAAGCCTGAGTTGCTTGCCGAGGGGCAGTGAGGGCGCTTGTTAGCCCTGGACAGCCCCAGACAACCCTGTCTTTTCTCAGAGGACTTCTCAAGTCATTGTTAAATCCATGTACTTTTAATGGCAGTGCTCACAGTTAACCCACTCTGCTATCTTTAGTGTGTCGATTTGTCCTTGTGGTTGCAAGATGGCTGTGGCACCACCACACATTGCATCTATGTTTCAGGCAGGACGAAAACAGAAGCCTCCCCCACCCCATCCCCAGGGTCTTGGGCCTCTTGGGCTTCAAAGCACAGGAGGGGACTGGGAGTGTGGACGTTACTAGCTGGGCACAGTAGTGGCAAATTAGGAGGTTTGGGGTTGGCAGCCAGCTGGACAGCGGAGGGGAAGGCATCTGCCTCCCCTCAGAGCCTGATTGCTCCAGCTATAAGGTGGGGACCGCCTAGTGGGATGGTGGTTTGCTTGGGCTGAGAAAATGCTGGCTGGCAGAGCTCTGTCCAAACAAGCTCCCAGGACACATCAGCCTTGTCAGCAGTTACCAAGAGCTTCAGGAAACAAAAGAACCAGCTGTTTAAGACAGCACCCCGATCGCCATGAAGTCATTTTCTGTGGCATTTTAGAGTTAAAACGTGGGTGCACAGACAGGATCTGGTTTGATTCTCATGCACATTTCTGGGAGTGTGTCACCCCAATTTTATGGTGAGGCAGCTGAGGCCCGAAAGGGAGAGGCCTGTGTCTGGGACCCTCAGGGTCCCTTGCACAGACACCCAGCCCTCTGGCAGCCCCAGGGAGGCAGGGCCCTGGCTGTCTCTCTCCGGCAGGAATTGGCTCAAGGCGGGAGCAGAGACCTTCTCCCGCCTGGGTCTGGGGCCATGCCGGGGGCCCCCGGAAGGCGTGGGGCTGCTGGGCAGTGTGGCACGGAGGTTGGAAGGGGGCCTGGGGCCAGGGCAGTCTTGGGGCATCCTTGTGCTGAGCCCCTGTCCCTGCCCTGCCCGCTGCAGATGGAGAACTGCACCCAGCCGGCGGTCATCACCAAGGACTTCTGCATGGTCTTCTACTCCCGCGACGCCAAGCTGCCGGCCTCGCGCTCCATCCGCAACCTGTTTGGCAGTGGGAGCCTGCGGGCCTCAGAGAGGTGCGCCTGCCGAGGGGACTGGTGGGGGGTGCCTCATCTGGTGCCCTGTCATGGTGAGGACCAGACCAGACTCTGCACAGGAAGTGGCGCCAGGTGTACCCCAGCAATCTGGTGCTCGCGTGATGCGCTCCAGCGCAGTCTGGCCCTGATGAGAAGCTGGACTTGCCAGCCCCCTGCTCTCGAGTCCCTCTCACTCACCCCTGATGTTGGGGTCATTGGAAGTCACAGGGCACATGTGGGGACACCGATGGCATGTTAAGTGGCCATGAGAGAGCCGGGCCTGCCTGCAGGGTGTAGTGGGGAAGGTCTGAGTACCCGCCCTGGGACCTCCTCTGGGTGGGCCTGGGGCCACAACGCACTGCCTGCCAGGTGACCTTTCTCTCCACGAACCACTGGGATCTGTGCCATCAGGACTGCCTGCCCACACATGGCAGGAGAAGCTGGATACATGTAGGGGGCTAGGATGGGACAGGGAGACTCTGGACGGAGGCTGGCAGCACCCGAGGGGGTGCGACATCAGACACCAGGGCCACGCCCTGCATCCTTGGGGACTAGGGAGGAATGACAGAGTGTCCAAGCAGTGAGGAGGGGCCCTGCCCCAGCAGCAGGGACCAAGGGTGTGGGCCACCTGTGGCCACCTTCACTTAGGCTCCCCACACGCTCTGTCTTATGGACTCCAGTGTCCAGGCCACTCTGGGCACAGCTGGGAAGGAGTGTGGGGATCAGGACTGTGGCCTTGGGCTGGCCATGACCCGATCTTCCAGGAGGTTCCATGGTGAGTGTGGGACGCCACCGGCCAACAGGGCTCACTTCTATGAGAGGGCTGGTGGAGTGCCCTCGGCGGAATCCGTGGTCCCGGGGCAAAAGGGGTCTGGGATGGGGACTGTGCATACAGGGGCTGCAGTGCGGGGACCCCGAGACCCCATCCACCCCGTGTGAGGCCGCCTGGCGTGGGCGTGCGGCAAGACTCAGGCCCAATGTGCATTTGATGGTGGTGAGAGTCAGTCCCGGGGCATCACTGTGTCTGGTGACAATGTGTTCCCTTTTGCTTTCTGCAGCAACCGCGTGACAGGCGTGTACGAGCTTAGTCTGTGCCACGTGGCCGATGCGGGCAGCCCAGGTAGGCATGCGCCCCGCTCTCTGGCTGACGGTGGGGGCACTTTTTTGGGAGTCAGGGAGCCTGGTGGCCTCAGCTAAGCTGCCTTTGGCGGGGGTGTCCCTCACCTGCGAGACACAAGTGCTCACCTTGCGACCTCCAGAGTTGTTCTCAGAGGTTGGAGGACAGCGTGGTGAGAGGCCCAGCACAGGGAGAGGCAGCATGGGGGACAGCCAGAAGGTCACAGCTGTGACCCCCATGGGACACCGTGCTGGGTAACTTCCTGTGGGCGAGGCCCAGCATGGCTCTGTGAGGCCTGGGGTGGACAAAGTGTGAGAGGTGGGGTCAGGGGAAGTAGAGCTTCACCCTGCTGGGCTAGCCTGCCTCTGGTGGATAAGTTTCCGCCCCTGCGCCTGAGGGACCGGGCGCTCATGGGCAGGGATGTGGTCGGACGAGTGCCCCCTTCCCAGGGATGCAGCGGCGGCGCCGGCGAGTGCTGGATACGTCTGTGGCCTATGTCCGGGGCGAGGAGAACCTGGCAGGCTGGAGGCCCCGGAGTGACAGCCTCATCCTGGACCACCAGTGGGAGCTGGAGAAGCTGAGTCTCCTGCAGGAGGTAAGCCTGTGCCGTGCCCGCCAGGGGACCGTGGTCGGGAGTCCCAGGCCACCCCAGGATGGAGCACGTGACACTCAAACTGCCCATGAAGGGGCTCTGTGACCCTCAACAAAAACAACGACTGGCTTAGAGCAGAAGGTTAATCTTGACCTAACCGCAGAAGACTGTTGGGCATGTAGATGGATGAGAAAGAAACCCGGAAAGAAAATCTGGATGGGCAAGGCCCTTCTGTCACTCAGTCAGGAAAGCCACTGTCCAGCGGCCGGGTGCTGACTGCCCAGGCCGGGGGATGCATGTGGGAAGCACACAGCGGAGGCCCGTGCCCACCCTCTGGCCCCTTCCCAAGGCTGCAGAGCCCATGGTCCCCACCCCAGGAAGCTGGTGTGGGGATGCGCACATCCATCTGCTCGCTGTGGGCGCACGCTGGGGCGCGGGGCCATGGACAGAGGGAGGGCGGTGTGTTGGCTGCAGTGGACGGCAGCTGCATGACTTGGTGGGCTCCACTTCACACGCCACAGCCCGGGGGAGAGGTGGGCTCTCCCGAGGTCTGACCAGGGGCCCCAGGTGCTCAGTGTGGCCGCCCAGGCCCGTCCTTCACCCCGCGTGGGGGCAGGAGGTGAGGCCATGTTCTGCTCCCGTGGGCAGGTCGAGAAGACCAGGCACTATCTGCTGCTGCGGGAGAAGCTGGAGACCACCCAGCGGCCTGGCCCTGAGGCGCTGTCCCCGGTCTCCAGTGAGGACTCGGAGGCCCACAGCTCGTCCAGCGCCTCCTCCCCACTCTCCGTTGAGGGCCGGCCATCGCCCCTGGAGGCTCCCAACGAGAGGCAGCGGGAGCTGGCTGTCAAGGTAGGGCGGGCCGGTGGCCATGACCGCGGCCCCTCCAGGGCGCCCGTGACCCAGCCTTGTCCATGGATGGTTCCTGTCAGGGCCGGGAGCTGGGAGAATGCGGGGTTCATAGAGTCCCCTTGCCCACCACCCCCACCTTACCCACACTGCAATTTGGGGGCCTTTTACAGCTTCCTCCCCCAAGCATGACTTGCTCTCTTTTGAATGCCTGCACTGATGGGGAGCTCACCGCCTCCATCCAGAGCTGCCCTTTCTGCTGCTGGACGGGCCGCCGGGCAGGTCTCTTGCCCTGCAGACGATGCGGCCCCCACCCTGTCTTCCCCCAGGCTCCAGTTCTGCCCTGGGAGGCTTCCCTGAATGGCCCATCACCTTGGAGGGGTGGAGGTGCTGCCCACCTCGACCTGCAGTGCCTGGGCCCCTCGGCCAGTCGCCCGTGTCGGAGGGCCATGCCCAGGGCAGAGCTGGTCCGGGGAGGCTCCTGACCAGGCATTTGTTCTCGCTGCAGTGCTTACGCCTCCTCACGCACACGTTCAACAGAGAGTACATCCACAGCCACGTCTGCATCAGCGCCAGCGAGAGCAAGGTGGGCGCCGAGTCCAGAGCCCCCACCCTGGCTCAGGACCTTCCACACCCAGTCTCCCCTGATGACGCTCCCACCTGTCGTGCGTCCTCACTCGGCCTGCAGCCTCCTATGTCCAGCCTTCGTCCTTTGCACTGGCTTCTCTCTCTGCCTGATGGGCCTCTTGCCACAGCCTTCAGTCCACACATCCTAAAGTCTGGGCTCAGGCTACTCCTTCCCTGACCGCCACTCAGTGGGCCTCACTGGGACTCTTTGGAGCCCTATGGCCGTGAATCCCTCCTGAGGCAGGGCAGTGCCTGCAGCCCTGGGAGGGGCAGGACAGGGGCATGGAGGGGCTGGGAGAGGGCCCAGGGGAGGCTGGGAGGAGGGTCTGGCCTGCAGTTGGCGTGGGGGTGCCCTAAACAGGAGGTAAAGTTGGAGTGAAGGTGGAGGGATCAGCCCTGCAGGGGTGTCCCCCCAACGGAGGGCCTGGACTGTCCCCTCCCTGTGTCCCCTCCAAAAGGCTCTTTCTCCTCCGCAGCTCTCCGAGATGTCTGTCACCCTGCTGCGGGACCCATCCATGTCCCCTCTGGGGGCGGCCACGCTCACCCCCTCCTCCACCTGCCCCTCTCTGGTCGAAGGGCGATACGGAGCCGCTGACCTGAGGTGAGTGAGCTCCAGGCTCCCAGGGAAGTGACTGATGATACTGGCCGTGACTCCGGCACAGAGCACAGAGCGCAGAGAAGGCGGGGCATGCGTGGCCAAGGACCTTGGGCTATACACGTCCAGGGCAGGGCTGGGTGGGGGATCTGCAAGCCTGCCTGGCTGGGGTGGCCCCCCGTGGCCCTGCCCCAGATCCCCCACTACAACCGGCCTGGAGACCTCGCCCACTGCCCTGAGGCCCCGCCCACTGACCCGCCCCCGGGGCCCCACCCGCACCTGTCCTCTCACCTCTCTGTCCCTCTGTCCCAAGCCCTTTTCTGCTAAAGCATAAATTTAAAGTGCAGTCATGAATAAAACCAGGAACGGGTCAAAACGATACGAAACAAAAAACCCTTTTCACTAGGTAATGCTCATAAAATACTCAGTGGGAAAAAAGGCGACAAAACAGAACTTAGGGAACAGTTAGGCTCACTGCTGTCAACAAAGACCCTCTGACTCTGCCGAGCAGAGTGTTGGAAGGGACCCCCAACATTGCTAACACTGTGAATGACTAATCATCAGATTTTAAAATGCCTCAGGGTTTCCAAGTTTTCTTTCTTAAAAAGAAAGAAAGAAAAGGCTTGGAGCCCTCTGGGCCTCATCCTGAGAAGGCTTCCTTGGCCACCACATCAGTCACTCCGGGCTTGGCAGGTGCCCATGGGCCAGCGGCTCCCTATACGCAAATGGGCGCTGAGAATGGTGTGTCAACTTCAGCGCAGTTTTGGAGATGAAGAGCTGCTGCAGCCGCTTGTACGGGGGTGGAGCAGGGGAGGCAGAAAGCACCACGGGAGAAGGCTGTGGAATCCCGCACAGCCGGGTCCCTCCCACTGCACCCAGCACAATCCTGCAATCAGGTGGGCGGGCCCAGAGCTCCGTCCGACCTGGGCATGGCTGGGCAGACCCCAAAAGGTGCCCCACAGCGGCTCTGAGGGGGTGACGCTGGCCATCGGGGGAAGCCCCGGTGGAGGTGGTTCCCAGGCCCAGGGAGGAGCCTCCTGGCAGGAATGCAAGGGCTTCACTCTGCTTTCCCAGGACCCCACAGCCCTGCTCACGGCCAGCCAGCCCAGAGCCTGAGCCTGTGCCGGAGGCGGATTCAAAGAAGCCCCCCTCCCCTGCTCCGGCATCAGAGGTCGACAAGGAGCCGCAGCGCCTGCTGGTTCCCGACATCCAGGAGATCCGGGTCAGGTGCGTGAGAGCCCTGCCCCAAACAGGGACCTCTCTAAAGCACTGCCCGGCCAGCTCTGTCCTCGAAAGGACAGGCAGGCCGCCCCTGACCTAGGGCAGGGGACAGTTCTGTACTAGGGGCTCGGGTAGGCCACCCCTCACCTGGGACAGGGGAGGAGAATGAGCAGACAGTTAAGCGCAAGAGGGTGGGTTAGAGCAGGGCCCAGGGCCAGGGACCTCATGTGCAGCTCTGCAGAAAGATGGTTTCTGCAGTTACCAGTTGGGACACTATGCTAAGTGCCTGCTTGGCCCTGGCCGCCCTGAGAACACCATAATTGATGGGTTGTGGCCATGGGGCAGGAGCACCTTCAGCTTTTTTAAAGTCTCTCCATTTTACAGCTGAGGAAACTGAGGCCCAGAGGTGGGTTGGTGGCTCTGGTCTCGGCCCCCGGGTGGGTTTCTGGCAGGTTTCCCTGGGAGCCTCGGCCCTGGCTAGTCCCCTTGAAGGTCCACTTTCTGAGCTGCGCTGTGGCGGCACTGCCGGGGGCCTGGCTCTGGTGGTGGACGGTGGACCCCGTGTGGGGCCAAGCGAGCAGTGTCCCCGCCCCGCAGCCCGATCGTCTCCAAGAAAGGGTACCTGCACTTCCTGGAGCCGCACACGGCCGGCTGGGCCAAGCGCTTTGTGGTGGTGCGGCGGCCGTACGCCTACATGTACAACAGCGACAAGGACGCCGTGGAGAGGTTTGTGCTCAACCTCGCCACTGCCCAGGTGGAGTACAGCGAGGACCAGCAGGCCATGCTCAAGGTGCGGCCCGGAAGCACGATGGGCGGGCCCCGGGCTGGCCAGGGCCCAGCAAGCCCCAGCAGGGCTCTGCGTCTGCTCACCTCCAGGCCGAGGCCATCCAGTCCCGTCTCTCCTGGGCGGGGACATGGGGCAGCCTCTCTGGCCCTCTGCCTCTCATGTCCTGGGGTCTCTCTGCCCACCCGTGGGGCTCAGAGTCTTGGTGACAACCAGCAGTGGTGAGCCCTGGTCCAGGGGCCAGAAGGCATTAACCCTTTCCCACTCAACGGCCAACAACCTGGTCCCCTCCTCCTGGGGACACCCCTGGTACCATGGCCCCAGGAGTCGGGCCCCCTGGCCCCCTGGCTTTGCCCCTGCTCCTCTATGAAAAGCAGTGGCCCTCGAGGTGTCTGCCAGGAGCCCTGACTCCTTCCTGCCAGCAGCTACCATGCCCACTGGAGGATTTCTGATGCCCTGTGGTGAGGGTGGGGTGTGAATGAGGGTCTGCTGAGACCTGGGGCTTGAGAAGATGCCAGGATTAATGGGGCCTGGGGGACACATCTGGTTTAGCAGCTGAACCAGGATCCTAGGGGAAGGACCCTGGGCCAGTGAGGGGTGGACGCATCCCGTGGGGACGCAGAGCAGTGGCAAGGTAGCCCTGGGGCATGAGACGGGACAGGGTGCCAGGACTGCAGAGCCTTCCGGAAGGGAGCCACAGCCTTTCCAGCTCTGCCCTCTCCTGTGGGTCTTCTTTCCTGCTTCCTCATCCTTGAGATTTCCCTGGTGGTGCCCCTTCCCTGCCCGCCCACCCAGCCAGGCCCTGGTGGAGCGGTGACCGCCGTGTGCTGACCCGGGGGAGGTCTCGTGTCTCCTCACGGCGGGCTCCCTTTGCAGACGCCCAACACGTTCGCGGTGTGCACGGAGCACCGTGGCATCCTGCTGCAGGCCAACAGCGACAAGGACATGCACGACTGGCTGTACGCCTTCAACCCCCTCCTGGCCGGGACCATCCGGTACGGGCTGTCGGGACCTGGGTGGGTGTCCCACCCCCGCAGAGGAGAACGGGAGGGCTTTCCTTGCTCATTTGGGCTGGGAGGACGTTCTTGAGGATGTTAAGGCTCGTTTTGGTGTTATTGCAACTCACAAAGTGTATAAATTCCTGAGATATTCAAAATTTACATTCTACCTGAGGTGGGCCTTTGTGTAGGGAAAATACTTTGGCAGTCAGGCAGGGGACTACAGGAGGAGGGTGGGCTGCTTCCCCCAAGTCAGATTGACGGAGAACAGAGATTAAGTCTCTCCGGGTGATGAGGGAGCGGGAGGGGCACGGGCTGTCCAGCGTGGAGGTCTGCTGTGGGGCCCCTTCTGCCGGCATCCCACGCCTGCTGCCCGCGCTGACCGCTGCTCCCCCTGACCCTCTCCACAGCTCCAAGCTCTCCCGAAGGAGGTCTGCCCAGATGAGGGTCTGAGCTGAAGCCCCCCCGACAGCCAGCAGGCCCGGCCCCACTCCCCAGTCCTCGTCTCCATCCATCATGTCACCCGCCGCCCAGCCCTGCCTCCACCAGACAGCCGACGAGCCCCTCCTCCTGGGCACGCGGGGCTGGGCCAGGGGACCTGCAGCACATGACCTGTTGCGCTCCCGCAGAGCCACGTTTGTCGTTTCTTCTTTGAGAACATTCCCTGGGGGGAGAGCTGGGCGACGCTAGCGAGGCCAGAGGGCACAAGTCACAGGGGCGTCGCTGTGTTCTAATATTTTTTTAAGCATAGACAGACTTATAATTAATATACATTAGTTAGTGACATTGAAACAGCCCACTCAGAAATTAACTATAAGACTGTGTTCTATTTATAAGTATTTATTTCTAATGCCTTCACATAGACCTGTAGGATTCAGATGGACCCCACCCCTGTTTGTTCCCACATGCCTCTCCAAGCCTATTAGGACAGACAGGGAGGGGGTGCAGCCGCCACGGAAGACCACTGTGAGGAGGGATCAGGACAGGCCAGGCTTCTCCCCAGCTGCGCGTGGGGCAGGCCCTCATCCCAGAGTGTGTGTGTGCCGGGGCAGGGGGGATCTGATGCCTGAAGTCTGAGCAGCACAGAAGGTGGCGTGTGTTACTTCTAGCAGGAGGCAGAATCCACATCTCACCTGGACAGCCCCCACCTGAGATGTGACTCTACGGGCAATGCCGGCAGCTTCTCCCTGGAGCGTGTGGAGAGGACACAGACGGGCGCCTGGGCTGTCTGGGGCTGTCCTGGCGGGGACAGGGAGGGAGAAGGGTCAGGATCCCACCGGGTTGTGTCATGTGTCCAGGCCGGCAGGACGTGGGTGTCTGGGTTTAGAGGTGGTCCAGGGTGATAGTCCAGTCAGCGAGGGGCTTGTGGCGCAGCTTCTCCAGCTGCTGTGAGAAATGGGGTGAGCTCAGGGTCACTCCTGGGGAGAAAATCTGTGGCTTCCTCTCTTCGTCCCCAAAGAAGAGAGTTTCTGTGAGTCCCAGCGAGAAGATTCCGAGGGGTCAGGTGAGGGCGGCCAGTGTTGGGGTCATCCATCATCAGGGGACTTTCCCCTTCTGCATGTGAGGCTGTTGCCCTTGTCTTGTTCCGACCTCTTGTTACAACATCCATTTCGATTCACCTGCAGACCCCATGCCTGAAGCTTGCCAGGACAGGATAGGAGTGAGCCCCAGGCTGAGAGTCTGGTCATGTGTCACCCAGGCCATAAACCTGTCAGAGAAACCACGGGCCTGAGGGGTCTTCAGGGACCCGTTCCCACACCCAAAGGCACATTTGGCCTCTTTTTAGCTCTAGGAAAAACAGCAACCAAGCCACAAAACCCCTGTCCCCACCATGGCCCACCAAAAGCGGGTTTCACATGGGGTCTGGGCATTCCAGGACCAGGATCACGCCCAGGTTTGCTTGGTCCACGCCATTCTCTGGTGCCTTCCACCTCCCTTGCTAGACCTTGCTGGGTGTTGCTCACTGACCCCTCACCTTTCCACTTGGTTTGGACGACCCTAACACACTCAGGTGTCAGTGGTTCTGAGACCCCCCTTTATCCCAGGCTGTCCCCACCTGGCACTGACATGACACGTGGGCATTCTCCCAGTTCCATGCACTGAGACCAGAAGTGCCTGCAGTGTCTCTCCCCTGGGGATGTATGGTGTTGGCTCCCATACAAGTAAGAAGGTTCCAGTTCGAGGTTTTCCTTTGGGAAAGTTGTTCAGGCCCCATAAGCTTCGCCTCAGACGTGCGACCCGGGATGATGGGCTCAGGCCCGGTGGGGAGTTGAGACTGAGCGTGCCTTTTCGAACCTGGCTCAGGGGCAGCGTGGCAGTGGCTGCCTTCGCTCCCTGCTGCCGTCATCCCCAGTGCCTGGGAGGTGCTAATGGTGGAGCAGCTCCCTCAGTAAGAGTCAGGTCCTGAGAAAGCGCGTCTGTGAACGCAGGGCTCAGCAGCTTATGTGGAGGTCCTCAGATGAGGGTTCCTATCCTGGGCTGACATCAAACATTGTCCAGAAACCACGAGGCCCGTACTCCCCTCCAGACGTTCCTGGAGGTATCGGACTGAGATGCAGAGAGCAGAGGTGACAGCACAGTCTGGAACCAGCACTTACTCTGGCTTTTAGGACGGTCTTGAGGGCAAGGAGGAGAAACAGGGACGGGGTGAGTTGTTCTAAGATGAGTCGGGTCCCCGAGAGCCCCCCTCACTGCAGGGAGATTGGAGGTGCGGGGCCCAGGCCGCAGCCCACTCAGGTCAACCAGCCTGAAGCTGCGGCCTCGGAAGGGTCTGAGGCCCCCCCACCAGGGCGCAGGTGTCTGGGGCCAGCCAACCTGCAGAGCACCTGCTGCGCGGGACGGGGCTGAGGGGAGGGGCCCACGCGAGGGTTTCCCAAAATGGCCCCCAAGTTCAGGAGCCTCCATGCCCGTGGAGGTGCCCCAGGGACTGTTTCATTTTGACCTGGTGCTGTCTTGGCCTTGACTAGGAGCCAGGTGTGTGCTACCTGATGGCCCTATCCCCACTGTCGCTTCCTCCTTTCAGACCTGCTCCAGTGGGAGGTCCTGGGTTGGAGTCCAGAAACCCGGAGTTTCTGGGGAGAGAAATCCATCTGTGAGTCAGGAAACGCTCATGCCCAAAACTACCCACGGGTCACACAAGCCGGGGACAAGTTACTTAACAAACTGCCACTCGGTCTTCACATCTATGACATGACGGGCTGATCTGGAGGGCCACTGAGGGCCCTCACATCGTGGGGTGCAGGGAGGAAAGTCAGATCTGGCTGTGGCTGCTGTTTCCCACTTAATGGGGAAGGAGAGAAAGATCTAGAAAGCCTCTTTCAGATGGTTTTTTTTTTAAAGTTTGATGCTGCTCAGGCTGCAGCCTTATTTGGTTTGAGGGATGGCCATCCTCGCCTGGGGAGGGCTCTCTGTCCCCTCCAAGGGAGGGTGAGCTCCTTCTGCTGGGACCCCAGAGAGAGGCCCAGGGAGGGGATGCTGGGTTCCAGGCCAACTGGCAGTGAGCTCCAGCGGGACCCGGCGGGTGCACAGGGGTGAGTGTTGATGCTCTCGTAAGGTCCCCAGGCCTCCCCGCCCTGAGTAATCACTTATAAGACATCAAGGTTTGACTCACTGACACGCACAGGCGCACATGCACGCACACAAACATGCACACACACACACACCCAGGGTGACTGCGGTGAGGTGGTCTCCCCTCAATCCTGATCCCCCCTCAGCACCTCTGGGGCAGGTGTGGCAAAGGGCTTGGTGAGGGTCCCTGAATGTCACTGATGGTGCAGGCGCGAGCGTGATTGCCGCACTGGTCCTCCGTCAGCCCCCCTGCGTGGGACTCCGGGAGGCGCCCTCCTTTATTCCTGAGATGGGGCAAGCATTCCCCCAGGATCGACAGAGGCTGTGGCTTCTTCCCGGGCCTGTGCTTGCTGTAGCTAGTGGTCCCCTGAGTTCCCTTGTGGCTTGTACATACGTGGTTGTGTGGCACACTCCGGCCCCTGCACTGTAACCGCCATCCTGAGGTAATGACTCTAGTTCCCTGACGTCCTAAACCCGAATGTTAGGCTCTAGGCTCCTGTACTGTGTGTGTGCACTTAAGGCTCTGTCCAATTAAGAATAAATGTGGCTCCTCATGCAACACCAGACCGTGGGTCTCCGCTGTGGCTTTATTTGTGCATTAGATCTGTTAGAAGGGGCCAAAAATGGTCACAGGGACCAGGTGTCCTGCACCTTCCGGAGACAGCACCCACCTCCCCAGTGGTGAGGCGGGGAAGGGAGAGAGCCTTGAGGGGTGAGGTTACAAGCAGGTGTTCATCATGGGAGTGCCCACCTGCTTCCCTCAGTACCTGGCTGCACCTGTCTGAACAGCTCCAGGTGCCCTCAGGCACGCCAACCCTGTGCTCCCAGCTTCATGCCCAGGCAGCCCCCAGTGACATGTGGTCAGCATTACCCTGCTACCAAAACCAGACACAGACATTACAAGAAAATAAAACTACGGATCAATATCCTTCAACATAGAAACAAATATCCTCAATAACATTTTACCAGATTGAATCCAATAATATGTAAAGAGGAAATACCTCATGACTGAGTGGAGTTTACCCTGGGAACGCAAGGTTGGCTCCAAAATAAATCAATGTAATTTACTAGAGTTACCTAATAAGAGAGAAATCACATTATCATCTCTATAGACGCACAAAAAACATTTGACAAAACCCCACATCCATTGTTAACCAAACCTTTACATAGACGGTAACTTCCTTAACCCAATAAAGGGTGTTCTCAAGAAAGCTACAGCTAACTTCATACTTAATGGCAAAAAAACGAGTGCTTAACCCTCAAGATTGGGAGCAAAACAAGGATGCCCTCTATCATCACCCCTATTCAACATGGTACTGGAGGGCCTAAGCAGTGCAATAAGGCGAAATGAAGAAAGGAAAGGCCTACTATCAGAATGAAATAAATAAAGCTCTATTCATAGATGGCATAATTGTATAAGTAGAAAATTCAAAAGAATATACAGAAAGCTACTAGAATTAATAAATGAGTTTAGCAAGGTTGCAGAATCAAGCTCAATATACAAACACCAATATTACTTCTATCTACAAGCAGTAAACAATTGGAAATTTGATTTAGGAAAACAGTACCATTCATAATAGCACCAAAAATATGAACTACATAGGTATAAATCTAACAAAATACATGCAAAACCTCTATGCTGAAAACTACAAAACATTGATGAGCGAGATCAAAGAAGACCTAAGTTCATAGATTTGGTTCATAGTTTGGAAGGATCAATATTGTTAAGATGTTATCTCCCCCCAAATTATCTATAAATTCAACACAATCTCAATCAAAATTCCTTGTAGATATCAGTTGATTCTAAAAGTTATGTAGAAAGTAAAGGAACTAGAATATCTAAGACAAATTTGACAGAAGAATAAAGTGAGAAGAATCACACCACTCAATTTTAAAATTTACTATAAATCAACAGTTACCAAGAGAGTGTGGTCCTGGTGAAGGGGCAGACACAGAGATCAACAGGGTAGAAGAAGAGAGAATCCAGAAACAGACTCACACAACTATAGCCAATTGATTTTTTTTTACAAAGGTGCAAAAGCCATCCAATGGAGAAAAGATAGTCTTTCCAACAAATAATGCTGGAACAATTAGACATTGATATGTTTTAAAAAATGAACCTCAACCTAAACTTCACACATTATACAAAACTCAAAATCAATCATAGATCTAAATGTAAAATCTAAATCTATAAAATTTCTGGAAGAGAACATGGAAGAAAATCTCCAGGATACAGAGCTAAGCAAAGTGTTGTTAGACGTGACACCAAAAGCCCTATCCATAAAAGAAAAGAAATTCAAAACTGAACTTCATCACAATTAAAACTTTTGCTCCATGAAAGACACTGTTGAGAAAATGAAAGGACAAGCTACAGACAGGGAGAAGATATTCGCAAATCGTCTATCTGACAGAGGATTTGTCTCCAGAATAAAGAACTCTTGAAACTCCATAATAAGAAATAATAATAAGAGTGACGTCAGCATCATGGCGGAGTGAGCTTTCCCGTGAATTCTTCCCCCACAAAATACAACAAAAGTAACAGCCACAGACCAACAACGGAATCCCAGACAGTCAAAAGCTGGAGCAGAGGGATCCACACTGCCGCACATCTGAGAGCGGAACGTGCTGGGCCCCCGGAGGAAGTGGGGAGAGGTAAGGAGAACTCCGCTCCCTCCCCATCAGATCAGCGATCCGGTCCGCGCGGCTCCCAGAGAGGGGGGAGGGGCGGCCCTCGGCAGGAAACTGTAGCTCTTTGGGCGCTCTCAGCCAGTGGGAAACTCCCGCACAGAGGGCTCAGAGGAGCCACAGGGCTACCATCAACATCTGAGCAACCCAGAGAGTGGATAAAGAGGGGCAAACGAGAAGCCTCCCACGTCAGGGACCCAGAGGGCAAAAGAGAGAGCTCCCCCCTCCCCGCAACCCGGAGTCTGCAGCTCGACCAGATCTAGCGGTCCGAGGCAGACCTGAATAAACTGGACTGGACCCGTGGATCGCAGTGGGGAAAAGAAACAAAACAAAACAAAACAAAACTGCGGATCGCAGCAGAAAAACTGGGGCAGAGCGCAGGGGGCTTAGACTACGCAGCCCTTTACCACCACACAGTGGCGGCAGGTGGAAATTGCAACCAGAGACTTCCAGGATGAGGAAAATCAAAACCAACACAGGAACCACAATGCAAAAATATATGAAATCACCAGACCAGAAACAAAATGACAAGCACCCAGAAATCAACCCCGAAGACACAGAAATCCATAAACTAAATGACAGAGATTTCAAAATAGCTATCATAAAAACACTCAACGAAATACGAGACAACACAGACAAACAATTAAATGAGATTAGGAGTTTCTTCACAAAAGAGATTGAAATCATAAAGAAAAACCTATCAGGGCTGATGGAGATGAAGAACACAATGGAGGAGATAAAGGAGAATCTGGAATCTTTAAAGAACAGAGCTGACAATATGGAGGAAAGAATTAGTACTTTAGAGGATAGGAATACAGATATACTCCAGATGGAAGAAGAGAGAGAACTAAGACTAAAAAGAAATGAAGAAAGACTCCGAGAAATATCGGACTCTATTAGAAAATGTAACATAAGAATTATAGGTATTCCTGAGGGAGAGGAGAGGGAAAGAGGAACAGAGAGCCTATTCAAGGAAATAATAGCTGAAAATTTCCCAAATCTGGGGAAGGAGCAGGAAATACCAGTAAGCGAAGCCAACAGGACTCCTATATATATTAACAGACAAAGGCCTTCACCACGACACCTAGTGGTAAGGCTAGCCAGGGTCAACGACAAAGAAACAATATTAAGGGCAGCTAGACAAAAACAAAAAATAACGTACAAAGGAACTCCCATCAGGCTCTCAGCGGATTTCTCAACAGAAACTTTTCAGGCTAGAAGAGACTGGAATGATATATTCAAAATACTAAAAGACAAAAACTTTCAGCCAAGAATACTCTATCCAGCAAAAATATCCTTCAAATATGATGGAGAAATAGTAACTCTCCCAGATAAACAAAAGCTAAGGGAGTTCATGGCCACGAGACCGCCACTACAAGAAATACTCAAGAAGGCCCTCAGGCCTGAAAACAAGAAGAGAAAGGGAACACAAAGCTTGGAGTAAGGAGAAAAGTAGGTAGACAAAATCAGAGAAATAGTAGATCTTTACCGGAATAGGTTAGCAACCACTTAAATACTAAACTCAAAGATCAAAGGAAGAAATTCACCAAAAATAAATTTAACCTCATCACTGTAAACACACAGCCACAACACAAGATAGAATAAGGTATAACAAGAGCAACTTAGAAGGGGAAGAGGAAAGTGACTGAATTGACTTAGTATAAGGAAATAGGAGGCTATCAGATAATGGACTATCTCATACAGAAGATTTTTCGCCCAAACCTCAAGGTAACCACTAAACAAATAATCAAATTAAAACCACATATGATAAACAAAGAGAAAACTAGAAGAACCATAAGACAGAACAACCAAACTGAATTGGCAGTCCAAAACAAATGGGACAAGAAACAAAGGAAATGCAAAAGAACCAGAAAATAAGTGACAAAACAGCAACATTCAACCCTCATATTTCAATAATTACCCTAAATGTAAATGGATTGAACTCTCCAATCAAAAGATACAGAGTGGCAGGATGGATTAAAAAGCAAGACCCAACAATATGCTGCCTTCAGGAAACACATCTTAGCACTAAAGACAAGCACAGGCTCAGAGTGAAAGGATGGAAGACAATACTCCAAGCTAATGGCAAACAAAAGAAAGCAGGTGTTGCCATACTCATATCAGACAAAGTAGACTTCAAGATAAAACAGGTTAAGAAAGACAAAGAAGGGAAATATATAATGATAAAAGGGACACTCCATCAAGAAGACATATCACTTATAAATATATATGCACCCAACATAGGAGCACCAATGTACATAAAACAACTATTAACAAACCTAAAAGGAGAAATCAACAACAACACAATAATAGTAGGGGATCTTAACACCCCACTTACAGCAATGGATAGATCATCCAGACAAAAAGTTAATAAAGAAATATTAGACTTAAATGAAAAACTGGACGAGATGGACCTAGTAGACATACACAGAGCACTCCACCCAAAAACAGCTGACTACACATTATTCTCAAGCGCGCATGGAACATTCTCTAGGATAGACCATATGTTGGGAAACAAAGCAAGCCTCAATAAATTTAAGAAGATTGAAATCATAACAAGCATCTTTTCAGACCATAAGGCTATGAAACTGGAAATGAACCAGGAAAAAAAAACTGGGAAAGTGACAAAAATGTGGAGATTAAACAACATGCTACTGAACAACCAATGGATCATTGATGAAATTAAAGGAGAAATCAAAAACTATCTGGAAACAAACGAAAATGATAACATGCCATATCAAACCATATGGGACGCAGCAAAAGCGGTCCTGAGAGGGAAACTCATAGCGATACAAGCCCACCTTAACAAACAAGAAAAAGCCCTAATAGGCAACCTTAAATTACACCTAACAGAACTAGAAAAAGAAGAACAAACAAAGCCCAAAGCCAGCAGAAGGAGAGAAATAATAAAAATCAGAGCAGAAATAAATGATATTGAGACCAAAAAAACAGTAGAAAGGATTAATGAAACAAAGAGTTGGTTCTTCGAGAAGATAAACAAAATAGACAAACCCTTAGCCAGGCTAACTAAGAAAAAAAGAGAAAAGGCTCAAGTAAATAAAATTAGAAATGAAAGAGGAGAAATTACAACGGATACCATGGAAATACAGAGGATTATAAGAGAATACTATGAGAAATTATATGCCAACAAATTGGACAATCTAGAAGAAATGGATAAATTCTTAGACTTATACAACCTCCCAAAATTGAACCAAGAAGAAATGGAGAATCTGAATAGACCAATCACAAGTAAAGAGATTGAAATAGTAATCAAAAACCTCCCAAAAAATAAAAGTCCAGGACCAGATGGCTTCTCCAGTGAATTTTACCAAACATTCAAAGAAGATTTAATACCCATCCTCCTCAAACTATTCCAAAAAATAGAGGAAGATGGAACACTTCCTGAATCATTCTATGAGGCCAACATCACCCTGATACCGAAACCAGACAAAGACAATACAAAGAAAGAAAATTACAGGCCAATATCGCTGATGAACATTGATGCAAAAATCCTCAACAAAATATTGGCAAACCGAATACAACAATATATTAAAAAGATCATACACCATGATCAAGTGGGATTTATACCAGAGACGCAGGGATGGTTCAACATCCGCAAATCAATCAACGTGATACATCACATCAACAAAACAAAGAATAAAAACCACATGATCATCTCAATAGACGCAGAGAAGGCATTTGACAAGATACAACATCCATTTATGATAAAAACTCTCAATAAAATGGGAATAGAAGGAAAGTACCTCAACATAATAAAGGCCATATATGACAAACCCACAGCTAACATCATACTCAACGGGGAAAGACTGAAAGCCATTCCTCTGAGAACAGGAACGAGGCAGGGCTGCCCACTCTCACCACTCCTGTTCAACATAGTACTGGAGGTTTTGGCCAGAGCAATTAGGCAAGAAAAAGGAATAAAAGGAATCCAAATAGGTAACGAAGAAGTGAAACTCTCACTATTTGCAGATGACATGATTATATATATAGAAAACCCTAGAGAATCTGTTGGAAAACTGTTAGAAACAATCAACAACTACAGCAAAGTTGCAGGGTACAAAATCAATCTACAAAAATCAGTTGCATTTCTATATGCTAATAATGAACTAACAGAAAGAGAGCTCAAAAAGATAATACCATTTACAATTGCATCAAAAAGAATAAAATACCTAGGAATAAATCTTACCAAGGAGGTGAAGGACCTATACAATGAGAACTACAAGACATTATTGAGGGAAATCTACGATGACATAAAGAAATGGAAAGATATCCCATGCACGTGGATTGGAAAAATAAACATAGTTAAAATGTCTATATTACCTAAAGCAATCTACAGATTCAATGCAATCCCAATCAGAATCCCAATGACATTCTTCACAGAAATAGAAAAAAGAATACTAAAATTTATATGGGGCAACAAAAGACCCCGAATAGCTAAAGAAATCCTAAAGAAAAAGAACAAAGCAGGAGGCATCACAATTCCTGACTTCAAAACATACTACAAAGCAATAGTAATCAAAACAGCATGGTACTGGTACAAAAACAGACACACAGATCAATGGAACAGAATTGAAAGCCCAGAAATCAAACCACACATATACGGACAGCTAATTTTCGACAAAGGTGCTAAGGACATGCAATGGAGAAAGGAAAGTCTCTTCAATAAATGGTGTTGGGAAAACTGGACATCCACATGCAAAAGAATGAAAGTGGACCATGAGCTATCGCCATTCACAAAAATTAACTCAAAATGGATCAAAGACCTGAAGGTGAGACCTGAAACTATAAAACTCATAGAAGAAAATATAGGCAACACACTATTTGACATTGGGTTTAAAGGAATCTTTTCGGATGACATGCCTACCCAGACTAGGGAAACTAAAGAAAAAATAAACAAGTGGGACTTTATCAGACTAAAGAGCTTTTATAAGACAAATGAAATCAGAATCAAGATGAACAAACAACCAACCAGCTGGGAGAGAATATTTGCAAAACATACATCTGACAAGGGGTTGATCTCCATAATATATAAAGAACTCACACAATTGAACAACAAAAAAACAAACAACCCGATCAAAAAATGGGCAGAGGAAATGAACAGACACTTCTCCAAGGAAGATATACAGATGGCCAATAGGCACATGAAAAGATGCTCAACATCACTAATCATCAGGGAAATGCAAATCAAAACAACACTAAGATACCACCTCACGCCCGTTAGAATGGCTATAATCACCAAGACAAAAAACAACAAATGTTGGAGAGGATGTGGAGAAACAGGAACCCTCATACACAGCTGGTGGGAATGCAAATTGGTGCAGCCTCTATGGAAAACGGTATGGAGATTCCTCAAAGAATTAAAAATAGAGATGCCCTATGATCCAGCCATCCCACTACTGGGAATCTATCCAACGCACCTGAAATCAACAATCCAAAGAGGCTTATGCACCCCTATGTTCATTGCAGCATTATTCACCATAGCCAAGAAGTGGAAGCAACCTAAGTGTCCCTCGACTGACGATTGGATTAAGAAAATGTGGTATATATATACAATGGAATACTACTCAGCCATAAAAAAAGACAAAATCGTCCCATTTGCAACAACATGGATGGGCCTGGAGCGTATTATGTTAAGTGAAATAAGCCAGAAAGAGAAAGACAAACACTGTATGATCTCACTCATATGTGGAATATAAACCAACACATGGACAGAGAAAACTGGACTGTGGTTACCCGGGAAGGGGGGGTGGGGGGTGGGCACAAGGGGTGAAGGGAGTCATATATGGGGTGATGGACAAACAAAAAAGTACAACCCAAAATTTCACAATGTTAGAAACCATTAAAATATCAATAAAAATCAAAAAAAAAAAAAGAAATAATAATAAGAAGAAATAAATACAATAATACATACAATAAGGAATAATAAGAAACAAAACCTAATTTAAAAGTGGTAGAAGATACCACTACACACTTATTAGAACGGTTAAAATTAAAAAAAAATACTGACAATATCAAGTGTTGTTGAGGAGGCAGAGCAACTGGAACTCCCTTCTATTGCTTGTGGAAATGCAAATGGTACAGCCACTCTGGGAAATGGTTTGGAAATTTCTTAGAAATTTGAACATACCCTTCCATATGACTCAGCAATCCTACTGCTGGTATCTGCCCTAGAGAAACTAAAACAATGCACATAGAAAATCCTGTATACATGTGTGTAAAGCAACTGTGTTCATAACTGAGGCTGATGGAGTCCTTCCGTGCCCAGCCCCACCAGCTCAGAGTCCTGGCTCCACAGTGCCCCCTCCTGACACACGCTGCCCTCTCCAGATGCAGCTTGTGGCTCCCGGTTCCTGCCCCAAGCCTCCCCGTCGCCCCACACCTGCAGCAGGACCTACCCTTTCCTGATGGATGTTTACAAGGAACCAGCTAAGGGACATATACGGGCAAATCCCACCTTGCCTGACGTGAGCCCAAGGAGTGGGGCTGATGCCCCCGAGGGACACGGTGCAAAGGAAAGGTGGCTGCAGAGTAGGGGACACAAAGGGCCCAGACGGGGAAATGGAGGTGGTTTTGCAGCTCCAGCTGCTTCACAAGGGTATGGAGGGTGCCGACGAGCGAGGTTCTCAAGTCCTGCTCTCTGAAATAAGGAAGACCTGGGCGTGTGACCTAGCCGGCCTCCCTGAACCTCCGTTTCCTCATCTGTAGAGTGGGACCCCCAGGACTGCCGTGAGCTGAAGTGGAGAACATTCAGTGCACAGCTGGAGCAGGGCAGTGTCCGACAGAGGCGGCGCTCGTTACTGTTAATGATCCTCACAGGCCCTGTGGCCGAGGACTCCTGCAGCTGCACCTGACAGCCCAGGCGTGGAGTGGAGGGTGTTCGTGAGGGTCCGTGCTGGGAGTGGGTGGCTGAGGGAGGTGGATGGGGGAGGGGGCAGGCCCTGGGCCGCAGGATGAGGGGAGGCAGAGTGGAGGGCTGGCGGCCTGAAGCAGAGGCAGGAAGGCCTGGGAAACCCTGCGGCATGGGGCGGGCGGGAGGCAGAGAGCAGAGAAGGGAATGCTGAGGGTATGCCTTCCAACGTGAGGTCCCGTGGGCAGGGGGACGGTGGCAGATGCCTGCGAGGCTGCCCCGGGGTGGTCCTCCTGTGGGGTTAACCTCGCCCCGTCTCCCCACTCCTTCCTCACCTCAGGGAAAGTTCTGGACCTCAAAATTGTCTACTGGGACAACCCAAACTAAAGTCAGCTCCTTGTCCCCATGCTGCAGGTCCCTTCCTCCTTGGTCTCAGTCGCCTGGCCTATACAAGGGGAGGCTGAGAGGGACAGGCGCTGGATTAGGAAAATAAAAACAGAAGGAACTGTAAGGGAGGCGGAGACGTGGGGCGTGAGATGACAGGGCCCCTCAGTGCTGGTGCATGCTGCTTCTGAGGAAAGAAGGAAGGCCTTCCTTGTTCCAGCCCTCCGCATCAAATGTGCTGCAACCCACTCTAAGGGAGCCGGGTTCAGAGCCGGGTGTCAACCCCGGGTCGGAGGGGCCTGCTGGGAAATCCAGAGATGCTGCAGGTGACAGGCCGCCATTTGGGGCATGAGCAGGACTCACGCCGCGGCGCCCTGGGAGTCAGCAGCTGGCGGTGGTGGCCAGGCCCGGCTGACCCCCCCGTGACGTCACACTCAGCACCTCCTCCAAGCGCCTGTGCTCAGCGGAACTCCTTGGAAGGAAATTCAAACCAATTTTGATGGCAGTTTTTTTTTTTAATCTTTGGAGCCGCTCCTGGGAAGGAAGGAAAGGAGAGGTTGCTGTGAGGGGTGGTCCTGCCTTCTCCTGAGGGGCAGGCAGGGGGACAGCAGGACAGGGAAGGTGCTGTAGGGGAGTGGTCAGGTGCTGCTGCAGGCTGTGGGGGTCCTCCAGGTGGGCACGGGAGAAGGCGGAGCAGGGGTGGAGGCTTCGCCTGTACCCCCTTCTCCGGTGGTCGTCCCCTGGCGGTGTCTGGACAGTGGAGCCCTCACCCTGCGGGTCTCTGGCTCCTGTGCTCAGAACCCACCTCCCCGGCTCTGCCCAGAATCTGCAGGGGACGGGGTCGTGTCATAGGCAGGTACCCGTCTCCCACTGTCCCACCTGCCTTGCTGATGTGTCACCCTGCATGGTGTGGCCGGTGACAGTGCTGTGTCCAAGAGACCTGGACCTTTTTTTGTTTTTCTGAGGAAGATCGGCCCTGAGCTAACATCCGTGCCAATCCTCCTCTTTTTGCTGAGGAAGACTGGCCCTGGGCTAACATCCGTGCCCATCTTCCTCCACTTTATATGGGACGCCGCCACAGCATGGCCTGACAAGCGGTGCATCAGTGTGCGCCCGGGATTCAAACCCGGGTCACCAGCAGCAGAGCGTGTTCACTTAACGGCTACGCCACGGGGCCGGCCCTGGACCTGGATCTTTGACAGCAGTTGCTTCTCTCTCCCCAACTTATTCCTCCTCTTCATGGAACCATCTCGATACAGGACTCCTTACATGCCACACCTCTCCTCAGCCTTTCCCTCCAGGACAGGCCTGAGGGTGGGGCTCGGGGCACGCCGCCCCTCCCTAGCTGAGCAGGCCCCTACTCTACCACGCTTCCGCCCACCCCACCCCACCACGGGCCTCTGCGCTTTGCTCAGCCTGTTCCCTCTGCCTGGACTGTCTGCTCCACCAGGCATTGGCTGGTGAATCCAGCCAGCCCTCAGAGACCCAGTGCAGTCGCCCTGTCTGGGGCAGTGGCCCCATCATCTCAGTGAGGGCCGCCCCCCTCCGCATGTCGGCTCCTCCTCTATCGCGTCCTGGGGTCACTGTGGCGCGTCGATGGCCTCGAGCCCCCAAGACCACAACCTCAGGACGTTGTGTTCTTGCATCCTGGCCAATGTTCAGTGCAGAGTCACCAGGAGCGTCCCCAACTCTCCAGTCCCTCTGAACTTGAGAGCCACGGCCCAGCAATGTGTCTTCAGAAGGGGGCCCGTTACCCACATGAACGAGATGAGGAGGGCTTCACAGAGAACCCTACTTGCCGAGGGAGGGGGTCCTCACTTCCCAGTTTACCACACTCTGGGGTCTGTAGGAAGCACCTCAACTTCTCAGCCAGCTATTTCGCTCAGGACTGACTCACAGGCATCCTTAGAAATGCATTTTTATTTGTCTATGCTGCCAGGAAGAAAATCAAAATACATGGTGAGGAGGGCCCAGTTCTGCAGGTTCAGCTTCCTGAGGAGTCCAGCACAGCCCTGCTGGAGCACCCACAGCTCCCTCCTGTGGGAGACCTGGCCCCCACAGATGGCTGCCTCCATGGAGGGAACTGGTGGCAGGTGACCCAGAGTGCAGACAGAGCCAGGGACCCTCGCCCACGCGGGGACTCAGCCCAGGCACAGGGAGCTGCCAGACTGTGCCCGTGGTGCCAGCCAACCCGGGGTGTGAGTCATGGAGCTCCCATGGAGACTTTGAAGAACTATGGCCTGTCTCCAGCACCCAGGGCTGGCCGAGTGGGGTGAGGGGCCTGGCGTGTCTCACGTCCCAGGGAGGACGCCTGGCCGAGGGGCGGTCCGCTGTGGGAGTGTCTGGTTCTGCACCTGAGCCAGAAGCTGGTGGAGATGGAGATGAAGGCACAGATGTGGCGTTCCCAGAAGCGGCCAGCCCAGGCGCACTCTCCCACAGCTCCCTCACCCTTGGGGCCAACCCCTGACAGGTCAGCTCAGGTCCCCTGCTCAGCCTGGCTCCTCGTGGAGCCCCCGGGCCAATGGCCGGTCTGAACGGGTCCCTCTGCTTCTTCTTCGCCACCTTCGCCCTCTGCCAGGCGGCCAGGAGGGCATCCGAGGCCCTGCTCCCGGCAGGCGCTTTCCCAGCTTCGCCCGGGAGGCGGCGGGTGCGGCCCAGCTGGGGACCTGCTGCCTGGAGACGCGGATGCTGTTGGAGATCGGGCCCTGGGCCGGGGGCTTCGGCCCGGACCTGCTGCTGACCCTGCTCTTCCTGCTCTTCCTGGTACACAGGGCGACCCGCGATGGGGCCTCGGCCAACCCCACCGTGTCGCTGCAAGAGCTCCTCCTGGCCGAGGCCTCTCTGCCCGCCACGCTGCTGAAGCTGGCGGCCCAGGGGCTGGGCATGCAGGTGGCCTGCACCCTGACCCGGCTCTACTGGGCCTGGGAGCTCAACGACCTGCATGTCCTCAAGAACCTCATGGCCGAGCGCTACAGCTCTGCCCTGTGCACGACAGTCCCCCACGGTGCGCTGGTGGAATGTGCCTGCACCTTCTTCTTCCATCTGACCCTCCTGCGCTTCCAGAACAGTCTTTCCTTCTACAGGGTGCCAGCCGTGGCCCTGCTGGTCACTATCATGGCCTACACAGGTGAGACCCGGCTGCCTCTCCACTAGGCCACATCTGAACCTCCATGCCAGTGTGGCTGCCATGCCACTCACACCCGAGGACACTCGGGAGAGGGGCTGCCGGCCAAGCGGGATTGCAAGCCCACAGAGACTGGTGGGGGGGGGAGTCATTTCCTGGGAAGCTGGTGGTGTGCTGGACACAGCATGGTGGGGGCGGTGGTAGGGATGGGGCCCCAGCCCCTGTCAGGCCATCCTTCCTGGCCGGACCCTTCACACTCTGACCTATTTCTGTTCCTCCCAGAAGCTCTGCACCTGGGCAGGTGGAGTGGCACGTGCAGCTTCCCCGGCCCAGAATCTGGCCTGGAGGCCCCGCACCCTCCGTCATGCCTTCCTAGAGGGCCAAGTGCCGTTTCTTCCTCACTCACATGCCCCGCTCCCCACCTGGCCCTCAATGTCTCCAGAGAGGGCAGCCACTCTCATCCTCCCTGCCTGTCTGGGCTGCCTCCCCTCCCTCGGCCAAGCCTCCTGCCCCAGCTCTCATGGGGTCCCTCAGCCCCTGTGGAAGCCACTCTCGGCTCCTAGCCTTGGCCTAAACCAGCACCCCCTTCCCAGCTTTTGGCCCCCAGGTGGGCCTTGGTCACCTGTCTGGGGCTCCCCCATGACAGCCTGCCCCTCAGCATGATGGGGAGCCCCTTTCCCACCCTCGTGGAGAAGCAGAGAGCCAAAGGCCAGTGTAGGAGACACCGACTGCTGACCTCATGTTCCTGCCATCCTTGGATTAGGGACAGAGCTGGGGACAGAACTTGGAGGTGCCAGGCAGGAGCTGCTGATAAATTCCCGAGTGGGCTCTGCCATCATTCTGTCTCAGCGATTTGCTCCTGTGGGAGGGGTCCTCCTAGCATGGCCACTCCCTCTGCCCCTGAGCACTGGGGATGGGGATGAGGCAGGACAGCAGGGCCTTCCAGGAAGGTTGCCAGGTGCCACCCCTATGCTGGGAGGGACACGAGCCTTCCAGTTGGCAGGACCTCTGGAGAGGGCATCCTATAACAATGGGCTACAGATTATTCACCAAGCAGCTCATTCCTGCTCAGGGCACTGGAGATACAAGAGGATGGGGGCTGAGGGCCGAGCTCTCCGAAGTCTCCATCCCAGGTGGGCTGGGCCCAATAAGGACAGAGCTAGGACTTAGGGCTGACTTTCTGAGACACTGACCACGGCCTGGCACAGGGCAGACACTGCGGGACCTGGACCACAATGGGCCCGGGAAGGTGCCACTAGAGTCCATGTACAAGGTGGGGAAACTGAGGCACAGTGAGCAGAGAGCTTGCCACGGGCAGGGCTCTGCAGCCACGTGGGCTGGGATCCGATCCTGGGTGACGCTCCGGAGCCCTGCTGTCCACACAGGAGCCACCCAGGTGCCTCCCCGAGAGTCAGCACAGCTGCCCGAGCCTGGTCTTCACCCTCCAGCTTCAGGATCTGTGTCCTGCTCTCCTCAAGCCCAGACTCTGCTCTGGCCCTGCCCAGGGGGAAGTCCCCACATGCTGGCCCGGATCTAGCTGCTTTTCCAGGGCTCCCCTCGCCTGCCCAGTCTACTCCTCTCTTCTGGTGTTGCTTCGTTAGGCCGAGTCCCTCTCCACTCTCTCTCTCTCTCTCTCTCTCTCTCTCTCTCTCTGTCTCTCTCCCTATCTCTGTCTCTGTCTCTGTGTCTCTCTCTCAAAGATGACCTCTCACAAGGTGGGGGTTTGGTGAAGAAAAGGACTGGGGGACATGAGTCCATCCTAGGGGATGACAGGTCAGGACGGGCATTGGACATCCCTGGAGAGACTCTTACCCTGGTTACCCCCTGACCCCACAAGTTTTGGCCTAGGATGAGTGGGACTCCCACTCACGTTCCCATCAGTACAAGGGTAGGAAGACGGGCTGGGCTCCCGGCCTGTGTGCAGAGAGCCCGCCCAGGCCCCGCACACAGTAGGACTCTTGGAGGGCACTTCGGAGGGTGGCTCTGGTCCTGGTGAGCAGGGCAGCTGCAGGCAGAGTCAGGGCGAGGCCTGTCTGTGCTTCCCTCTGCAACTGGGCCCTTCATGTCTGCCTTCTTCAACCCCGCCCTGGCTGCCTCCGTCACCTTCCACTGCTCGGGGCACACCTTGCTGGAGTACGCCCAAGTGTACTGGCTGGGCCCTCTGACAGGTAAGGGTAAGGGGTCACCGAGGCCCACAGTGGAGCTCCTGTGCTGGCTCTGAGAAACCCTGGGGGCAGGAGGCAAGGCCGGCCCTAGGCGGTAGCTCAGGGTCTGCGGACACGGATGGTCACACAAAGCATTCCTGGTGGACATGCCTGTGGGGCCCAGCCCATTGGTGGGGAGTCCATTCAGGGGCTGCTGGACCCATAGGCTTCCTGGCTGTGGGGTCCTGAGGGGAGGGAAGGATGCCAGGTCAGCGCTCTCTGGCTGCCTTCATGGGTTCTGAGGGCTCCCCTTATCCTGGGGGGAGGGGCTCTGAGTGGCCCATATTGGTTTGAACCTCATCACAGAGGGGGCTGGAGCCAAGGGTGGCAGAGGTGGGGGAGAGGAGGACCCCTCCGAGGTGCTGGGCAGACAGGCAAGGATGGCACCTCCAGTGGGGGCTCCCTGTGCCAGGGCTCCCGTGCCCCCTGCAGGGCATCCTCACAGAGCCAGCGGCCCCCTGACCGTGAGGGCGCTGGTCCTCACGACTCTGGAGCCTCAGGGGACAGTGGGCCGCGTTAGACAGCAAAAGGGAGCATGCTGTCTGGATGGGGCTGTGACGTGAGATGGCTGTCCCCTATGGCCCCTGGATGAAGCCACCCTGTGACTCCCTGAAGCCAGGGAACCCCCCTCAGACCACCTACCATGGGCACCTTCCTTCCCTGCACCTCCCTCGGGCAGAGGAGCAGCAGAGAAGGTAGGGTGAGCACAGGGGGAGGGGATGGAGCCATCCACGGCCATGGCATCCAAGTGATTCCAGCCCCAGGGTCTGAGGCCCCAGGTGGAGTTCACACCCCCTCCTGCCCTTGGTCTCAGCCCCTTGGCCCCACCACGCTCTCCACACCTCTATCAGCTAGGTAATTGAGGTCCGGTGGAACTCTGAAAGCTTCCTCCACTTCTCTCAGTCTACACTGGGGGACCTCTCAGGGAGACAGCCCCAGCCTCCCGGGGGGGAGAAGAAGCAAGTCTGGAGAGCTCCCAGGCGACACTCTTCCCTGGGACGATGACATCACTACTATTTGTAACTTCAGTTTCCGCTGTATCTGAGTCTTGCGTGCGTGTAGTCCTGGGAAAGGGATGAAGGAAAGCAGCGGTCTCCTCCAGTGCCCCGGGTCCCTTCCCAGAGGCAGCTTCCCCTCTTCTAGCTGAGTGCTTCCATATTCACCTCCTCCTCTCTAAATAACCGGCTGGCAGGGCTGCTTTGAGATTTTTCAGTTTAGGCTTTAACTCGGCTCTCCACATGGGCATGGGGATTGGACCCCTTCCTTCTTGCTGGCTCCATGCACACCCCCTCCCGTGCTCACCCTGGGGGAGGTTTACAGATGTGCTGGAGGAGACCAATAGTCAGGCTGTAGTGGCTCTGACCATGTAAACACTGGGCACAGCTGAGCTTTGACGACCCAGGAGGACTGTTTCCTGTATGACTGCTTGTTCCCCACAGTTAGGGATGGTCGCGCTTCTCCTTGGCTCAGTGTTCTGTTCCTTTCATGAATCTAGCACCAGTGTCTTCTGCTGTCAACTTCGCCCGAGATGTATGGACAACTCGGGAATTCCCCCGATGGCCCCATCCTCTATCCAGTGATGGCCCTGCGTTGCCTATTCTGGCTTACTGCTTCTCTGGGGTGGAGCACATCTCCCAACAGTGTCCTGAGAAGGGGCCCTGGCAGGAAAATTTGAGACCTCGGTGTCTGAAATAAGATGTCTTGGCTCCGACCCCACTCAATTGTCGGCGGGGCCAGGAGTTGAATCCTGGGTGGAGATCTCTGTCCTTCTGAGGGTGAGAGGCCCCCTCCATGGCCTCACATTCACTTCGTGGCCACCAGAGCAAAGCACCACAAACTGAGAGTCTTAAAACAACAGGAATGTGTCTTGCACGGTCTTGGAGGGGAGCAATGCTCTCTTTGAGGGCTGAGGGGGGTCCTTGTAGATTTCCTGGCTTCTGTGTTGCTCTCACTCCTGGGCGTCCCTTGGCTTGTGGCCGCATCACTCAAATCTCTGCCTACCTTCACATGGCCGTCTCCCTGTGTGTCTCTGTCTGTCTCTCCTCGTAGGACACCAGTAATACTGGATTTAGGGTCCACCCTACTCCAGTGTGACCTCATCTCAACTCCTTACATTTGCAAAGATCCTATTTCAAATAAGGTCATGTTCTGAGGTTCTGGGAAGGACTGAATCTGGGGGGACACCATTCAACCCAGTACAGCCTCTAACTCCAGAACTGCAGTGGTGACGGCCGAAGCCATTAGGATTCCCTTTGGAAGCCTCTCAGGGGCCGAGTGGAGAAGAGGCTGGGAGTTCAGCAGCCCATGTGCACATGCCAATTGCGTCCCTGCTTTGGTAGGGGACTCCCAACCTCTGGATGCTCCCGCTGGCCCTAGTCCACACACGCTCCTAGAGAACGCCCTGTCTCCCGCTGGGGTCAGCCGGACGTCCAAGGCTGTCTCCACAGTTATGGGCCTTTGGGACTCTGTGCTTCTCACACAGACTTGCAGTCCATCCTCCCAGGTCAGCACCAAGTGTGCCCACCTCCAGAGGGACCTGGGGCTGCAACCTGCTGAAACTTTGGGGGATTCTCTGGAACAAAATGGGTTGTTTTCCAGCTTTCTGTGCTACGGACTGAGCTTTCTGTGCTACGGCTGCTCCCTTGATTCCTGTTTGTCTTCCACTTGCTTTGCAGCTTCCGACGTTGTGTGGCGTCTCCTCCTCTCCCTCATCTTGGTGGGCTGACACCATTTACAAAATCTCTGTCATTTTAGAGCAGTTTCAGGAAACAACAAAACAGAGAAATGTGTTCTGTTTACTATCTTTGTCCAGAAGTTCAGTGAGAATTTGCCTTGAGGACGGGTGCGGGATGGAGGCAGCGCCCCCTGGTGGTTAGGAGTAGGAAGTGGGGGTGGCTCATCTGGGTGTGACTCTCCACCTGGCACCTATGGCTGGTGACCCTGAGCAAGTCACTTCACCTCCCTGGGCCTGCCCTTCCTCTGTTGTGGGGGTGGTACCAGCATCCACCTTGCAAGCGGAGCATGGGCACGTGTGGGCACAGGGGCCATTCTCAGGAGCCATGGGGCTGGTGGTGTTCACAGCAGCCGACCCTGGCCAGGCTGCCCCGAACTTTGCAGGCCAAGCAAGAGCTACTAGTGGGGGCTCATACACCACAGTCAAAAATCCTTAAAGGCTTTACATCAAACTTAAAGAAAATGTGCTCTCTTCTCCAGCCTTGGCAAACTTACCTTCCCAATGACCTGGACGGCCAGGTGGGAATTTAGGGTCCTCCACTCTGGGAGTTCTGGGCAGAACCTGGGGACTAGGAGTCAGCCAGGCCCCGCCCCTGCCCCTTGGCCCCCTGCTCCTCCCAGCCCAGGCCCCACCCATATCCCCCATCACCATATCACCCACAGCCACCCACATGGATGGCAGATCACCTTCGGGAGGCAGCCCTGGGAAGAAAGAAGCCGAGCAGGCTCTGCACGTGGCTCAGGGTGTTTGTGCAGGGAGTGCTGGACCCAGGTCCTCAGAGCACGGTCTGGAAGTGCACAGAGTTCTCAGTGGCTTGTCCCCATTTCCAAGGGGCAGGCACCCTGGGGGAGAGGGCTGCTGGGAAGAGCCAGACCAGAGTCCAGGCAAGGCCCCCCTGGTGCAGCTCTGCAGGCCCCCTCGTCCTACAGAGGGTCTGGGTGTGAGTGTCTGGGCTGTCTTGGGTTGCAGTGAACCCGCCAGGCCCTATGGTCTGACACTCCTCTCCTGCAGGGATGGTCCTGGCTGTCTTGCTGTATCATGGCCAGCTTCCTTGTCTTTTCCAGAGGAACCTGTTCTACAGTCAGAAGAATAAGTATCAAACCCTCAGAGGGAAGCCGGCCCCAGGGCCTACAGACACCCAGATGCCTCCAGAGGAGTGCAGAGGCCGGGAGCCTGGGTGACATAGGCTGGGGCAGTAGCCGCCAAGCTCCAGCTGAGCCTGCATGCTCCGTGTGAGCATCACGTGACGGCTGGGTCCCTGGCTGGACCTTGAAACCTCCCTGAGCCAAGCAGGGGACCAGACTCACACCGCCTTCCTCCCTGGAAACCATGTTTCAATAAACTATTCCTAAGATGTGCTAGTCTCCCTGGGCCTGAGAGAGTCTTCTGGAAGGGCAGGCAGAGGTGAGGCAGATACACAGGGAAGGCTTGTCTGAGTTGCTTCCATCTTCCCACAAGGTCTCTCTTTCCTCTTTACAGAATCAGAATAAAAAGTAAGACCTATGAAAGGCCAGGGTGAGTCAGCCTGGTCCTGAGAAGACCCAAGGGTAGAAGGTTCCATAGATGGTGTCTGGCTGCCCTGGACATGCCCCAGTGCCGGCAGCCTAGGGAGATCTGAGAGGCCACCACACCCTGAGACCTGCTGGGGATGTTAAGGATGGTGGCTGGAGCCTGAGGCTGCAGGGAAGTGGGCTGGACACAGGGAATCCAATCCTGCTGGCCGGCAGCACCGTGACCCTTAGGGCGGCAGCCCCACAGGGCCTCAGAGCCACACAAATCCTTTCCAATCGCTGGGGCCTTCACTGCAGGACCCTGGGCTCCCCGCCAGGGTGGAAGGAGCCTCCAGACATATCCTCCCCAAAGACCAGAGCTGATCTAGAAACTTCCACCCCAGGAGGGCAAAGCCCCCTCAGCTGGGAGTTCCTGGGGCCCCATCCAGGGAGTGAGGCGGGAAGGGGCTCCAGCCCAAGGCCCCACCCTAACCTCTGAGAAGGACAAGAGGAAGAAACCACAGAGAGGCCCAGGGTGAGCTTTTCCAGGAGGACACCAAGCAAAGGCCTTGTCTTCCTGAACCAGCTTCCCGGGGGTGGGAGAGAAAGAAGACCCCCCACCCCACTTCCCGTGACTGCCCCTTCACCCCTTTCTTTCCACTCCCCCACCCGGCCTGGTAGTGAGGCTGCTGTCTGAGCCCCAGCCTCCTACTCCTTCCTCAGAGGGGCCGCCCTGGGAGCCAGTGAGCAGGCCAGGCCATCCTGGGATAGGGCCTGAGAGCCAGCCCTGTGTGGCTTCCAGAGGGCCTGATGGGGCTGTGCAGAGGCTTCTAGAAAAAGGACTGTGAGCACAAGGCAGCGATGAGATGGAGGACCAACCAGCTCCCCTTGCGGGGGATCTGTGTGGATAGGGCGGGGCCAGCACTAGGGGACGGTCACCACAGCAGCAGCAGAGACAGCAGAGGCTGTATCCCGGGAAGGAAGAGGAGCTCCTTCTGGGACGGCCCCAAGATCTGAGGTGGGGGCCAGCAGGCATATCTCTCCCCATAGGAGTCCCTGTGACCTCTACACAAATACCGCCAGGACAGAGACTACTGGGGCTCTGGCAGTAAATTAGGACAAGGACGCACACATGGGGACACTGCAATAAAGCACATCAGCAAGTTATCAGAACCGTTCGAGGAGTGGAGCATCTCTATTTTGGAAAACTTTTAACATTGTGAAGCAAATCCACAAGCTGGGGAACAAAAATTGAATTTAAGGAACATTGCATTTGACGAAAAGAACACAATTTTCATATGAAGCTTTGATGAACCAATTAGGTCCCTGTCCAGGACTGAGGGGAGGGACAGTGAGCTCAGGAAATCCCTTCCACGTGAGCCGCATTTATAAATCATTGTCCTAAGAATTCTCAGTCTATCCGGCTTCAATTTGAGGGATTATGTAATCACTGATCTACGAAGGGCGATATTCGGGTGCGGCCAGATCTCCAGGCCCCAGCACAGGCACTTGGGGTGGACAAAGAGATGGACTTACTCTACTTCTAAAACTAACAGTTTCAACTAATTAAATTTAGGATTAAAAAACAGTCTGGGAGACACTGTTACAACAAGACCCCTTTACTTCGACATTCATCATGTGGGTGTGTGAACGGCTCTGGGAGACCTGCCCCGTGGACGCTGCGGCCCCCCGGCCTTCGGCCCGAATCCAGCTCTGGATGATGATTACCCGCTCGGGGTGGGAGTTTTTCTTGAGAGGGAGCCTGGTCTCCAAACTCGTTTCCTGTGGCACCCCTCTCCTCCTCGCCCCCACTCTGACCCTGATTGACATCTCTTGGTACTGGGTTCCCCAGAGCACACTTCAGGGGGTTCCTGCAGGTGAGATGGGGCCATGGGGGTGTCCAGCGGGGACCTGACCTCAGCTGTGACCTGGGCGCGGGCAGGCTCGCTCTCCTCCAGCTCATCTACCTGGGCTTCTGCTGGGAGACAGCCCTCCCCTCACCAGGGACAGTGCCCCAGATGCCCTAAACAGAGTTCACAGGTCAAACCCACCACTTCAGCCAGGCCTGCCCTTGGCAACTTAGGAAGGTGACAAAGATCTCCCTGGATCTCTGACTACCCTGCCCTGCTTGCAAGTCTGGTCTTGGGTTTGGAAAGGACCTCAGAAATCAAACTGTCACCCCTGACACCCTCCCTGGCCAGCCACTGCCTGGCCACACCCAGTGACAGCTGGAACCGACGACTGTGGGCAGTTTAGAACTCTGCAGGGTGGGGCGGGGCCAGAGACACAAGCCCAAGCTGAGGGCCCACCTACACGGCTTGACTTTGGGCACCGTGGACCCTGCTCGGCTGATCCCTCTGTCACCATGGCCCTCAAGTCAGGTAGGGCCACCGTGGGGCTTAAACCCAGTTGTGGGCGTCCAGCTGTTCTTTATTCCTCAGAGCACTGTCAGATCATGTCACCACCAGGGACAAAAGTTGACCATCAGGAGGACAGCAGGCCTCCTTCCCAACGACCCTGAATAACCCTCCAAGGACAGCTGCCTCTGAATGAGGTGGACACGGGGGTTCATCCACCTGTAATCCGGAGGTGCTTTTCACCGCCTCACAAGGTGGCGCGGTGGCTCGCCATGTCAAGGGCACAACACAGTGTCCAGCACCAGACAATGCCCAGTGACCATCCACGTGGGTCACTGAGATGGTCCAGCTGGAGCCACAGTCGGCTGAGCAGGACCCTGCACTGGGGGGACGGGTCTGCATCTCCTCCCTGGTCTGAGTGTCGTGTGGAGGCCCCCCTGGGGAACGACTCTGACCCTGCCGGCGACAGGGAATGGCTCCAGCCCCTCCAGAGACTGTGTGGGTGCCTCTGCTGAACCCCCTGGGTCTGACCAGAACCAGATTCATCCGTAGGAAGTGGTGGTTCTAACCTGCAGCCACCCCCTCTGTGGGTCTCATGCCCAGAAGCTGAGAAGCCTTGTATCCTCCCCTCCCGGAAGAGACCAGGAAACCCTTGCTTCCTGAGCCCGATGGGCGCCCATCACTTCTGAGAGCTCCGCCCTGAGACTTGCCAGCCAGGACAGAGTCCGGCAGAGGCTTTTCCTGCCTGTGACCTGCGGATTTGTAGTTCCTGCTCAGTCTTTATCTCACTTGGAAGCCTGGACTTACCTGCCGGTTTCTGCCCTAAATTCCTGTGCTGGTGGCCCCTCCTGTAAGGAGAACAACTGCAGTCAGCTGTGCGACTTGGGAGGCACTGGCAAAGCCTCCCCCATCGTGTTACCCCCCTGGTAACTGCCACAATGCCGGCCCCCAGCAAGAGTGTGGTGTGGATTGTGGATGGGGGCAAGGAGTCTGAGGAACAAAAAGGCACAGGAAGAGGGCCGTGGAACCCAGAGGATGCCGAGGATACTCCCAAACCCGCGGAGGTCACAGCGCCAGGCCTGGGGGCTGAGGAGGGGCCAACAGGGAGCATCCTCACCATGTCGTCATGCTCACCACCACCACCACCACCGTTTTCATCCCCAATCCTCTTTCTGCACCTGCTTCTTTCTTCCTGCCTGTTCAACACGCACCAAACAAGGACAGCCCCATCACTTGGGGATGGGTGCACGCATCTCCTCACTAGGCCTGGAATCCGGACCCAGAAGCCAGCAGCACCCAGGGCAAGTTCTACCTGTGTCCACCTGCTCCCGGTGCCTTGGGATGTCGACCACAGTCACGCTCCGTCTGCCTGCCCCACTGCACCGTCATAACGTGCGGCCAGACCACCCTCACAAAAAAATGTAAACGAGATCATGAGATGCCACTGTCCCAAGCCCGCGTCCACAGATACTCAGATCTGAACTCCCATCCTGCTCGGTCGTCCCCAGCAAGGAGACGGGGACGTGCAATTGCTTAGCTATCGGCTCTTCCCTGGGCAGAGTAACTAAGATTTTCGGGGTCCACGACCCACGAAGCACAGAGGCCAGAGAAACCCTTCCCCAGCTCCCAGCTTCTCCTACCACCCTCAGTCCTTGTGGCTCCACTCCGGGCAGTGGGCCCCTAGGATGACGCACAAGCTTCTTTCCAGTGTGGCCGGACCCTCGGGTTTGCAGTCACTTTCTTTCTAATCTCGCCTGTGATTGTCCTTGGAACCCACTAACAAACACTTAATAGCTGTTCCTTTAAACACTTCAAAAGGTAGATTTCCATCCCCAGGTCACCCTTGGCACCTAAATTTCCCTCATCTTTTCATCCCAACCTTCAATCTTAGAAAATTGGAGCCTACAAGACTCGCTAAGCTCCTGGCTGAGTCGTTGGACAAACGTGGAGCCCCCTGTTCCTCTCAGCTGGCCGAGGGGGAATCTGGGCTGCAGCAAAGAATTCGGGCTGCACGTCCACAGATCCCACGGCTGGAGGAGGATCGTCCATGCGCAGGCTACAAGGAAAAGCCGCCCACGTCTCCAGACAGCGCCAGCCGGGTTTGGACACGCAGGCCAGGGGTCAGCAAACCACACAGAATGCAGCCTGCTGCTGCCTTTTGTAAATAAAGGTTTGTTGGAACGCAGCCTTGCCAGCTCACCCACACAGCGTCTCTGGCTGCTCTTACACGACCACAGCAGAGCTGACGAGTTGCAAAGGAGACTGGAAATGTTAACTCTCTGGCCTTTGTAGAAACAGTCTGCTGACAGCTGATCTAGACCTAGGGCTCACAGCTGCGTCAAGGACTGACAGGCGATTCGTTTCTGATCATCGCCTGTGCTGCAATTGTCTAGTTCAATGACTCCACGGCTCCTCCGGCCACGAGAGGGCAGAACGAGCGAACTCTCGTCCAGCTATGGACATGGTTCTCCAGACGACCTTATGAGAAGGCAGGATTCCGACAAAGGGCAGCTATGACGTCAGAGGCGTCTGTTCCCCGTCGGCTCCCACGTGCCGGCGGCCAGAAGGGGGCACCGAGAGAGAAGAGCAGCCTTCCCTTCACAGCCCCGGCCGCCGCCCTGGTCCCCAGCTAGCCGTAAGCAATCTCAGAGTGTCAGCGTTCGAAGGAGAGTTTTCGTCAGTGATGAAAAAGGCAAAAAAGAATATCGGGCACCAGCGACTGCGCCCCAGCATCCTCCACCCTGGCCCACATGGACCACCACGTTGTATCATCCAGCGACAGCTCAAGCCTGGCTTCCTCCCACCCATCTTCCCGATGAAGATGATGGAGGTGCCGTGGTCTAGCTGCTCCGCCTCCTGACCACCCCCAACACAGAGCAAATGCCTGCCTCCTGGGACCTGCCCAGTTCCCCAAGATGGGGGGCCCCTTCTGCAGTGAGTAATAAACCCCACATTGGCTGCTGACAGGTGTCTCTTGGTGGTCTTTGGTCCCAGCCTCGAGACAGGTGACCGTTTCATCAAAGGTGTCACCACTACACATCACAGGCAGCCATTTATCCTGTCCCTCTAATGGTTTTCTCATTTCGAGACCCCAAAGCCAACGCCCCGTGACTCAGGCCCTCCCTGGGGCTCTCCAGGCCGGGCAAGTCTGAGGCGGAGCTGTCGCGGCATTTCGGCAGGGAGATAGTGACTATCGGGGCAATATTAGGCCTCTTGGACTGACCTCAATGTCACAGACAGAAGGACTGAGGCCTGCAGTGCCTGGACCCACAGGGGCCTCCCAGCAAGTCCAGGGGCCGTTTCTCAGGGTGACTCAGATGGAGAGCGCAGGCGGGATAAGTCCATCCCACTCCTCTGCTCAGGTTGGCTGTTTGAGGGAGTCCTAGAAATCCTGTGCCTGAAAAGAGATCCTGAGGGCTTACCCACCCTGGGCTCCCAACACCCCCAGCCTGGGAGTTACCCCTAGGAGTCCTGGCCGGACCCGCAGATGGTGCTATGGCGTGGGCTCCCAGGGCCGGGCTGGGCAGGGGAGAGGGCAGCTCCGTAGCCTCTGGGTGGGTCCCCTGTGATCTCCAAGGGGGGCCACCTGGGGTGGGAACTAAGGCCAGCCTCCGGCGGCACAGGCATAAGCTTTAAAGATTTAGACACGGGGGCTGGCCTGGTGGCACAAGCGGTTAAGTGCGCGCGCTCCGCTTCGGCGGCCCGGGGTTCGCAGGTTCGGATCCCGGGCGCACACCGATGCACCGCTTGTCAGGCCATGCTGTGGCGGCGCCCCACATAAAGTAGAGGAAGATGGGCATGGATGTTAGCCCAGGCCCAATCTTCCTCAGCAAAAAAACAGGAGGATTGGCAACAGATGTTAGCTCAGGGCTGATCTTCCTCAAAAAAAAAAAAAAGAAGATTTAGACATGCATGTGGGTCTCCACCTGTAGTCGTGCCCTGGGCCCCACAAATGTTAGGGGTGACCCTGGATCCAAGGATCCCCAGGATGCAGACGAGGACACTGAGGCTGAGAGTGAGCCTCCTGAGTTTGCATTCATGAGGCTGGGCTGGAGGACCTCACTCGGCTGGACCGCTGGACTGTGGGCTATCCTGCGGGCAGGTCAGTGTCTGCAGCCCTAGCACACTGGGCTCCCAGGCAGAGGCCAACAGGGCGCTGGCAGGCAGGCTACCAGAGGCTGCAGTGGGTCGAGGACCGGGCAGCTGTGGGGTAAAAAGCAGAGAAGTTGGGAGAGGGGAGATCAGTGCTCCTGGGTGTGTGCTGCAGGGAGGGGAGAGGGTGGCACATCTCTGGAAAATGCCAGGGACGAGCACCTCACTGTCAAAGTGGACCTGGTCTGAAAGAGTTTAGAATTACCTAAATGGACACCAACACTTGGTGATGTTATGTGCCAAGCAAGTTCTACGTGCCAACATAAATCAAATCACTGACTCCTTGCTATGGTCTGAATGTGTCCCTCCAAATTCGTATACTGAAATCTTAACCCCTGATGTGATGACATTAGGTGGGGCCTTCGGGAGGAGACTAGGTCATGAGGGTAGAGCCCTCATGAATGGGATTAGTGTCCTTATACAAGAGACTCCACAGAGCTCCCTCGCGCCTTCTTCCAATGTGAGGACACAGTGAGAAGGCTGTCTGAACTGGGAAGAGGCCCTCACCAGAACCAGGCCATGCTGGCACCCTGATGTCGGATGTGAGCAATCAGTGTCTGCTCTTTATAAGCCTCCAGCCTGTGGTGTTCTGTTTCAGCAGCCTGAGCAGAGTAAGACAGTCCTAGAGTCGGGAGACACAGCTGGAGGGTCACTGGACTGCAGGACGGGCCTGGATCCCCCAGACCACTGCTCGGCACTGGCTGTGGAATCTGCAAGCCCCCTTGCCCGGAGGCTGAACAATGCCCGCTGAGGTCTCCCCACCTGCCCTGCCTCTTGGCACTGTGGGCCTCTGCTGAGCAGGCTGCTGTATCCTGTTGTTGGGTCACAGCGAGGATTATATTCCCTTCGTAAATTACCAAAAATTTTAATCACGCTGGGCACAGCTGGGTGTGGAGAGGCAGATGTGCGTGGTGGTGTGGGAGGGTCTCCGGCCCCGGAAAGCAAAGCGCCCCCCTCTGCTGCCACCCCTCCAGCGCCGGAAGCCGCCCCCTGGCTCTCTTTCCCGAGACTGAACCCCTCTTTGGGAAGAGAAAAGGAGTTGGAGCAGCCCACTCCAGCCACACAGAGTGCGAAACACTTGGAGGGGGGATGTGTCACGTTGCGGCCCTCCAGGCCCTCCAGGGACAAGGAGTAGAGAGGAGGCGGCGGGGCGGGGCCAGGTATAGGGGTGGGGGGGGGTTGGGGCGGGGGGAGGGCAGACATGGGTGGGGCCTGGAGCGATGGAGGTGGGTCCTGGCACCGAGCAAATTTGGCAGGACGTGGGCGACCTGGCCTCACCCTTCCAAGCCCAGATTCCACCCCCGCTGGCCAGGGCTGTCCAGCCTGTCCCTGCCGGGTGCTGGACACCAGGCTGGGAGCAAGATGAGCAGAGACAAGGACAGCGACTCTGGGCCGCCGTCCAGTGCGTGAGGCACAAAGACCTCATAAGCTGTACCTGACGAGTGGGAGTGGCATTGAGAAGAGACAGGACCCCTTGGGCAATCCTGCCCCCCTGTTCTCCCGAGAGCGCCTTCCTGGGGACAGAGGATCACTCGGTTGCATCTGCCTCCTCAATGCCTGGGTCCCCTGCCTCTGCCTGCCCCCTGTCCCCTCCTGGCCCTCACACCCCTCTGTGCCTGCACTGCGTCACCTCACTCTTGGAGGACCCTTTCCTCCTCCTTAGCCAAGCCCCTCTAGAGTGTCCCGCTGAGTCCTCCCACTGTCGCCGGCCCTATCACAGTTCCAGTCCCCATCCTGGTCATGACGCCCCACTGCTGTCTTTGTTCTGGCCATCCCTCCCTTGGACCCCTAGAGCTGTCTTCTGTCCCAATCCTGCCATCCAGTCCCCAACCTGCAGCACAGGAGGTGCCAACCTGCAGCACGGCCTCCTCGTTCCTCTCATGCAAACCCTCCCGTGGCTCCCCGCAGCCTTCAGAACACCCACCAAGCCCTGCTCCCCGCTGCAAGGCCCCTGTGATCCGAGCTGGCCTGCTTCTCAGCCTCTCTTCTCCCCGCCCCTCCACGTGAGACCCCAGGAAAGCAGTCCTATCAGGCTCCGGGAGTGCACATGTCCGGTCCCGGCGCCTAGACCAGTGCCTGGAACATGGCAGGTTTTGGTAAATACTTGATGAATAAGTCAACACTAGGAGCTCATTGTGCCTAAACTTGGAAAGCAGCAGTTGAAGAGACTCTGGTAAGTTCCTTATCTGTGGATGGTGGCCCCTCCTCTCTGTGCAGATCTGGCCTGGCTGACCCCTCAGCCTGGGCAGCCTGCTGTGTCCAACATTGCCACCCGGCTGGAAGGGCCTGGGGCTCCGGCACCCAATTCCTCAAAGGGATCAGTCCTGAAAGGTAACTCCAGGTGCTGCTCCTTGGGGGAAGATGCCCTAAGGGGGGCACTAAGGCTAGAGGTGAGGACACAGCAAGATGACAAACCCACGCTCCTCCCACGGGCTTGCCAACAGCCCCAGCCCCAAGGCTCCCCTCTCTCCCTAGGCCTCTGTGAGGCAGGGTTCCCGTGGAGCAGCCGCATCTTACCAGAGTTGGACCTGGGCTGCTTAGGCTGGAGGCAGAGGGCAGGGCTGGCTGGGAGGGTGGCTGGAAGTGTCAGCAGCCTCGGAGGTGATGGCTGCCTCCCAGAGCCAGGACTGCTTTTCATCACTGCCCCAAGCGCATTTGGACAGGTGGAGGCGGAGGGTCTGGCTCTCCAGTGGTCACTCAGAGCTCAGGGTTCTCTTCCAAGGCGCCACCTCTTCAGAGTGACACAGGAATGCTCCCATCTTGAGCCCCTTCCCTAAGCACGGGATTAGACGGGGGGTGGTGGGGGTGCAGACTTTATGCCCCATTTAGGTTCTGTGTGGGGGGAGCAGGGAGATGCAGGGCCAGGGCCTCTGACCTGCTGCCCCTGCCCTCCCCGCAGCACCACAGAATCCCCAGGACCTGGCGGGGGCAGAAGAGTGATGTGGTCAGACGTGAGACAGGGAGTGGACGGGGGCTGGAGGGTGCTCGGGGCTTTGGGCCCAGCCTGCTCAGTGACAGCCCTCCCTCCACCTGGGTATCTGAGCAGGAAGGATGCTTACTTTTGGGGCCGGTTTCCAGACTTTCACTTCTTAAGGAAAATCCTGGTGACCCGCCAAGTGTGGAGAAAATTAGCGGAGGCCGGAAAGGCTGAGCCTATAGCTATAGGGAGGGGCTGAGAGGTGGTGAAGAGTGGGGGCATCTGGAGACTGTGGGTGTGTGCTGGGAGATGTGGAGTGCGAGGAGGGGGCTCTCCCCCCACAGGTAATGGAGTAGACCTCTTTGAGGCTCTTTAAGACCCCAAGTTAAAAATTTTTTTAAAGGAATTTCTTTAAAATTATTTGGTGGCTCTGTCTCTTTAAATGCGACACTGCGCATAGATGGGCACCCTGCAGCCCAGGGATATTTGGGTTTCATTTGCAATGGTGTTAATGGCTTGAAGAGAGACCCTGAAACTTCCAACCGACTTTGGTGTCTAATCACATTCTAAGGGGACAGAAAAAAATCATGTCTTGTTTTTCTTTAACATCCCTCCCCGATACTTGTCAAAGGGGTGGCTTCCTGGCACTCAGAGGGCTCCTCACTTCCTGAGCATCTTAATGGGTGGAATGCTAGAGATTGGAGGTCACCCTGGGTCACTCTGCATCATGGAGCTTGAGGGCTGGGGGCGGGGGACATACTGCAAAGGACCAGCACCTGAGAGGCTGGCTCTGCCTGAGGGTAGGCACGGCAGAGCTTTTGGCAGAGCTTTTGAGAAAAGATCGTGTGGTGGTCCTCCTTTAACTTTGGGGTTAAAGTCGACTTGCTGAGGGATAGCCCATGGTCAGGCCCATAAATGGTCAGAGACAGCACCAAATCACACTAAGATCAAGGAGACTATTTCTTGTGGACGCCGTGGAGGAAGGGAGTGGGCTGCATCAGGGGGGCCTGGGGCTCCCCGGGCAGCATGCTGCAGGGCCGTGCGTGGGCCCCTCCTGCATCCCTCTCCTCGGCTGCCTCCCCTTGGGCACCCAGCTCGGGTGCTCAGACACAGGAGCACCCCACATCCATCCCCAGAAAGGCTAAGGCATGGCGAGGATGGCCCCCACCTCTTCCTGGAACTCTGTGGCCACAAAATAGCAGCCGACAGCATCCCGGCAGCAGCTGGCGTTGGCCATGTGAGAAGCCATCTGCCCGAAGGTGACCACCCTCTGGACGAGGGGGCAGGCCGTATTCGTTCGCTGAGCCACGAGCGTGGCCAGCAAGGCCACGTGCAGTGGGAGGAAACAGACCATGAAGGTGGCCAGGTTGGCCGTCACCAAGCGGAGGGCCTTGAGGATGTGGGCGGTGGCCTGCGGCGGCACCTGCACCGGCTCACGGCTCACGAAGGAGGTGCCAGAGCAGCTGCCCCAGCAGAAGCGCAGGATGAGCAGCGGGAGGAAGACGAGGAGCTGGGAGAAGACCCGCCCGAAGGGTGTGGCCCTGCCCTCAGCAGACGCTCTCCCATCCTGTAGCCAGGACGTGGGCAGGGCCAGGGACCGAGGATGAGCAGCCAGAGGGCCGCACAGGTGAGGGCGGCCTGTAGGGGACGGCACAGGGCGGCGCAGCGGTCAGTGGCGATGGCCGTGATGAGGCATGTGCTCCTGTAGGTGTTGACGTAGTCAAAGCTCTTCGGGACCCTGCACGGGGCACCCTCCAGTGTGCAGGACCCCCGCCAGGCCCAGCAGCAGGATGAGGCTAATGGAGCGACTGGTCACCCCCTGCAACAGGATGTTCATGTCCGTGCTACAGTTGTGGGAGCTGTTCCTGGGGGCCACGGCCACAGACACGGCGGCCAACGGCCTGAGCAGGGAGGAAGATGGTGGGAGCTGCAGCCAGCTGGGAAGTGAGAGGTGAACCGGCTGACCAGGCAGAGCTTCACCTGGGGGCGGGGATGGACACGCTGTGGCCTCTCTCCCTCCTCTCTGCCTCCCCACTCCATTTTTCTCTCCTTCTCTCTCTCTCTCCCCCCACTTCCAGTGCCAGCCCCAGGGCTCCCTGCACCACTCAGCCCAGTCAGGGTGCCCCCTCCCTAACCCCAGGGGGCTCCACAGAGGCCCCCTCCAGACTGTGCCCTGCCCAGTGGGACGAGGGGCCCAACCCCTTGGCCTGGTGCCTGGACCTGGACCAGTGGCATTCTGCCAGACAGGGGGCTCTGTGGGGGGGCTCTTCACTGGGCCCACAGCCCAGGACCTTTTCCGGGTCTGCACCTTTGCCCAGTTATCCCGTCCCCCGAGGCCATGTGGCCCCATCCAAGGCCTTCCTCCCATGGCCCTAGTGGCGGGGCCTCCAGACTCCTCTGGCAGGCAGAGCTGGCCCATGGTCCTTCCTCAACAACCCAGGACTCCCAGCCGCTCTCAGGACCCCTCTGAGGGACCAGAAGGGGTTCCAGGATAGCCCTTGGGACGCCCGGTCTGCAGAGGAAGGAGCACCCCCCACCCCGTTAGGAGATCGTGAGGAGCCTGGCACCTCTGCAGTCTGTCTCTATCTCTCCTGGCTTCTGTTGGCCTCTCTGCATCTTGCTGTCTCTCTGTGTGTCTCCCTCACCCACCCCCGACTTCTTCCCACTCGGCTCTCTTCCTTCTCTCTCTCCTCGTCTTTCTTGGGTTTCCTCCCTTCTTGCTGGCTCCACTCATCGTCTTTCTCACTCTCGTCTCTGGCTCTCTCCCCTGTCCCCCCACCTTTCTCCCCTCCCATCTCTATCACTGTCCCCCCAGTCTCCCGTCTCCATCTCCCTTTCCCTTCTTCCTTCCAGACTGTCTCTCCCGACCCTGTCTCTCTCACTCCACCCCCTCCTTTCTCCCCATCCATCTCTCACTCTTCACCTATCTCTCACTTTTTCTCTGTTCCAGAGACTGTCTCTGTCTCACGGGGGCTCCTCCCATCTCCTGATTCCTTGCAGATGTCTGTCACACCTGCCTGACACAGAAGCTAACTGTCGCTTCTGCCCCTGCCCTACGCCTGCTTGGTCCCAGAGCTCAGGACCAGCTGCCCACACTCAGGCGTGGCCCTGGCCTGGGACAGACAAGGCCGGATGAGGACCGGCCGGACGTCCTGGAAGCCCTCCATGGCGACCAGCAGATGAGGGCTGGACAGGCCTGGGAAACCCCTGCGTGCAAACCTTCATCTCAGAGAGAGTTCCGGAACGCACCCTACTGCAGGGGTGTATTCCTGCCTGAGCACGTGGGTGGTCCCGCCCTCAGCAGCCCCAGGGGGATGGCAGGTGTGAGTGAGGGGCCTGGGCTGGGGGCCACTGCCTGAGGGTCCAGCTGGCCTGAGGGTCTGCTCTCCCCCAGGTAACAGTGGACAACAGCAGGACTGGCCTTGAGAACCTAGCCAGGCCCACCTGTGGGAGGAAGGAGCCAGAGAAAGCTGACTTGTCCCTCTGCTCAGGAAAACCTGGGGGATAGAGGGCAATGAGCATTGCACTTCCTCCCTGTGAATTCTTGTGAAGCTGCGAGGAGGAGGATGATGCCTGGAGCAGGTGCCCTTGGGGACACTGTGAGGATCAGTCTGTCCGCACACACCCAGGGCCTGGGTGGGAGCATCAGGCACAGTGGGTGGGCACTGTGGGTGTGGCAGGGGCTCTGAAGTGGGGGCTGGCACCCTCTCTGTAAGAGGTATGTGCTCCTGCCCCCGGCCAACCTCCCCAGCCCCAAGAGGGTCTCTTGGTGGTCAGTGTCATTTCCTCCCTCCTCTGTGCTCTCCCAGGTGGCAGAGGCTGCAGGCTCTGCCCGCGCAAGGGACAGGGTGCAGACTCTGCCCGCGCGAGATGGGGAGGCTGACGCATGCTTTCCTGTGTGGGTTTCAGCGTGGTCAGACTTTGCCTGCCGTTATCTAGCTGGGGACGTGGGCAGCAGTTTCCTGACGTGCTGACCTTTGGGTTGGCTGGCCTCTGCACTCCGCCACCCTTCCCTGGGAGCAGGGCCAGTCCTGACGTGGAGTCCCTGCAGCGCCAGGACTCCTGCACTGCGGCTGCGTGGGGCTGACCTGGAGGCTGGGCAGCAGCCCCATGCCCGGCCCCCGCGGCACCTCCCTTCTTGCTTTCTCCTACACTATCTCTGACCGATACATCCTCCCGCACAGAAGACTGGACATGTGTTCTTAGGAAGAATTCCGCTGAGGGCCCGCAGACCATGGGGACAGCCGGCACACAGGCAGGTGGGTCCCTGAGAAGAGGAGACGCAGAGCAGCTCTGCCCACCGACAGCCGGCGTGTGGCCTGTCCCCTCGGCTGCCTTGTTGCTGTGACCAGCTGCAGCAGGCTTGAACCCCAGCAGGGACAGGAAGCGCCTTCACGGAGAAGCCAACCGCTCCAGAGGGAAGACCCACAGATGCCTCCTCAGCGCACAGCGGAGCCCACCGCCCCGGCTGCCCCAGCCTGGTCCCCACATCAAGACGCAGACCACAAACGGCCTGAGAATCTTCACACGGAAGGAAGGAAGGGTCAGAACAGAGGAAAAGGAGAAAATCAGAGGAACAGACTGAATGGGGGGAGCCAAAAGGACTTGAGAACAGCTGCGAGCGACTGGAATAAATAATCCCCAGCAATAAAAAGGCAGGACCGTGGACCACCCGGCAGTCCTGAGGGATCAAAAAGTCGTGACGTTGAGGAAAGAAGCTGGACAAAATGGGTACATGCCACGTGTCTCCGTTTATAGAATACTCTAGAACGTGCACAGTAAGCGGTAGGGACAGCAACTCCGTGGTGGCCGGGGGGAGGGGGCGGGGTGACAGACCCACAGGCACATCCACACGTCACAACTTAACAAAAGGTACCCTTTGAACTCGTGCGGTTCACTGTGGATCAGTTACGCCTCGATAAAGTCGTTTAACAAGATGAAACAGAAAAACCCGCTGAGAGCTTCCAGGAGATGGCACAGCCGTGGGGCAAGAAGGGGATGCTACTTATAAAAAGTAATTACCAAAAACCAAGAAAGAGCTCCTGAATAATCACTGAAAGAAAATGTAGTGACAGAGTTGTGAAATAAAGATGAACTATTCCCAGAAGAGCTAGAAGTTAGGAAACAAAAATAAAGAAGGAAAGCAGGCCATCCCAAGGCCTCCGACCTCTGACTCACGGAGTCCCGGAAGAGAGGAGCTGGCGGAAGAACCGACCGGAGGAGGACGCCCGTTTCTGGAAGTGAGGGCTTGGGGCTCCAGGTGGAGGAGTGCACCATGTCCCCGCGACGGTAGCTGAGTGGAAACCCAGACCAGGTGCCGCTGTGAAATGTCAGTGCTCGGAGGACACAGAGAGCCTCTGCAAAGCTCCCAACGTGGAAAAACCAGGCAGCAGACAGCTTACTCGGAGCCGAGTGAGGTGGGACTTGCCAGCAGCACCCTCAGCCTCTGTTTGAAAATTGTCGGCCACTTAGCTTTTGCGTCAAACACAGCTCTCTGATCAGAAGCAGCTTGGTGCTGGGCTGCTCTCCGGGTGCCCCCCAGGCCTGGTGTGTACTCTGCAGCCACCCGCACCTGTCCACTCCTTGGGGACCGCAGAGGGCCCCACTTCCTGGGAGGTGCATCACCTTCAGCAGACCGCCCACGCGCCCTCTGGCTGTTCCCAAGTGGTCTGGGTTGCCAAGCCCTCACCAGCCTACCACCTCCAGACCCTCTCCAGGGCGACTGTGGGCCCATACGGAACAGGGTCCCTAGCCCGATAAAATACCCCAGATGTACTCCTAGCAGAGGGAGAATGAGCTTGTGTCCTCCCCGTACTCCTGTTGATGCAGCCTCAAAATGAATCCGCTTTGCTTTCAGATGCCTGTTCCTTGCTAACTCATGGTGAGCCCGGTCCTGATCAACGTGGTGGGCTGCCCCTACGCCCTCCAGGGCTCCGTGGACAGTCTCGTGTCTTCCACCGGTCCTGGCCCGGCGCAGAGGATGCTCAGAGTCTGGGGCCATGAGCAGGGCTCAGAAGTCCGTTCTTGGGATGCCTGACAACGTCTGTGCTTTCGCCTCAGCTCCTTTTCTCGTGGTTCCTTCACAGATTTTGTGAAAGTCCAGCTACCTCCACTGCGCTGAGAGCCAGGAGAGCAGGAGGGAGGGGGCTGCGTGCAGACTGGGAGGAGCAACACCCCTGAGGGCCAGCGGGGTGGGGCAGCGGCACCCCTGGAGGCTGTGCATCCATCAGGAGGCTGGTGGGTCCTTGGAGAGCTGAGGGCTCCCTCCACCACCGGCCCCACCAGCACTTTCACCAGAGACCCTGCAGAGGCCCAGGAGGGCCAGCCTCTCCCCTCCTGCTGCTCCCATTTCCTCCCCCCGTGAGGACAGCCCTGCGGGCACATGGCAGGAGCAGGCGGGGCTCGGCCCTGACCTGTGTAGATCTCACAGCACTCTGCGCCTCTGAGCCAGAGGCACCCTCAGAATCCCTCTTGACACAGGGCTCTAGGAAGCTACTACTGCCTGCTCAGAGTTAACGTTTCGGCCTAAAGCTCTTTTCTATTGGCCGTCTACACTGGCCATCTTGGTGCCCCCTCTCCTCAGTCCCACAATGCCAGGGGGCAGCTGGAGTGGAGCACCATGCCCAATTCTGCCTGTTTCCCTGGATCCCCACTCTGGCCAAAGACATGACTAGACGTCTACACTCAGCCCTGGCTCCGCTGATCAGCCCAGTGGGCATCTTTCCCTAGGGTGACAATCATTCTGTGGATTCCTTGGTCCCTTGGAAAATGAAAACCCTGGACAGTCAGGGTAGTAGAAGGGACTGGAAACTGTCAGCTTGGCCATGCCCCCAGAAGGGTGGGGCCATGATGACAGCAGGCAGCGTTCCAGGTGGGGGTCTGGAGGACCAGAGCGGGGTGCAGACACATGGGGAGCACTGGATGAGGTGAGGGGTGTGAGAAGTCGTGGGGAGACTGGAAGGGGTGAGGGGTGTGGGGAGTGGTGGGGAGACTCGAAGGGGTGAAGGATGTGGGGAGTCATGGGGAGACTGGATGGGGTGAGGGGTGTGGAGAGTCATGGGAAGCACTGGAGGGGGTGAGGGGTGTGGGGAGTTGTGGGGAGACTGGATGGACTGAGGGGTGTGGGGCTAGTTGCAGGGCGCCTGTGTCTGGGGGCAGAGGGGGGTCCTGAGGCTGGGGAGGGGGGCAGGTCTGAGGGAGGAGAGGGTGCAGGCCTGCCTACAGGGATCTGCCCACAGCCCTGCGATTGCTCAGGCCTGCATCTTCACTTGGTCTTGAGGGGCTGGATGTAGGGTGCTCCCCTGGGTTGGGGTGGCCGGTGGAGGGGTGGGAGACCGTCAGGCAGAGCGTGCTGGGATGCAGTGCGCAGTGGGTGGGGAGGAGGGGCATGGGGCGGACCCCAGGAACTGGGCACTGCATCGGGCCAAGGACTGGGCTCTGGACACTGGCCACAGTGACTCCTGACTTTGGCCTGTGACAGATCATCAAAGTGCCAGAAAGGTCTGGCTCAGCTGAGGGGCAGGGGCCCTGAAGGGAGAGGATGGGACAGCGAGGGAGGGACCAGGCTGCTGGGCCCCCTTCCCCTACCGCGCCCATGCACCCTGGGCTCTGAGGGGTCTCTGTGGTCCCCCTCTCCCAGAAGCCTGTGACGGGGCTGCTTCCAGCTGTGGGCAGAAGCCTTGGGAGGCCCACGCGCTGCCCAGGCCAGGGGAGCCGCCTGACTGAGGGGAAGGCCGAGGCCTCCAGAGCCCCAGGGAACAGAGGCCCTCGGCCCAACTGCCTGCCACCCCGCAGCAAGCTCCCAGGACTCCACCAGGACCTCCGCCACCTGATGGGCAGGCCCAGTGACGACGGTGCGGGCTCTCCTTCAAAACTCCGAGCCTCAGCAAGGACTGCAGCACACTACAGTGAGCGTGGACCCCCATGAGCGGGGACCCTCCTGAGTGTGGCTCCCCTTCAGCATGGCCCCCCTGAGCATGGCTCCCCTCGAGCATGGCCCCCCTGAGCATGGCTCCCCTCGAGCACACCTCCCCTCGAGCATGGGTCCCCTGAGCATAGCCCCCCTGAGCATGGCCCCCCTGAGCATGGCTCCCCTCGAGCACACCTCCCCTCGAGCATGGGTCCCCTGAGCATAGCCCCCCTGAGCATGGCCCCCCTGAGCATGGCTCCCCTCAAGCATGGGTCCTCCTGAGCATGGACTCCCCTGACCGTGCATCCCCTGAGTATGTACCCCTCTGAGTATGGACCCTTTTGAGCGAGGTCCCCCGGGGCTGGGGTCCTGGGGGACTGCATCAGCGGCACGCCCATGAGGCCAGCCCTGCCAGGACGCGGCTGCCATTCTTGCTCCATTCACACAGCCGGGAGACAGGGCAGGGAGGTGTTAGTGCCCGAGGACACAGGGGTGGGAGGAGACAGATTTGGGGTTTGAGCCCAGGCCCACCTTGGACCAGGACCCTCAGGGGGCCTCTGGAAAGTGCTGGTCATTCCAACTCGAGTTTGGATGCCCGGCTCCATGCAGGGAGGCGAAGGAGAGGTGAGCGCAGCACAAACCAGCCCTGGTGGGCACCCAACCCCTGCCTCTGTCCCTCAGGGCCTCCAGCTTCCCTGAAGTAAGCACGAGGGGAGTGTGTCCTTTTGACAGAGCCTGGCCACCTCCTCACTGCCCCCACACCATCCCCACCCTGGTGCAGCTGTGCAGCCCCCATGAGGGTCGAGGGGTCCTGGCCCTGCGTGGCAGGAGGAAACCAGGCCGTGGCCTCTAGCGCGGCCCTTCCGGGAGCTGCACACGACCCCCGCCAGACCTCCTGATGGCTGGGGAGTGGGGAGGGGTGGGAGGCGGGTGGGAGGGCCCAAGAGAGCCCGCAGGTGGAGAGCCCTAGAGACTCATCTGGGAAGATGCCCCTTACCCTCCCACCTCCACGATGCAAGCCTGGGGGGAAGCGCGTGCCCGTGCGTGTGTGCACGCGCATGTGCGCGCGCACTCACACACACACACACACACACACACACACACACACGGCCCTGTCACTTGTTGGAGCCAGCCCTGGTGGAGAGCTTTATTCCAGCCACAGGGGGCAGCCACAGAAAGCTGGCCATCGAGGCCTCAAAGCACCTCGCAGGCACCCACCCCCTAGAGGCCGGGCGCACCAGGCTCTGGGCCTGGCAGGTGTGCAGCCCGTCCCAGGCGCCCTGGTGGTGGCCTTGCTCAGGCGTCAGTAGTCCTCTTGACCTCGTCCCCGTTCCTCTTCCATCCCAGGAGTGGAGTGTGGCCTTCCCGGTCTCTGTGCCTGGGTCGTCCCTGTGCCCCCGGGTCTCCTGGAGAGTGTCCACAGCCCACAGCAAGTTCAGGGCTGATCCTGGGGCTCCTTGCTGCTGGTCACAGGTTCCCCCAGCAGCAGCACCTCCCGGAGAGCCTGGGCTACCGCGCTGATGGCTTGTTTCCTAGGCCAGGGTAGCACACAGGGACTCCTGGCTCTTGTGGGCCTTGGCAGGGGGCGGCCCGGCCCGCGCCGACGCCTCCCGGAACTCCTTGGCTAGGTAGTAGTAGCAGATGGCGTCCAGGCAGCAGTTGCCGTCCGAGAGCCTACTGGTGACGTAGAGGGCACGGCGGATGACACAAGTGGGCAGGCTGGTGGCCACGCGCACCGTCAGCACCACGTGCAAGGGCAGGAAGCAGACCACAAACACAACCAGGTTTGCCCAGACCATGCGGGCAGCCTTCTGGGTGACCTCCACCTGGCCTGAGTCAGCAGTGGGCCTCCGGCCCAGGGCGGTCACCACTTGCAGAGAGCAGAAGACCAGCACGGCCAGAGGCAGGTAGAAGCCCAGCAGCGAGAAGATCACGGTGTTGGAACTTTGACTGGAGGGGCTGGTGAAGCAGAAGCCACCTTCCTGCACCCCCAGGACCCAGCGAAGCACCAGGGAGCCAACCACCAGCACCCAGAGCGCCATGCACATGGCCGTGGCCTGCCGTGGGGAGCGGAGCCCGCGGACACGCATTGGGTGCCTCACGGCCATGTAGCGGTCCACGGCAATGGCCATGATCAGGCTGATGCTCATGTACCTGTTGGCCAGGTAGATACCCTGGGAGAGCTGGCAGAGCGGCGTGTCGGTGGTGCCATTCTTCAGGGAGTACAGCATGAAGGGCAGGGTGCAGAGCAGGCAGAGGTCGGCCATGGCCAGGTTGGCCATGTAGACGCGGGTCTCCGTCCACTGCTGCATGCGGCAGCACAGCACCCAGAGCGCCAGGCTGTTGAGCAGCAGGCCCAGCACCAGCACCAGGCCCGTGTAGGTATAGAAAATGCTCGTGACTGGCTGGGGCCAGGTGAGCTCGCCGGGGCCACAGGTACTGTTGTTCATGGTCCTGGAGCTGCAGGAGGGGAGCAGGGGTGAGGAGGGCAGGCAGGGACGAGGGAGCCCTGGGGCTAGCAAGGTCCCACCCACCTCTGGCCAGGGATGCAGGAGGTGAGCCCCTACCCCACATCCAGGAGCCCCAAACTCACCTTCCCAAAGAAATCATAGAAATCTTAAGGAGCTCTGAGGCACCCTCCAGCCCAAACTCCTGCCTGCCTGATGGGTGGGGAAACCAAGGCCTTCAGAGGCCGGGTGGGCCCAAGGTTGCACAGGGAGCCAGCCCAGGGCTGGAACCAGATCCCCTTCCCCCTCCCCAGCCCTCCTCTCACGGGACTTGCCTGCTGCTGGGCAGAAAGGAAGGCAGGAGGGGCTCCCCGTCCACCTCCAGTCACAACTGAGCCAGCTCTGCCAGCTCGTGGGTCCCAAGGGGCCCCTCACTCCGCCAGCTCTCAGGACAGGGAGCCCGGAGGGCAGCCAGCCTCGTCCCAGCCCCGATTCCGATTCCGCTCTCCTGAGGGAGGGCTCAGAGATGGCTCCAAGACAGGCCCAGGACAGAGCCCCGGTGGCCCACTGCCCCTCCACCCCTCCCCATAGCTGGCTGCAGGAGGTGCCTGCATCTGACCCCCACCTGCACCTCAGCAGGGTGATCGGCATCTACCCCACCTGGTCATTCCTGGCAGCAGAGGTCCAGGACAGCAGGGGCTGTGGCTCAGGACTCCTCCGCAGAAGACTCCAGAACTCTAGTCTCTGTCCTCCCTCCCTCTCTCCCTCCCTCCCTCCTTCCTGTGCTGATAGCTACCCATCATTCTCTTCCTGAGGGGACAGTGGTCTGAGGGGACCGCCCCAGGCACCACCCTCTCTCCCTCCCTCCCTCTCAGTGCCCACCTAGCCCAGTCCTGTGCCCTGAGGTCCCACTTGGATGGGCCTGAGGCTCCATCCCAGGCCGCATCTGGGGTCACGAGTGCCCCTTTAGCTCCCTATACAGAGCTGTAAGGGCAGCCCTGCCCTTCCAGGCCCAGACTGGAGGCTCAGAGCCGGCCTCATGGTGGCATGGGTGTTTTCCTCACTGCCATCATCAGGAGCCCCGGCACGGCCTCACCCGCCACCATCCATGCCAGCCTCCGGCTCCCCTGGACACGCTCCATGACACAGCCCAGGGGGGCTGGGACTAGCCTGCCAGGGCCAGGGTGGACTTAGTCAGGGGTCTGACATACAGGGCGTGACACATGATGCAGAAATTGGACTCTGGACTCACCCCGAGCTGGGCAAACCGGGGTCTCCCCATCATAAAGGGGTGCTGGTGTCCCACGTGTGGGCTCAGGGAGCACGTACATGAGTGGCCAGCAGGCCATCTGTCTGGCACAGGGCACATACCTGCCACGGCCCTCAGCCCCCCACCTTGCTTCGTCTGGCTGGAAGGGCCTGGAGAGGTGAGTGGGATGGCCTCCCTCCCCTAGTGAGCACAGGCCCTCCGGGGACTCCCTGCCCTTTAGGTGTGGTACCGAAGGGGGTTCAGTCCACCCAGGGAGGGCTCACAGCCAGGCCTCCCTGGTTCTGTTCCCCCTGCCCCCTCCCCACACAGGGAGGGAAGAAATATCCAGAACCTGGCGCTTGCAGAGTCATTAGGCTCATTTCCTTAGCTTCGGCCCCCTGGGAACCTCCAGGCCACAGTCCATTAGGGAAGCAGGAGTGCATGTTTCAGCCAGAAACAGAAATATTCCACCAAATTATCCCATTCCATCTCTTTTGAGTTTTAAAGTGGCTCATTTGCCAGCAATTAAAGTTTCATGAACCCTTTCAACAGCGTGAAATGTCTACACACCCCTCCTGATTCTCTCTCCTTGTTTTTGAAGGATTCTACTTGTTCTCTCCCGGGTCTGTGAGTGACACCTCCCCATGTCCAGGGTCTGAGGCCTCTCAGACCACAAGCCAGGCCAGGCTCTGCAGACTCTCCCAGAAGCCGCTGAAACCAACTGCTGGATCTCCCTTCCCACCTGCCCTGCCCTCCTGACCGGCCGCAGTCCACCCAGAAATGCCTGCAACCTGCCAGGCCAGCTCTGCACTGTCCCCTCGCCAGCCCAGAATCCTCAGGACCTGCTGGGACTATCCGGAGATTCTGCAGGGATGGCTGCCGCAGGGGGTCCTCTGTGCCATCAGCATTGTCCCGTCTCCCCACCTGAGCCAGGTCCAGGGCTGGCCCCTCACCATTCTGGCCAGCGGTGCCTGCAGCAGTGGACTGGCAGCCCGTTCTAGATGACCAGCAGCCCGGGGCACTGCTGGCCAGGGAGGTGGGCCTGGCCCCCTCCCCGGATGCCCACCACCCGGGATGGCTGAATAGGGGTCCTTGGTCATACACACCCAATATTTTGCGGGGGAAAGTGAAAAAATCTAATTGCAATCTTTAAATTTTCCCTTTTATAATAAACTCCTGTCAGGGAGAAGGATGCAACTTTGCAAGAGTTTAAGTGCACAATGAGACTTGGAAGACGTGCCGTGCTCCTGGGGCCTTCATCTCTGTCCTTTGGGGTGCCTCCCAAAAACGCTTGTGAAGTTGAGTCCCAGGGTCCAGCCCGAATGGCACAGGATCCCCAGAAGCCATCGCAGCCAGCACATGTCCCTGCCCGTGCCCGGCCCCAGCATGCGGATCTGTGTCCAGGACAGGGATCGCAGCTGGCCTGCTGCTCAGATATGCAGGCCCATCACCTCCAACAGACACCCTGTGGCTGTGGCCCTGGGGTGGCCGGGGCCCCACTGCAGCACAGCAAGCACTCAGCTTCCAGGGGTGCTGCCGTTTCCTGCTGGGGTGGCTGTCATGGGGTAACAGACGCAGAAGCCCCTCAGAGGCCCCGCTTCCTCCTCCATGGCGAGATCAGTCACTCCCCACACAAGGAGTAGACAGACGCCCTTGATTCTGCAGAGACATCTTTGCAACCACCTGAAGGGAAATCTGTGGTTGCTATTCAGAGGCCCAAGCATGCTCCACCCTCTCCCCTACCCCTCCTGCTGTTTGGACGGCCCTGCCATCCCCCGGGACCCCACAGACCCTCTGAGTGGGATCTGGGGCAGAGAGTTGGGTGCACACACCCATTGCCTGGGCACCGTAGAGGCATCCGGAGCTGGGACCCCACATTAGAAACACCCGAGGATCCAGGCCGGGCTTGTGTGAGTGAAACAGAGCTCTTCACAAAACAGAGCTCCCCACACCAGGGACACAGCACTCGGGTATTTTCTAGGCCAGCCTTTTAAATGCTGGTCACCACCCACAGAGTAGTTTCAGAGTCTCGAATGAGGTGGGAGTCCAGGCCCCAGAAGACACTGAGTTCCGCTGCAATGCTGCCTACACTCATCCCCCCATGTTCATGGAGGAGGGCCCCCCTTTCCAGACCATCAACCCCACACAGCTCCTCCGTCAGGATGCTCCCCCAAGGTTCCAAGCCCCCGTCACGCCCTCACCCCACTCTGAGACCCCCATCACACTCTCACCCTGCTCTGAGATGCCCATCACAGCCCTCACCCCACTCTGAGACCCCCCCATCACAGCCCTCATTCCGCTCTGAGACTCCCCATCACAGCCTCACCCCGCTCTGAGACCCCCCATCATAGCCCTCACCCTGCTCTAAGACCCGCCCATCACGCCCTCACCCTGCCCTGACACCCTCCATCACAGCCCTCATCCTGTTCTGAGACCCCCAATCACAGCCCTCACTCTGCTCTGAGATTCCTCATCACACCCTCACCTTGCTCTGAGACCCCCATCACGCCCTCACCCCACTCTGAGACCCCCATCACGCCCTCACCCTGCCCTGAGACCCCCCCAACACAGCCCTCACCCCACTCTGAGACCACCATCACAGCCCTCACTCTGCTCTGAGACTCCCCATCATGCCCTCACCTCGCTCTGAGACCCCCCATCACGCCTTCAGCTCGCTCTGGGACCCCCCATCACACCCTCACCCTGCTCTGAGACTCCTCATCACACCCTCACCCCTCTCTGAGACCCCCCATCACGCCCTCACCCCGCTCTGACACCCCCCATCACACCCTCACTCTGCCCTGAAACTCCCCATCATGCCCTTACCCTGATTGGAGACCCCTGGCCCCACCTTGGCACTGACGTGCAGTCAGCCTCAGTTTCCCTGGTGAGCTGGTGAGCTGTCTGCCCCCTGAGCTGGAAGTCTTTGCAGGGGCTGCCTGAGAAGGGCGATGGGGAAGCAGGGCTGGAGGTGGGCCAGCCCCTCAGGCTGGGCGGACTCCTGCAGGCGGCAGGTGGCGGGCGTGCTGACGACAGCAGAGTAGGGTGACGGGCTCCCTGCCACCAGCGCCAGCCCTGGGCTGCTTGGGGGAATTTCTGGGACGGGAAGTGGGGTGCTCGTGGCCGCATATGTCAGTACCTCCAGAGAACCAGCATGCTTGCTAAGACAGTTTGTTCAGGAAACAACTGAGAGAGCTCCTCCAGGAGTGAAGGCATCCTCTCCTGCAGCCCCCTACACCTGTCATTTCTGGGAAGTGCTGGGCCTTCCCCAGGGCTGGAGGGGTCGAGGTCCCCCGCGCCCACGCCCAGCATCCTGGCAGGAAGGCCGCATGCTCGCTGCGCTACGCACACTCACACACACCCACGCTGCCGGGGTGGCCCGCCAACACGTGTGGAGGCACAGTCTTGTGTGGCCAGCAGCCAGCAGTGAAAACCCAGACAGAGCGACTTCCTGCAGCTCTGCTGTAGCTGCTGACTCTGCCCTCCCCATCACCAGCTGCCCCTCCTCCAGCCCACCTCCTCAGAAGCCTTCTTTCCAGACCACTCCTCCACCCAGTCTCCTCCCTGCCAACTCCTCCAGGCCTTCATGGGGTATTCTCTTTGGCTGGCATCTTCACTCTGAGCTCAGGGCAGGGAGAAAGCTGCCCAATGAGGCTCCCACCGCCCTTCCTGCAGATCAACCTCCTAGCCCCCCCTACCCTGAGGGCAGGGAACTTGACTCCTCAGCTTGAGCCCCGCAGCACCTTACCACAGCAGACCACAGTCTGCAGACTGCAAGGGGCGGGGAAAGATCCCACCCCACGCCTGCCCATTTACAGAGGTGGAAACTAAGGCCCAAAGAAGGAGAGGGGCTGGCCTAGGCCTCCTGACCTGGGACCAGGGCTCCCTGCGCGGGGCCTGGTCTCGACCCTTCTCCTCCACAGTCGACCCAGGCACAGCCCTCCAGACCCAGGCCTGACAGGGGTCCTGCCAAGGGCTCCTCCCCTGCCTCCCTTCCTCTGTCTCCCACCTCTCTGTCCACACCGCCTCCCAGGCTCCTCCCCACCCCGTCTGGTTTCTTCACAGAACTTCTCATGAATTAAAATAGCTCTTCTCGTGTGCTTAGTTCTTGCGTGTGGCTGGCACCCTGCCTGCTCTGGACCATGTCACAGCCTGGCACAGAGTAGGGCCTCAATGAAGCGTATTAACCAGTTGGAGGCAGCCCTGACGGGAGATTCCAACCGGCGCTGGGTGCCAAGGAATGAACAAGATTCTCGGCTCTCGGCAGGCACTCCATAATCATTAAATGTTAGTGGCGGCCAGCTCAGAGACGCTCTGCCTGGGGTGGGATGGAGCAATACTGGCCATGCTGCCGGCTCCCTTCCAGGGAGGGATGGGGGCTTCCCAGCGCAAGGCTGGGTCCCTTCCTCAAGGCCCACTGGATCCTTGGGGTCCGAGAGGCTTGGCCACGCTGGGCAGGCTTCAGGTTCAAACCAGGCCCATTCTCGCAGCTGGGCAGCCTCAAAACCATAGTACTGACCCTCTGCAGATGGGGACCCCGCCAGCCTCCCCCCTCAGGCTCAGGCAGCACTCCATCTTTGAGGCCCCCCTCGCGTGCCCGCCACCCCCTGCTGCGGTCCCGGTGCCCTCCCCTGCTTCACACCTGCTGGGCCTGTGTGCGGCGGGGATCCGGCGAGGGTCTGAAGAGGATCCACCCTGCCCCTTCCTCCTGGCTGCCACCCCTCCGAATAGTCGAATAGTCGAATAGTTGGGTGGGAGAGAAAAGGGCTGCTGGCTAGTGAGATGTGCATCGTTGTCTCAGCTCGATAAACCTTCGAGGGAAGTGCGCCAGGGGAGGCTGAGTCACTCCAGAGGAGGCTGCTGGATGTGGGCCAGGGAGCGCTCGGGACACTCCACAGACACCCAGAGCTCCTGCCCCCCGAGCCCCCTCACCTGGGTGGGAACGATGCCCCTGGCTGCCTGGGTGCCATGAGGAAACAAAGCACCAAGTGGGGGGATTCAGGACCCCAGCCTAGGAAGAGGCCAAAGGACCCTGAGGACAGCCGGGTAAGAGACCCCTAGAGGCACCCCACCCAGGCTTTCCTCACCAGGCTAAAATCTGCGTCCACTCCGACCTCACTCTACACTCCAGTCTGCTCCCTCTTCCTGCCCATCCTCACCACTCCATGTGTGGGCGCCGTGCTGGACGTGGCAGGAGGGTGCATAGCCCAGGGGGTCCCTCGCACAGAGGGAGCAGCACTCACATGGGATACATGTGCCACAGGGCACCAGTGCCTGATGGGAACACGTGGGGGTTCACAGACCAGTGGGCTTCTTGGAGGAGGTGGCACTTCAGTTGGGCCTCGAAGGTGGGAGGAGGCAGAGATGAGAGTGGCTGCCTGGATGAGGGAAGGGCATGAGCAAGGCCCGCAGAAGGGAAGCCTGAGGCCTGGGAACCGGGAACCAGGCCCTTGTTTGGAGGAGGCCGTGCTGATGACTCCTCTTTCACAATCTCGCCCCCGGCTCTGCCCACAACAGCTGGCCGGGGGTGGGGGGAGGGCGGCTTGGCTGTCTGCACGGAGATGTGGCCATTTGTGTTGGCCGAGGGGAGCCCTGTGGAGCCCTGTGAGCCTGGCCACTGTGGCGGCCTTCAGAGCCTGACTGGAGGCAGGTCTTTCACAAACTGGCCCCCCCCCGGGCCATACTGGAGCCTGAGGCAAAGGAATGGCAGTCTGACCACCCTGCCTGTATCTAAAATGCTGATTCTTTGTCCATGTGGACTGTTGTATTAGCTTCGATGTACTTAAATACTGTGTTGGAGTACGGTTGATCTGGACGACTGAGTTCTTGGCAGCCCCTTGGATGCCGTGCCCAAGGCCAGTGCCTCACTTGCCTCACTCTGGCCCCTGCCCCATCCAGGTGCCCAGTTGGGGCCGGGACCCAGCACATCCCTGGAATTGGAGAGGTCTCTGGGCCCTGGGCTTAGCCGTGGGCCTCGCATCCCCACGCAGCTGAGCAGAGAGGATGTGACCTTCTGTTGCTGCCAGCACTTTCTGTTCCCCTCTTTGCTGAAATCAGGTATGGGAAACACCCCGCCCCCTCCCACTTTGGGCGGATGACGATGAGGGGGAAGCCACTGGGAGGGGGATGGGGAGAGGTGGATGGCACACAGCTGGGAAGGGGAATGGGGACATCATTAGGGGGAAGGGGGGATGGAGGCACAGGGTGGGCCCACTCTGCCCTCAGCTGGCTCCTGGCCCCCCCTCCTGCTCTCACAGTCCCTTCTATCCTCCTCCAGCCATACCAGCTCAGGCTTGCTCTCAGGCTGGCCACTGTGCCACCCACCTAGCAGGAAAACGAGGCTCCATCAGATGGAAACATTCTCAAACTCCACCCCTAGCCTGATCCCCTGCCACCCCATCCCCAGGTCACCCGCAGGCACTGTCCCCCACTAGTGGGGCTTCTCCTGTCCCATCTCCCCATGATCCTGGGGTCTTCTCTTAGCATTCAGACCTGCCTCAGCTCCATGAGGGAGGGCGGGATGGTGACCCCTGCCCGGCAGCACTGTCCCCAGCCCTCTCCTCTCCTCCAGGGAGTCCTCTCCTGGCTGGGTCTGAGGCCCTCACTGGTTCTTCTCAGCCTCATTCCCTTTGTCCCCTCGCAGGTCTGTCCCCTGCTGAGGGCAGTTAACGGAGCCCAGGCCGAGCCTCAGAGCCAGAGCAGAAGCAGCCCGCTGTGCCTGCCTTGCCGAGTGCGGACGGGACGGCAGGAGCTCCACCAAGGCCAGAGCCAGGGCGAGACTGGCACATCCAGATGCGTGGGCCTCGTTTGGACCCGGATTGGGACGAGCTACCTGGGAGAGGTTTTCTCTGTGAGCCAACATCAGGAGATTGACCAGCAAGGGAACAATGTAAAGAACTAGCATTTTTCCTCGGGCACGATGACGGCGCTGTGGGGTGACTTGACAAAGCCCTTATCTGCTAGAAATACACACTCAGGTGACGTTGGCTGAGCTGACAGCGTATCTGGGATTCCCTGGGATGGGGTGGGGGTGGGGACTGACCCCAGTGGGCCGGGCCGAGACATGGGCATCTATCTCTGTACTAGAGCCCCTACTTCGGTGTGCACTTGAAACTTTCCACAATAAAAACTTTATAAACATAGAGAAATAAGTGTGTGGCTGTGGAAAGTTCTGAGAAGGGTGAAGCCCATCAGTTATACGGGCAGACGAGGTGGCCGGTCAACAAGGGGACATGTAGGGGGAGAGGGGCCGGCGCTGCAAGTCCAGATCATTGGCTTGAGGTCCCTCCAACCGGCAACTTGCTCCACGCTGGCCCCTGCCCCAGCTGCCCTGCCCGTGCCCTGGGCATCTCTCTCATGGCCTGTGACTCCTCTCCGCGGACTAAGTAGGCTCCTGGGGTGCCACACCATAGGCCATGGCAGAGAGGGGACTGCACCACGTGAAGTGGTTTGGGGTGCAGGGCAGACCATGTCCTCCTCCCTGTGGGGTGGGGGAGGGGGACTGGGCGGGGGAGCAGCCAGTGTCTCTGTCATCTCCAAGGGACACACAGGGACCGAACCTCCTGTGAGAAATGCCCCGACCCAGGCTGCAGGAGACCCACCTCCTGCCCACCACCCACCTGGCACTGCTCCAAATCCCCTGCCATTCGAGTCCCCTGGGGCCACCAGGGCCCTCACCTAGGAATTCTTCCAGTCCTTGCCCTTGCAGCTGCTACCCCACTGCGGGGCTTCTTCCTGCCTATCCCCCTACAGGAAAGCCGCTATGTGCCTCTGAGGCCCCATGCTGCTCACTTACCCATCCATCCATCCATCCATTCATTCATTCATTCATGTATGCATTCAGCAAACATGACTGAGCATGGAGGGGTGCTGCTGAGAATAAGAACAGGGAGCAGGAGGGTCAGGGGTTGAAGGAGGCCCCCAGCAGCACGCCCTCAGGGCCTGGCTGTGCCTAGGGATGGGGGACAGGGAGGCTTGGTTCCACTGGTCATGAGGGGTCATGAAAAGGTTATGTAGGGGGTGTAAGAGGTCCTGAGAGGGTCTGAGGGGGTCCCGAGGCATTGCTGGCTCTCAGTTGGGCGGCTCCCGCCTGTGGTCACATCTCCGTCACATAGCAGCAGGGGACAGCACGGGGGCAGAGGGGCTGAGGGTGTACTTGGGGCTGCCTGCCCTGGTCCTGGCCCCATCCACCCCCCAGAGTCCCAAACCCACACCAGAGCTGCGAGGGCAGCCCCCCGGACAGCGTCCCTCCGCTCCCCCTCCTACCCACTCTGTCCCCTTCGACAGCCACCCCTTGGGCGGTCACTCACCCAACAGCTCCACCGCCTTCTTCTTGCCGCACGCAGCGGCTCCGGAACGCGGCAGTGGCAGTGAGGTGGCCGCCTCGAGACTGGAGCCGCAGGTTCCTGCCTCCCGCCGCCTCCGCCCCCTCGGCCGCCTGCTGAGTGCTCCTCTGCCCTGCAGGCCTCCTTCCGCTTTCTCGGCCTCAGGCTCTGATTGCAGGCCGCTCCTGGGGTGCCGCACCCCCGCGGCCCTCCCTCCGCCAGCCGCACGCCCTCCCCACCGCCCTGGGTCTTGGCCTCCCCGCCCACTGCAGCCCCGCCCGTCTCCCAGGTGGGCTCCCACTCAAGCGCTTGCGGGGTCTCCCGCGGCCCTGCTCTCCGGCGGTGACCCCGGCCAAGGAGGCTGAGGGGCAGAGCACATCTCGCCCCTGCTTCAGAGTCAACCGCCAGTGTCCAGCAGCCCGATGTGGAGCAGGAAGGCGAATCTGCCTCCCCCTCCCCGCCCCCAGGGCAGCGGGCCTCCAGCCTTGGCTGATTGGGCCAGTCGGTCCAGGGTAGATCCCAGAAGTGGTGGGCCTTAACCTGCATGTGCCCCAAGACACACGGAGGTAGGAGGTGCTCAGCTGCCCTTGAGAAACACTCTGCAGGGGGTTCTGTATTATCCCCTTGACACTCCTTGGACCACTGACCTTCCGAGACACTTCCTCTGGAGGATGGGCAAGACACCCATTGATAGAGATGGGGACAGACAGTTCACAGAAAAGGAAATGTAAACAGATCATTAAAGATATGAAAAGATGCTGTCTGGTTATCCTGACAGTTGGCTTTTCTTTTTGTAATGCAAGTGCCTGACTTAAATTTTGATTGCCGAGGCATCAAAGATGCCTGTGAATGCCGAGGCATTCACAGATGGCCATCTTGAATACACACTTTGCCAGCTGCAGGAGAAAGAGCCAGCACTCCCTCTTTGTTTTAGAGATCTAGGTTGATTTCCATAACTGCCCACTGGGGCCACTGGGTTTTTTTTCTCTCCCTGCACTTTAAATTCTTGCTTTCACGTTTTAAATTCAGCATTAAAGAGTGAGCCCTGGAAACCCTAGACCCCCACCCTTGACCCCAATTTAGGAGCAGAACCCCAGGCCCATGCTCTCTCTCTACCCACGACCTTGCTGTGTGGCCCCAGGTGTGCTGTGTAATTTCCAGGACCTGTACATAATAAGCCTTTATTTTTTCAAAGTTTCCTGATGGTTATTGCTGAAGGGCATCTTGCAATCATAGAACCTCAAGGGCTGGTCCAGCCACAACACTGGTTATGGATAGGCTGAAACTGGCACACAACACACCCTCAATGGACTCCTAATAAGAGAACTATAAATTAAAAGTCCACTGCAATACTGTTTCTCCCCTGTCAGATGGCAAAATCTGAGAGTTTGACAATAATCTATGGGGGGATGACATCCTTGGATGTCGTTGATATTTAGCATGGTACAAACCCCCATGGAGGAGATTTGGCAATATCCAGCAATATTAGAGCTGCAGTGGCCTTTGACCCAGTAATCCCACCCCTAGGGATCTATTCTACGGACAGATGGTAGAACTAAGACAGAGATGCCTGACAGGCTCTTCCTTAGAGCACGGTTGAGTAGCACCAGCCTGGAAACTACTCAAGCGTCTGTCCATGGGGCTTTGGTTGCATGAAGTATGTTCCATCCACACCATGGAGCACCGAGCAGTTGTAAAAAGGAAGGAGAAATATCTCTATACACTACTACATGGTTATCTCTAAGTGAAAAAAGGCTGTTCATGCTTATTTATTTATATAGGGCCAGCAGCTTATATTTTTACAAATGGAAGGATAAGCCATAAAACTTGTTTTAAATTAAATTGTTACCTATAGGGAACAGGTGAAGATGAGGTAAAGGAAGATAGGGGATAGAAACTAGACTTCTCTGAATACACCTTGGCTTATAGATTTGGCTTTATTATTATTATTATGATTTTTTTTTTAATTTTTTGTTTATTGCAGTAACATTGGTTTATAACATTGTAAAAATTTCAGGTGTACATCATTGTACTTCTATTTCTGCATGGACTACATCATGTTCACCACCAAAATACTAATAGATTTGGCTTTAGAACCATGTAAATATTTAGGTAATTACTAAATTAAATTAAGTTATATTTTAAAAGGAATTATTAAATTTGAAAGCAAGATGAAACCAATTAACTTGCATTATCAGTTGGTAGCATAACCCTACCAAACTCTTCCAAGTGACTTTAAAATCCAGGATTTTGACTGTAGATCTATATAGCTTGAGTACAAAAAGAATAATGTTTCATTTTCTGTAATTGTTTTCCAAATAATTTTAAAACATAGTTTTGTTGGTACACCTAGATAAAAACATCTTAAATTGCTTTCAGCAATCATGCTGTTGATGGTAGTGTTGGTACTGTTATTTTGAGGTTATTGTGTCATAAAATGAATGAATAATTATGTTGGGCATTATTGAGATTTCTGTGTGGGGTAAAGCAGATGCAGATGTCTTATCGATAAAGTTAAGTCGATAAGGTTAAAAACCATGTAGATCTGAATTTGAGTGGAAAGTGTCAGTATGTACTCGTACTGTGTCTTATCTTAAACAGAAAACTTCTGAGTTCTGTTCACCAACAAGGCCTAAAAACAAGCACCTGTACCATCCAGACTGTGGTCTCTAGAGATCATTTCTCTGAAAGAGGAAGAGGCGCTCCTGAGAGAAGTGGATGCTTTCAGCTCTGGGTTAGGAAATGTATAAGATGAGCCTGGAATAGCTTTTCATACTAGAGAACAAAGCAGATCACGACTGTTGGCCAATGTCAAAGGGACTCAAGACTCAACTCACATTCACCCCCATGGGCCAAAGATGAGATGATTTGAATACAATAAGGAGAATAATTTCAATGAATTGGAACACAAAAAATGTTTAAATCCATGAAGCTGTAATTATACTTAAAAAAACAAACTCAATCACTTCATGATTGGTGGTGGTCTTGCCCAAAACAAAAATCACACCTGAACCTGATGAAGCATTTGAGCTAACCCCCCAGTGAAAGGAGCTAGAGAAGACACGGAACACTGTCATGACACTCCAGGGTGCAAGCTGCAGACTCCTGTCTGTGGGCCACTCTGCAGGGCAAGGCACCCAGAACAAGAGTCAAGAGGCGGTTGAGGAGATGGAGGAGAAGGCCATTGCTTAAGAGGCTTGATGACACATTAGTCAGTGGAGGGCATGAATGTTACCTGGATGCTATTGACCTGCTGGTGTCCAGGTGGCCAATTAGGACACTGAGCCCAACTGCAAGTCACAATTGAGCCTTTATCCATCTAGTGCAATAGTGCAGGCAAGAGGCTAAAGAAAGGTGGTGGCTTCTCAGGGTTCCACTTTGCCCCATGGGACACCAGGTGAGAGTCAAATGATGTGCAGATGGGGTGGGGAGGGGATCATCACACTGCCGAGGAGTCCCAAACATAAGGCTCCTGCCTTTGCATGGACCCTGTTGCATGGACTGGTGGACAGAGGCAGAAGGCTGGGAGTGCAAAGTACTGAGTCAGGGTGGAGAATAGGGCCTCAACCAAGGACCCCGGTAAGGAGGCTTCTTGGTGGTATCTGGGCAAGGAATGCAGATGTGTGAAGAGTGCACTGGCCAGGAGGCTGAGCCCTCAGTTGCAGCTCCCCTGAGCGACTGCAGTGCACTGACTGCCCCAAGTCTGGGGTAGGGAGGGCACCTCCCAGGAGGCTTGCCAGCAACACCTTGTGATTGCCAATGGGAAGCCGGAGAGATCACACACAGGATTTGGGCCTGGAGCCTGAGATCCCTATCCAATCAAATATATTATTTTTTAAAATGTATACGACTATGGGGAAAATGTGAAGACTGACTGCATGTTTGATGAAATTAAAGTCATCTACCTTTTTTGGTTAGATGTGGTCCTAGAATTGTGACCATGATTTTCTTTTTCTTTTTTTGGTGAGGAAGATTGGCCCTGAACTAACACCTGTTGCCAATCTTCTTCTTTTTGCTTGAGGAAGATTGTCCCTGAGCTAACAGGGACACTGTGTCAATCTTCCTCTATTTTGTATGTGGGATGCTGCCACAGCATGGCTTGATGAGCGGTGTGTAGGTCTGCACCCAGGATCCAGGCCCATGAACCCTTGGCCGCCAAAGTGGAGTGCACGAACTTACCCACTACACCACTGGGCCAGCCCCTGGGATCACGTATTTTTAAAAGTCTTTATCGGAGAGTGACATCAGCATCACAGCAGAATGAGTTGTTCCCTTTGTCTCTCTCCTCTAAGTTACAACCAAACAGACATCCATTGACCACCAGAGGATTCCCTACATAGCACAACAGGATGCCTAAGAGATCCAGGCAGCTATACATCTGAAGGTGGGTGGACTGGACCCCAAGGAATCAGTGGGACTATGGGGGCAGCACCCCTTCCCCCAGTGGCAGCAATCCAGGGCCTGGATCCTCATGCAGTGGCCTGCTCAGTTGTGAGTGGAGGTGAGGGTGGCCCAGCTCGTGGAAAACGGCTGGTGGAGTGGTGGCGGAAGCAGCAGCCAGACCCACAGAACTGTGAGAAGACAGGGCAGGAGCAGAAAAAAGAGCCCCTACTATCCCCCCAGCAGTGGCAGGTGGACCTTGCAACCAGGAGTGTCAGGCACCACAGAAGAACTTGTGACCCAGCCCCCAGTGGCAGCACCCCTGACACCAGCTCCACCAGCAGCAGGGGCTGCATACAAGTCCCCAGGTCCCTGGGCCCCCACCACGGACAGCGACACCCGTGAACCCAGCACTCCTGGCAGTGGTGCAACCAGCACCCCCAGACAACTGGGGAACAGCAACACAGGTGGTGCATGGGACAGCAGCATCCAAGCCCACAGACAGCCAGTGGAGGACCATGAGATCCAGATGACCCTGGAAGCAGCAGAAGTGCTTGCAACCTGGTGACCCTGGTGGTGTCACCTGAGACTACAGTGACATTGTAAGCAGCAAGGTACCAGAAACCCCAGAGGCACAAGCAGCACAAGGAGGGCACTGAGGACACTTCTGGCAGAGGCAGTGAAGGGTGAAAAGTGCAGTCTCTCAAATACAGCCAGAAACAACTCAGTACCAAAGTAACAAAAGCCATACCCAAATAAGAAAAGGTGATTGCTACCACAAATGCACCAGCAAAGGATCAATTCATCTAATACCATAAACTACAGTAACACAGCAGAACAGAAGGAAAATGACAACTGTCCAGAAACCAAACCTGAAGTCACAGAAGATTACACTCTAACTGACAGAGAGTTCAAAATGGCTGCAATAAAGAAACTCAACAAGTTACAAGAAAACTCAGAAAGACAGTTCAATGAGCTTAGGAATAAAATTAATGAACAGAAGGATTACTTTCTCAAAGAGACTGAAGCTCTAAAGAAAAACCAAACAGAAATTCCATATAGGACGAATACAATTAATGAGATAAAAAAATAATGTAGAAAGCATTAAAAATAGAGCAGACCTTATGAAGGAGAGAATTAATGAGCTCAAGGATAGAAACCTAGAAATGATTCAGGTGGAGGAGAGAGAGAACTAAGATTTTAAAAACAAAGAAATTCTTCGAGAAATATCTGACTCAATTAGGAAAAGTAACATAAAGATTATAGGTGTCCCAGAGGGAGAAGAGAGAGAGAAAGGAGCAGAGAGCTTATTCAACGAAATAATAGCTGAGAGCTTTACAAACCTGGGCAAAGAACTGGACATGCAAGTACATGAAGCTAACAGAACTCCTAATTACATCAATAAAAAAAGACCTTCTTCAAGGCATACAATATTAAAACTGTCAAAAGTCAATGACAAATAAAAAATATTAAGGGCAGCAAGAGAGAAGAAAATAACCTACAAAGGAACCCCCATCAGGCTTTCAGCAGGTTTCTCAGCAAAAACCTTACAGGCTAGGAGAGAGTAGAATGATATATTCAAAATACTGAAAAACAAAAACTATCAGCCAAGAATCCTCCATCCAGCAAAATTATCCTTCAGATATAATGGAGAAATAAAAGCTTTCCAAGACAAACAAAAGCTGAGGGAGTTCATTGCCACTAGACCTGCCTTACAAGAAATGTTGAAGGGAGCCCTCCTACCCGAAACAAAAAGGCAAAGGTTTACAAATCTTTAAGCAAGGAACTAAATACACAGAAAAAAATCAGAAAATTACAGCTCTATATCAGAATAGGTTGGCAAACACTTAATTATAACATAAAGGATAAGGGAAAGAAAGCATCAAAAATAATTATAAACATTTCAATTTGGTCATAAACTCACAACACAAAAAAGAATAATTTGTGACAACAAAAATATAGAAGGGGAAGAGGAAAGGATGGAAACTGCATAGGCTAATGGAGATAAGAGGCTATCAGGAAAAGAACTATCTCATCTATGAGATCTTTTATATGAACCTCACAACAAATAATCAGAGCAGAGTCATAAATCATAAATAAAGAGAAAACTGAGAAAACAACCAAACTGAAATGGCAGACAGAAATACAAAGAAAAACAAACAATGGAAATATAGAACAACTGGAAAACAAAAGATAAAATGGCAGTATTAAGCCTTCATATATCAATAATCACTCCAAATGTGAACGGATTGAATTCACCAATCAAAAGACACCGAGTGGCTGGATGGATTAAAAAACAAGACCCAACTATATGCTGCTCCAGGAAACACATCTCAGCTCTAAAGACAAACACAAGCTCAAAGTAAAAGGATGGAAGATGATACTCCAAGCAAATGGCAAGCAAAAAAAAGTGGGTGTGGCCATATTTATATCAGACAAAGCAGACATCAAGATAAAAAAGAAAACAAGAGACAAAGGTAGGCATTTTATAATGACAAAAGGGGCATTCCACCAAGAATACATAACACCTATTAACATACATGCACCAAACACAGGAGCACCAAAGTATATAGAGCAACTATTAACAGACCTAAAGGGAGAAATTGACAGTAACACAATAATTGTTGGGGACCTTAACACCCCACTTACGTCAATGGATAGATCATCCAGACAGAAAGCCAACAAGGAAACAGTGGCCTTAAATGAAACACTAGACAAGATGGACTTAATAGCTATATATAGAGCATTCCATCCAAAAGCAGCAGAATACACATTCTTCTCAAGCGCACATTCTCAAAATAGATCATATGTTGGGAAACAAAGCAAACCTAAATAACTTTAAGAAGATTGAAATCATATCAAGCATCTTTTCCAACCACAAGAAATCAACAACAAGACAAAAGCTGGGAAAGTCACAAATATGTGGAGACTAAACAACTTGCTACTACTGGACAACAATTGCATCAATGAATAAATCAAATGAGAAATCAAAAAATATCTGGAGACAAATGAAAATGAAAACAAAACATACCAAAACCTATGGGATGCAGCAAAAGCAGTACTAAGAGGAAAATTTATAGCAATATAGGCCTACCTCAAGAAACAAGAAAAATCTCAAATAAACAAGCTTACACTATACCTAAAAGAACTAGAAAAAGAAGAACAAACAAAGCTGAACGTCAGTAGAAGGAAGGAAATAATAAAAATCAGAGCAGATATAAACAAAATCGAGACTAAAAAAACAACAGAAAGGATCAATGAAACTAAGAGCTGGTTCTTTGAGAAGATAAACAGAACTGACAAACCCTTAGCCAGACTTACTAAGAAAAAAAGGGAGAAGACTCAAATAAATAAAATCACAAATGAAAGAAGAGAAATTACAATGGATACCACAGAAATACAAAGGATTATAAGAGAATACTATGAAAAGCTATAGGCCAACAAACTTGATAACCTACAAGAAATGGATAAATTCTTAGAATCATACAACTTCCCAAAACTGAATCAAGAAGATATAGAGAATATGAGAGCAATCACAAGTAAAGAGATTGAAAAAGCAATCAAAAACCTCCCAAGAAACAAAAGTACAGGACCAGATGGCTTCTCTGGTGAATTCTACCAAACATTCAAAACAGATTTAATTCCTATATTTCTCAAATTATTCTGAAAAATTGAAGAGCATGGGACACTTCCTAACTCATTTTATGAGGCCAACATTACCCTGATACCAAAGCCAGATAAGGACAAGACAAAAAAAGAAAATTACAAGCCAATATCACTGATGAACATAGATGCAAAAATCCTCAACAAAATATTAGCAAATTGAATACAGCAATACATTAAAAGGATCATACACCATGACCAAGTGGGATTTATTCCAGGGACACAAGGATGGTTCAGCATCCACAAATCAATCGATGTGATACACCACATTAACAAAATGAGGAATAAAAATCACACGATCATCTCAGTAGATGCAGAGAAAGCATTTGACAATATCCAACATCCATTTATGATAAAAACTCTCAATAAAATGGGTAGAGAAGGAAAATACCCCAACATAATAAAGGCCATATATGACAAACCCACAGCCAACATCATACTCAATGGTGAAAAACTGAAAGCCATTCCTCTGAGAACAGGAACAAGACAAGGATGCCCACTCTCACCACTCTTATTCAACATAGTACTGGAAGTTTTAGCCAGAGCAATTAGGTAAGAAAAAGAAATAAAAGGGATCCAAATAGGAAAGGAAGAAGTAAAACTGTCACTATTTGTGGATGACATGATTATATATATAGAAAATCCTAAAGAATCCATCAAAAAACTATTAAAAATAATCAACAAATACAGCAAAGTTGCAGGGTACAAAATCAACATGCAAAAATCAGTTGCATTTCTATACACGAATAACAAACTAGCAGAAAGAGAAGTCAAGAATACAATCCCATTTACAATCGCAACAAAAAGAATAAAATACCTAGGAATAAATTTAACCAAGGAAGTGAAAGACTTATACACTGAAAACTAAAAGACATTATTGAAAGAAAACAAAAAAGGCATAAAGAAATAGAAAGATATTCCGTGCTAATGGATTGGAAGAATAAACATAGTTAAAATGTCCATAATACCTAAAGCAATCTACAGATTCAGTGCACTGCCAATCAGAATCGCAATGACACTCTTCACGGAAAAAGAACAAAGAATCCTAAAATTTATAAGGAACAAGAAAGACCTGGAATAGCCAAGCAATCCTGAGAAAAAAGAACAAAGTTGGAGGTATCACATACCCTGAATTCAAAATACACTACAAAGCTATAGTAATCAAAACAGCGTGGTACTAGCAGAAAAACAGACACACAGATCAATGGAAAGAATTGAGAGCCCAGAAATAAAACCACATATCTATGGACATCTAATCTTTGACAAAGAAGCCAAGAACACGCAATGGAGAAAGACAGTGGGTTTTTTCAATAAATGGTGTTGGGAAAACTGGACAGCCATGTGCAAAAGAATGAAAGTAGACTATTATCTTACACCATACACAAAAATTAACTCAAGATGAACAAAAGACTTGAATGTAAGACCTGAAACCATAAAAATCCTAGAAGAAAATATAGGCAGTACTCTCTTTGACATCGGTCTTAGCAATATCTGTTCGAATACCATGTCTACTCAGGCAAGGGAAACAAAAGAAAAACAAATGGGACTACATCAGATTAAAAACCTTCTGTAAGGCAAAGGAAACCATCAACAAAATGAAAAGACAACCCACCAACTGGGAAAAAATATTTGCAAATCATATATCTGACAAGGGGTTAATTTCCAAAATATATGAAGAACTCATACAACTCAACAATAAAAAAGTGAACAACCTGATCAAAAAATGGGCAGAGGATATGAATAGACATTTTTCCAAGGAAGATATACAAATGGCCAACAGGCACATGAAAAGACACTCAACATCACGAATTATTAGGGAAATGCAAATCAAAACTACAGTATCACCTCACATCCATCAGAATGGCTATAATTAACAAGACAAGAAATAATAAATGTTGGAGAGGATGTAGAGAAAGGGGAAACCTCATACACTGCTGGTGGGAATGCAAACTGGTGCAGTCGGTATGGAAAACAGTATGGAGATTTCTCAAACAATTAAAAATGGAACTACCATATGATCCAGCTATTTCACTACTAGGTATTTATCTAAAGAACATGAAATCAACAATTCAAAGAGACTTATGCATCCCTATGTTCATCACAGCATTATTCACAATAGCCAAGATGCAGAAGCAATCCAAGTACCCATCAACGGATGAATGGATAAAGAAGATGTGGTATATATATATATATATATATATATACACACACACAATGGAATACTACTCAGCCATAAAAAAGACAGAATCATGCCATTTGCGACAACACGGATGGGCCTTGGCGTGTTATGCTAAGTGAAATAAATCAGACAAATACTGTATGATTTCACTCATATGTGGAAGATAAACAAACACATGGACAAGAAGAACAGATTCGTGGTTACCAGAGGGGAAGAGGATGAGGGGAGGGTGAAAGGGGTAAAGGGACACATGTGGTGACAGATAAAAACTAGACTATTGGTGGTGAGCATGATCTATAGGCAATCTATACAGAATATAAGGCAAATATATATCTATACAAATATATAAGGCAATCTATATAGAAACTGAAATATAATAATGTACACCTGAAATTTACACACTGTTATAAGCCAATATGACCTCAATAAAATAATGATAAAAAAAAGAAAAATTAGAGAAACATTAAAAAAAGTCCTTATATTTTATTCATACTGAAATTTTTGTAGATGAAATGATATGATATCTGGCATTTGTTTCAAAACATTCTGGGCTAGTAGATGGAGGAGAGGTGGAACAGTATCAGTCATGATTTGATAATTGCCAAAGCTGGGGGTGAGGGGCACATGGGGTCTTTATACTAGTCTATTTGTATCTGTTTGAAAGTTTCCAAAATAAAAAGTTTTTTAAAAAGATGGCCAAACACCCCACCACAAATCCGTAGAAGGTATGGAAAGTATGTTTGTGACTTTTTCTCTTAACTCCATGGTAGTATAGGAGAAGAAGATGGGGTCTTCTCAGTGGTCCTAACAGGATGAGAAATCCCTGAGTGTCAGAGACAGGAGGGAGCAGATGGTAGGAGGAAACCATAGGCCCAAACGTGCCTTGGAGAGGACTCCTGAAAAACAGGGTAGCCCAGGGCTGCCTGAGCAGGCGGGCAGGGTGCAGGGGCCAGACAGTGCTCTTGGGTGACTGCACTTGTATATGACTTTCTGGTGTGGTAGTTGCAGTCCAGTTCCCCCCCCCCCTATATACAACCATATACACGCATATTTGTGTACACATACACATGCACACATATACACACACAGCATACACACCCATATATACACACACACATGCATACATACATATGCACTCATATATACCTATGCACATACATACATGCATATATACACACGCACACATATACAGACATGCATATGTACACATGCACACATACATATATACATATGCACACATATACACACAGGCATATATACATACGCGCACATATATACACATGCAGATGCACATGCATACACACACTGCAGTGTAAACCCTGACAGTGGGTTTTTTTTCTTTTTTGTAACACGAGTGCCTGACAAGCTTTGATTGCCAAGGCATCCACTTCAAGGAAGGCAGTCTTGAATAAACACATTGCCAGCCACACGACTAGATCAAGAGCCAGGCACCTCCCCCAGGCTCCTTTGTTCTAGAGATTGTGGTTGATTTTAATAACTGACCATTTGGGCCACTTATTTTTACTCTTCTCTGCTTTAAATTCCTGCTCTTATGTTTTAAATTCACCAATAAAAAGTGAGCCCGTGAAACCCTAGACCCCAACCCTAGACCCCTACTCTTGACCCGAGTAAAAGCAGAACCCCAGGTCCAGGCTCTCGTCCTTTCTCTCCCCCCACGACCTCCCTGTGTGGCTCCTGGCGTGCCTTGTACGCTCCAGGGCTTGTAAGTAATAAACAATTTTTTTCTTCAAAGTTCCCTGATGGTTATTGCTGAAGGGCGTCTTGCAATCATAACAAGAACCACAGCGGTAGGTCCAGTCACGACATTGGTTTGGAAAGAGGAGATGTCTGTGGGAAGCTCACTGGCCCAGGTGAGTGCCCCCAGGCATTTCTAGCCTGTAGCATTACCACTGACAGGCTGAGACTGGCACATAACACACACACACATGTACACACACATGCGTGCACGCGTACACACTTCTGCCAAGCTCATCTATGGGAGGGGCTCGTGAGTGGGGAGGCAGGACTATGTGGCCCATGTGAGTTCAAGCCTAGAGGATAGAGTGCTCCTGCCTGGCCCTGCCCCACAGGGACTCACACTAAGATGGGCACCAGCTGGGAACTACCCAACACCTGGGAAATGAGACCCATTCTGTGTGGGAGTGGAAGGAACCCTGGAGCTCGTGGCCCTCTGCTCCAGCCTGGAGAGCAGAGGTCTCCTCAGAACTGGAGGCTGGGCTGCCTCCACTGCCCACCTGGGCACCACCTCTGCACCCCCAGCCCCAAGCCTGTGGTGCATAGGTGGGAAACTAAGGCCCAGTATGGGGGCGGGGTGGCTCAGGGGTGCCAGGTGTCCATAGAGGAGAGAACTGGAGAGCCAGCCCAGGCTTTTTCCTGGTGACAGCTTTGAGAGCAGGGAGTCCGCAGCACGAGGTTTAGGATGCCACATGTGGGACCAAAGGGCAGGGGAAGGAGCAGCGAGAGCCCTGAGCTGGCTGGCCTCCAGATGCTGACGGGCCATGGAGGGAGGAGGGCCACGGAGACAGAGGAAGATGGGCAGCCTGGGTGTGTGGGTGATGGGAATGGGGTGGGGAGGAAAGCGGGCCACCTCCAAAGTTGGGGTTAGGGCTAGGGCTGGGTCAGGGGAGGTCAGAGTGCGGTTAGGTTCAGGGTCAGGTCAGGACTGTGGTGGGGCAGGTTAGAGCCCGGCCAAAGTCATGTGCTCATGAAGCAAAGCTTGATTTTTCACTTGGTGCTCATTCACTTGAAAAATCTGAAGAATCCAAAATTCTTTCCCCAAAGTCTTGTGTGCACGTGCATGCACACGCATGCACACACACACACAAATTCATGGCTGTTCCAGGGGCCCTACTCTCACATCTGCTCTCCCTCACCTGGAAAATGCACCGTCTGCTCTCGCCTTCCCCACTCCCCACCCATCCTGCACGTCTGCTCATGGCAGGCCAGCCGTCCACCAGCTTCATCCATCCCCCATCCATCCACTTGTTCATTCCTCCAGCACATATGTGCGGAGCACCCCCTCTGCCAGACCCTGAGCCGAGTGGGCCACCTCCTCCTTGAGGTCAGTGTCATCTCCACAGCTCCCGTCAAGGTGGGGCTTGTACTTCCAGGACGTCAACACGGCCCCCAAATGAGGCAGATTGGCCAGAATGCAGGGTTGCAGAAAGCCACTCTGTCTGACAGTTTAGACAAGCATCCCTGGAGAGGGGCAGGGACTGGGGGGATGGCTGACTGCCCGAACAACTCTCAGAGCAGGACTCACAAGAATGGTCACCAGGGAAGCCCTGCAGGCTGAGATGTGGGGCCACCCCTTGGCCAGCCATCATCATTGGTCCTGCAGTGCTTCACCTCCCTCCCACCTCACCCTCTGGAAAACCCTGATTCTGGATTTGACCAACTCTTTGCCTCTTCCGTGGTCCCAGCTGTCTGCCAAGCCCTGCTAGAGGCCTGTGGGAGGGCTCAGGGCTCACAAATTCTCCTGAAAGAGCTGTCCTCACTCAGAGTGTCTATTTCCTCAAACCCCTCACTGCTCAACCCACTGAGATCTGGATCCCACCATGGTCAGTCCACAGAAACATCTCCCACTGAGTTCCCTTTGCTCCCATCTCACAGACCTCAGCAGGCACTTGACAAGCATCATCTTACCCCACCTCTCAGTAGCATTTGGCAGAACTGAACTGTCCCTAGGTCTTTAGTTTTAAAAACATTTAAATAAAACATTGAACAGATCTAATTGTACACCCATGCATGTACACAGGTAACCAGTAGAACTTCAGATGATCTTCAAAACCCCTTTGCCCCCTGCCCAAATTCTGAAACACTCTCATGGCAGCACCCCAAGGATAACTGCTGGGCAATTGCCTTTTTTGGCTCCACGACGGCACACTAGCCTTGTTTTGCTCCTTCCTCTCTGGCCTCTCCTTTCACATCCCTGTTGTTTTCTGTTTGGTCCCTAAATTGGAGTCCACTGGGGCTCGATTGTGGGTCCTTTTCCTGTCCCATCACACACTCTCTATAAACAGACTCACCCACTCTTGTTGACTCAACAATCACCCCCATGCCTATGACCCCCAGCCGCCAGCTCCAGCCCGGACCTCTGGACCACACATGGAACTGCCTACCAGGCATCTTCTCTTGGACACCTTACAAGCATTTTAAGTGCAATTTGTCCAAAACTGACCACGTCATCAAGCCCCTTCATCACCCTCCACACACTCTAGTCTTCCTTCAAAGTTTCCCATCTCAGAGAACGATCCCTCTTATTGCCGAGACCAGATATTTGAGTGTTATTCTTGACACATAATTCCTCCTCCCTTCCTTTCCCCCTCCCTCCTACATCCAATCAGTCATCAATAAGGTAATTATGCATAATTATGCATATTGCAAACCCAACAGCAACCACTGAAAAGATAAAACAGAAGTAAAATAAATAAGCCAATGGAGGAGATGAAACAAAGTACTCAATTAATCCAAAAGAGGGAAGAAAAAAGCACAAAGAATAGGTGAGATAAACAGAAAACAAATAGCAAGATGGCAGACTTAACCCAACCATATCAATAATTACATTAAATGTAACTGGTCTAAACCCTCCAATTAAAAGGCAAAGATTATCAGGCTGGATTAAAAAAACAAGAAGTTACAATATGCTGTCTAAATGATACACACTTTAAGACAAGTTAAAAGTAAAAAAAAATGAAAACAAAGTGAAAGAATGCAAAAAGACATAAAATGCAAGCACTAATAATAAGAAAGCTGGAATGGGTACAGTAATATCAAAGTAGATTTCAATACAGGGAATCTTACCAGAGATAAAAAGGGACGTTTCATAATGATAAAAGGATCGCCTCAGAAAGATAAATAGACAAATCCACAATTAAGATGGGTTATTTTGACACTCCTCTCTCAGGAACTGAGAGAAATTCAGTAAGGATACAGTAAACTTGAACAAAATCAATCAACTTGTCTAAACTGAGATTTATAGAACAGTACACCCAGCAACAGTACACCAGAAGAATGTATAGTCTTTTGAAGTATATGTATGAACATTCTCCAAAATGGGCCATAAAACAAGTCTCAATATAACTAAAAGGATTTAAATCATACAGAGTATGTTCTTTAAATACAATACAACTACACTAGAAATCAATAACAAAAAGATATAAGATATCTAAAGAATGCCCAAATATTTGGAAATTAAACAACACAAATGCAATTAATTCAAGGGCCAAATAAGTAATCAAGGGAAACTAGAAAATATTTTGAACTAGATGATAAGGAAAACACATCTTATCAATATTTGTGAAATAAAGCTAATGCAATGTTTAGAGGAAAATTTGTAGATTTAAGTGCTTATATTAGGAAAGGGAAGAGGTCTAAAATTATTGATCTAAGATTCTGCTTTGGGGAGCTAGAAAACAACAACAATAAATTAAACCAAAGTAAGTAGAAGAAAGGAAATAAGAAAGAGTGGAAATTTAATATAATAGAAAAATAACAATAGAGAAAAATCAATAAAATGAAACTTGGTTCTTTGAAAAGATCAGTGAGGTTGATAAGCCTTTGGCTAAACTGATCAAGAAAAAAATCCACAAATAACTAATATCAAGAATGAAAGAGGACACATCACTTCAGATCCTACAGAATAATTAGAATTATAAAGAAATATTATTAGTAACTTTATGCAAATAAATTTGACAACTGAGTTGAAATGCACAAATTTTTTGAAAGTCACAACTTGCTAAAATTTGTACAAGAAATATAAAATTTGAATACCCTATATCTATTAAAGTTGTTGAATTCCTAATTAAAAACCTTTCCACAAAGAAAACTTCTGACCTAGATGGTGTCACTGGTGAATTCTACCAAACATTTAAGGACAAAATAATATCAGTCTTAAACACTTTCAGAAAATAAAGAAGGAGGAGCACTTCCCAACTCATTTTTGCAGGTAAGCTTTACCCTCATACCAAAAATCGACCAATACGTTACAAGAAAAGGAAACCATAGATAAATATCATGCATGGACATAGACACAGAAATCCTCAATAAAATATTAGCTAAGTGAATCCAGCAATACATAAAACAAATAATACATCATGAACAAGTATACCAGGAATGTAAGGTTTATTTTAACATTAGAATGTCAGTCACTATAATTCACTACATTAACAAAATAAAGGAGTACATTTATACAATCCTCTCAATAGATGCAAAAAAAAAAAATCATTTGACAAAATTCAAGACACATTTATGAGAGAAACTCTTAGCAAACTGGTAATAGATGGAAAACTCCCTCAACCTGATAAAGGGCCTCTACAGATAACCTACAGGACACATCATACTTAATGGTGAAAGACTGAACACTTTCCCACTGTGCTCAGCAACAAGGTGAGTGGCTGTCACCACTCCTATTCAAAATCCTAACTAGTGGAAATACGGCAAGAAAAAAAATGCATTCAGATAGGAAAGGAAAAAGTAAAACCTTCTATTTCCACATATGATATAATCGTGTATGTAGAAAATCCTAAGGAATTTACCCAACCCCCCAAAAAAACTATGAACTAATAAATGAATTAGCAAGGTTATACGACACAAGATTAATAAACAAAAAAATGTATTCCTATATACTGGCAATAAAAAACTGGAAAAATGAAACTAAAAATACGATATTATTTACAAGCATCAGAAAACAAAGTACTTAAGAATAAGTGCAGAATGTGTATGCTCAAAGCTACAAAATGTTGCTGAGAGAAATTAAAGACCTCACTAAATAAAGAGACATACCATGTTCATGGATTGGAAGGTGCCGATTCTCCTTAGATTGATCTATACATTCAAACCCATGAAGCATCCATCAAGCATCCTGTTCCGCTGTTTGCTTCCTGGGTGTACACCAACACTGACCTCTTCTCTCAGCCTCCGCCACCCCGCCTAGCCATCACCTCTCACTTGGATGTCTGCAACAGACTTCTGGTTGGTCCCCTACCTCCAGTCCACCACTCAGACTTCAGCCAGAGGGAGATGTCAAATGTACACACAGTAGGCCCTGCTTACAACTGTGTAGTGGCTCCCCACTGCCCAAGAGATAAGACCCATCTCCTTAAACGGCCTCAAGGCCCTTACTTACTTCTCTAGCCTCAGCTCTTGCCACGTTCTCCAAGGCCACTCCCTGCCCTGCAGGCACAGAGAGCTCCTTTCCATTCCCTGAGGGTGCCCAGCCCCTCTGCCACCCTCTGCCCTGCACCTGGCTGACCCTAGGCTAGTGAAGATCCACCCCCACTGCCACTCCCAAGCATCTTATATCACCTCATTGTCAGGACTATCTAGATGACCTGAGTGCAGATGGTCCTCCCTAATGGATCGTGCGTGCCTCAAGGGCAGGGGTGCTGGGCATCTCAGCCACATCCACAGCACCCCACACATGCTCGCAGAGGGGCTTCAGAATGAAGGAACAGTGGGGAGCAAGGTGGTGGAGAGGGACGTGTAGATGCTGGGTGGTCTTCTCAATGGGGCTTGGGGGATGAGGGACGAGCCCACAGAAACATACACACGTGTGCCACGGTGCCCCAAAGTCACACCTGCCCAGGCCTCAGGAACCCCTGGGGACTAGGACTGGCCCCTGACAGAGCAGCCCTGGCCCAGCCCAAGCCAGGGCTGGCTCCTTGCCCAGCAGCTTCACCTCCTGGCCGATTTGTGAAGGGACCAGGAGTCCCAGGCAGCTGAGGATGGGCAGGGTCCAGTGCGTGTAGGGGGTCGGGGGGACAGCAGAGGCTTTAGGAAACCTTTCACGAGCATGCCCCTGACTAAATCTCCACAGCCTCTGTTCCCAGGGACGCTGAGTGAGCAGGCCTTGCAGTCTCAGCCCAGACTCGAGGCTGTGGGGTCTGTGCAGACACAGCCTGTACTTGCCGGGAATCAGAGAGGATTGGCCAGAGGGACCCGCACGGACTGGACCACCTACGGGCTGCAGCCAGAGCCCACAGCCACTGTCTAAGCTCCCCCTGGGAAGGACAGGGCCCCAGAGCCACAGAGTCAAGCACTCCTGGGGGCCGGTGGGCCCAGCCTGCCCTCCAAACTCGTCCTCAAAACCAGAGAAGACCCTCCCCCTGATGGAGCAGCCAGGTCCAAGGTCTCATGTTGGGGTCCAAAGACTCCAAAGGGTCCCCAGGAACAAAGTGACTCTTCCATTAATTTCAAAAGGCAGCAACGCTAGCTTAGATCTGTTAAACATTAGGGGGGAAAAAGCGTCCAGCAAAACCAAATGAGGCAGATGTGGGACACTGAGCAAGGCATGATTATGAATGAAGAGAGAGAGACAGAGTCAGAGAGAGAGAAAAGGGCCTGGAGCATCTGAGAACTTTGGCCGCAGGCTGGCTGGCCCTGTCCAGCTCACTCCGGCTCCATCCTGCCTCCTGCCCAGGAAGGCCTGCCCTGGCCAGGCTCCCTCCCTGACTACCCGCTTCTCCACACTCACCCCAGCTCTGCCACCCCCAAGGCCAACCCAGACCTGGGGGAGAGAAGGTGGCGAGGACAACGAGAGCGAAGACCCAGGACCAGGACAGGGTAGCATGTGGCTCCCACAGAGAAGGTACTGCCTGCTGTGCCTGGAGCAGGAAGTGATGAGGTAGTTCAGGGCAAAGTCTGCCAAGAAAGCCCAGGAAAGGAGGTGTTCTCACCTGCACACACCCAGACCTGCCCGCCTGGGTCTGCCAGGGCCGCTGTGCACAGAAGGAGGTGATCTTCATGCCACTCAGTGCCCCACTGGCAGGTCCACAGAAAAGCTGGGGACCCCAGGCAGGCCTGGCCGTGGACACAGCCCTGGGCTCAGCACGGGGCACTCAGCTCAGCATGTGACTGGCCACTGTTGCTGGGTTCCATAGAGCCCCAGGCCGGGTCAGTCAATATAGTGGAGGGGTGAGGCAGCAGTGGGCCTGCTCTGAGGCTGTCCTGGAGCCTGCCAGGGCCCTGTGGTCTGCAGCCCCAGCTCAGGCTGGGGCATCCTGCATTGGGCTTGGGGGCCATTGTCAGCGATGAATATAGGCTGAGGCTAGAGGTTTCTAAGGCATCAGGAGTTCCTCCGTGGCACCGGAAGGGCGCAGCCACTGCAGCTGGACCTGCTCAGACCCAGGGAGACCTCAGGGAGCAGGTCCACTTTCCTTTGCTCCCATCCTCAGCAGGCTGGGCCAGGCTGGCCTCACCCCACCCCAGCAGGCACTTCCAGGCCAAACCAGAGGGCAGAGCTCAGGACAGAGGACACACTGTGAGTGTGGCCAGAGCCTGGACACGGGGACACACCGTGAGTGTGGCCAGAGTCTAGTCATGTTTTCATTAAGGACACTGAAGCCCAGAGAACACAAGCTACTTCTGAGGTCACTCAGCTTAGTGGAACCAGGCCTGGCTGGTGGCCAAGGCTGCCCTGGGGGAAGGGTCTTCTTCAGCTCTGCTGGTTGGTGCCTCATGCAGAGGACTGATGTACAGAGGTGCAGACCCGGGACAGGGCCAGATGCTCGGGGCACAGGGATCACGCCCGACTGCACCCTGCCTCTCAGTGCCCACAGATGCCCGGCTTGCTCTGGTTCAGGGGGCAAGGCTTGTGCTGCCCCAGCCGCATCCTAGGAGCCTAGGTGGTGGCTGCCTCCCCCAGGCTGCCGTTCCTTCCGTAGTGGCCGCAGGTCCTGGCCCTCCCTCCTCCGTTCACACCCCACTCCCCAGTGGGGCCCAGACAGGCCCTCTGCCGAATACTTGTCCCCAGATCTGTCACAGCAAAGGTGTCTGGCTGAGCCCACCGAGGGTCCCTCAGAGGGGAAAGGGTGAGTCACCTATCGGGCTCTTGGAGACAAGCCGGCACCAGCCCCTACCCCTCTGCCATGGGAAGCCCAGCCCCTGCTTTTTGGAGTTCTGGACAGTCCTGGCACCTCACCCAGGGTGGGGAGTCTCATGGTGATGGCGGGCTGTTAGCAGCATTTTCTTTTTCAGGGCCCTACCACAGCCCCCAGCCCTCCTTGGGAAGGGTGGCGCTCTGGCAGGGGCACCCTGCCCACCCCCGGAAGAGGGAGGGAATCTTAATTGGGTGAGGAAAGACTTGAGCTGTCTCTATTTTCATTTAAACAACCTGCCTTGTAACAAAACAAGTCGGGAAGGAAAGACTGATCCATGGAGAGTTGAGCAGCTCTGGGCCACAGCTCAAGTGCGCCCCCTGGAGGCCTCCCCAGGACGACCCAGGCAAGCAGGCAGGCTTAGCCAGCCTGAGGGAGGGCATCCTAAATGTTGTGGGAGAAGGGGTGACAGTGTGAGATGCGCTGTGACAGATCATCCAGGCAGGGCCATTGGGTGAGATGGCTGACTGCAGAAGGAGCTCTGAGGCTGGCCGGGAACGTGGGGTCTAGATGGCCTCCCCCGCCAGGCAGGTCACCAGAATGAGCTCATCGAGACAGTGGCAGCTGTGAAGAGCCCGCCTGGGGGGTGGCTGAGAGATAAATGCCACTCCCCTTCTGTCTCAGTCAGCTTGGCCACCAGGACAGAACACCTCAGGCTGGGGGTCTAAACAACACACATTTACTGCTCATAGTTCTGGCGGCTGAGGCCCAACGTCAAGTTGCTGGCAAATTCGGTTCCTGGCTGGCAAACGGCTGCCTTCTCATGACCTCACATGAAGTTCTGTTCTCTCTCCTCACAGGACACTAATCCCACCATGGGCCCCCCTCATGACCTCATCTAACCCTAATCACCTCCCAAAGGCCCCACCTCCGATTATGATCACATGGGGGTTAGGGCTTCGACATACAAATTTTGGGGGGACACAACTCAGTCCATAGCACCCTCCCTCCCTACCAGCTGGTCAGGCATGCCCCAGGGGTCACTCCCGCAGGCTGTCAGGCCAAGAGTCCCCTCACGAGGGTCCCCGCTGAGAATGTCAGCGGGTTGACAGAGTCTTTATCCAAACAGACACTATTGAGCGAGGGGGAAAGGGGCAGCTAATGATAAGTATGGTGGACAGCAGGAGTGACTGGGTGCGGCGGGTGCGGCTGTGTCTCCAGACCACGCGGGGAGGGCCTGCTGTCTGGCTGTGGACAGTGTGCTTGGCACACGGCCTCCTGCTGTCAGCTCCATGGGGTCCGCCTCGGCTTTGGAGGGCAGCCTCACCCATGGTGACACGGGAGGGGTGGCCTGCTCGGGAGACTGAGCCAGGCAGGGTGTAAACACCCAGCATTTCAGCCCCACGTGGGACACTGGACGCTCCAGAGCTCCCTGGCGGGGTGCCGGGGTGAGCTAGCAGCAAGTCAGACTTTCTCCTCCTTCCCTTATAAACAGCTTGCACCCCAAACTTGTTTCAGCGTCTGCCTCTGGAGAATCCAACGCGAGTCCAAGAAAAGTTGAGACCGTGGGGTTTGGAGCTGGTCACTCACTGCCCACTGGCAACGAGGACCTGCCTCCGGTGGCAGGGAGACGGTGGCCCCTGGCAAAGGTGGCAGTTCTGTCCCAACTAATTGCTAAATTTGCTCCGGTGTTGAGCTGGAAGGTGCCTGGGGAAGCGGATGTGCCGGCGGGCCCTGCACACTGTGAGTTTGAGATATAGGACAAAGAGGGCCTCCAAGGGTGCCGGAGCCCAGGTAGCCGGAGACCAGGTGTGAGAAGGTCTTGGGGCACTCGCAAAGAAGCTCTGGTGGAGAGAACCAGGCCTGGGACCCACCGACTGAAGAGGTGGCTGGGCCCCAAGAGGAGGGACCCTTCCCCACAGCAAGTGCTCATGACAGAGACCCCCCCTGATGCCCCCCACCCCCAGTGTGACTACAGCTCTCTACTTGGTGGCTGTGCACCAGGAGAGGGAGAGGGACGTCCAGACATCTGAGAACCACTGGGCACACAGGTCTTGAGCTGACACCGACCCGGGAGTGTCCTCATGGGCCCTGTCAGGTTGGGACATGTGAGAGGCAGTTAATAATGGAGCTTTGCCAGGACCGGCTCACAGTGGGCCCACAGGGTCACTTCCTGATCTCCACGCATATAACGGGGATTGACACAAGAGGATGACCTACACCCTCACTGGGGTCAGAGATATCACAGTTGGGAAAGCCAAGTGGGAGACTGAAACTATCACCCCCACCCAGACAGCAAATGAAAAAATGGTACTGCGAGGGAGCTCAGAGATTAAGACCACTCTCAGGGCTCTGAGGATGCAGGCGTGGTGCTCCCATCACATCTCGATGTGATTCAGTGTGGCCCCAGGGGGTTCCTGGAGGACGACTGCATGCTGAGGGGCAGCTCCGGTCCAGATCACTGAGGCCGCAAGTACAGGTGTGCTGCCATGATGGAATAAGTCAGGAAAGATCAGAAACAGCTCACATGCGTGTGGAACGGATAAAAGGCACTGGCAGTTTTTTTCCAAGAACCTCTGTCACAATAGAGGATAAAGTGACCCAACTGGCTAGACGCCCCAGATTACGTCGACGACGTGGTGATGATTGAGTCGGAGGACCAAGAAGTGGCAGGAGACAAACCAGGCCAAGATTGGGGCCTGTTGCATCAGAAATGGTTAGGGGTCCAGGAGTCCAGGGGTCAGAGGCCTACAGGGACATCCCCTTCCAAGTCAAGAGCATATGACTGCATCTGGCACCTCCTACCAGAAAGAAGCACGAGGCCGCAGGGGTTTCTCCATACCTGGGAAGCCCATTTGGCGGGTGTACCAGACGATTGGAAGGCAGCCAGGGGAGGTGGGCCCAGCATGGGTGGGGGGAGGCACCAATCTGCTTCTGGGCTGGCTCTCTCCTGCTCCTGTCCTGGGGCGTGCCTTGTGCGCCCACTCCTCCTCCTCAACTCTCTCAACTTTTCTGCTCGCTACCTGCCAGCTCCTCCTCCAAACCAGCACTGCCACCTCACAGGCCACCTGGTCCCCCTTCCAGAGGCTGTGGTCATCCATAGTCTCAGCAGCACCCACCCAGCAGGGCGGAGAGCCCTCTCGCTCCCTCACTGAGAGCTGATTCAGCCACCGGCTACTTGACAGAAGACATGTGCAGGCTGCTAAGTGCTCCCGCGTATTTACAAAGTTACATCCTAGAAACGTCTCAGGTAAATAGTTCTAAACAAGACTGCTTGAGGTATGCTCTTGCCTGCCCTAAGGCCTCTCTGTGGAGCCAGGAGAGACGAGGTGGAGGGTCTCTGGGAAGCTCTGTGGGACAAAGAGGCCCCACTGAGGTGTTCTTGCCCCTCCTGCAGCACCTGCTCGACTCCAGGGCTGCCTCTCCAGGACGGGGGCTCTTCACCCGGTCCCCCAGGCAGGTGCAGCTGCCCAGCTCAGGACCAGCCGCCGCAGCACTGAGGCTGGCAGCACTGTGCAAGGATGTCGTGGGCCACCGGGGGTCCCCTCGGAGCCCCCATCACCCGAGCTGACACACAGGGCCATCCAGTTAGGTTTTCATCACCGCCATAAAGGAGGCCTGCGAGAGGAGAGACGGTGAGGTCTGAGCAGTGGCTGCCCTGGACGGTGGGGGGAAGGAAGGCCTGCCCTCCTCCTGCGCCCACCGGCACGGCCAGGGGCTGTGACCGCAGCCCCAGCTTCTCAGCCCCTTAGAAGCTCTGCTCAGTGGCTCTCATGGGAAGAGACAAAGCTGCCTCATGTCCCAGGGCACCAGGCAGCCCAAGACAGAGCAAGCTGGGCCGGCCCCTCCCCGGCCGCAAACATACCTCCTGGAGGAGCTGCCCCAGCATTTCCTGGCTGTGAATGGACTGCCTGTGGGAGAGAGCACCATGGTCAGCCCTCCTGGCCCTCCCTGCACACTCAGAGGGCAACCACATGCCCAGCCCATCACGCACTCTCCTCCCACAGGCGGACAGGCAAGGAAGAGTCCCAAGGCACGCGTGTCTGCCTGTGGTCTCTGCCAGGACAGGTAAGAACTGGGCATGGGGCAGGCAGGAGGGACTAAGATACTGAGGACCGCAGCCCCCTCCATGGCCCCAAGCCCCACCTGTCTATCCTGGTGGCTATGGTCACCGTGAAGTCCCCCTCTGTGTCTGGCAGGTAGGTGGAGGGCACAATCCTGTAGGTCCCAACAGACAGGTGGCAGAGCCGGCTCACTTCCTGGGCGTAGCAATGTGGCACACAGCTCAGCAGAGGCTCCTGGAGCAGCAGGGAGGGTGCACCCTGGCTCCCACCATCCACCGGAACCTGGGGGAGACCTGCGCTCAGACTTGGTGGGCCCGCCCGTGGGGCAGGTTGAGTTTCTTGCGGCCGCCAAGGTATGCTCTTCTTCCTCAGCCTCAGGGCAAACTCCCTTTCCCAGGCCAGAAGCAGCCCCTGCTGGGGGGGACGCCCCAGGTCATGAAGAGCCTGGTGCAATCTGCTTGGATCTTGTGCCCAGTCCCAGGCCCTCCCGTGTCACACACGCCCCCTTTTCCAAGGAGGAAGAACCAGGAAAGCTGGACTCGCCACTCACCGAGGCCCCACCACCGTTGCCAAGAGGCCCTGCTGGGGGCCAGGCAGCCCCGTCAGGTGCCCACGTCTGGGGGACCACCAGACTCACCAGTGCCCAGGGCCTTGTCCTGAGAGTCATCTGACGGGACCCAGCACTGGCAGGCAGCCTGGGGTAGGGCAAGGCCCCAGGGTGTGCCTTGAGCTCTCCAGGAGCTGAATGGCTCCGCCCGCCCAAGGGTACAGAACCTTCTCAATCAGAGAAAATCCTACGCTCCCCCTCAAATCACCTGTACTCCAGGCTAAGTGTGCCCACCCCCACGACAGATCCTGGGACACAGCTCCAGGTCATACTCCTGGCCCATGCCCTCCTCAGGGCACCTGCCAGTTCACCAAGCCTGTCTTGAAGTGGGGTCCCCAGAACCAGCACATCTGCATGTGGCCAGGGAAGCGGTATCATCTCCACGGGATCCAGGCCTGTGACCTCTGACCTCTAGCATGTCACCTCTCCCCCTTGTGCAACTACAGGTCTGCTAAGCGAGTCTGAGCATTGTGGGTAAGAAGGAGAGCAGAATGAAGGCAAGGAAGGCACTCTGGTGGCATTTCTGACGTACGGACCTTCCTTTGCATCTACACAACCTAGCAACCAGGGAGTGAGAGCGCCCCAGCCCCCACCGGCCACCTGGAGGCAGCACTCCGCTGCTGCCGGGTCCCCTGGGCTCATACTCCGTTCTAGGCTAAAAGTAGGGATAACCGCCACACTCTGCAGCCCGAGTTCCTGGAAGCCACCTCTTCTCTTCCACCTGCCTGGGATTCAGGTCCTGCCTGCACTGCTGAGCCCACTGCGGCCTCACCTGCAGGTAAGGTGACCTTGGGGCTCCCTTGCAGCCCCTTACCCATCTGGCTTTGTCTTTTCTTCCTGATCTGAAAATCCTCTGGGCAGCACCACTGGGCAGAATGTCTGTCTGTCAGGCCTCTGGATACCTTAGTGAGCATGGGCTCTCCTCCCTCCCTCCTCTGCTCCTCCCCAGGAGCCCACACCATCCTTCCTCCTGGCTCACAGCCGGCACCCACTCCCGGAGCAGTGGCCTCAGCGGTATGGGGCACTGGGGAAGGGCGGGGTTCAGGTGGCTTTGGGGCAGCTCCTGGTGCACAACCACTCCATGGTGCATGCCATCAGGTCTCCTGGGTGGGGGGAGCGGTTCTGGGGAGAACTGACCTCGGGACACAGCTGTTTTGAGACAAGGAGAGTGGACAAGGGGCTGCCTGAGGTGACCCGTGACCCCCAGTGAATTAGAGACTTTATGAAACCTAGAAATGAGTCTTGCACATGATCAGCCAGCTTGGCCCACATGCCCAAACGACCAAGTCCGGGCTTCTGTGTCACACCCAGCCATCTGCCATAGACACAGATCCTCTGAGGGGCCCTTCCCTCACCCACCCCTCGCCCTGTCCTGCTTGGCCTGGCTCACAGTCCCACCGCCCCCAGGAACGTGAGGAGCTTGCCTGGAAGATGTGGAAGCCGATGGGGTGGTACTTGCTGTTCCGGCAGTGCTGGTGTAGAGTGATTCGGACACAGCGGGGGCCCGTGCCCTCAGAGACCGAGAAGGGGAAGCAGGGGTTGGTGGGGTAGGAGGCAAAGTTCCTGCTGCCCCCTGCCGTCTGGCCGATTCTCCATGAGCCCTGAAGTCGCACAGTCTCCCACTCCCCAGCGGGCAGGGCCTCCCCAGGGGCAGGGCTCTTTGTCGCCGGCTTGATGGCACTGACAGGAAAGACAAGCACAGGAGGGCGGCTGGCAGCATGTTCCGGGCCGCCTGGGTCACAGGCACAGATACACACCCTGAGGAAATGACCGGGCCCTGCTTGCCCCTCACCTGAGGGAGATTCTCCCGCTAGAGAAGACCCGGAGCAGGAACTGCCCTGGCACGTCCTTCAGGAAGGTGCTGGGGACAGCCAGGTAGTAGCCTGAGGAGAGCTCACAGCGCAGGTGGACCTCCCGGTCGTACGCATGGCACACGGTGCCAGCCACAGGCGGTGCAGACAGGACCCTGGGCAGGCTGACTCGTCGCTTCTCCACCTGCGGAGAGGAGGCTTGCAAGCGAGTGTACCTGGGACCCGCCAGCCCCTGCTCCCAGCAGAAGGGCCTCTCCTCCAACAGTTACCAGGTGAAGGCAGCCAGGCCTGTGGTCCCTCCCTGCCTCGTAGGGCCTGGCTGGAAATGCCCACGAACCGGGGCGGTCACTTAGCCCTTGGGTCAGTGGCTCTGTCCCAGATGTGAGCCTGCAAGTCCTGCTGCTCTGGGAGAAAACAGACAAATCTAGACAGAGCTGTGCCCCAAAAGGCACCCGGCTATACAAGCTGGGGGCTGCAGGACAACAGGCTTGTGGCCACTTCTTCTGCAATAGGAAAGGAACATAACATAGGCCACACCCACAAAGGGACAGGGAACAGTGTGATGCGGGTTGTGAGACCTCGTCAGGACATACAAGATTAAAGACCACCAGCTGGGCAAGCACACAGGCAGCACATCCCTTGCCAGCCACGCCCCTGTTCCCTCAGGAGAGCAGGACAGGTATCTAGGTGTCTGCATCGGTGCCACAGCCTGATCCTTGGACAATCCCCGGGGATCAGAACATTACCATCCCCATTTTGTAGGGAGGGGACTTGGGGAGGCAGGGAAGGGGAAGTGACCTCTTGAGGTCACATGGGAAGTGGCAGAGTTGGGCTCTGGCCCTGGGCTGGCTCCTCAGCAGTGGTCCTAAGACCCCTGCTCACAGAGAAGAGCACAGCCAAGAGCCCACCAGCCCCAGTCCCTCCTGCAGGCTCTGTCAGCGGCTGCTTTTTTTTTGACCCTTTGGCCAGCAGACACACTCCGGGCAGGGCGGGAGGGAGCCGAGTCCTGTGGACTCAGATCACAGTTGGGTCTGTGGGAGCACCAGCAGGCGCCTGACTCCACGGGACAACCTGGGGAGGTGGGGGCACGTGGGGCTCTTGGCGGTGACGAGTGTCCCGGCACCACAGCTCCTGGGACTCAGACCTCCCAGGGCTTCCATGGCCCCATCCTCGCACCCCACTGAGCAGGAAGCCAGGCCTGGGGGGAGTTACCTTCCAGATATGCAGTCCCACAGCCTGGTAGTCCTTGCCTGGGAAGCTCTCTGGGCTCCACGAGGTACAGCCGGCCCCTGCCGGAGCCCGGGCCCGGCCTGCCCAGTCTGCCGTGCGCCTCCTGGGCCTCTGCAGGACGGCAACGTACACCTCACTCGGCTCTGAGACCCGCAGCCAGAACTTGGGGTTGCTGGGAAAGCCGCTGTTGTTCCGGCAGCCTCCTGCCGACTGCCCCTTGACCCAGGCCCCGGGCAGCTCCTGAGTGTGACACAGTACCTTCTCTAGGGCAAGAAATGCCACACGTCAGCTCGGGAACGGGCGCCCACGGTGGCTCTTCGCCAGCCTCGCTAACACCAGCAACAGCCACAGAAAGCCAGAACCCTCCACAGGCCCTGTCTCCCACCACCTCAAGCTGCCTGGGACAGGAGGAGATGGGACAATCTCTCTGTACTGAAGAAGAGCAAAATGGGGCCTGGGGCAGGGCTGTGCCCGGGAGCTGCCACAGTGGGGGCCGACGCCTGCTCAGCCCTCTGACTCCAGAAGGCCAAGTCCAAGTCCACTAGACCTGATGCCCCTCCATGAAAGCCTGCCCCAGGGAATGCCCCCTGCTCAGGGCCCGTTACCTGAGTAGAGGCTCTGCAGGTGGCCGGCCTCGGTGACGGGGTAGCCAACGGTGACTTCATCAAACTCCCGGAGGAACTCCTCCTCCTCCACCCAGAACTCCCCCTCCTGGAGCTGGGACAGCAGCTCGGCCTCATCTGCTGGGTCCACTCGGCTCCACCCTTCGCCCCTGAAAGGAAACTCACTTCAGCGGAGGCATCTCAGCTAAGAGCTGACAGCACTACCTGAGGAGTGGGGCGGGAGGGGACCTGACGGGGTTCCGAGAGCCCTGTGGCCCTGCCAGCCCCTTGATGGCCTGGCTCCACGGCCCCCTTCCCATGCTCACAGGGGCTCCGTGACTGGACCATCCACCTCCAGAGCCCCCCTTCTTCCCTCAGACGGGCACCTCACCAGGGCTGAGCAGGAGAACGAAGGACGTTTGCCCTATCACCTCTGGTGGACTCGGGAGGAAGTGTCGGGTCACTAATCTGGGGCCCAGCTAAGGGGAGTTGTCTCAGCACCCTCGTTCAGTCCAGGTCCCCAGTGCCAGTGAGGGGTCGTAAAGTGGGGCTAAGCACCATGGCGCAGGCATCTCATAGGGCCCTGTCACCCACAGCCTGACTGGGTATCTACCATTCCGTGGGCACCCTCAAGAGAGGACCCCAGGCTCCAGGGCTGTCTGGGGCCAAACAGAGAACACGGCAGCCCACAAGCAGGCGCCAGGTGGGCTTTGCTGGAGACCAACCAAGCACTGTCCTGACCACCAGAAATGACCACGGCACAAGCAGGCACACACGGTAGCAATGGCTCCTGGCTGCCACTCAAGGCTTCACACCCTTTCCCCACCAACGGTAGCGCGGTGCTGATCCACAGTACAGCCTTTGCCCGTACTCACCCCTCTCTCCAGGGCCCCTGCCAGCACCGCCGGCCCCAGGGGTTCTGGATCCGCAGCAGCAGGACACTCTGACCGGCCCGACCCTGGAGTTCTCGCAGATCCGAGACAATGAAGGCATGAAACTCCCCCAGCTCCCTGGCACCTGGGCAAAAAACAGCTGTCACGGGCAGGGAGTCCCCAAGCTGAGCAGACAGAGAGGTCAGTCTCCTTCCCCAGGAGATGCTCCAGCCCACCTGACTGTGGCCGCACAGGCACCCGACCCCACGGACCACCAGCAGCTCCTTTCCCGACTGCTCTGGGCAAGTCTGCTCACGAGTGGCCTTCGTCAGTGTAGAGCCATAGCAAAGGACCTGGGTCTTGACTGGCTCAGTTGCCACCAGGCCTGGCAAGTCATTCCCACCTCTGGGCCTCGGTCCTTACCTGGAAGGACGAGGGAGGATGGCCGGCCCACATGGCAGCATAGGACTATGGCCTGGAGCAGGGCCGGTCCTCACATGTGCTGCTACAGCATTGTCACTGATGGGTCAGTGACCACCAAGAACAAGGGAAACCTCCTTTGGCAAGGCCGGTGGGGGAGGCGGACGGTCGGGCAGTGTCTGACCAGACCCCAATGGGAGGACTGGAGGCCCAGAGGGGAAATCACTACACGTGGCCAGAGACCTTGGCACAAACAGACACAGATAGAGACTGGCACCCCACCTGGGGAGGAGGGACAGGGGTCCAGAGAGGAGAAAAGATCTCTGGGAATGTCTTGAAGAGCTTTATTTAGGACGGCCTTGTAGCTCCACTCCTGCCCGGCCACTCCAGGGGCTCCAGGGGCCCGGCAGCAGCCCAGTTCTTTCTCTGAGGGTTTCTCCAAAGCCTGAAGTGCCAAGAATTCGCCCGGCCCCACCCTGGGGGCAGCTGATGTGAAATAGGCCAGCCCCTCACCTCTGGGGAGGCTCTGAGGCCGCATGGCTCTCTGTGGGCTCCCCTCACGCCCGAAATGTGCCGTGAACCCTGTCCCAGGGTCTGCCTGTGGGGAACCCAGAGCAGGCCCGTGCCAACTTTCACACACGTGCTGGGGCAGCGTAACTGTCAACATGTGTCAGTTTATTTCAATGTTCATATTCTTGGACCAAAAATCCCATTATGAAAATAATCCTAAAAATGAAAACTATTATGCATAAAGATGTTCACTGTGATGTTATTTATAATAGCATCAAATTGGAAAACCCTTAAACATCCAACATTAAGGGAAGGATTAAGAAAACTATGGCAGACCTACTAATGAAATAAGATGTTGACAAAGTTTGGGTAACAACATAGAAAATGGTCTATAATAGAAAATGTAAAACATACATGCGTTCACGAAAAAACACTGAGAAAGTGCACTAAAAAGTCAAGTGGTTATGTTTGAATGTTTTTTTTCTTTCAACAACCTTTCTTTAACAAGCGTATCTATTACTAAAATGAAAACCTGACTGTTGATTTTGCCAGGTGACCAGCCAGGCCAGAGATGGTGCCACCTCCCACCTCCTAGACCGTCTCCACATGGCAGTTACCACAACACAGGCTCCTGTCTTGCTCGAGTGGCAAGTCCTGGTCAAAGGAAAAAGGGACACTTTCCTCTGGAGAAGCAGGGACCGCAGGGGAAGGTCACACACCCAGACACCAGCTCTGAAGGACAAATGCCCTGCTCACTACAATAAAAGTTCCTGTGTGCCTACAGGAGGCCTCGAGGGCGCAGGTGTGCAGGCCCCCACACCACCTCCCGCCTCACCTGCTCTAGGGCTGAGCACCGAGCAGCTTATCAGACACCGGTCCTTCAGGCTGAGCAGCTGCCGACAAGTCCTGTGTTCTGATCCCCCAGGCCTGTCCTGTTGGTCACTGGTTCTTGCCAAATCCTTCAGGTTCCACCTTTCTGCCAGGCCACCAGTTAGGTCCACCAGGGCATCCGCCACCTGCCCTGCCCACAGGTGCTCATAGGACCCATAGACCCTAGGGAGACAACCACAAGCGAGTGAACTCTGGCATTGGGGCGTGGCTCCCTGCCTCTTTTCTATCCCCATGGCCTATGACACCCCAAAATCATCTTCTCACCCACCGCTTCGATCGCTTCTCTTTACTCCCCTCTCTTTACCTCCCACCGAGTCCAGACACACTCCTGCCTTCATTTGCTCTAATGCACAGGGTCCCGGCAGCACCCTGCTGCCTCCACCCACATGCAGAACCTCTCCTGCCTCCAGGGGCCACACAAGCGTGAGGGGTATGGGGCACAGAGGCTGTGAACTCCTCTATCTCTCAGGAGCAAACCCCACAGCCCGACCGGCCATCAGATGCAGGGACTCACTCACACAGACCTCACCAGCAGGCTCTCCTCACTTCCTCTGCGCAAAGGCCTGCCTATCAGTGCAGCCTCTTTTGGCAAGACGATCAATGTACTCTAAGAGGGGAGTTCTTCAATTCAGATCTGGGGAGGGCCACGGTCAGCCAGGACCAAGGGAAACAGTACTGACACCTAGGTGGCCTCACTGCTCCCCAACGACTTGCAAAGAGGTCACCTGTCCCTAACGGTAAAAAGAAATAGATGGAAACATCTTTCCTGCTGGGCTTTGAGGAGGGAGAAAGGAGAATCCTCTTTTTGGAAGTGAGAGCTTCATGCCTGACCTTGAAATGAGGGCAGGGAAGAGGGAGTGGGCACAGCCAAGTCTCAGTTTCTGTCTCTGGACAGTCAAGCCCACCCCAGGACTGGCCGCCTGACCCTAGAACCAACAAGGGCGCTGACGCCCAGGGAGAGCGGAGATGTGCTTCTTGCGGGCAGCAAAGCACGGCCGTGGCCCCCAGCCCAGCCCGGCCCCTCCAGACTCCAGCGTGCGTACTTGGCATAGACCTTCTCCAGCAAGGGAAGCCAGAACACATCCTCTCTCTGGCACCGGGAGAAGCAGAGTCTCCCTGCAAGACAAGGCAGACGGTCATCTATGGTCACCTCCACCCAGCGTCCAAACTGCCAAATTCGACAGGTGAAGGAGCCACGGTACGTCTGGTCGAGCCAGCCCGGCTGTCCTGGAGGAATGACCTACCGCGCACGGGGAAAGGCAAAAGGAGACCATGAGAGACAAACATCGTGCGGTGCTTCCCAAGCGTCCTAACCAGAGCGTGACGGTGGCCGAGCCATTCCTCTGCACCCTGCAGTTCTGCAAAGGAGTGTACCTTACTGCACACCTAGATGTCCGTGCTCACGGAAAACCCGATCACTGGACAGAAAAGCAACAGACCTTTCAATAAATACTGTAGGACCACACTGAGGGAGCCAAGTGTCTCCAAAAGCTTAAAGTCAACCACTATGTCCTAATGTCCCAAATAAGCACTTGACCTGAATCTAAAACCAACGGGACTTCTACAGGCACGAGTGACCCAATTCTTGACAGAGCTGGCTGCCTCCGGAGCTCTGCCAGCGCCTGGAGCCAATGTGCTCACTGCTGGGTCTGCTGTTCTGACCCAACGTGGAGGGACGGTGCGGGCTTTCCACCTAGACGGACTCGTTTGGTCCTGGATCTGCCACTCACTAGCTGGAAACATGACGACAATCGTTTTAGTGCCCTCATTTGTAAAAAAGGGTCAAAGTTGGCAAGGCCTGTGAGGATGAAAGCCAGTGACTGCGATGTTCGGAGCTTGGGGCCTGGGGACACAGGAGGAGCTCTGAACGGGGTCAGCACTGTCAGTGTTGTTGCATTAGTCAGTAACACCTAGCAACGAGTCAAACAGAAAGCCGTGAACGCTCCTGGGGAAGGAATCTGAGCAGGCCTTCTATGCCTGTGGCAACTGCCTAGCATCAGAAACAGTTTTAATCACGTTTCACCAATTTATATTCAAAATCTGTAAAAAAAAAATCAACTAGCTAAGGAAACTTATTCCAAAGCAGGGGCCTAGGATCCCTCAGCAGACCCTTCCTAGTCTAGGCTGGCACGTTTGTCTTTGTATTTCAAATGCATGCCTCTGACTACAGGGGAACCCAGGGCTCAGGAGACAGCAGAGCAGGGCAGGAAGCACCCCCAGTGGACCCCTGCAGGAGAGGGGGCACTGCATCTGTGCCTCAGAGTGCCTACAGCCTGACAGCCCAGCTCTCTCTCTCCACTAACCACTCTGGGCAGCTGAGGCTGAGTCCCACAAAACGAGAGGTTCAGCTGCCTGGCCGCCCGCTTCCTTCCTGTGTTCGGCAGACAGGAAGACAAGAGCAGAAGAGAAATCTGCAGTGTCACAGACACCTGGTCCAGGAGGTGGCGGCTCTTCTGCAGGGCAGCGCAGGCGCACAGGAACCAGCAGTCCCCCAGCAGGCCTTGCTTCACCTGTCCTTCCTGTGGGTTATCTGGAAACAGCCGGGGCGTGGCACAAATTTCCTGAAATTATGAAAATAGTACAGAGTTACATCATGCTTGATGACTAGTCTTTAAAAGTAAGAACACAGGATTTAGGTGACAGTCGCTGGGGAGGAGATTTCTGGTCATCCACATTGCCTAGGAAGGGAGGAGAAGCAGCTGGTTTCTTGCAGCCACTATCCGTCAGCCCCTCCCGGCTCTGGATCACTCTGTCCAGCTCAGATTCTGGGGTCCCTGCCTCTGTCCACTTTCCTTAATTGGTAAAACCCCTGGATGAATCCTACCATCCCTCTTCTCGAAACTGCTAAATGTTGGTCTAGAAAATGGTTTCTCTTTAAAATTCAAAATGGCAAATCTCAAATGGGTCCTCTGTACTACCGGAAATCCTACTGTTTCTCTAAAGGGCTCAATTTCCCTTACTCCAGACTAGTTTATACATTTCCCTTTCTTCCTCTCTTCTCAAAACTTCCACGCCTCCCTTGCCCACACACCTCTGAGCTGAAGACTTCGCCTGATGCCTCATCAGAAGCCACCTGACCTGACCCCCTCTCCTGCTTTCAGAGTCTGGATTCCTCCCAGGACCCCCTCCATCTCCCACCTCCACAGGCAGAATCCCATCCGCATAAGGCATGAGAGAGAATCTCCCATCTTCTCTAAGATATTGTCCCTCGGCACAAGATTTCCCCTCTCGACTTCCTTTCACTGACAAATTTCTTGAAAGATCTGCCTCCCCATGTCCTTCCTCCAGCTCACTTTCAACATGGGCCCCTCTAGCTTCTGAGCCAATCATGCCCCCAACACCACTTTTACCAATGATACTTCTGTGTTGTCAAATCCCATGGGCATGTCTCTATCCTTGTCCTTCCCAACACTAGGCAACATCAGAAGAATGACTGTCCCCTGTCCCCAGCAGTCCTCTCTTGGCTTCCATGATTCTATGTGCCCCTGGCTATCCTTTCACCTCACTGCCTTCTGCTTCTCAAGTCTACCTGCCAGGGCACCTGTTCGAGCCCACTCAGATCCAAGCCCTCTCTTCTTCTCTACGCATACTTCCTCCCGGGTTCCTCTTCCACGCCCTGGACTGTAAGCCATCCACTACGCTCCCAATTCCCAGATCGAGCCTCTAGCCCAGATCTTCCTGAGCTCCCAACTCTCATATCCACCTGCCCACCGACAGCTCTGAGCAACACCCAACCCTAGATTCCCATCCCTAGCTCTCCCCACCTCCCAGTTTTCCCCAACACATCAAACCACCCAGTTGCTCAGGCTGGAAATCTAGGAGTCATTCTTGATCCCTCCTTTATCCTCATCCTCTACTTCCAATTGGTCGCTAAGACCTATCAATCCCCCTGCCAAAGTATTCCTCACCTCCATCCACTCCAGGGACCCATCCTAACCCTTGTCACACTAACTTGAGCCCCTTCATCTTTCTCCAGGACCACCGCAATGGCCACTTGCATTCTTACCCCGAAAATCCATTTCCAACTGGCAGTAAGAGTGAGCTTCTTAAACACAAATCCAATTAAATCACTCCTCTACCAAAAACCCTCTCATGGCCTCCCATTGCACCTAAAATCCAGTTTTTACCAAATTCCACTGGATCCTCATACTTTGCCCTTGTCAAACAGGCCCTCTCAGTGTGTCCCAAAGAGAGCATCTCACTCGCCAGAACCAAGCAGTTCTGGTTCTGTTCAAGGGCTGGTGGCCGTGCAGACATCTCCACTAAGACTGCGTACACTCAGAGAGGGCAGGCTTGTTCCTTGGGCAGTCTTATTCAGTAGATACACCATTTCTAAAGATATCAACATGGCACTAGGCCAGAGCATCCCTTTAAGCTGCCACCTTAAAGTGCTTACATCTGAAAATGCAGGTGCACAAAGCCCGGAACGGAAATTTGCAGAGCACAACGGCTTTGCCTCGTAGGCTCAGCCTGGCCCTTCCAGAAGAACGTGAGAGGACCTCACTGCCCGTGAGCAGTAGACACAAGCAAACACAAAAAACGGAACATGGTGGACCGCTCGTGGACAGAAAAGCCATGCAGACTAGAAGCCAAGTCTGATTACACGCCCTTAGAGCAGAGGAAAGGAAGTGGGGCTGGTGTGTGTCTGTTCAAATGCCCCCCTTGCTCTGCCTCGACTCTCCTGAATGGAGCTCTCACAGGTGGGGGCCACGAGCTCGGGGTCCAGCACATCCTGAGTGGGCTTGAGAGGGAGCTACAACTAGGGTTGGGAGCCTGGGACCCACTCCTGAGGACGGCGGCAGCAGACCCTGCTGACCAAATGCCCAGTCCCGGCTGACCCGGCCCCCCTCCCGCCGCTCTGGCTCGGTCCCCGCGCTCGCACCCGGGCAGGAAGCAGCGTCTAAAGACCCGGCTCGCGCCCCACCTGGGGACGCCTCCAAGTGATGTCCTCCCGGAACTGGGCCAGCGGCGTGGAGAAGCTGGAGAACAGCGAGGAGTCCGAGGCGGGGAAAGAGGCGTCCCGGAAGAGCTCCCTGGCCGGCGCCCGCATCTTGAGCGCCCGGGGCTCCCATGCAGCCCGCGCCCCGGCGCCGAGCGCGGCCGAGGGGCGCGCAGCCCGGAGGGAGGGCAGGTGGGCCCGGGTCCCTGGCCTGCCCGACGCTCCCCCGCCCGGCCGGGCTCTCTAGCCTCACGGTACCGGCAGTAAAGACCCGGCCCGCGCGCCGCCAGCTCTGTCGCCCCGGTAACCGCCGGGGGAGGGTCCCAGGCTGCAGCCAACCAGACGCGGTGATCCGAGTCACGTGACAGAACGGCCCAATCGCACACGAGGGTTGGGAAGTCGGGCCGGATTCCCCGCCCCAGGGGGCGTGGCTCCCGAGCTCTGCTATCGCGAGGCAGGGCCGTCGACCCGGCTGCAAGTCTCCTTCCGAACCGAGGCTCATACTGGAAGGTCGCTGGCGTCTTGTCCTCGGGTCGAGATGACTCGGGCCAGGGCGTCGGGTCGCTTGGACTCGCGGGCTTTTGGGGTTGAAGGAACTGACAGGCCGCCTCTGCCGAGGTCGGGTTGCGGACTACAAGTTTCAACATGCAGCGCTGCCTCCCAGCATGCGCCTCTCCTTCCGGCGCGCGCCAAGCCCGGCCGCCTGGTGTGGGAGGAGCCAATGGGAGTTGCTTGGGAAGGGGCGTCGTGAGCCTTCCGGAGCCAGCATGGTATTCGGGCGGTTGTGGTAGTGTCCTGGGTCCTGGGGGAGGAGACGGCCGGGGGAGGGCTTTCCCGGGCCTGGGAGCTATTTCCAGGCTGTCTGTGCTGGGTCCTGAGCGGGGCGTGGGATGAGGCTGCGGCATCCTCCTGGTCCCCAGGTGGCCGGGCATCTGGTCCTGGTAGGCTGGACCCTGGCCTGCTGGACGTGCGGTTATAGCTCGTGGCCGCTCAGTGCCGCGGCTCGGTGAGGACAGTGGTTTCGGGACCTGCTCAAGAATTCACTCTTGCTCCAGGACATGTCCTTCCCCATTCCCATTCCCAGGAAGGAAGGCGGCCAGCCAGAGGCTTGTTCTCTGCCTGCCCCTCCACGCCTGCTTCACTGTGGTCAGGCAGGGGAGGAGAACGGGGCCCCAACCCTTCTAGGACAGCTTTCTGCCATCTATTAGGGCTTCTCAGATTTTGCATCCCTGGGCTGCTTCTACCCAGCCTCCAGATATGAAGGGCAGTCAGATCCAAAAAGTCCCGCCTGCTGGAAGGGAAACTGAGTCTGATCCAAGAGCCCTGCCCCTGACATTCTGCTTGCTCAGGAGTCCCAGGTTTCTGTGACAGCTTCATCTTCTCCCTCTGAGAGGCCGGGCAGGGTCTGCATGAGTAACGGCTGTTAGTAGTGGCATTATCTTGTGCTATCTTGACCCCACCAGGCCCCAGCCCCCTAGTTTGGGTGCTCATGTCTGCTGAGATCCTAGAAAAGGGAGTAACCAACATAGCCCAACTCCTGTCTCTGGGATGCTAGGGCTGACGTCGTGACCATTCAGCACCCCCATGGTGCTAGCTCTGCCGGAAGATGTTTCTGACTCCTCGGCACGCTGGAGGCTGCACTGCAGCTGAAAGGAATCAGGAAGGGCCTGGGCTCTGCTTCACACAGGGTCCTGAAGGAGTAAGAGACAAATGTCTTCCCTGCCCTGGGGTGCTGGACAGCTGGTCTGCCCCAGGTAACACATATGGGTTAGCAGCGGGGCTGGGGCCTGCCCAGGAGCTGGACTCTAAGTGGGGGCCTTTGCTGTCCCACTCACCCAGGCTTGCAAGCTCTGGAAAGCAGGCAGCTTCCTGTGGACACTTTAGTGTCCAGGGTTGGGCCCATGCCCAGAGAAGGGGCCAGGAGAAGCTGGTGCTTGGTAGGCAGCAGCCCAGGCCTGCAGGGATGTGCTCACCAACACTGAGATGGCATTAGAGCAGCTCTCCTGTTCGCCTGCCTGGCATAGCTCCTCCTGTGCCACCCCTACCCCATATGCCCTGTGGTCCCATCCCCCACTCTGGGGGTGCAGAGATGCTCCCTCAGCCAATTAGGAGTACAGACTCCTCTCCCTCCTGGGCCTGCCCCCAGCCCAGCACAGAGTGGGGCCTCTGGCTCCTGGGGTGCCAGGAGGAGTTGGAAGCAGCCTAGGGTGGTGGGACAGGAAGGTATTCTGGAGGCAGCTGGTTCATGACCCCAGCCTCCGTAGCTGCAGGCCCCGGGACTGAGGCAGTTAGTGAAAGTCTGAGTCTCAGGACCTGCCTGTAAGGAGGGAACACCACCCCCCGTCACAGTGCTGCTTGAGGGTTACGGGAGGATGAAGGCCAGCTTTCTCCTAGCCCTCAGGCAGGAGTGGTCTACCCGCTGACCCCACTGCAGCCGATCATTGGACTATATACAACACATACCTACCTGCTTCCTTTTCCAAGCCTGTGAGTGCTCCAGGCCCTGTGGAATCTGAACTCTGCCTGTCCTCCCTCCACCCCAATCATTTGTGCCCCCCGCCCCTCGGTTATCACCGCTCTGGAGTCCTTGTGCTCCATGGCTTTGCTCACGCTTGTTCTGCCTGGATGATGCCTTTGTTTTTCCAGGGATGTTCCCTGACTTCCCAGCCAGGTGGGCTCTGTTCTGAACCCCCACATCTCTCCTCCGTTTGTTGAGTGGGCAGTAACCAGGCACTTCTCTGTGCCAAGCACTGCTTTCTTATGGGGATGCAGAGATTGGAAACCAGTGTCCTGCCCACAAACCACCCAGAATTAGGTGGAGGTGGGGAGGGGAGAGCTGAGGCGCCCCAGGTGAAGGGACAGTGGCACTAGCTGGTAGAGAAAGAAGGAGGTGTACTGGGCGAGGGCTCACCCTGGCTTCGCAGACTGCCACATTCCCTAGGATCCCCACACAGCCGCTCCTGCCTCCCTCACGAGATCCCTGGTTTTGATTCTGTTTAGTTGCTGCAGCTGAAGTCATCTGGGGAGTCTGGACTTCTCCTAGCTCCAAAGTCAGAAGTTTTAGAAAGGGATATGTGCCCCAGTTCCGGGCAATGGGGCACAAGAAGCAGTCGGCTGAGGGCCACTGGGGAACTCTCCCCCTATCCGCAAAAAGCAGGAGGCTGGGGGGTTCTCTTGCAGCCAGCCTTTGGAGGTCAGCATGTGGGCATGTGGACCAGCAACTGCTGCAGTCAGCTTGTGATCACAAGGGGACAAACCAGAGGACAAAGGCCAATATGCCGAGAATCCAGAGCAGAAAGAGAAAGAGCCTGGGTCTCTGGTGATGTTGCAGAGCCCCTGAATTGGTCGGTCTTCGAGTCGCCCACCTTGGGACTGACTGGTCATAGGAGATAAGAGATGCAGTTTTAGTAATTTTGAGTTGGGTCTTTTGCTTCAGCATTACAGACATAGTGCAGAGACCCAGTATTGATTACCTACTACTGTGTAAGAAATTGCCCCAAAACTTAGCAACTTAAAATGACAGGTATTTATGATGTCACATCTTGTGTTGTAACAGCTAGATCTTAGGTTGGCATGAGGGAAGCCATCTTAGGGAAAGGAAGCAATGCTGTAACTGTGACCCTGACTCACTAGTCTCTGAGAATACATTCTAGCCTGCACGTAGCCTAGATGATTAAGCACCTCTCACTTTTGCAAAATACATGATCTGCTAGTTCTGTCACTCTTGCTTAGTTATCAGCTGTGATAAGGATAATTTTGTTCTCTGAGTTCCCCAGGAACATGATGACCTCCAGAAAGAAAAACTCTTGTGTTGTTACCCGTCACAAATGATAATTAGATGCCTTGAAGTTCATCACACCAGATGATCCACATCCCTAAACCCCTCTTTCCCTGCCCATTTCCCCTATATAACTGCCTCAAGGTTCTGTATGACTTTAAGATGGTTCTTTAGGACACTAGTCCGCCATCTTCCAATTACGCTAGCTAATCATATAAATTTTCCTTTCTCAACCACCGACTGTGCAATTCGATGGACGCTGGATTTCGGCGGGCAGAACAACCCCTTTTTGCTCGGTCACACTGGGTCAGGAATGTGGCAGCGATGCAGGTGGGTGGTTCTGGCTCAGAGTCTTTTGGGAGATTGCCGTCAAAATGTCGGTCAGGAGGCTGGCTAGGCCTGGAAGACCCACTTCTAAGCTCCCAGGAGGCCCCAATTTCTTGTGGGGTGGACCTCCATGAAGCTACTTGAGTGTCCTCACAATGTGGCAGGAGGTGATCCAAGAGAAAGGGAGGATGGAAGCTGCAGTGTGTTCTATGACCCACCTGGGGTGTCACCTCCATTGTTTCTGCAACATACCATTTATTGCAAGTGAGTCACTAAGTCCAGCCCACACTTAAGGGGAGAGGTGTTAATCTCCACCTTTTGGGTCGAGGAGTATCAAAGAATTTGTGGAGGTATTTTAGGACCCCCTCGGGCCCTGAGAGGTGAGATGAGAGAGACCTGTACAGGAAAGTAACAGCTTGGGAGCCTAGGAGCGTGGTGAGGGTGTGGCAGTACCCTCCAGGGAGGGCCCAGCCCAGGGCTCTGACCTGGTCAGAGGTGACAAACCACCTGGGGCTTTAAGAGAGTGGAGGCAGACGGCACATTTGCACTTTAAAAGATCATTCAGGGGGCTGGCCCTGTGGCTATCGATTGGGTTCGGATCCTGGGCGTGCACCGACGAACCGCTTGTCAGGCCATGCTGCAGCGGCATCGCATATAAAGTGGAGGAAGATGGGCACGGATGTTAGCCCAGGGCCAGTCTTCCTCAGCAGAAAGAGGAGGATTAGCATGGATGTTAGCTTAGGGCTGATCTTCCTCACAAAAAAATAAAAAAATAAAAGATTATTCACTATGCTGTGGGCTCAGAAGTAGGTCTTTGAGGCTGGGGTGGGAGAGGGAACCAGATTTTGAACCAGCAGTGGAGAACGATCTAGTTTCTTAGAAGGCGCTTGGTGACTAGTCATGTGAGTCACAAAGAAGGAGGGTACCACAGGACAGTGGCACCAAGTGAGAGAGCCTGGGGGCCCTGTGGAATTGGAAGAACTGGCTTTAGACTCAGGCGGTCTAGGAAGCTTGTGGGACTCATAGTGAGAGAATAGACTTTGTTCAGGAAAAGGCCTGGATGCCGACTGGGGTTAGGCACGTTCTCAGTTACACTGACAAGTCTGAAATGCAGAGCAGTTTCAGGCCTGTCCCCCATCCTCCAGCAGCCAGAGAGCAAGCCCGTTGTCCTGGGCCTGCGGGCAACGGGGTGCATATCCCTCTGAGCAAGGCCTTCTCGCCGAGATTCTCATGAGGGGCTGGGGCAGGTGGGAGGCAGGCTCTGTCTTAACCACGGGGTCTGCCACCTTAGCAAGGTCCTGGGCCCGTAGGACCAGCTGCCAGTGCACACATCCCGGAGCTAACTATGCCCTCTGAGCACTGAGATGGCAGGAGCCCCAGCAGATCCAGGAGGTATCTAGAGCAGCAGCCCAGGGCCCCAGAGTGCTCTGAAGTCATCTGAGCAAGAATCTACTGGAAACCTGGTCCTGCTGGTCAGGTGTCCTGCCCGCTCTCTGAGCTTCTGTCTCCTCCCCTACAACCCCCGTGGTACAGAGGACCCAGGACAGTCATGAGGATTAAATGAGAAATGATGCAAAGTGCATGGCTGGTCCTGGGCCGAGGGGCGTGGTCAGCGAGAGCCACAAATGTGGAATGCTCCTCCATGGGATCATCTCACTGGGGTGAAGTGGGAGTGGGGATCTGGAAGCTTGGGTCTCTCCCCTTCCCTGGCCTGAAGGTTCCAGGTAAAGGAATCATCCCAGGCAGGGCTGGAACAGGGACCTTCTTGGTCTTTCCTGGCACCACAGTTCTCCAAGAGAAGTGAAGTGAGTTCCACCCCTAAGGGCTCGAAGGGTCAAAGCTCATTGGAAACACGGTAAGACGTTGAATTTGTATGGTCCTCACACATCCCAGAGATGGGTACTGCTGTCCCATTTTATGAATGAAGCTTCAAAGGGAGGAGGGGGCAGCCCAGGACCACACAGCTGTAGGTGGGACACAGCCAGCATTCCCAAACCAGGCAGACCTAGTTCACTCTGCTCACTGACAGAAGGAGTGGATTCTTTTTGGGTGCTGTTTTAGATTAAGTTTTGGGGTTTTTCTTAACCCCATTATAAAAATAATACATGCTCCTTATAGGAATTTTTTTCCCTAACTATTGCTCCAAAATGGTCATGTGTTCTTAAATTTTATAATGAACACGGTGCAGATAATTTCCACAGCTGCCCTCAGTCCTCTGAGGTGAGCGTATTTCAGATGTGAGCTATTTATTCTCTGCCTGGAGGGTGTCATATTCAGATTGTGGAGTCTTTTTCTGTCAGCTCACTCATTCATTTTTGAACAAGGAGATGTTTATCTGGGCCTGGGTGGGTGATCTCCCCAGCACACTGCCCCGTGCCTATGAAAAAGCCCCCCAGATGCTGTGCTGGGCTGGCAGCGTTGCGGACAGCCTTGCTGAGCCCACGGTCAGCGGCCATTTCCCTGCTGTTGGGCTTCAGTTCTCCCTGGGTCTGGCCAGGTGATTACTTAGAGAGAAAGTGAAAAAAAAATCCTCAACAGCTGACATCAGATTCCTCTCAGTAAGAGGACAGTCTGTGTTGGGGAAACACGTGCATGGGTGCATGGGTTGGTAGGCTGCCCAGGGCGTGGCTGCTGCGGGTGGCTCAGCCTGGCGGGGGGGTCTGATGGGGGAGGAGGGGTGAGGGGCAGGCGAAGAAGTGAGGCTGGAGTCCCGGTGGGTGAAGGCCAGCGCAGGACCTGGCATGGAAGGAAGGACTTGTTAAGAGCGTGGATGCCTTGATCAACTTGAACTTCTTTGTGTGGCCTAATCTGTCTCTCCATGACCCCAGGTCTTCAGTGAATTCTACTACTTAACTCTTTCTGCATACTTTCCCTTTCTAAATCCCTTTGCTGACTCTGGTCTTGATATTCCAGCCCATGAATCCCGTCTTCATTGTGACCACTCGACTGAGTGTTCATTTTTTATTTTAATGATTACCCTTAAAAAAAATTTCCGAGGCCTCTGGTTCTTTCCATAACTCCCGGTTGTCTCACAGGTGCCTGTCCCCATTTGATGGTTCATCCCCCTTCCCCATGTCGCTGAGATTTTAATTCCAGGTGCTGTACAGTGCTCTGCTGACCACTCCCCCAGCTGCCTCCTTGGATGTAGCTCTGGTCTGTGGAGCATGCTGGCTCTTTGACTCACTTGGTGCTCTCCCGGGTGGGTGGGTGTGTGATGGAGCCTTATCTTTAATCTGAAGGTCCCTGAGGTTCTGCCCAAGGCACCTGGCCTTAGGAGGTCCCAGTGAGAGTGGGGGATGGGAGAGAAGCACTTGGGGGACAAGCCTGGACTGCACAGGACATAGCCCAAGGGACTCAGACACCCTTCCCTGGACCCGAAGGCCCAGAGGGAGGCTTGGAGCACTGCTGGCTCTATGTGAAAATGCACTGTCTCCTTCACCCCCTTGCCTCAGGCTTCAGCTCTCCAACCTGCCTCACGGAAGCCCTCTCTCATCAGGGCCCCACCTTCCTTGGCCCCAGCAGATCTGATGCTTGTGGCCACTCCCGTCTCCTTTCTGGACATCACACCCCGCCCTGGCTCCATCAACACCACTCTCCTACCTGCCTGACTACTCCCTTCTCTGTCCTGGAAATGGTGGCTCTTTCCCAACATTCTGCCCTCAGCGCTCATGGTGGTCATCACTGCTGTTGGCAAACCTCCCCCGTCCCCGACTTCCACGCACGTAGTGGGAGTGGTTGTGCAGGGCCAGTGTGAACAGAAGTGGTGCATGGCCTCCAGCGTGTCTGATCGCCAGTGTAAGCCCCTCCACAGCTCTCATTTATCTCTGGCAAGGTGCCTGGAACCTTCGAGATGTCTCCTCCATCAGTGTGGTTCCTGAGGAACCACAGGGATGGGAAGCCCACCCCACAATACCGCTGGCCTGAAGTGGACATGCAGCCCAATGAAAAATAAACCCTGGTGGTTTAAAATGTTGTTATTTTAGAGTTTGTTGCTGGGGCATAACTCAGACTGGTAATGAAATGGGCCCCTAGAAGAGAGGTGCTGCTCTAACAAAACAACACAGGACCCGCGTGCCGTTGGCTTGGGGGCTGCCCGTGGCCCACTCCTGGAAGCTGGAATGTTGGCAAGCTGGGTTATGCAGCGGCAAAACATTTGGTAAAACTCAGCGGTGATGACTCACGAGGCAGATGATGTCTGAAATAGCCCATAGGTCTGGTGGGAGAGGTTGGGAAACACTAGCAGCATGTGCTGGTCATAGGCTGTGTCTGGCAAGATACAACAAGGAAGAGATGGGCTAAAAAAATATGCCAGGTTTGCAAGCTGGGAGGGAAAGGAACAGCGGAGCCCAGGAACGCAGGGGCTCGGGGGGCTGAGCGCAGACCCAGGACAGGCCGCGGCAAGGACAACATCAAGGATGTGGGTGCCGCTCCCCGGGTATGACTGCTGGGAGTTGCTTCTGAGCTTTCCCAAGTTGCGAGGGAGGCAGGCAGGGTGGGGCTGGGCAGGCTGAGAAGCACATTTAAGCAGCACCCCAGGAAGGCGCCGTGGGCGTGGCGGCAGGCCCACTGCAGCATCTTGAGCGAGTTGAACTGCCAAAGGAACCAAGAGAGCAGGACTCCAAGTTTGTGACTAGAGATTGAAAACAGCCTTGGCAGGGAAGAGGTGAGAATGCAGTTCAGCCCCCAAGGAGGGCTTCTTGGTCAGCACTGTGTTCAGGTGTGGCCAAGAAGAGAGGAAGACGGACCCTCCTGAGGGCCAAAGAGAGCCCTGGACGGGGTGCCCACTCCCAGGGCGGGGTCCCTGGCAGTGCCCGCCTGGCAGGGCTCTCAGATTGCTGTGGGGCAGGGTCTGCTGGTGCCCCCGCATTCCCCCTTCCGCAGGGATGTTGCTGCAGTCCCGTCCCTGTTCCCTGTTGGGTGGGTGACTGGCCTTCCAGTTGCCAAGTCTCTGGGTTGAGTGGAGCCCCACTAGGCCCTGGTGCAAGGACGGCACACGGACCTCATTTGTGGAGGTCACCTGGGACCCTGGTCTTGGGCTCACACCACGACCGGAGGGGACCAGGCCATCTCCCAGAGCTGCACTCCCTCGAGTGCAGGAAGGAGAGGCAATGGGGTATTTGTGACCTGGGGGCTGGAAGCAGAAGCCCCAGGGTTGCTGGCCCACCATTGCCAGTCCTCCCACATTCTGGCCCCTTTTGTAGACTGGAGACCTGTGGCTGGGTCTACCCAGTGTCACTTCGGGGCCAGGGCACATAATCCTGGCATGAGACCCTGCAGCACTGATGGGCACAGTGACCCATAACAATGGTGGTGCTGCCCTGTGGCCTGAGCCCGTGGGCGACATGAGGCGCTGAGCCCGGATGCTGCCCTTTGTAAACTCAGTGGCTGCATCACTCCCACTGCCCACAGCTTAGCCATCCTTCATGGTGACAGCCCAAGTGAAGTCCCTGGCCTCACTCCCTCTTCTGAGCGCCCCTGTAGCCACAGCCTCTCCTGCACCTGTGCTCGCAGATGTCCACAGCCCCTCAACCTCCATCACCCAAGACCAAACTCGCCCGCCCCTCACCTCTGCTCCAGTTTGGGATGGGCTACCTGCTGAGAAAGGCCCAGAGCAAGGGTGCTGAGAAGTGGCCTCCTTTGCTTGCATGTTTGAGGGTCCAGGGTGGGCCCCAGAGGCCTGGCCAGGGGGCTACGGGGGGGCAGGGACAGCCTGCTGCTGGTCCTCAAACTCCCGGGGCTGCAGGGCAGAGCCAGGATTGCCAGGAGTGGCTGGAGTAGAGGAAGACCCTTTGGCCCCATCCAGTATTCCCCTGCGAGCGGCCAGAGGCCTGCATGTCAGGGGATGGGGCTGTGGCCAGCTCCTGGCCCCCACCCCAGGGCAGCCGGGTGGATGCAGAGGACACGGTCAGGACAAACAGGCCGGGAGGTCGTTTGCAGAGTGGAGGTTTAATGGGACAATCACGGTGATCCCGTCGCAGCCGTCCCTGGGTGGCCCAGCTCTGACCGCCGGGGTCCCCAGGCCTCTCCCAGCATGGTGGGCCTACAAAGAGCACCAGCGCCACCTGCCCCTTCCCTGCGGGGTATTGCTGCACTGGCCCCGGGCAGCCACCAGACAGACTGTCCTGTCCCATTCCTCCTGGGGCCTGGGACCCCATGTTCCCTGAGGGGCTAAGGCTTTCCGGGGGCCCCTCCCCAGGTGTGTCCACCCTCTCCCCAGTGTCCCCTGTCCCCACACTGAGGGCATGTCTGTGTCCTTGCTTCTCTGCCAGGGGCCACCAAGGCTGCCCACCCCGGGCGGGGTGCAGGGCTCCGTGGGGAGGAGGCATGCTGTGGGGATAGCAAGGCCCCAGCCTCCCAGCAGACATAAGGCACAGTGTGGCGGTCGCCGTGGGACTGCAGGGCCGTCACCCCAGGGGCAGCGCCCGGCAGTCAGTGTTGAGACGGGAGGGCGTGGCGTGTGCTGGCCGCTCCAGAGCCTGCAGTGCAAGAGAGCTGGGAGGACCAGGGCCACCGGCCCCGGCTGGCCACGAGGAGGTCCCCGGGAGAACCTGCAGGGGGGCGCGTGGGCCCGGGCGGAGCTCACGGCCAGAGCCGAGGCAGTCATGGCGGGCCCGGGCCACAGAAGGCACAATCGTGGTGTCTGGGAGGTCAGGGCTAGGCAGACACGTTGACGTCCCTGAGAGAGATGGTGCTGCTAGGGGCCTCATCCCCGAGCAGCAGGGCCGGCGTGTCCGTGTCCGCCTCCGAGTCTGCTCCGGCGCTGCCCTGCTCCACGCTGGGCTCGGCGCCAGGGCCCAGGCCCTGGGACAGGATCTGCTGGATGGTCCTGCGCAGGTTGGGGTGCAGCCGGCCCTGCGTCTGGTAGAAGACCTCCAGGGCGAAGGACTTGAGTGCGCCAGTGCAGAGGTCCTCGTAGAGCGGGATGGTGTACATGCGGGACATCTGCGGGGTCGGGAGGGACGCGCTGTCATGCTGGTGCTCTCTGGTCCCTCCCGCCACCCCGCTGACCCTGGCCTGCACTCACACAGCCACAGGGAGGGCCTCGGCAGCCTCTCATCCCCCAACACTACAGGCCTTCTGCAGAGGCCTCGTTTCTGGGGAGCCTGGGCCAGGGGGCCGCTGACGGGACAGGTGTGTGGAACAGGGAGGCCGGGGCCCCTGAAGGCCTGGGACCCTTGGGCCTCTGAGGAGCTCAGACACCTGCAGTGTCCAGGCCAGGAGCCCAAATGCCCCCAGTGGGCCTAGACCTCTGGACTCTGTTCCCAGCTTGTCCGCTCTGGACACGGCCTCCCTGAGGACTGGCGTGGTCTGGGCTCTTCCCAGCTGGTGCACACTCCCACTGCCAACCCAGACAACACGTCTTCCCTGCCCCATGCTCCGAGACACCCAGCCTGAGTGGCCAGACTGGAGGGTTGGGTGGGGCGCTGGAGGCGGGGAGGGGCAGGGCCACAGGCAGGTGGCCGCACCTGGCTTTCAAGAAAGCGCCGGACTCTGTGGAGGTCAGGGTAGTAGTCGTTTCGGACCACGATCTGCAGCCAGCGGATGCGGATCTCTGCGTTCATCGAGTCCAGCAGGGAGGAGTAGCACTTGGACAGGCTCATCACCACCTCTGCAGGGCCATGGAAAGGTCAGGGCCAGGCCGGCACACCGCTCCCCAGCCACCCAGGCAGCCGTAGGACCCACCCTGGGGCAGCGGGGACCCATCCAGGAGCCGGTCCAGGAAGAGTGCCGTCTGGAAGGTCCTCCACTTGGAGATGTCGATGGTGCTAGCAGAGGCGGCCGCCTGGTCCAGGGGCTCTGCGGTCCACAGCTGGAAGAGGGCCTCCACAGGCCGGGTCAGGCTGGATCCCTGAGACAGGTCCGGCTCGGCCAGCGGTGGGCCCGTGGCATTGAGCCAGCGCTCGAATTCCAGCCCTGCAGGGGAGACTTGATCCTAGGGGCCCCGCCCAGGCTGGGGAGGGGCCACCCGAGCAGGCCTGCCCTGGAGACTGCAGACCCCAAAGCTGTCCCCAGGTGTGACTGTTCGAGGGCCGGGAGTCCCCAGAGCAGGGGGGTTCAGGGAGGCCGGGGTCTGTCCAGCACCTGCCACTTCAAGCCACCAGAGCGGCTTCTGTGAAGGGGCACAGGGAGGCCAGAAGGCTCGAGTTGGTGACTGAGGGATCCCCACCCTCCTCCACGCCTCTCCTGGGCACAGGGCAATGAGGCACTTTAAACCCAACCTCAGTGCTGGCGCCGGGCGGGGGGGCTCTGAAACATGAGGGGAGCAGCAACATGCTGGTAAAATGACATTCCTGCTTAAAACCCTGGCGCTAGGCAGCTGTGGGGGCAGGTTTGGCCCATCCCTCACCCCCCAAAACCCTTGATGCACTCACTAAACCTTCCAAAACACAGGGCCACCAGGCCCAGCCACGCCTCCCTGCCCACCAGCAAATCTTGGCCCCTCCCTAGTCATCAGACCCCTCCAGTCTCTTCTTTGGCCTCCAAGCCCTCAGATCCCCAGGGACGCTGTCATTGGCATAGCACAAGCAAGCCAGGTGCTTCAGCCAGTTCTGAGGCAAATCTCCCTCCACCTTGCCGATCCTGCCTCAGGCCCTTTGCACACACTGTTTCTGTGGCCCTCTTCCTAGGGACTGCCTAGTTAAGTTGGCTCGGCCTGAGCACCACCTCCTCTAAGAAGGCCCCCAGGTCCCATCAGGCTGGGAAGCACGCCCTCCTCTCTGCTCCCACGGTGTCCCGGCCTGAGGCCCACACTGTCCACCAAGTGTTGGCTGAAGGAAGGACGGTGGTAGGCCTCACCTGCCCGGCAGTCCACGCTTTGCTCCTTCAGCTCTGGGAAGAAGCTCAGGAAGGAGTCCAGCAGGTCCTGGGCCACCACGCTGGTGAACTTGTACTTCTCCACATAGGCCTGCAGGGGCGGGGGCAGGGCTAGCCAGGCTGGGGGCGGGGCGCACCAACCCCAACAAGACCTGGGGCATGCACCATGCAGCTGGGCCCGAAAGGGCCCCGCACCAAGGGGTCTGCACGGATGGGTGTGCAGGGCCTATGGTGGGCACAGTGGCACCCACTGCTGCCACAAGGGGCCCTGCTGAGGGGCCGAAACTGGGAGGGTGGGAGCGGGAGGAGGCAGCGCCCCAGGCCCTGCCCAGAAAGAAAGGCAGGCCAGGTCCCAGCCCTGCTCACAGGCCCCCACCGACTCCATCCCCACCCCCAGGAGAGAAGCAGCTGAGGAGGGGCTGTCCCAGGGAGGGGCTACTCACTCGGAGGAAGTCGTCAAAGCGCTGGGGGTCCCCACACAGCTGGGACAGGTAGTACACGAAGCAGTAGCCCTTCTCGTAGGTGAACAGGTTCATGAGGTGGCTGGGATTCACTCCTGCAAGGAGAACACTCCTAGCTCTGGGCGGTGCCCCGACCCTCCTGTGTCCTGTGGGGCGGGGGCGCCATCGTGGTCAGGTTGCAGAGCAGGAGGGGCCGAGGGCCGCTGTCCCTCACCTGTCCACAAACTCTGTGAGTGCAGTGAGGGGGCTGGCCCTGCCCGAAGGGCGTGGGGGGAGACCGAGGGCCCACACACCACGACGATGGGTGCTCAGAGCCTGGAAGAGGTGATGGCAGGCTGCGGGAACCTAGGGAAGGCCTTCCTGGGGTTGGGGGCGCCTGGCCTGGCCTGGCCGTTGCAGGGACCCAGCCATGGTGGGGGACAGAGGACAGGGCGGGCAAGTAGGCCCTGCGGGGCGATGTCTGCAGGGCCCAGAGCGGGTCCTGGCAGGAGTGGGTACCTGGCTCCAGCTTGACCTGCAGCTTGCTGACCGGGCTGTCCTCTCCGAGAAGCTTCATCTGCCTGTGCAGGGCGTCCAGGCGGAAGGCTGTCTCCAGACAGGTGAAGGCAGCACCTGCATGGGGGCAGGGAGGCAGAGGAGGCGGGAGGGGGCAGGGGGCAGGCCTGAGCACCCAGGGCAGGTGCAAGGCTGCTGCTCTGGCTACTCCCTGCCCTGAGCCTTGTGGAGCTGACTCAAGGCCACCCGGCTGGACTCGTGCATGGGCAGGGAGACTGCACCCTGGGGGCCGGGCCAGGCTCTCAGCCCCTCGCACAGTGCCCAGGATGGCCCTGGTGGCATCAGCCTGCACGAGGCTATGGCAGCACTCCCACTGCCCATCCCCTGCCCCGGGCTGGCTGCGGGCAGTACCATAGGTCTCAGTGGTGATGCGGCGCTGGGCGTAGGTGGCCAGGCCCTCGCTCAGCCACATCTCCTCCCACGTGGCATTGGTGACGGCATTGCCGAACCAGCTGTGGGCCACCTCATGGATGACATCAATGACCAGGAACTCATCACTCTCCAGGATGGAAGAGATGATGAAGGTGAGGCAGGGGTTCTCCATGGCCACGATGGGGAAGGACGGGGGCAGGAAGACGATGTCGTACCTGTCCCGGGAAGGTGACCATGAGTGGGCTGGGGGCCTGGGCGGTGAGCATCACTTTCACCCCAGGAGGTCAGAAGGGGCCCCCCTGTGCTGAGCTCCTCCGGAGAACAAGGACTTCCCCTCTGACCCCTCTTGCAGCCAGCCAGGGCTCCCAGGTGCTCCAGGACATACCTGCCCCACATGTACGGCCCGTACAGCCGCTCAGCCGCACTCAGCCACTGCTCCACCGCGCCCGACAGCTTGCTGGTGGCCGTGGGCAGGAGGCACGGCTCGGCCCACACGCGGCTCCTGTCACAGGGAGAGAGAGTGAGCCGAAGCCAACTGGCCCCCATCCCCTCACCCTACCAGGCCTTCTCTCCGCTTCTGGGCTCAAATACCACCCACCCCTCGTCCAGCCTGGCTGACTGCCCAGCCTGCTGCCTGTTGCCCCGCCTCACTCAATGGCCACCATGCAGGCCCTTCCCATGTCAGGGGCCGAGCCACATGCTGAGGGGCCACTTGGTTCCTTCTGTCTCTGGTTGAAGGAACCTGAGCAGGCTTGAGGGCACCTCAGGCTGCAGTGTGGCCCCGCAGAACAGGCTGGGGAGGGCTGGGGAGGTCGGGAGCTGGGGCTGAAGGCATGTGTGATGAGGAAAGCCTGGCAGGGATGGCCCCGGGCCATGGCAATAAGGCAGGGGGCAGGGCTGGCCCATGGGTGAGGGTCCTCGGCAGGGCAGCCATGGACACAGGCTGCACACCCAGCCCACAGCAGGACCTCTCCGAGGCCTGGGGCCTGGACAGCAGCAGCGGCTACAGGAAGCAAGAGGCAGTGGCCCTACCTAGGCCCAATGTCTGCTGGCTGGAGGTCCCCGGCCACGAGGGCCACGAGGTAGGCGGGCACGGGGTGCTCCATGTGGAAGCGGTAGACGCCCTCCTCCTCCACGTACGTGCTCTGCGTGGCGCTCATCAGCACCTGCACCCCCAACGGGGCCTGCATGCGAGGAAGCCCCACCCGTCAGGGCACCCCGGGTCCTTGATGGGGAACCCCATGCCCCTGTCAGGGCACCCCATGTCCCCCAACAGGACACCCCACAAGCCAGGTCACGGAACCTCATGTCCTTGATGGGGAACCCCATCAAGAAACCTCACGTTCCCAACAGGGCACCCCACAACCCAGATCAGGGAACCCCGTGCCCTTCAGGGTACCCCATGTCCCAATGGGAACTCCACAACTTGGGTCAGGGAGCCACACAGCCACAATAGGGAAGCCCACATCCCCGACAGGGCAACCCACAACCTGGGTCAGGGAGCCCCGTGCCTGTCAGCGAATCTCTCATCCCCATCAGAGAACCCCCATGCTACACTGGAAACCCCAGTCTCCTGGTCTGCAAACCTCCTGCCCAGTCGGTGGAGGGAGAGCTGCTGCACTCAGGCCCAGGAGCCCCAGCACCAGGGGTCTGGCATCTCTGCTGGAGTCTCCCTGTTTTCAGGGGGTCAGGTGGCCCCTCCCATACTGTGAGGAGGGTGGGCTGCTTCTAGGACGGTGGTCCCAGTGGCCGCTGGGGCTTGGCCCAGGCAGGTAAGAGTGAGGACGAGGGCCAGGCGGGTGGACGCTGACCTTGACGACGGCCGAGTAGGTGCACTTGACGGCAGGGGTGTCGAAGCAGGGGAAGAAGGACCGGTTGCAGACCGAGTGGCCCTGGGTGAAGACGAAGGGCTTGGCGCTGCCATAGGTCAGCTCGGGGTCCAGCCACCAGATCTGCAGGCAGGCGGCGGGCAGGGCATCAGCAGATGGCCACGGGACTCGGGGCAGTGACACACTCCCTGCCACAGTGGGCCAGGCCTTTTGGGGCGCAGAGCTGCTGGCCAATAGCCCTCATCTCCCCAGCGAGGTGAGGGCACCTGGAGGGGTCCTGTCACACAGAGAGTGCCACATGGGGACGCCAGGACACCCCTGCCAGCCATGCCTCGCTTCCTGAAGGCTGGGCAGGTTTCCTGGAGGAGACAAGGCCTTAGTAAGTGGTCCCAAACCTGCTGTTCTGCTCAGGTTTCTGGGCCCAGAGCCTCGGGAGGCAGCAGCTGGAGAGCAAGGGAGTGAGGGTCCGGGAGGGTATGGCCTGATTGGGCTCATCCAGGGCCAACAGCCGCTTCTCCACCCCAGGCACCCAGGCAGGGCAGCTGACCCAGAGCGTGGCCTGCACTCCGTCCCCAGGGCCAGCCCTCCCTCCAGGCAGGAGGCCATGCATCCAGCCAGTCCAGGGAGTCTCCCAGCCTGTGCTCCTCATCCCAGCTTCCAAGGGGAAACCAAGGCACAGTCAGCACAGTCAGAACACCCGAGTCCAAATTCTCACAGGCTGGTGGTACATTGGGTCTCAGCCAGGAAAGGGAGCCAGGACATGCCACTATGGGAAAACCAGAGCTTCCTGGAGACCCCCCCAACTGGAGGGGAGCCAGCACACCCGGCCTGGGGCCACCTCTGGGAATGAGGTCAGCCTCACCGGGAGGGACCCCCATGGGGAGATGGACTCTGGCCCAGGGCACTGCGGGCAGTGAGCAGAGGCCAGGCACTTGGAGAGGATGGATAGGACAGAAGTGGCCATAGCGAGGGCTGCTGGGGCCCGTGCCTAGACCACTGTGGACAGACCCCTCGGTGGCTGCAAGCATGGCTACCCCCATGGCAGAGCCAGAGCTGAGGCAGCACTGCTAGCAGCCCTGCTCATCTGCAGGACCGACGGCGACCTCCCCATGTCACCTGGCTCCCACGCGTGTCCTCAGGAAGGGCAGCCATCGGGGGCCGACGTGGGCTGGGAAGAGGAGTGGGGAGGATGCCCTTCAGGGCTTCTGGGCAAGGAAACGGTCCCCACCTGGAAGCCACCTACCCTCTGCATGCTGGTAGCCCTGAGGGGTGGCCATGGGGGCAGGGAATGGGCATGCTCCCGGGCAGCTGGTGCCCACCTGCCCGCTTCCACGCCTGCCGGACACCACTACCCGCTCGGCCAACCTCCCCCCAACACTGCAGCCTTCGAGGCCTTCCTCACCCACAAAGGCTGAGGCCAAGCCCTAGCCCCACTGGGGAGCCCCTCCCCCCATGCCCCTCTGCCCACCACAGCCACTAGCTCTGCCCAGGGCTGTGCCTGCCACCTGGCCGACTGCCATTTCAACACACCCCTTGTCATCTTCTGCCTAAGCATTCTGGAGTCTCTGGTAAGGTCAGCACAGAGTCTGGGAGGGGGCTCCCCAACCGCAGCAGGGTCCTGAATCTGCTCTCCCCACCCTCCCTCTGCCAGGACAACAGAGTCACTGAAGCAAACTGGATTATTCCTCATCCACTTCAATGCTCAAGTGCACACGGGTCCTCCCAGGGCTATTATGAAGGATTCTCCCCCACCCCAGCAAGTGACAGGTCTGTGGAATCCACAGATGACAGCCACCAAGGCTGCTCCCCACTAGGGCTGTTCCATGCTGAAATCACAGAGGCAATGGACCCCAGACCCAGCGGGGCTGCCTTCCCCACAGACCCCAGACCCAGGAAGGGCTGCCTTCCCTGCAGACCCCAGATCCAGCAGGGCTGCCTTCCCCGCAGACCCCAGACCCAGGAGGGGCTGTCTCCCCCACAGACCCCAGACCCAGGAGGGGCTGCCTTCCCCACAGACCCCAGATCCAGCAGGGCTGCCTTCCCCGCAGACCCCAGACCCAAGACCCAGGAGAGGCTGCCTTCCCTGCAGACCCCAGACCCAGGAGGGGCTGTCTCCCCCGCACACCCCAGACCCAGGAGGGGCTGCCTTCCCCAAAGACACCAGTCTCAGGAGGCGCTGTCTCCCCTGCAGACCCCAGACCCAGGAGGGGCTGCCTTCCCTGCAGACCCCAGACCCAGCGGGGCTGCCTTCCCTGCAGACCCCAGACCCAGGAGGGGCTGCCTTCCCTGCAGACCCCAGACCCAGGAGGGGCTGTCTCCCCCGCAGACCCCAGACCCAGGAGGGGCTGCCTTCCCCAAAGACACCAGTCTCAGGAGGCGCTGTCTCCCCCGTAGACCCCAGATCCAGGAGGGGCTGCCTTCCCTGCAGACCCCAGACCCAGGAGGGGCTGCCTCCCCAGCAGACCCCAGATTCAGCAGGGCTGCCTTCTCTGTAGACCCTGGACCCAGGAGGGGCTGTCTGCTCCGCAGACCCAGGAGGAGATGCCTTCTCCAAAAACCCCACACCCAGGAGGGGCTGCCTCCCCTGCAGATCCCAAACCTAGGAGGGGCTGTCTCCCCTGCAGATCCCAGGCCCAAGTGGAGCTTCTCTTCCGCAGACTCCAGATCCAGGAGGAGCTGCCTTCCTCAAAGACTCTAGACTGAGGATGGGCTGTCCCCCCGCAGACCCCAGACCCAGTGGGGCTGCCTCCCCCGCAGACCCCAGACCCAGGTGGGGCTGCTTCCCCTGCAGACCCCAGGCCCAAGTGGATCCCCAGACCCGGCAGGGCTGCCTATCCCATTCCTGCAGACTCGGTCAGACCCCTGCCACTGTTTACAGACTTCTTCCAACCTTCCTTTTGGCTGCTACGTTTCTGTCTCCTCACCACGGGGAGGCTGCAAAAGATATTTTCCTTTTCTGCTGACCCCTGGGGCTGCCCCAGGTGTTGAGAAGACCTGTCTGGGGAGCCTGTTCAAAAATGCAGACTCCTGGCTCCTGTCCCAGAGCCTCCTGGGACTGGAAGCCAGGAATCTGTATTAAGGAGACTCCCCACAGTGGGTCCTGCTGCAGGCCATCCTTGGCCCACTCTGAGACAGGCCCCCATGGTCCCCCAAACCTTGATCAACCCCACCTTCCCCTCTCGCACTTGCTCCCCCACCGCAGCCTCCTACTGGCCCCTCCCCTCCTCTGTGGCCCTCCTCAGGCTTTGCCCAGCTCAGGCCTCCTCTCCCCACTGCCCATGTCCACTTCTCAGCCCAGCCAGAAAGGGCCCACTGGCACTGCTTGCCCCTTAGCCTCACAGAGACCAATGGGGTCCACAGCCCTCCCTGGGCGTGAGGGGCTGGAGCGGACTCCCAGGCTGGCAGGGCCCCGCTCCGGGGCGGGGGGGCCCCTGACTCCTGTCAGGGGGCACAGGGTGCAGAGAGCAGAGGCACAGGTGCTGACGGGCTGGCGAAGGAGCGGGTCTAAGGACTCCAGACACTGCAGGGCAGGAAGGAAGCTGTTCTTGCTGGGTGGGGTGAGTGGGGTTCAGGAGTGGGGTACAAGGGGCATGGGCCCCAGAGTCTGCAGCACCCCCCAACTGCCTCTGCAGGTGCGGGGGTCCACTGGCAGGGCCACCCAGGGAGCTTAGGGATTCCAGCACAGGGACAGCCTTAGGGACTCCAGCCTGAGCCCTGGAACAGGACCAAAAGAGGTGGGCGCCCTGGATCAGATGTCAAACACTCTGCCTCCGCAAGTAGTCCAGCTCGCAGGCCCAGGCCCCTTGTCCCCCAGCCCACCAGCCCCAGAGCCACACAATCTGTGGAGACCATGCTGCCCCTCCCTGCCCAAAGCACCCAAGAGCCCCTAGTAGGCCATGGAAAGCCCAGGGACAATGGCCACTCTTGCTAGCCTGGCCCCATCCCCAGGCGCCTGTTGAGGGTCCTGGTCCCATAACTCTGCTGGCTGTGGTCTTGGGAGGACCAGAAACGTGGGCTCCAAGTTCACAGATCAAGATCGGGGAGGACCACATCCCTCCATTCCCACTGTCGTGCTGGGAAGCATATCTGCCACTTGTCAGAGTCCTGGACTACTCCAGCAGGCAGCAGGGGCCAACCCAGCAGGCCAGAGGCCAGCACACCTGCAGGAGCTCAGGAAGGGAGAAACATGCAGGAGACCGCAGGTGTGTGTCTGGTCTGGGCTCTTCCCGCCCACATGTCATCTTGGTGGCTTCTAGCCTGATGCCTCTACACCACCGGTGCATCACCCCGTCCATTTGCATGGCACAGGCAGTGACAGATGGAACCTCCCAGGGCCTCCCAGAGCTGCATGCGTGTGTGTGTGTGTGTGTGTGTGTGACATGTGTGCTGTCCACATGGGGACAGAGGAAACCCTCATGCTGCAGAAATGAAAAGCCGTGCTCCATTCTGAAATCCCTACCATGGTGGAGGGGGGCTATAGCCACAGCGCCCAACCTGAGCTACTACGCCTTTCTGGCAGAGCCTGTGGGGCAGTGGGTGCTCTGTGCCCAAAGCCCAGCAGAGCCCACATGTGTGTCTGTGTTGGGGACGTGTGGCCAACCAGCTGCAACATCCCACCAGTAGTCTCCCAGGGGACCCAAAGCATCAGAGCCATTTGGCTCTTTCTGCCTCCTGCTCTGGCAGGTCTGTTCCTCCATGCCACCTCCAGAGAACAGACCTGGTACCCGTAAATCCCCTGAAAGCCCAGGTCACAAGGAGGCCCTTCCACATCTGACACCCCTCGGCCCACCCCTCAGTGCCAGGCTCCAGTAGATGTATGTCTTGGCATGTACCCACCAGAAGCTGCTCTTGTCCCCAGGCAGTGCTGATCCCTGCACACCTGAAGGAGTGCTCTCCCTTGGTGGCATGCTGTCCCGTGTCCTAACGGCTACCCAGGCACTAACTGGGAATCACTGAGGGCACCTGGACAGTGCTCCAGGGCCAGATGAGGAAGAGCCAGGTGACAGGCCAGGGCCCCTCCAGGGCCAAGGCAGCCCCACCCTCTCTGCAGGTGCCCAGGCCACGTCGCCAACCCCCAGAGCAGAGCCCATAGCAACGCCCCCTAACCTGGCAGCGCGGGGACAGGCCGCCAGGAGACCCCGCGGACCAACCCACCGCCCCAGCGCCCATTTCGGCGGGACTCACGGCTGGGGCGTCGGTAGAGGTGTAGCGCAGGATGACCTGGAACGGCTGGTGCGCCTGCAGCTCGGACGGCAGCGTGACGGTGAGCGAGGAGCCGTAGTCGGTGAACGGGTCCACCCTGAAGGCCAGCGGGCAGCAGGCAGGCTCGGCGCCGGGGGCCTCGGGGAAGGAGGGCAGAGGGGGCGGCAGCGCGGGTCCGGGCCCCGGGGTGGCGAAGGCGAAGGCGCAGGGCGGCTCGGCGGCGGCGGCGGCGGGGGCGCGGCGGAAGGCGGCCGAGTGCAGGCGCAGGGCCGGGTGCGCGTCGAGCACGAGCGCGCGGGGCGCGGGCCGTAGCGCGCACAGCTCGAGCACCAGGCAGCCGGCCAGCTCGCGCGCTTCGGGCCGCAGCTCCAGGCCCAGCTGCAGGTGGCGGAGGCGGAAGAGCTGCGCGCTGGAGGCCGAGGCCACGTCCAGGGCGGGCGGCGGCTCGGGCGGCGGACGGGCGGGCGCGGCCTCGGCGCCGGGCGCCTTGCGGCAGCAGCACTGCGCCGCCATGGCCGCCCCCGCTAGGTGAAATCCATGGGCGGCGGCCGCGCCGGGCCGCGGGGAACGGGCGAGGGGCGCCGGGCGGCGGCGGCGGCGGCCGTGGGGCGCGGGCACAACAGGAAGTCGCGCCGGGAGCCGCCCGGCCCGGCCCCGCGCCGTGCGCCGCCCCGCTCGGGCTCCGCTCGGCCGCCGCCGGGGGCGCTGTGCGCGGGAAGCCCGGGGAGCCGGGGGCTCTGTGCGCGGGGCCGGGGCGTGGGGAGCCGGGGATACTGGGCCTGGGGCAGGGCGCTCTGTGTGCCGGGCCAGGGCGCGAGGAGCCTGGGGAGTCGGCGGCGCTGGCGGGGCCTGGGGCTCCCCGTGCGCCGGGCCGGGGCGCGGGGAGCCCCGGGCTCTGTGCCCAGGGAGTCTGGGGCGCTGTGCGCGGGGTCGGGACGCGGAGATTCGGGTGCGCTGTGCGCGGGGCGGGACGTGGAGCTGGGGACGCTGTGCGCGGCAAGACCCGAGCTCTCTGCGCGGGAAGCCGGGGCGCTGCACGCGGGGTCGGGGGCGCTGTGCGCGGGGCGGGACGGGGGGCCGGGGCGTTGTGCGGGGGGTGGGGGCGCTATGCGTGGGGAGACTGGGAAACTGGGGGCGCTGTGCGCGGGAAGACGGTGAGCCGGGGGTACTGTTCGCTGGAGGCCGGAGACCCGGGGGGCGTTTTGTGGCGGGGACCGGGGCGTTGAGCGGCCTTTCCAGCTCTGTGCGCTTCCTACCCTACCCGACCTGCGCCGGGAGACCTCAGGAGGCCGGATGGCCGCTCCCTCAGGGATGCTGCGGGTCAGGTTCCTGGGGCATTGGCGGCTAGGACACCTGGGGCAAGGCTGCCTCTCCGTGCGGTCTCTGCTTCCAGGAAGCCGGGAAGTGTAGTGTCTGGAACTCAACGTTATCGGTCCATTCCGGGGGCCTCAGGACCCGGGAATGAGTGAATGATTCCCCACCCACTCCCTTGGGAGACCAATGGTCTGTGTTGTGGGACATATGGGGCGTGCCAGAGCTCTTAGGATTGTGCTGTCAGATAAGGTAGCCACTAGCCACGTGCGGCTATTTAGATATAAATTTAAAAAAAAATCACAAGCTCAGTTCTTCAGCTGCACTAGCCATATTTCAAGGTCTCGGTATGTGTGTGTGTATGTATGTAGGATAGTGCCTGGCTAGTGGCAACCACGTTGGATGGAGCAGATATTCCATTCTCACAGAAAGTTCTGTTGGACAGGGCTGCCTTAAGGGCTGGCAGGGCCCTGGAGGGCAGATATTTAGGAGGTGAGTGCTGGGGCAGTAATGGGGACCTGGCCTGCTGCCCCCATCCCACCTCACCCAGTCCTGCCCAGGGGCCAGGGCCCAGAGGGAGGGCTGCAGACCAGTGAGGATGCCCAATGAGTGGGCGTCAGGTGGATCTCAAAGCCATGGCATGAGAGCTGCCACCAAAATGTTGCTACTGTCACATAAGAGTTCAGGTCCTTCACGGGGAGGGGTTTTTTGGCCTGGGAGAGCATCCAGGCACCCGCACACCTCTCTTCTCTGCTCCCTGTCCATGTGGCTCACTCGTGTGGGTGGGACTCAGACACTGAACTTGAACTTGGGTCATCCCTGAGTAATGTTTAGTCCTTCTGGACTCAGTGTCCCTATCTGTAACCCATATGATGGTGTCTGCCCTCCTCCCCGGGGTGGGGGCAGGGTGGCAAGGACCTCTGAGAGGGAGCTCGCGTGTTCACTGATGCGGAGCATGAGCACCGAGGCATCACTTCAATTTTCCTGTGGGTCCTCAGGTCCCCATGTGCCCTCTTAGCTGGGGGGGACATGGCCTCCCTCTTGGGGACCCCACCCCAAACTACTGCAGTTACCTGGAGGAGGGGGGTCAGTCCTGCATCCAAGACTCAAGAGGGGAGACAGCTGGGGTCTGGGTCCCTGCTGCCTTCAGGTGGCCCAGCGCCCTGCCCAGATGGCAGTGGTCCTGTGGTGTCAAGGACCGAATGTTCTAGATGGCACTCCCAGTTTGACTGGCCTCCCCAGGGGGGCTGGGGTTGGAAGAACATCGTCAGGACTGCACACACGTGCCCCTCCTAGCCTGCCCTAACCACGCTCAGGCAGGTCTACCAGCCTCCTGTGCCCTCAGGGCCTTCTTGCCGTCCTGGTCCCCTGGACTTGGGTGAGCAGGAGTGGGGTCTTGTCCCTTCTCTCCTGGAGGACCTGGGCATCCCTGCAGTCAGTTCTGCACACAGGAGGGGTGAAGTGGGGCAGCCTTTTGGGTCCAGAGGAGCTGTTACCATCTCTCGCCCAGGGTAGGGGTGCTTTCCACCCCACATTTATACAAGCAAGGAACCAACACAAGCCAGTCTTGAAGAAGGGAGAGATCTGTTTTGCAGTATTACAGCCAGCCCACCAAGGCATCTTGTGAACTGTGAAGCCCACAGAGGTTGTCTCCACTCTCCACCCTGGCCCTGTCCTTCAGGGACAGTGCCTTCAGTGTTGCTCCAAGGGTCCTCCATCACAGCCTATCTGCCGCCCCCTTCCCACCCCCAGGGAGGAGGCTGATGGAGGTCCGGGGCTGCCGCAGTGTAGTTCTCCTCTCACCTCCTAACCTGATCTGGGCCTGTCTAATAAGTCTGCTGACCAGGGGAGGGACGGCTCCCAGTGCCCTTCTCGGTGGACACCCCCCGCACTACGGTCAAGAGGAACAGAGACCCTCTGGAGCTGCATTTCAACAAGACACACAAGACGAACACTCCGTGTGACAGTGAGGAAAGAGATGGGAGACCGCCCTCCGTCAGTGCACTGAGGCCGCGGGAAACTCCCAGTGGCTGCTGCAGGGCTGCTGACCGACTAGGGCTCGCTGTCCCGAGGGCTCCGCGGCAGAAGGAACCGAGACTGCAGGGCCTCCTCGTACTTCTGCAGCTGAGACCAGAAGCCCGGGTTGGGCTCGGCTATGGGGCGCGCGCTCTTCACGGCCTGCGAACGAGACGCTCAGGATGAGCTCTACGCAGCGTTCCCCGCGGGGTCCTCCAGCACTGGAGGCCCCAGGCCCGCTCTGCCGGAAGTCTCTCCAAGACCGGAAGTCCGCCCCCGGAAGGCGCGCCCACTCGCCGGCCCCCGCCCCGGAAGCTCCCGCCCCCGGAAGCCGCGCCCCGCGGCACCTGGAAGGCTGGCGCCAGGCGGAGGCCGCGGTGCCGCATAAGGTAGGCCGTGCAGACGGCGGTCGAGCGGCTGCGGCCGTTCTTGCAGTAGACGAGGCAGGCGCCGCCGGCGCGCACCGCGGCCTCCATGGCGGCGCAGGTGGGCTCCAGGTACGCCAGCAAGTCCTCGGCCGGGTCGTCGAACACGGGCACGCGCAGCTCGGTTACGCCAGGCGCGCGCGGCCCGGGCTGCTGGCGCGAGACGTTGACGCACAGCGTGACGCCCGCGCGCGCCAGCAGCTCCGGCGCGGCCACGGCGCGCGCGCTCCCGAGGAAGAGCGACGGCGCCACGCGGACGAACGGCGGCGGCGCGGCAGGGGCGGCCTCGCGGCGGCTGCCGCTTCCCGGGTCCATGACTGGGCCCGGGCGCCCGGCCCGGGGGTATACATTGGGCGGCCGGGCGCCTCCGGGTCCTAGAGACCTCCGAGCGCCGCACCTCCCCCGCCCGGGGCGGGCCGTGGAGTGGATGTGCGCGGGCGGGGGCCGGCCTCGAGGCTCTGGACGTCACCTCGTTGGCCAGGGCGAGCAGGGGCGCCTCCTCTGATTGGCTGCAGATAGAGAGGGCGGCCATTGGCTCGGCTGGTAGCCTTTGGGAGAGTCGGATTGGCCGCAGCGGGGTGGGCGGGGTCGGAGAGCTGGGGGGAATGGGCTGCGCTTCTGCAGCCTGAGCCCGGCGGGGCTGGGAGGCCAGGCCTCTGGAGCGGTAGGTGCAGCTCCGTGCGTCCCGGGAGGTTGCACTGGCTCGGGCGGGGCCCCCAGCACCGCTCCGGGCGGAAGGGCAGCAGGGCCTTTCTCAATTGTGGCTGCGGTGTAGAGGAGCAGGGGCCTTGCCACACTGTCATCTGACAGTGACACTGACCAGTGTCCGTCATGTTGGTTTATGGACAGGTCGCCTGTTTCACAGTCTTTTTTTTTTTTTTGTGAGGAAGATCAGCCCTGTGCTAAGATCTGTCAATTGTCCTCTTTTTTTTTTTTTTTTTTTTTTTGCTGAGGAAGACTGGCCCAGGAAGACTGTCCCTGGGCTAACATCCGTGCCCGTCTTCCTCCACTTTATATGGGACGCTGCCACAGCATGGTTTGCCAAGCAGTGCGTCAGTGCTTGCCTGGGATCTGAAGTGGTGAACCCCAGGCCGCTGCAGTGAATCACGCACACTTAACCGCTTGTGCCACTGGGCTGGCCCGGCCTGTTTCATAGTCTTAACAACCACTCTTGAACTGCATTGCCGCCTGACATGCCCTTAAGTACAGCTTTGTATTCTCTTTTGTTGGCTGCTTCCTAATAAATCGCCTTGTGTATTTTATGCATTTTATTTTTCCTTTTATTGTAACACATGGTTCATGTAAAATAAAGCTACTCACCATTGACTTCATATTATTTCCTCATAGATAAGTATTTTTGTTGTTTTTATTTTTCTTACTCTTTTGGGTCACCACTGTAACTTTAAAAAATTAACTTAACATCATTTGATGTCCACATAGTTGTCATTGAAGAAAACCTCTACAGTAGGTTTTTCTGATGCTCTGTGTCTTTCAGGGAACGCTCTCAGTGAACAGTAACTGCATTGCACCCTGCATATATTGTTATTGCAGTTTCAGTTTTATTCTAATAGTAAAACAATTTTCTGATTCATCTCCATTGTTTACTTAAGATTTGCAATCTATGCTACCAGAAATTATCCTTCAGCCCCTCCTCCTCCAGTACACGATCAGTCTGACAAAGTGTATCTGTACAGTCTCTCTGCGTGATCTCGAATGTCTCTAGCAGCAGCCATCAGGTGCTTGTAACTGTCGGATCTTTATTGCAAGCTGGGGCTCCCTCTGAGCTAAAGCTGGGGCAGCAGACCTCTGAGCAGTGGTCTGCTGCCAGGTCTTCACTGGCTGCAGGTCTAGCCATCACCTCGTTGGAGGCCTTCCCAGGATCCGTTTCCCTCTTCCTCTGCCCTAAGGACTGACTGACTTTCCCCAGATGAGGAGGGAATGGAATTCCCATTTTCCCCAGAGTTCATGGGAGCCATCCAAGTAGGTGGAGAGTCCCTGTCCCCCAGCTCCAGAAGCAGGCCCTGGATACTTTTAGGCAATCAGTGAAGCCCATACCCCCACGATTGCTTCAGGAAGGGGCTTGGGAAGCTCCTTTTTTCTCTCTTTAGGACTACAAGGGGAAGCCAGCCTTGGGAGGAAGCAGAGTTGGGAGAAACAGAGTCCTTGATGACATTGTGGGGCCACTGAATCAAACCAAACCTGAAGACCCTCTTCTGGACTGTTTGGTTTCCTGAGCGAACAAATTACCCTTTATTGTTGGAGGATGTTTGAATTGGGTTTTCTGTTCTGAGGCCTCCTACATGATAATCTCCTGCTCCTTCACCCCATTGAACTAATGAATCGGTCACAAGACATCCTAAGTATCTCTTAAATCCATTCTCTCCGCCTTGACTGGCACATTTAGTTTGGGCCACCCTCTAGTGGCTGGCACCAGCCTCCTGAGGGCTGCCTTCCTTCCAGCCTTCACGGTAGCCAGAATAAGCTTCTAAGGCAGTGCTTTTTTGAATGTCGGTCCTGACTCATTAGCAAGTCATGATCCATTAGTGGGTTGTGAAATCAATTTTGTGGGTCATGACCAGTATTTTATTTTTTAGTGAAATGGTATAGAAAAGAATACAGTACATGAAAATATTAGAGTGCATGCATGTAGTAGAGTGAGCTTTTCGTGGAAATCTTTTGAGTTATGTTTGTACCAGGTCATGATATAAAATGGGGTCTTACAGAGGGTCCCAGGCAAAGAGTCTTGAAAGCCTCTGATTCAAAGCACGCATCTGATTGCATCGCCCTCCTGCTTAAACATGTCTTGCTGCTTCTGTCTTTAACCTGGCTATCAAGGCCCCTCCTGACCTGTCCCTCTAGCATCATTTCTCTCTGTTCCCACCTGCCTACCGCATCATAGCCCACTGGTTCTCAAAGTGTGGTCCACATTTCAGAAGCATCTGGGAACTTGGTAGGGATGCAAATTTCCAGGCCGCCCACCCCAGACCTCCTGAATTAGAAACTCTGGAGGTGGGACCCAGGAAGCTGTGTGTTACCATGCCCTCCACTTGATTCTCATACCCAATAAAGTGTGTACCCATCATTTAGTCAATCTAAAAAGCCGTTTAAAGCAAGAGAGCCAAAAAAACCTAGCCACTCACCTTAAACATTGGATTTTGACTTACTACATCTATATATCTATTCCCTTTCCTCTGATGATGTCTCGCTGGGGTCAGTGAGGTGCTGCTCACAGTGGCACTGATGATCAGTGCCTGGCGTGCCTTCCAATTTCCATTCCTTCCCTTCATGTGAACTTCAAAGCACTTGAGGAGCAATCTGCAAGTAGAATGCTCTTGGAATTTTTAAAATGATTTTTTCCACAATCTCTTACAGTGTCTCACCTGTATCTACTTTGATTGCAATTTTTTTTTTTTTTTTGCTGAGGAAGATAGTCACCCTGAGCTCACATCTGTGTCAATCTTCCTCTACTTTGTATGTGGGTCACCGCTACAGCATGGCCCCCTACAAGTGGTGTAGGTCCACCCCTGGGAACCTAACCTGGGCCACCAAAGTGGAGCACACTGAACTTAACCACTAGGCCACAGGGCTGGCCCTGATTGCAACTTTTAAGTGACCGTTGTTGACTTTTCAAAGTCTTCAACTGAATTTATTTATTTGTTTGTTTATTTATTTATTTGCTGAGGAAGATTAGCACTGAGCTAACATCTGTGCCAATCTTCCTCTACTTTGTATGTGGGTCGCCACCACAGCATGGCCGCCCACAAGTGGTGTAGGTTTGTACCCGGGAACCAAACCTGGGCCACCAAAGCAGAGTGTGCCAAACTTAACCACTAGGCCTCGGGACCAGCCCCCAATTGAATTTCAATAGACATGCCTCTCTTCTTTTCCATGCACACTTCATCAGCCATATGTCATTACATTTCATAACAATGATGGCAGGTTCAGCCAGCATTTTCTGGTTTGAAAACACCATGACTCGTAATATGAGCAGCCGATGTACCGAAAGCCAGTCTTCCTAAAGATCAGTTTGCTAAATTACTAATTTGCTGAATTTACCAAATTTACTAGTTCACCAAAGATTTTAAAACTCATATTCTTGAATAATGTCAATGAATGTTATTATTCTTATGAAAATATTCTTTTGAACATATTCCTGAGTGTCAATGTAGGACTTGTATCAGTTTGTGGAAATAGGGCTTTTTTGTGTGTGTGTGAGGAAGATCGGTCCTGAGCTAACATCTGCCAATCCTCCTCTTTTTGCTGAGGAAGACTGGCTGTGGGCTAACATCCGTGCCCATCTTCCTCCACTTTATATGGGGTGCCACCATAGCATGGCTTGACAAGCGGTGCATCGGTGCACACGCGGGATCCGAACCCGAGAACCCTAGGCCGCCGCAGCGGAACGCGCGCACTTAACCGCTTGTGCCACCAGGCTCGCCCGGAAATAGGGCTTTTTAATCTTCGTATGCCTGGTTTTTAAAATGTCAGTGCATATATTCTTAGGAATAGAAGCAAAATTTCAGCATTTCATGTTGCATTTTTTCCAGTTTATAGAAGTTTCCAAGACAGCTTTTCTTTTTTGGCCACATTTTATTCAGAATTGTTTTGCTAATCTCCCCAAAATGTCTTATTTGCCAAATCTGCCACAAACAGCTTTCTTTTAGCTATTGTTTAGAGTCATTCATTTTGGGTGATGTCTAATTTTCCTAGAGTCATTGTAACAAAGTATCACAAACTGGGTGGCTTAAAACAACAGTAGTTTATTCTTCCCTCTGTGCTGGGGTCTCCAATTCTCCCTCTCCTCATAAGGACGCTAGTCATTTGGTTTAGGGCACACCTAATCCAGTAGGACCTCTTGATTACACTGGCAAAGACCCTATTTGTATATAAGGTAATTCACAGGTACTGGGTTAGGACTTCAACTTATCTTTTTGGAGGACACCATTCAATCCACAACAAGTGGTATGGTTTAACAGGTTCGTAGGATATTCTGATGTTTTAGTTGATCGGTTTTCTCTTTTCAATAACAAATGAATTTTAAAGACAGCTCGGTTGATGTCTGCTCAGCTTCCCAAGCTTCAGTTGGAGGGAGCACAGCAGAGAGGGGACCTGAGGGGGAAGGATAAGAGGTAAAGAGGTGGGGATCCAGGAACCAAGGTGGGTACCAAGGGAGATGAGAGAGGTGAAGGGGAGACAGTGACCCTAGAACCCTGGCACATCTGCCTTAGTCCATGCCCCTCTAGCCAGTGCGGGAGGGGCTGGGCATTGGCACTTCATATCCCTTTCCCCTTGTTCTAAGGAGCAGTCTGCATTGAGCACCCCAAGCCCTGCACCGGCAGGGAGCCCCTCCTCTTGCTCTCCAGGAAGCCCCAACTGCTTTAGTTGCAGAAGACTCTTGTGCTGTTCCCACCATTGTGCCTCTGCACATCCTAGTTCACTTCCCTGAAATGTGCTCTCTTCTGTTTGGAGAGCTCCTATGCATCCTCTGAAACCCTATTAAGGAATTCTCTCTCCATAAAGTCTTCCCCAGTGACCCCTCCGTCCAGACAGCGAATCCTTCTTCTCTCCCAGTGACCTGGGGCCCCTTCGTCACTCATCTTGTCCCCCCACCAGACCAAGAGCTCCCCCTCTGTGCCTTCCACAAACATTTACCGAGCGGACAAAAGCTGGCTTTGGAGTCAGGCAGAGCTTGACTCTACCACGTTCTAGCTCGTGACCGTGGGCAAGTTCATGACCTCCCTGGTGCCTCGTTTCCTCAGGTGTCCCACGGGCACACTCCGGTGCCCTCTTCACGGGGGTGTTGGGAGCATTTCCAGCTATCTCCCCCGGGGAGCCTTAGGCCCAGAGGCCGACCCGCCCTCCTCTGCTGGACATCGCGTCAGTGTCCGAGGTGGAGACGGGCCGGCTCAGACAGAAGGCCAGCACTCGCGGAGGTGGGGGTGAGGGGCCCAGAGGCCCTGTGAGGTTATTGAGGGGAGCCCCCTGTCCTGGAGCAGCACGGGGGCGTGGCCAGGAGCGTGCGGGCGTGGGGATTGGCGGAGCTCAGAGCAGCGGGCACGTGGGCGGCGAGCTGGTCTCCAGGGAAACCGGACGCTCTTGGGCGCCGGGAGCCCAGCAAGGGCCACAGGCCGGCTGCGCTGCGTGGGCCGCACTGTGGGCGGAGCCCGTGCGGTCCGTGAGCCGGTGCGGTGGTGCGAGCACTCCCGTCCTTGGTGCGGCCCTGCGGCAGGGGCGTGGGCGGGATCCCGGGGGTCGGGAGCGCGGCGAGTCGCGTTGAGCCGGGGCGGGGGAGTGGGGGTCCCCGAGCTCCGGGCATCGGCGGTGGGAACCTGTGCGTGGGACCCACGCCCCAGGGCCTGGCCCGCTGTCCTCCCGGAGAGGGCACGGAGAGGATTTGGGAGCCGACGTCTCTGGGAGGCTGTGGGTGTGGGGTTGGGTGGGGGCCGTGTCCTCGCACCGGGTCCGCCGCCCTAGCGGGCTGGCTTCCGAGGCCGCGGGGGAAAGGAGAGCCCGCTGTCTGCTGCTCCCTCCGGCAATTAGCCAGCGAAGGACTGCCTCCAACACGTGGCCTTAACTAGGTCGTGGGAGGGTGGCCCCGAGAGCCCCTCCTGTGGTTCCTGCCCCACGGAGGGGACAGGGACACACTCGGGGCCCTGGCGAAGGTTTCCCCGGGGGTCCCAACAGGATCGGGGGCGTCGACCTGGTTAACGGAGGGGGCCTCGTTTCTCTGAGGCTGATGGGGCTGTGTGTGGGTCCGCGGGCGCGCCAGGGGCCCTGAGGGCGAATGTGGGTCCCCGGCTTTGCTTCCAGGTTCGAAGACGAGACATGGAAAGTGATTATTCCTCAGCCTTATATTACGAAGTCCCCAGTGCTTACAGCTCCGAAGTCCAGCTGGAGCGGGGGGGTGGCGAGCCTACTGCTGCGGAGGTCACGGGGACCCTGGAGAGCTGCATGCTCCTCACCAAAAGGTGTGGGGACCCTCCCACAGGGCAGTCTGACCCTGACCCTGGGAACTCGGCTTAGCTGGGATCCAGCGTTGGGGCAGGTGTTAAAAAATCGCTAAAAGCTATTTTACCCCTCAAAAAACTAGTCTCTGGAGAAATAGAAAAACCTTCCTGTTGTTAGAATAGTGGGTACGTGGAAGCCAGTTCCTGATCTTGGCACAGGCTCCCTTCTAGCCTGCCCACTCTCCTTGCCATGTCACCTCTCACAGCCTTAGGAACATTTGCTTTACACCATCGGGTCCCCGAGTCGGCACAGCTTCTTCATGGTATATTGTTAACCATGAGGGCTGACACTTCCTAGGGCTCCTACGGGCCACGTGCTGCTCTCAGAACCTTGCTTTGGTATCTGGTGAGTGAGTTGTCCCCCTTCCCCAGATTCACATGTTGCAGCCCTAACACCCAATGTGATGGTATTAGGAGACGGGGGCTTTGTGTGTGTGTGGGGGGGTAATTAGGTTTAGATGAGGTCTTGAGAGTGGGGTCCCCATGATGAGGTTAGTGTCCTTATAAAAAGAGGAGGAGATTAGAGCTTCCTCTCCTGGCTATGTGAGGGCACAGGGAGAAGGGGCCGTCCTTGAACCAGGAAGCGAGCCCTCGCTGGGAACCAAGTCTGAAGGCACCCTGATCTCGGACTTACAGCCTCCAGAACTGTGAGCAATAAATGTCTGTTGTTTAAGCACTCCCCCCCCAACTCTGTGGTACTTTGTAATATCAGCTGAACAGACTGACATAGTCCCCATTTTACAGATAAGGAAACTGAGTCACAAGGGAGTAAGGAAGCCATCTGGTGGCAGAGCCAGGTGGTCAAGCTCTCACCCACCTTGCCAGCTGGCCATTTCCAGTGACCTCCCCCTGCTCTTCATCTTCCTAGGGACATCCCAGAGGGCCCGGAGGAGGAAGAGGAGGAGTCCGAGGGTGCCCTTAGGGAGCAGGACCTGAAGGGGGCCGACATTCAGCTTGTGCAAGGTGTGCAGGAATGGCAGGACGGCTGTGTCTACCGAGGGGAGTTCGGGCTGGACGTGAAGCTGGGATATGGTGAATTCTCTTGGCCTACAGGCGAGGTAACTGGCTTGTGATGCTTCCTCCCCTCCTCCCCTGGGGCTCGGCCAACCATGGCCGGTCTCTCTCCTTCTAAAAGGGATGCAATATGAACTTAAAGATCCACCAACGGGAAGGATGCTAGACTAATGTCTTTCCTACTTGAGATATGCCCAGAGAGAAACATTCTCAAAGACTTCCAAGATTGTGTCTGTGGTTTGCCTGGGTGTCCACAGGCCACGGCTTGGGAACCTGTTACTGAAGAAGATAAATTCTTATTCTGGGTAAATGTTTTAAAATTGTGAATTACTGTAGTGAGTTGTATATTTACGTTGGTGAAATTGCCCTGTATTTAAGGTTAAACAGAAGGAAAGGATCTTCTTAAAAACCAAATGGAAGCACCGTCTGTGCCCCGCTAGGCCATGTCCGGGACCTCAGTGGAGACTCCAAGGGGCCTGTGGCAGAAGCTGTTTGCTCCACCTGGTGTCCCTGGCTGAGTGGAGCAGCAATGCTTGTGGCAAAGCTGGGTGTATGCATCTTGGGGGCCTTTGAGCGCCTCCCCCAGTGGGTTGCTGGGTTCTGAAGATTTCCCAACAGTTGCCGCATCCCTGCCGGCTGCACCTGCGCCCAGGTGGAGGATTCTGCCCTGTGTTGCCCTCAGCCTTGTGTGGTTCAGCCGAGATGTAGTGCATCTTTTGCTTGCAATTTAGAGAAACTGTCTGGAGGCAATGTGGGGGGGTGTGTATTTGGGAGATTATGAAAGAGTCTGGGGGAAGCTCAAGGGACCCAGAGGGCAGGTTGCCTGGCACTGTAGCTCTTCTGGGGGGCACACACTGGCTGGCATAACCTCTTAGGGGCCACATGGGGTCCCGGCTCTGCTCCTCTCTTTTCCGTACTCTGTTCTGCCTCTGGGGTCCTGGTTTTTCTGATTTTGGAGCCCATGGTTGAGGTATCTCATCCAGCCCCTCACTTCCTGCACTTAGTCTCCTTAGTTCAGAGGAGACTGAGGTAGGAGAGATGAGCAGGGCTCTTGGGATAGAGCCTGGGGAATGGCAGGTGGAGGGGAACAAGAGCAGCTACAGGCAGAGCTTCTAGGCCCCCAGCCCAGTCCCCGCCTGGAATGTGCCCCCAGCTCAAAGAAGGCTCCAGACCTCATGTGACCAGGACAGAGGCAGGGATACGAGTCACCATGACATTAATGATTCAGGCACCAATTCCTTTTCAGCATTTGTTTCTTTAGTCCTTGGCTAGTTTCTCTTTTACCCACCAGGTGGTGTCCAGCGGTTGGACAGCTCTCGTTCATGATTGTGGGGGGTTTGGGTGTGCCGACCTGCCCTTCAGCCCTCAGGTTCTCCCCGAGGAGAAGGAGACCACAGCAGTGGGGCGTCGAGGTGGAGCATCACCTTTCTTACTGCCTGGCAGGGACCTCCGGGTCCGCCGAGCAGATGCTCGTCTAGCTATGGCAGCTCACGAACCAGAGAGGCCAGAAGGAAGAGGGCGTGCCACTTGTGAGCTGTGACCTTGAACATGTTAACTGTGTTTGAAGAGTAAGACCAAGCCTGTCAGCTGTGGCTGGTCAGATGAGGCTCTTGGTCTGTGTGAGGGCCAGGGAGGGCTGCAGGGAAGGACGGAGATGTTCCCGCTGGTGCTGCTTCCTCATGGGGAGTGGACAGAAGTCCTCTCTCATGCATGCAAACCTGGGGAACTGAGGGTTCAATGTTCCCCCTATGGTTCTACACAAACAATTTGCAGCTTAGGACTCTTTTTAGTTGGGTAGACTCTGATATGCCCACAACAGCACACAAATTAAATGAATATTATCACAAGGCGGGCGGTCCCCAGCCTGTTGCTTCTCTGTTTGCTGTCCTTGCACTGGCCGAACTCTTCAGGAGTAGCAGCTAACAGAACACAAATTCAACCTGGCTGAAATGGAAAGGGGCCTTTGTTGGCTCTTGTCACAGAAGAGTCCATCAGTGGGGGTCATGTAGTCTGAAGCTTGGCTGGCTCCAGGGGTTCTAATGACCTGTCAGGCCCTCTCTCTCCCCATTCCATGTGGGGGGCCAAGACTGACCTTCTGCCATCTGGCAAGCCCACGGGAGGTGGTGTCACACATTCCTGGAAGAGAGAAAAGGCCCCAGCAGGACACTGGTCTGGCTTGGGGATGGCTCCTGTGACCAAACCCAAACTGAGGCTGGGGAGTCATCTCTGTTGCCAGAGGAAAGAGAAGGGACACTAAGCAGGCAACAGTCGCTGTCCCGTTCATGCGAGTGGTCTGTGAGCGTGGACGGTTGACTGAGTGTCCGATCAGGCCGGCTTCCAGTGTGGAGGGCGGCCGTCAACACACACGATAGTCAGGTCTCACGATTGGAAGCTGCTTGGAATGGATGTCACATTCTTTTTTCCTCCTGGGGCCCGAGGGGCAGGCTCTGGCAGACCCACCCCTAACGTTTGTGGGGCTTGGGACAAGAGCACAGACAGGGGCCCACGTCCATGATCCCAATATTGGGGAGTTTTAAATCAATGCCACACCTGTGTTCCCTCAGATGTGGAGTCCCACGCTGGTGACCCACGGCTGGCGGCCCCCCACTCCCTGGCCCGGCCTGCTGCCTGTGGCCCTGAGCAGGAGCCAGGCAGGGTAGGGTCTGAGCCTGGGCCAGAGCTGCTGAATGGAGGCAGGTCCTGCCAAACCAAGGGTGGGCCCTGACCCGGTCACAGCCTTCCTTTCCTGACGCAGGATGTCTGGGCAGTTCCAGACGTCTCTGTCAACTGCCCCACCTGAGCCAGGGCGGGAGGGAGCGTGGCCATCGGGGGCCAACCACCTGGAATCTGCTCTGTGTGTTTTGGGTGACCAACTCTAATAGTCACGTTGGCCACCTAAACTTCAAGGGGGTGCTGTGGCCAGGCACCCCGTGACACCTAACGCAGCCCCAACAGTCCCCATTCGTTGCCAACCAGGCGTGGAAGGCATCCTGTTAGGTTCTGGGGTGTAAGGAGCAGCTTATCAGACAATGACCCTCACTGAGCTCTCTCTCCACAGTCCTACCACGGGCAGTTTTACCGGGACCACTGCCACGGCTTGGGCACCTACACGTGGCCGGATGGCTCCAGCTTCACGGGCATGTTTTACCTCAGCTGCCGAGAAGGCTACGGCACCATGCACCTGAAGGCCAGGCTCTTCCAGGTGAGGGGCGGGTGGCCCTGTGTTCAGGAGAGGGGGATGGGGCCCCGGGGGTTCACGCCCCTGGACAAGAAGGTATTTAGGTTCTGGGAAAGTTTGTTTAACAAGAAGTAGCTTTCTTGTTTTTAAGGATTATAATAGTACCAATAATAAGGTACATGAAAGTGAAAAGGAGAAGATGAGAACCTCTTCATTGTTCCATTCTCCAGAGTAGGGGTGGGGTATCAGCAGGGTGTTGTAAATCCTTTAGATTAAACAATAAATGCACCGTAAATATTTACTTTTTTATACATAAACTGGATCATTCTATGCATATTGTTTTGAAACTTGCCTTTTTTCTGGAGAACATTCCTGGTTTTGCAAATACAGATACGTTTTCCTCCCTTTTATTTTATTACAGTGTAATTTACAGTAAAATTCACTCGTGTTAGTATACAGTTCTGAAAGTTGTGACAAGCACAGAGTGTATAACTACCACCACGATCAGAACAGAACTGTTCCTTCACCCCAAATACGACCCTGGGCCTCTTTGTAGCAGATCTCTGCACCTACCCCCATCCCTTGGCCGATCCGTTTTTGCCTATAATTTTGCCTTTGCAAGAATGCTGTATTAATGAAATCATACAATATGCAGCCTTTTGCGTCTGGTCTCTTTCACGTGGCAAAATGCGTCTGAGACTCATCTGTGTAGTTGTGTGTACCAAGAGCTGCTGCTTCTTGTTGCTGAGTAGTTCTCCACTGCAGGGATTCACCTCCAGTTATCCATTCCCCAACTGACAGGATTTGGGTTGTTTCCAGTTTTTGGCTATTATAAATAAAGCTGCTATAAACGTGTATATGTACAGGGGTTTTTGTGAGCGTGTTTGTGTTCGCATGTGTGTGTAAACATCATCCTCCCCATCCCCTCCTTCTCTTGTATAGTCATCCTCCACTTCCACCCTGTAGCCCTTGACAACCACTAACCCGTTTATCACTGTAGTTTCCCCTTTTCTGTAATTTCGTGTAAATGGAATCACACTGTATGTAGTATTCAGTGTCTGATTTCTTTGGCTTAGGGCATGATTCTGTTGAGATTCATACACGTTTTGTGTATTTCAGTAGTTCATTTCTTTTTACCAAGGAGTAGTATTCCACTGTATGGATATAAGACACATTTTTTATTGATTTACCAATAGCTGCACATTTGAGTTCTTTCAAATTTTTGGTTATTATGAATAAAGCTGCTGAAAACATTGGATGGCAAGTCTTCATGTGCACATGTGTCTTTATTTTCACTTGGGTAATACCTATGAGCAGGATTGCTGGTCATGTGTTAAGTGGATGGTAAATTATAAGAAACTTTCCCACGTGGCTGTGCTGTTTTCCATTTCAACCGTCGATATATGAAAGTTCCACATCTTTCTGAACACTTGGCATTCTCAGTTTTTTAATTTTAGCCATTCTTTTGGGTGTATTGTGGTATCTCATTATGGGCTGAATTTGCAGGACTCGAATGACGAAGGATGTTGAGCATCTATCTGTTCGTGTTCTTACTTGCCATCTGTGTCTCTTCTTTGGTGAAGTGCTTATTCCTGTTTTGCTCATTGTTTTTAATTGACTTGTTTGTGTTCTTAGTATAGAGTTATAGAGTTCTTTATATATATTCTGGGCACAGCGTTTATCAGTTATATGATTTACAAATATTTTCTCCCAGTAGTGGCTTGTCTTTTCATTTTCATTTTTTTTTTTTTTAAAGATTTTACTTATTTATTTTCTCCCCCCAAAGCCCCAGTAGATAGTTGCATGTCACAGCTGCACATCCTTCTAGTTGCTGCATGTGGGACGTGGCCTCAGCATGGCTGGAGAAGCGGTGCGTCGGTGCGCGCCCGGGATCCGAACCCAGGCCGCCAGCAGCGGAGCGCGCGCACTTAACCGCTAAGCCACGGGGCCGGCCCTCATTTTCTTAACAGTGTCTTTTGAAAAGCAGATTTTAAAAAGTTATAATGAGGTCCAACTTAGCAACTTTTCTTTCCTAGTTCTGGCTTTTTTGTGTCCTAGTTAAGAAATCTTTGCTTAACCAAGATTACTATGATTTTCATGTACGTTTTCTTCTATGTTTTATGGTTTTAGCTCTTACATTTAGGTCTGTGATCCATTCTGAGATAATTTTTGTGTTTCATGTGAAGCCAGGGTCCCTTCTCCTCCTTTTCCTCCTCCTTCACGTATGGATGTCCAGTTGTTCTAGCTCCATTTGTTCAAAAAACTGTCATTTCTCCACTGCCTAGCCTTTGCATCTTTGTCACGGATCCTATATGGAGACACATGTCTTTCTTGATGTGACGTCCGAATTGATCAGTGGGCATGAGGGTCAGCAGCTTCCTTCCATCCGTTACAACGACCCATCACCCCTTCTTCTCATGCTTGTAGAGAATGTCTGTGGTCATTGTCCATGTAGTGACCTGTCTATGCAATGATCTAGAATGCAAGATTGTGACATTCTAATTCTGTTATTCCTCCTTCATTTATTAACAAGAATTCCCTTATTTAAAAAAATCCTTCATCAACTCTGTGGTTCCTTGAGGTGGTTTGTATGGAAAGGCAAGATAACACTTGATCTTTTCCCTTCTTAACCAGTTTTCAGAATAATAAATTGATTTCCTAACACCCTTCGATGGTGATCAATGAAGGTTAGTTTTTTTAGTACCTTTATAAACTCATGGATTTTAATATATTTGATGTGTTCCAGCCTATTGCAGTTATTATACTTTTTGATACCCAAATCATCCCATCTTTGCTTGGGGGACCGTCTTGCAATTTTGACACAACTCCAGCAGGTTTTGGTAGCTTTCTTGCTTTCTGCTGTGACAAGGAGTTCCAGGCTAATTCATGCATTTCCTGCCCTGGACCCAGAGTCAACTGTTTCTCCGTCGAGCCTGGTTCCTTTTGTGGGACAGGATATTTAGAAACTAAAATTTGGGTGCTCATTACTACTGTGTCAGTTGGTTATTATTTTTAGGCCTTTTCAGTAGCAGATCTAGAAAGTACTTTGTTTTTTTTTTCACTGAGAAAAGACATTATCAGCTCTTATTGATATCTCCAGTTCCAATTTAGAGGTACAGGGTTTTTACTCAACAGCTATGGTATTGTATTTGCGTATGTTTTCTCTTTGCTTTTTTTTTTTTTTTTGTAAGGAAGATCAGCCCTGAGCTAACATCCATGCCAATCCTCCTCTTTTGCTGAGGAAGACCGGCCCTGAGCTAACATCTATTGCCAATCCTCCTCCTTTTTTTCCCCCTTTTCTCCCCAAAGCCCCAGTAGATAGTTGTATGTCATAGTTGCACATCCTTCTATTTGCTGTATGTGGGACGCCACCTCAGCATGGCTGGACAAGCGGTGCGTCGGTGCGCGCCCAGGATCCGAACCCAGGCCGCCAGTAGCGGAGCACGCGCACTTAACCACTAAGCCATGGGGCCGGCCCCTCTCTTTGCTTTAAAAATCTTGGTTTCCAACTGTTAACAAAATTTATTTGCTTTATCTCGTAAAATATGTATAACAGTTTCAGAATCACAACACAGCACTATTACCAGTGTTCTGATTACTGAAAACAGTTTATCGGCCTTGTATCCACAGTGCTTAGCCCCGAGGTTGCAGCCAGAGGTGCTCATGTGGGCGTGTTGAACAACACGAGAACTCTGAGATAGGAGCCACCGTCCTGTTTCACAGATGAGGGCGCAGCTCCAGGGAGTCACATGCATGTCCCCACTGCTTCAGGCCTCCTCCTTTGCCTGAGCAGTTTCCTCTGCCCTCCCAGTGACCTCCAGGTGTCCTTCAACACCATCGCAGGGAAGATGCAGCTCCCCTGGGAAGCCAGACCTTTCTCTGTGCTCCCTGTGTGGGAACTCAGTGGGTGGTATTGAAGCTCATTGTTTCTGGCCTGCAGCCCTCCTGGCTCTTCTGTCTCCACACATCCTCTACCCAGCATGGAGACTGCCCCACCCAGCAGAAACATCAAGAAAGGCCCAGAAATTGCTGCACTCTACTGGGTTCATGAGAAGCAAGGATTAGCTCCCCCTCCTCCTCTGCCCCACTCCTTGGTTCATACCTGCCAAGTGTGGAAGGAGAGGGGTCTGTCTGACCCTGTGCCTGGCACCTTCACTCCACACACTGCTGTTCCAGGCTGTTAGGGTACCTGGGCTGGGCCCACAATGTCAGCACTGGGGGGGGTTCCCTGAACCAAGCCCACACGTGGCATCGTTGACACACTTGCCTTTGCAGAGAGGCCACCCCGACTGCTGGGGTCAGCAGCAGCTGTCTCCACCGCTGCGTCCCATATGTACGCTTTTGCCTTCCGTCCTCGTGTCTGTGCAGACTAACCTCGATAAATATTTGTTGAATGAATGAATATTTTTTTAGGAATATGTTTTCTTCTTCTTTTTTTTTTTTTATGCTGAGGAAGATTCACCCTGAGCTAACATCTGTGCCAGTCTCCCTCTATTTTGTTTGTGGGTCGCCGCCGCAGCATGGCCACTGTGTGGTGTAGTTCGGCTCCTGGGAACCGAACCCAGGCCTCCGAAGTGGAGGGCACTGAACTTAACCACTAGGCCACGGGGCCGGCCCCTATGTTTTCTTCTTTTGATTTTAAGAAACTGGTCTCAAGATATACAGCCCTGCCGAATTACCTCTGTGGCCCTCCTGACTTCTGTTCCTCAGGGGCTGTACCGGGCAGATGAACGGTTCGGGCCGGGCGTCGAGACGCACCCTGACGGCAGCCAGGACGTGGGGCTGTGGTTCCGAGAGCACCTCATCAAGCTGTGCACGGAGGTTCCCGGCGGCTTCTCCATACGCAGTTACCCTGAGTTCTCGGGCTTCCTCACGCACTGTCCTGCTAAAATCTGCCTCTCAGACGAGGAGAAAACGGAGGGGGACCTGTGTGAGAGTCAGGACCCCTTTTTCTATGACTATAAGCAGTTTCTTCTGAATGACGACCTAACTTTGCCCCCAGAAATGTACCTCTACTCGACTGACAACAGGCATCTGCCCATGACCCGCTCCTTCCGCAGAGACTTAGATGCCCAGATCTTCCTTAACGACACCTCTGCATTTGTCGAGGATGGAGAACCCTGGTTTATCAAACACGAGGCCCCTTTGATGGCCAAAATCCAGAAGCAAGCTTACAAGTTCAGGTAATCAGTGCGACCTTTCTTCCTCCTCTTCGTGTCTGGGAGACCCACTGCTCTCCTTTCTGACAGGCGTGAGTTCAGGGCTGGCTTCCTGAGGCCTCTGGCTCCTGGCTGAGTAACTTTCAGGGCCATTTGTCAGGTTAACGTAAAGACATTTCTCCTGTTTGCCTGACTCTTGCAGCCCAATGATGAAGGGGTCGGGAGAGCCAGCATCCTCCGTGCTTGTAAGCTGAGACACGCTCCCGAGTGCAGGAGGGCTGTGGGGGAGCCAGGCAGGGGTATGGGGCCATCGACGTCTGCACAGGGGGGCGGAGGTCCCGGGATCCTGCTTGCATGCTCTTGGGGGAAGGGGTGGTCAAGAGGTTGCTTGGTGAGCGTGGAGCCAGGGTAGTCCCTAGGGTGGAGTAGACCCTGGGAAGGGATGTGGAATAGGATAAACTCCTCAGTCAATGGCTGAGTTCAGATCCTGGCTCTGGGACCTTGTGCATGTTTCCTCTGTGTTGGTCAGAGCTGATGCTCCTGACCTCTGCAGGGTCATGTCTGTGATTAGATGTTCTGTAGGTCAAGTCCCTGCATAAGGTCCACACCAAGAGGAGGGACTGCTGTTACCGTGATGTGTTAATAGGTGTCTGGCCAGAGAGCCAAGGGTGGGAGAGCAGGGCAGGAGTGGGCTGGGGGCTGGCTGGGCCTCTGGCATCTCCAACGATGACCGGGAAAAGATGGAGCTGCTCTGTTGGTCTCCAAAGACCCACCTCTCACACCACAGCTCATGGCCACCTAAGGAAAACTGACGTTTTTTTAAGTTAAAATTTTCAAGAATATTTTAAACTCTTTCCTAAACCTTGTCCTCAGATATCACTAAACTGTTGTAGAATGTGTGTTTAGTGAGTACAAGTGGCTACTTATGCATCCATGCAGACCTCTATCCATCCCTCCATCCGTCTATCTATTCACCCACCCATCCACCCCTCCACCCACCCATCCACCTATCCACTCACCCACCCATCCACCCATCCATCTATCACCCATCCACCCATCCATCCACCCATCCACCCACTCACCCATCCATCATCATGCTAATGTCAGCTGAGCCTGTAATTGTTGATGGCTATTGAGCATGGAAGCCACCATAAATCCTCAGGTTCTTGACCATGAAAGAGGTTATGTGCACTCAGAAGGCTTCAGTATGTGTGGTGAATGGCCATGGGACTTGCATGTTCTAGTGCTGGGCCCATGTGTGTGCCTGGCCTCCTTCCCATCCAGGGCCCCTGCTAAGAGGCCCAGCACACACGGAGGGACTGGATGAATCAGGGATGCGTGGGGTCCCTGGCAGCCATTCTTGTCCAGAGTGGACACTTAGCCTGAGCATCTTCACCTGCAGGCAGCATGTCCCACCACTTCACTGCATCCACGCTGACCATGGCTGGTCAGTGGTGCAGCCCTCAGGGCTCAGGGTGCCCGAGGAGTGGACTGTGAGGGGAGGAAAGAGGGCCTGGGGCAGCACAAGGGCCAAGGAATGAGGAGAGGAAGAGTCGGAGGAAGGGGCTGGTGTGGGCCTTTTTGGTGGGAGGTGTTGGGGGTCCAGAGCCGGTCTAACACCACTGAAGCCCACTGTGTTGCCAGGAACCAGAAGGCTCACACCACCTGGAACATGGGCGCCATCCTGAAGGGGAACCGGAGCAGCTTCGGGTGCCCCGGGCCCAAGGAGCGGCTTTCCACGGAGATGATCATGAAGGCCAAGGAAGGGGACTACGACTGGATTTGCGGGATCCTGAGGGACAACCTTGTCAATCCCGATGTGGCCGACTCGAAGGGCTACACCGTGCTCGCCGCGGCTGCCGTGAGCACCCCTTCAGTGCTCATGTCAGCTGCAAGGTCACCCCAAAGGAGCGCTGATCCATGGGGGTCCTGGGTGATGGCACCTTCAAGTGCCTGGGGGCCCTCCCCTCCTTCTTTGTAAAGCCGACATCCTCCCAACCCCTAAGTGGGATGTACAGGGTCAGATGGAAAAGATGGTTGGGGCGCATTGACCTTCCCATGCCTCAGCACACGCTTGACCTTGTTGCTTGGCCAAGCCTGGGCGAGAGCTGGTGTCCACTGTCTCCAAGTTAGCGCTAGCACACGGCCTCACTCAGAGGAGCCATTTCCGACATGAGCATCAGGCACCCTCCTCGCCCCTGGCTGAGGGCACCCGCTGTCCTCGTGAGGCTGGCCTTCTCCCTCCAGGTTCACTGTCACACTGACATTGTCAACCTTCTGCTGGACAACGGGGCCAACGTGAACAAGTGCACGGACGAGGGCCTCACTCCGCTCAGCATGTGCTTCCTCCTCTACTACCCGGCCAGCTCTTTCAAGCCCAACATCGCCGAGAGGACCGTGCCCAAGCCCCAGGTCAGCCTGTCGGCCCCCCAGGCCTGGCGCAGTGTCCGCATCACCCTATCCCCTGCCCGCTGTCCATTCGTCTACCCATCCGTCTCTCTTCCCAACTGTCCATCAGCCTCCCTTCTCCTTGCACAGGCCAGGTTCAAACGGGGTGCATTGACAATAAGGCTGGCGTGCGGGGAAGCAGGAAGTGGGGACAGAGCCTGCACACTCACTAAGGTGTCTTGCTCATTGCCACAACGCCGAGGGACATGTATCTCTTTTCAGCCATGTGCACAGCAGCCTGGGGCCCTGAGACCTCTCTTGTGGCCCTCAGGAAAGGGGACACTGTGGGAGGGAGGGCGGAAGGCGTCCTGGAGATTCAGGACTGAGGCCCACCTTCGCCTTTTGCGAATAGTGCTGCCCGGACGTCCCTGTGCAAGCGTTGGTTTGAACACCTGCTTCTGGTTGTTTTGGGTACATATGCAGAACTGGAATTGCTGGACACGTGAAGTCCTGTGTTTGATTTATCGAGGAACCTCCAAACTGTGTTCTGCCGTGGCATCTGCACCATTTCACGTTGCCACCCCCATGTGGTGCAGGCTCGAGGACAAGTCACAGGGTGGGCGGCTCCCGAGGGGCCAGCTCTCAGCAGTGCAGGGCAAACTTGGTGTCCACATCTCCTGCGTGAGGGCTGGGGGGGCAGTACCTGCAGGGGGTGTTTTCGCCCCGTGGGAAGCAGACCCTGGGCCCTAAGCGTCAGCCATCTGAGGCCAGGCCCAGGGCTGAGGTCCACCAAGAAAGCCGTTGGAGGGGCTCAAGGCTTTCTCTGATCATGGTCTGGGGCCTCTCAGATGGGTGAGGAGATGGTGCTGGGATGGTGACTTCAACCTGGAAAATGTCCCCTTGGCAGGTGCACCTCTCAGCTCCTCCCCATCTCTTGAATCTCTTTCTTGAGAAAAGGCTCTTACTAAGTCCGTCCTGTGCCCCAGGCAGGCAGAGTTCCTCAGATTATCAAGACACTTTGTCCCTGCTTCTCAAGTTCAAGTCCTCAGCCCTTGCTTTCGGTTCTTTGAAGTGTGACCATTCCACTGAGCCCACTGAATTGTAGGACTGGGTGGGAGCTTGGGGCCGCGAGCCTGATCTCATGGTGAGCAGGTGCAGGTGGGGAGAGGCCTGGGGCCCGTCCGAGCCCCCTGCTGCCGGGCGGCGTCCTGTGTGCAGGAGGCTGGGAGAGGCCTCCCAGGGAGGCGGCATCAGGCTTCCGTCCCGGGAGGGCTGCCTGTGGTCCTGGACGTGTCCGGAGGAGCAGGGTATACCCTGCTCAGCCCGTGGGCTGTCATCATTTCCTCCTTGTCCGGCGGGCACGCCGAGCCTCATCTGAAGGGCACCGTGATTCGGGCTGTTTCCAGTCGCTCTGTTAACAGGTAGTCAGTGGCTGACGAGAACGCTGCAGAAAGTCGAAGGTGGAAGGTTTGAAAACCAACGCTGCAATTTTTGTTTTGTTTCTATAGCAGCATTAATTTATGTCCGATTTGTGTGTATACTCTGTTTTTCTGAGTCAGAAGTTGTTAACTTGCAGTGATGACTAACTTGCAAGTTCAAAGGCGATCTGATGATCAGAGGCTGAGGTCGGTTTGGTCCTCGTGGTCTGTGTCCCTTTCAATGGAAGCTTCTGGGGACAGGGCCTGGTTGTGTTCCCCAGCCTCTCCAAGCCCGGAGGGTGGGGGCATGGAGGGAGCGGGCTCAGCTGGGGTCTGTGGAGCCAGTGAATGAAGGAGCAGAGCAGGAGGGGCCGGGCAAGCAGCACCCTGTCCCAGGAGGGGACAAGCGGAGGCTGTGTCTTCGGGGACAGTGTATGGAGAAGAGTCCTCATTCGATTGGACTAGCTTACTTATTGACAAAGGAATCGGGGCCCCATAAAGCCATTTAGTTCTATTCCTAAAATTCTTTTTTTTTTTTTTTGTGAGGAAGATCAGCCCTGAGCTAACATCTGCCAATCCTCCTCTTTTTGCTGAGGAAGACTGGCCCTGGGCTAACATCCGTGCCCATCTTCCTCGACTTTATATGGGATGCCGCAACAGCATGACCCAACAAGCGGTGCATCGGTGCGCGCCCGGGATCCGAACCGGGGCCACCAGCAGCGGAGTACGCGCACTTAACTGCTACGCAACGGGGCTGGGCCCCCTAAAATTCTTATAAAAATTACTCCTTTATGTTTTTTTTTTTTTAAACTTTTTATTCTGAAAAATATTACACATACTTGAGTGAAGAGAAAACAGTAAAATGAACTTCCATGGACCCGTCACCCAGAGTAAAACAGTTCCCGACCCGTGGCTCATCCGACCTAGTCCACACTCCCTGCCCTGACCTCCTACTCCTGTCATTTTAGGGTAAATTTCACATCAGATCACTTCAGCCACAAAGACCTCCTTCTGTATGTGTCTCTACCAGCTGAAGACACATTCTCCTCTCTCTTGCTCTCTTTTTAACATAACCACAAACACTATTATCTTACCTAAAAATTAAACATCAATTTCTTAGTCTTCCTCAATTTTCCATCAGGGCTCAGTTTCCCCTAGTTCTCTCATAAATATCTTTCTAGAACAGGCTTAAATGAATCCAGATTCAAACAAGTTCACATACTGCGTGTGGTTAAGATTTTATGCTTCTTTCAATGTGTACTAGTCTCCCTCCCTCTTTACCAATATCCTGTTGTTTATTTGTCGAAGCAGCTGGGCTGTTTTCCTCTCCTGGAGTGACATGCTCCTCTGGCCCTGTTCTCCCCTGTAGAGAGTGGTTGCAGACGTGAGCCAGTGTTGGAAGCCCTTGGAGCAGCGCTTGTATAGGCCCCATCCGCCTGCCCGCTGCTCTTGTAGGTAAAGCCTCATTGGAACAAAGCCATGCCATCCTTTTATGTGTTATCTATGGCTGGTTTTGCGTTGCAATGTTAGGGTTTCGTAGTCACGCAGAGACCCCTGGGCCCACAGTCTTAACTATGTACCATCTGGCCCTTCACAGAAAAAGTTAATCACAGACCACTGGGCCCCACCCCCAGCATTTCTGCCTCAGGGGTCTGGGGTGGGGCCCAAGAATCTGCATCCTGGGGATGCTCCTGCTGGTCCAGGCACCACGCTTGGAGAACAGCGCCACCTAGTGGAAACCTGAGCCACATGTATAATTGAAATGTTTCTAAGAGCCACATTAAAAAAAAAGTTAACGTGGGTGGAATTAATTTTAATAATATATTTTATTTAACCAAGTATGTCCAAAATTTATCATTTCAGCGTGTAACTGGTATAATTATCATTAGGGAGACATTTTGCATTCTTTTTCTGGTCTCTACACACTTCTGATGCACCACGGTTCTGGAAGGGCCTCGTTTGGAGAGCTCAGTCGCCACGTGTGGCTGGTGGCTGTTGTGTGGCTGAGGTTTCTATGCGATGCACCCAAGGGGTGTGGTTTTCTCTCTATGGGTTTTCGGAAAGGTGCATGGGCAGAGCTGCGTTAGCCTTGTCAGTCTGGGTGCTTCGAAGGCCACTCTCATGATAAAGAAGGTGGCTTAATGGGGTTGTCACTCTGATTTCTTCTTTCTTCTAATGATATGTATTTTTGTACTTTCCAAAGGCAGCTCCAAAAATCCTAGTAATTCCAAACCATTCCTTCTCACTCCCCGAAGCGGCAGTGGAGTCAGTCTCGCGTGAGGAATCTGTGCCCAGCCACAGCACCCAGGAAGTAAAGGCACTGTCTGTGGTGCCCGGCAGCCGGGAGAACGGCCTCTCTCCGGGCAGCCAGCTGTCTCGGGAGTCCACTGACCGGAGGAGCAGCCTGCAGCGGTGGGAGTCCACATCGCGGACGGGCAGCGCCAGCGACCTGGAGAAGGGGCTGGACGACGTGCTGGGGAACCTGGACATGTGCTCGCTGGGCAGCGATGGGACGAGCTTCGAGTCCACCCTCTGTGTGCACAGCTTCTCCATTGAGCTCTCACGGGCTATCGTGGAGAAGAGTGCCAGGGCCCACAGCATGCTGAAGGCCCCCTCCTTGGGCACCACCTACTCTGACCAAGGGACCATGAGGAAGATGGCGCTCTCCATGATTGAGTAGGTCACTGGTGCTCGGGTGGTGAGGCTGAGGGTCACGTTTAGGGAATCGCTTGCTCAGTGGATCAGCATCACTTCCCTGTTCCACCGGGAGGGACTGTTTCTAGAGATGTGTGTCCCATCATCTGCGAGTTCCACACCCTGACAGCCTGCCCGAATGCTGTGTTATGGGCCGTTCTGTGCTTTATCTGCATGAGAGTCCCAGGAAGAGCTGACCTCTGCGTGGCTCAGTGCTGGGGGCCTGGCCTGGGGGAGTCCAGGAAATGTGCCCGGACTGGCGCACGGGCGGTGGGTACCACGTGGATGCTCACACTCACTGCACCCCCCCGGCCCCCACATGCACACTCCCACACACACTTTCCCACACACACACTCACGCCTCCCCCCACTCACCCATGGGGGGATCCACACATTCACCTGCATACACTCACCTATGGATACACACTTGCCCACACACACACTCCCCTGCACACACTGACCCGTGGACACATACTCCCCTACACTCACACACACACTCTCCACCCCCAACACATTTGTCCCCCCCACTCATCCATGGACACCTATCCCCACACACTTACACACACACTTACGCCCTCCACATGTTCGCCCCCACACACTCACCCACAGACACACTTGCCCATACACATATTCCCCTGCACACAGTCACCCATGGACACATACTCACCCCCCTAAACTCACACACACACACTTACCATACCCCCATCTCCCCACACACTTGCCCACACCCGCACACACCCCTGCCCTCACTGTCTAGACCAGCAGTTCTCAAAGTGTGGCCCATGTACCCCTGGGTGTCCCAAACCCTTTCACGCAGTCTGTGAGGTAGACGTGATTCCCATAATAATCCTAAGAGCGTATCTGCCATCTCCCTGTGTGACATTGCATTGCGTTTTTGCACGCGCACACAAGAGAACGCCAGCTTTACCTGAGAACGCGCTTGATGAAGCCACACAAATGATTGTGTAACAGCTCGATCCCTGAGTCCATGCCCTGTGAGAATGTTCTGTGTAACGAAATGGGAGGACAAACCACGGGAGGATGGTTATCTCGAGCAGTGCAGTTCTCCGATGGCTGGAGTCACAAATGGAATTTGCCATCTTTCCCCCTGGGACACCCCTTTCCCTGAAAGAGCGGCCAGCTGGCGCACTGTGGCTATTTGTTCTTCCGAATGGCCATCCGCTGTAAGGAAGACATGACACTGTGTGTTGTCAGTGGTGACATTTCAGCTTTCAGTGAAAATGAGAATTTTGGAACACGTGCGCCCATCGCATATTGTCTGCTGACACGGTTCTATGCTGGCCATGGGGTCAGCGGGATTAGCCTAGACCCTCTACCTGCCCAGTCTGTCTGCTGTTCTTGAGGCCTGCTCCACCCCTCCCTCACCTTCCCCCCGCCCAGTGAGGCTGCCCGTCCCTGCCCCACCCCCCAGCCTCTCCAGGTCCAGGTCTTGGCACAGCTTCCCCACTGGTGCCAGCTCTGTGCTCCTCATAAGAGATATGTGTGCTAATGTGCGTGTTGTGTTTGTGTGCCAGTGTGTATAGGTGGTGTGTGCACCAGTGTGGATGTGCATGTGTGCATGTGTGTGTGGTGTGTGTGATGTGTGTGTGTATTGTGTAGGTATGTCGGTGTGTTGTATGTGTCACATGTGTGGTGTGTTCGTGTGTGTGTGTGTGTGTGTGTGGTCTGTGTGTATGGGTGTGTTGTGTGTGTGTTGTGTGTGGTGTGTGTATGTGTGTGGTCTGTGTGTATGGGTGTGTGTGTGTGTGTGTGTGCATATATGTGTGTGCGAGTTACACTCTTGTGCCCTACATGCACCAGGTGTTCTACGTCGTCACTTCACAGCCACCCCTGGAGGGAGGGCTGGTCCCCACCCCACACCCCATCTCCCAGGTGACCTTAGCGAGGCTAAGTGACCACTCCGGGCTGACTGGGTAAGACTGCAACTGGACTTAGCTTGGGTAGGCTGGCTCGCTCAGGGTGGTTTGGCGACAGGTGGGCTGCCCCGACCCCAGGTCAGGGGCCAGAGGTCTTGGACAGGCAGGACCCTGGGGCTCAGGGTGTTAGGAGCTCAGTGCCCTCCAGAGCATCGTCCCCTGGGGGGCGCCTGTCCTGACCGGGGGTGCCGTCAGACAGCTAGCCGTGAGCCGCCTGTGCCTCTCCTCCAGCCTGTGACTGTGTCACGCTGATTCTTGCAGACACAGAAACAGGTGGCTGACCATCAACCTCCTGCTGCACCGGGGCGCCGACCCCAACTGCTGCCGCATACCCATGCAGGTCCTGTTCTTCGCTGTGAAGGCTGGGGACGTGGAGGGAGTAAAGCTGCTGCTGGAGAATGGGGCCAGGACCGACATCCAGCTCTCCCCCGAGGTGGAACCCCACTGGCGAGGGGAGGTGGGGGGAAGGGGTGGGCCAGAAAGGAGGCCCATGGTGGTTTGAGGTCAGAGCGCTAGCTTTTGAAATTCACTTGTAGAATTCTGTTTTTCTTCTCTGCTTGTGTAAACACCCATCCAGTCACCTATTTAGGCTCTTTGTCATATTTAGACGATGTTGAGGCTGCAGAGGCTGACAGTTTTTGTTTGTGCTGGTCCCTGCTCGGTGGCAGGCGGGTCTCGCCTTCCAGGCTCCTTGGCCAAGCTGTCCATTTTCCTCTTCTTTTCTGGGTGTGATGTAAAGTAGTGCAGGAAGGGGGAATTTTCAGTGTAAGACCCAGGATAATTTCATAGTAACTTTTTAGGTTTACTGACTGGGCTCCATCTTTGAAACTGACTAAGGTTACAACCTTTAAACTTGGCACAGACATCACTCACTCACTCTTTTGTCCATTCATTCATCCATCCATCCCTTCATCCATTCCCAATCAAGAGTCTATTATTTACACATTCATCTTTCAAATGGAAGTTTTGTTTTATTAGAATGTTGAGTAGGTAATGTCAGATAGGTACCATGAGAATGCCCACTCCTCCCTGAGCATATCTGCACCCCTGCGCCAGCTTTGTGCACAGTGGACTCATGTCAGTGGTTTCTGAGCCTCCTTCCAGCCTTTCTCCAAGGGTGCCTGCCTGTTTCCGTGGGATCCTGCTTTGAAGGTTGGGTTGGGAGGAGCAGACTGGCGAGTCCTCCACTTTGACGGAGGTGTGCTGCATGCTTCTGCTGGGTTCTCTCTCCGCCTTGGCTGTGCTCCCTCCAGGGCCGGGTCCCCCTGACCTCTCTGTGTGCCCGTTGCTGACCGAACACCGCCCAGAGACAGTCCTCCAGCAACTCTCTCAACCGGTGGTCAGAGGCTGCAGGGGATGGAGCATGGACAGGCCTGGGGGTAGGGACTAGAATCAGGAGCTGTGTGGCCATCTGTGCAGTGGACTCTGAAGGAGGTCCTGGCAGGGAGGGCCGGGGCTCTTCTTAGAGGAAGGTAGGGACAGTTGGTCTCAAATGAAGCTGGTCCTTCTGGTCTGCCTCCTCTCTGGCAGCTGTAAGGATCTTAGGAATTGGAACGGACATGTCCGTGGTCCATTGTGGGTGGGCCTCGTTGTCCTGAATGTCACGAGGGGCTGGTGAGAAGGCGCTGCTGTGGGACTCTCAGACAGGTGTGGGGCGGGTGGCTGTGCTCTCGTCCTGGACAGAGTTTCCCTGGCCTCGTTCGCGCTGAGCCCCTGGCCCTCACACCGGGGGTGTCACTTGCCTGGGAACCGCACCCTCACCTCGCCTGCGTCTCCTCTGCAGCTGCAGGCCCTGACCCCCCTCCACATTGCAGCCGCCCTTCCCGGGGAAGAGGGCGTCAAGATAACCGAGCTGCTGCTTCATGCCATCACCGACGTGGATGCCAGGGCAGCCGACCAGGACGACGTGTACGAGCCAGTCAAGGTGCACCGTCCTGCCACGCGGGAGGGGCAGGGGTGCTGTGGGCCTGGGGGTCTCTGTGTAGACAATATCGTTCATTAGTTCACAATTTCACTTGTCCCTAGTGAGGGTGCTTAATGCTCTGTGTGCGCCCCCAACCAGCCTGATCTGCGCAGTGTGTGCACAGCTCACCGCACGTGAGAGCCGAGAGGGGAGGGGCGAGAATGACTCTGACCCTCATGGGTGCCAGGGTGGCTCAGAAAGCACACGGGGCCTGCGCTTCAACTTTCAAGAGGGTTTCACGGGATGGTGCCTCAGACCTGCAGGGGACTTGTGGCCTGGCCTGGTTGGGCAGGTTGCTGGTCTCCAGGCACTTGGGGGAGAGGCTCGGGGGCCAGTACTTGACCCCTCTGTCTGCACACAGCTGGACCTGTCGCCTTCAAGCCTGAAGCTCAGTGATGAAGCAGGCCCGCCCAGCGTCTACTACAGCGAGCACACATCTGCCCCAGATGAGGGGGGCAGGACGGCTCTGCACGTGGCCTGCGAGCGTGAAGACAACAGCAGCGTGAGCCAGGGCCTCCCCGGGCTGGGCGGGAGCTGTGTGCAGCATGTGTGTGCGGCGTGTGTGTGAACAAGCATCTGTGCACGTGTGAGTGCCTTCGGTGTGCATGTGTAAGTGCATGTACATGAGTGTGTATGTGTGTGTTTTGTGTGCACGTGCAGGTGTGCATGTACCTGCATATATGCAAGTGTATCTGGGTGTGAGTTTGTACTTGTAGGTCAGTCCGTGTGTGTCTGTGTGTGCGTGTGTGTACATGTGCATGTATGTGTGTGCTTGGGTGATGTCTGTGCACGTGTGTGTATGTTGGAGGCAGGACAGTGAGCTAACAGCCCTGGGCAAGATGGGCCGGGCCTTGGGCCCAGCAGCTAAGGGGGCAGACCTTGGGATGTCGGTCCCTCCCCACAGGGCCCTGACTGCCCTGGTCCAGGCCAGCGGTTCTCAAACTGCAGGTCATCCTCCCTGAATGGGTCTCAGAATCTGTGGAATGGGTCACATCCACGATGGAATAGAACACACTAGGTGAAGGTAGAATAGAAAATGTCAGAAGGCATCGTGTGTAACTCGTGTATCAAAATGTTGTTTCAGAACAGGTTTTGGGGACACACGTCACACACATGCCTACACACACACCAGGTGGGGCCAGGGTCGCAATGTGAAATCACTTTCTTACTATGGGGCCTGGTCAAGCACGTTTGGGAGCGCTGGCCTGAGCTGTAACTGACCTGTGCTCGTCTGTCACCCTCTGACGGGGAACCCTGGCCGTGATCCCGTCTTGCAGAGCCTGGGCCGGGTCCCTCTGGCCCTGCAGTTGCTGCCTCTTGTCTGCCTTGGGGATTAATTCCCAGCAGGGTAGGCGCGGGAACCCCTCAGAGGAGGCTGAGTGGCCGGGATGGGTGTGGGGGGAGCTGGGGAGCCAGGCCTCAGCTCCGCGGTGTAGTGGGCAGTGCAGCCTGGACCAGTAAGCCGCTGAGCACATAATACACTGAGCCTCAGGTTACCCACCCATAAGTGAAAATAGCAGCCGGCCTCGTGGTTCTTTTTGCCACCGCAGAGGGTGCTGCCCTGAGGTGAGGGTGTGGGGACCTCTGTGAGGGTGGGTACCCGGGCGATGCTGGGAAGGGGAGGTGGGGGCCCCACAGGCTTCCTTGCTTCAGAACATCCCTGTCTTGTTAAAGCCTCCTTGGGCCTGGGCCACCGCCCTGACCAGAACCTGCTGATGGGTGCCATGAGCCCACGCCAGGAGTGGGGATGACGAGGCTCTGAGAAAGCAGGCTGGCCAAGGCCCCTGGTCAGGAAGTGCAAGGCCTGGGCTTTGAACACAGTGCTTTCCAACTCACACTCCTGTGTCCTTTGTACTGATCTCAGATGGAGAAAAGTGTTGGGGAAACAAAGTTAGGAGGCACTAGAGGTGACATCATCATTAGGTCAAGGACAGATTGCCAGTGTAAGATCCCAGTACTGAGAGGTAGGCTGCAGCAATCCAGCCATCACGTCTGCATTCCAGAGGGGAGAGGAAGAAGAGGGAAAGCTTTCCCAGGAGCCCCTCAGCAGACTTGCGCTGGCACAGCCTTGGCCTGGCCTGTGAGGCTGGGGGGACGGGGAGTGGCCTTGGATGGTGGCCCAGCCAGCCCCTGGGGTCTGCACATCCACAGAGGGAGCAGATTCAGCAAAGCGCTCAGTATGGGAGGCTGGCTGGAGAAGAGACCTTGCAGCGGAGGGAATAGAAGCTGCAAAGGGCGACTCCCTGCGAGCACCTCTTGGCGAAGAGGAGGGAGGAGGGGAAAACTGAGGGGTTCCAAGGGGAGAAGGGCAGGGCAGGCGAGGACGGGCCCTTTCCGCGCAGGAAGTGCTCCTTACAGCCGAGCTGGCCATCTTGTACACTCTGGTGTCCTATAGGGTCACTGAGCCCTGTGAGGGTTATGCTCCTCCAGCCTCCCCTTCCATGTGCCTGGCGCTGCTACGATGGTCATGTGGTCCTGACTCTCCCCTTTTTTGAAACAAGCTTTCAATCAGTTTACATATAGCTTGTCCTTCCTGTTTTCCATCGGAAATAATGAACGTCTAGGAAACAGCTTTTCAGTTTGAGAATCCACCCAGCACCCACCCATCCATCTATCCATCCTGTGTGCCAGGCAAGGGGTTGTTGTGGAGGAAATAGCAATTAAGTGACAAAATTGATTTTATGGTATTTGAGTTAATGGCCAATGTCAGGTGGACCGGGTATGGGCGCCTCTTTAACCTGTTGCCCTTCTGCCTTTCTCCCCACGTAGTGTGCCAGGGACGTGGTCCGGCTCCTCCTCTCCCACAAAGCAAACCCCAACATGCTGTGGAGTGGCCACTCACCGCTCTCACTGTCCATCGCCAGTGGGAATGACCTGGTGAGCATGTTCTACTCCCACTGATGATGCGTCTGTGGTGTTTCTGCCTCCAGTGCCCCCTCATCCAAGTTAGTCATTGGGATTTGCTGTTGGTGGCCATGGCATGAAGACAGCGCGGTGTAAGCTGTGTAGAGAATCCCTTCTCAAATGGATGGAGCTCCTTAGAGCGAGAAGGATGTAGAAGGGAAATTGAGCAGTGAGGATGAGGGTTTGCCTGGGTGGGTGCTCCCTCATGGGGCTTAGATCACAACCCCTGCCTGTCCCAAATAGCCTGTCCAGCAGCACTGTGGCATCGACTCCTCCACGTACTAGGAAAGGCACACTGGCCAGTTCCCACCTACTGCTGCCACCAAGGAATGTGTTTGTTCATCATCCATCCATCTATCCATCCACCCGCCTACTCATCCATCCATCCATCCATTCATCCCCAACACACACATTCCTCTACCCACCTATCCATCTACCCAACCACACATCCATTCACCCATTCATCCATACGTTCGCCCATTCATCCATCCAGCCACCACCCACCCCATCCATCCATCCATCCATTCATCTGTCCACCACCCATTCATCCATCCACCCACCCCCTACACACACATTCCTCCACCCTCCCACCCATCCACGCAACCACACATCCATCCATCCATCCCTCCATACATTCACCCATTTGTCCATCCATCCACCACTCATTCATCCATTCGTCCATCTATTCATTCATCTACCACCCATCCTTTCATCCATCCCCACCCATTCATCCATCCATCCACCGCCACCCACACATCCATCCATCCATCCATCATTCCACCCATCCATTCTGCATCCATCATCCATCATTCCTTCCTTCCTCCCTTCCATCTGTGCAACTATAATCCATCCACCCATTCATCCTTTCATTTGTTACTTTTTGACACCTACCATGTGCCAGGCAGGCACCATTCTAGGCATTAGGTGTTGAATAAAACAAAAGTCTCTGCTCTCAAGAGTTCTTACATTCTAGTTGGGGGAGACAGACCGTAATCCAGTGTGTAACACCATTTCAGGTAATGATAAGTGTTATGAGGGGATAGAGAATGATGGAGAGTAGGCTACTTCAGCAGGGTGGCCAGGAGGGCTTCTCTGGTGAGGTGACATTTCAGCAGAGGCCTGAAGAAGCTGAAGGGTGGGGCTTCTGTGGTACTTCTGCATGGACCCCTGTCCTTTCCCTCCCCGCTTCACTCGTGCATTGAGTTGTTCACTCAGGTTCTATGGGGCACCTGCTCTGTGCCAGGCCATTATAGGTGGGGCACAGCTGCAAAGAGAGCTTCATTCTGAGGGACGTAAGCTCTTGAGAGAGCCAAACACTAGTGTCTCTTGTGTCTGGCTGCAGCTGCTCTCACTCCTGGCTTCCCGGGTGGCACCTGGGCTACTGGCTGGGGGCACAGCAGGGAACAAGTGGGATGTGTCCCACTCTGTGTCCGGTCAGGTGATCACAGTGACCCAGGTGCCGGGGGGTCAGAGGTGTACTGGTCCCAGGGATGTGCGCCTGGGTCCGTGCTGGTGGAAGACTGTGGCAGGGCTCAGCTGTGCCCCTGGGCTGGAAAGCAAGACAGGACCCGGACCACTTGAGAGCAACTGGACAGTGTACAGAGACAGTGCCAGGTCGGGGCTGCCCGGGTGGCATTGCTGCCCTCCCTGGGAACCAACATATGCCCTCTCTCCACCCCAGCATTGTCCTCTGAGCCGGGCAGCAGTGGTACCTGTGGGTAGGCTACGTCGAAGTGCCCGGGTGGCTGCCTCAGCGAGGCCCAGGTTTGGCCGCCACTGTGCTCAGTACTGCAGTGGCCTCGCTACTGGGGCTTCCTCCACACCTAAGGGGAGCGGCCTGGTGAGTGCTGACAAGTCTGTCTGTGTCCAGATTGTGAAGGAGCTTCTGTCCCAAGGAGCTGACCCCAACCTGTTCCTGACCAAGGGCTTGGGCAGTGCCCTGTGTGTCGCCTGCGACTTCACCTACGAACACCAGAGAAACATGGACAGCAAACTGGCCCTGGTGAGGGGGTGATAGTGGAGGGGGCCGGCCCTGGGAGGGCGTGATCATGGAGGGGGGCCGACCCTGGGAGGGGGTGATGGTGGAGGGGGGCCGACCCTGGGAGGGAGTGATGCTGGAGGGGGTGATGCTACCCTGGGAGGGGGTGATGGTGGAGGAGGGCCGACCCTGGGAGGGGATGATGGTGGAGGGGGGCCGACCCTTGGGGGGGGGGTGATGGTAGAGGGGGGCTGGCCCTGGGAGGGAGTGATGCTGGAGGGGGGCTGGCCTTGGGAGGGAGTGATGGTGGATGGGGGCCGACCCTGGGAGTGTTATGGTGGAGGGAGGCCAGCCCTGGGAGGAAGTGATTGTGGAGGGGTGCCGACCCTGGGAGGGGTGATGGTGGAGGGGGCTGGCCCTGGGTGGAGGGTCTGGGGTGTATGGCGGCTTCTTTGGTCTGGCCCTGGGGTAAGGGTTGGGGATGTTGGTGGACCCCTAAAAAATGTGAAGTGGCAAACCCACTCAACAGGCTAGACAAAAGTCCCCTGGTTTGTCTCAAGAAAGACATAGGCAATGGCTTTGGTCTGGCTACAGGAGTCTAGATTTTTCTATGTTGTTTGGGCATTGGCTAGGGATCCTGGTCAAGGGACTTGCTGAGCAGGGGTCTGGGGTGCTGTGTCCTGGGCAGGGATCCTGGGTGCTGTGTCCTGGCTATGGGGACGGCTTCCTTGTGCTGGAAGCTGTTTCCTTTGGTGGGCTCATGTGTGACTGAGAGCATGCCCTGTGCTCTGTAGACTCCTTGCAGGAGTCCTGCTCCCCCCAGAGCCCCCTTCCATCTTCCCTGTTGCTCTGGCCCTGCCCGGCACCCAAGCACATCTGCTCCTGCATCTCCCTCTCCTCTCTCCCACCCCTGGGCTCAGAGTCCTCTCCGTGGGCAGCTCAGCTCAGGGCAGGCCCCCTCTGTGTGCTATTGCCTACAGCCCTCCCCCCTGGCCACCCTTTCCGGCCCCCACGCGGTGTGGACCTCCGTGGGCACCCCCTGACGCTGGTGCCTGGTGGGATCCTCGCTGCCCTTGCCCCACCTTGATATACACTGTGGTTCCCAACCAGCTGAAGCACGGTGTGGGGGTGGGGAGGTGGCATGGTGTGGCAGAAGAAGGGGGGGGAGGGGCAGAGAATGAGAGTCAGGCTTCCTGGAGGCTATTTGACTTCACAAAAGTTTAACTTTAGTGTTGAAAAAGAACTAAGACACCTTTTCCTGAGATCCTGTTTCTGGATCCTATTTTAAGGATCCTACCTTTATCCTGAGATCCTGTCCTGTCTAAAACAGACTCTGAAGAGGGTAAACTCTGCTTCTCGATGTTTTTGGAAATAAAATGAGAAGAGAGTTGTGGAGCAATCCTGGGCCTGGGATAGGCCATGAGATGTGCTGTCTGAGGACCCCTGGTGCTCTATCCTGAATTAGGGGCCCCCTGGGGCTCTATCCTGGATTAGGGGCCCCCTTGGGGCTCTATCCTGAATTAGGGGCCCCTGGTTTTTTTTTCCTGGATTAGGGGCCCCCTGGGGCTCTATCCTGAATTAGGGGCCTCCTGGGGCTCTATCCTAGATTAAGGGCCCCCTGGTGCTATGTCCTGGATTAGGGACACCCTGGTGCTCTATCCTGAATTAGGGACCCCCTGGTGCTGTGTCCTGGATTAGGGGGCCCCTGGTGCTCTATCCTAGATTAGGGACCCCCTGGTGCTGTGTCCTGGATTAGGGGCCCCCTGGTGCTCTATCCTGGATTAGGGGCCCCCTGGTGCTGTGTCCTGAATTAGGGGCCCCCTGGGGCTCTATCCTGGATTAGGGGCCCCTGGTGCTCCTTCCTGAATTAGGGGCCCCCTGGTGCTGTGTCCTGGATTAGGGAGCCCCTGGTGCTCTATCCTGGATTAGGGACGCCCTGCTGCTGTGTCCTGGATTAGGGGCACCCTGGTGCTGTGTCCTGGATTAGGGGCCCTCTGGTGCTCTATCCTGAATTAGGGGCCCCCTGGTGCTGTGTTCTGGATTAGGGGCCCCCTGGGGCTCTATCCTGGATTAGGGGCCCCCTGGTGCTATGTCCTGGATTAGGGACCCCCTGGTGCTCTATCCTGAATTAGGGGCCCTCTGGTGCTCTATCCTGAATTAGGGGCCCCCTGGTGCTGTGTTATGGATTAGGGGCCCCCTGATGCTCTATCCTGAATTAGGGGCCCCCTGGTGCTGTGTTCTGGATTAGGGGCCCTCTGATGCTGTGTCCTGGATTAGGGGCCTCTGGTGCTGTGTCCTGAATTAGATGGTCAGTATCTGCTTGGCCTCAACCATGCCATCTGCCTCCATAATTATTAGCGAAGGACTCTCTTTTTCTTCATCTTAAATTGTCTCAACCTTGGCCCTGGGAGTCCTCCCCTGGCCCCTTTGTGGTGCCCCTTAGCCTCTGTTGGCTGCCTGTTCTCTGGTGCATCAAGATGACCCACACACACCTTGCATGTTTTTGCCCCAGACTTCAAATCAGCCGACTGGTTGGTTTTTCAACTATTTAATCATTTCCTCTTTCTTCATTTACTAATTATTTTTTTAAAACTCACATACAAGTTGAAAGAACTGCTCAATGACGTCCTATCCCTGCTCCTAGGTCCACAGTTAGCAGTATCTTACCTTCCACCTGCCTCCTCTCCTTCCTCTGCCTGTCTCTCTGGTGCTTCCCCTTTGCCACCCTCCAGAATTGGGCTGCACACGTTATGACTCATCCCACTTTTTCTTCGTGCATCTCCCAGGATAGGGATGTTCTTTCACACTCCCACACCAAGGAAAGTCAGCATTTATTTAATTTTAATAATGGTGCCTGACACACAGCCCTCCACAGAGTCCTCCTTACCCTGCATATCTTCTAAGGTCTCATGTTTCTTTAGGCAACCATTTCTCTCCTTCCAGCGTATCAGCCAAGCTTCCAGTTTTGTGTACACACATGCACACATGCAACCACGCACATGCACACCCACACATCCACACTCTCACTGAGTGCCCCCAGGTGTGTTGGGATGGGACAGTGAACAAGCCAGGCCTGGGGTTTGTCCTGGTGTCGCCTACAGTCTGGAGGGAGTGGGACCGTCACCAGGCCTCCACAGACGTGGTGTAATTCCATGGTACTGCGGTTGGGGTGTCGGGTGGGCTCCCCAGAATGGCCAGCCTGACTTCAGTGATGGCTGTTGTCATGATGTTCCACCCTAACTTCTTGTCCGTGACGTCGGTGTGTGTCTGGTTCCTCTAGCTGACTCCGCACATCTGGGAGGGTGGCCTTCCTGGGTAATGCACGTGACAACAGCCTGTCTGGGCACTGCCTGCTCTCCTGCTAGGGGCCTTGTCTTTGGGCCGCCCTCCTGCCGTCCACCGAGTGTGTCAAGAGGGCCTTGAAGCCTCAGGCGACTCGGGTCACAGCGTTGGGGCAGTCGGTTGGACACATGGGCACCTGGGTTCCAGATCCCGCCTCCTGGTGGCTGGGGTGTCTGTGCCTGTGACACAGACTCTGTTCTCCACAGATTGACCTGCTCATTAATTATGGGGCCAACATCCTGAACCCTGTGATGCTCACGCAGGGGGACAAGGTGGCTGTGGGCACAGTCGTTGACTACGGGTATTTCAAATTCTACCAGGTATGGCTTTGAGTCTCCCAATGGTGATGGGCGGTGGAGTCAAGGCCTCTTGCATCCCTTGGAAAAAGCTGAGCCAAAGGTCCGTCATGCCTCTGACCAAAGCTAGCTCCTGGCCTTCTGGAAGAGAAGACTAGGCACCCGGAGCATGTCCTGCAGGCGTGGCTGCCTGTCGCAGGCTTTCTGAGTTTTATCCCAGTTTGTCCTCATAATTATTGCCGTAAGCGGAGCTGCTCCCCACCCAGTGTCAGTGACAGGCCGGGGCCGGGAGTGGGGTCTGCTCTCCCTGTGGCAGGGGACCAGGGCCCCACTGTCACTGGCAGTGACCCAGTGCTGTCCTGCAGGACCGCAAGATCGCCCACTGCCCCTTCCACTCACTGATGCCAGCAGAGCGGGAGACGTTTCTAGCCCGGAAGAGGCTCCTGGAATACATGGGCATCCAGCTGCGCCGTGCCGTTTTCGCCAAGGAGAGCCAGTGGGATCTGAAGATGCTGTACCTGAGCAAGAAAGGTGGGTGGCAGTGGGCATGGCCAGATGGGCCAGTGCAGTCCTGGGTCCAGGGGAGCAGGCGTTTCCTGGAAGCAGCTCTGAGCCAACCTGGAGTCCTTGCTCTGCCCAGTTACGTACGCTGGGATTTCCACCTTGTGGAAGAGCCCTGGGTGTCTGGGGCCGTGTTCCTGAAGATCTGGATTCTGTGGGCTCTGAGGGCTGGGCTGGGCGGGGACACCAGAGACCTTTCCTGCTGCTGTTCAGGCCGCCTGCTGGGATGGGTCCCCCTGGCCCTTGTGTCTCGCCCTCTGAGGAGATCAGGCAAGAGAGATTGAGGAGGGGGTCCCAGGCTGGGGAGAGGATCCTGGGAAGAGAGATCAGAGGGTCAGGACCAGGGTCCAGGAGAGGCCTCAGGCTATACCATGGGAGCACGCTGGGAGTGGCATGTTTGTCCAGTGCCAGGGGTTGCCTGGGTCCGAGTTGGTACCACTCACCTGCCCTGCTGGTCAGAACAAGTATCCAACAATGACCTCAGGGACATTCCCTTCAAAGAGCCTTCATTTGATTGGAACAGACTGAGGAGCAATTTACATCCCAGGACATTTTTAAAACCAATAGAGCAATCAGCCTGCAACTCATGGAGCTAATATCTGGGGTGGTCATAAAAAGAGACAGTCAAAGAAAGCCCTGCCCAAACCACTGTCATCCAGGGTGGCTGTGGGCATCCTCAGGTCTGCACCCCATGAAGAGCAACGTCATAAGCTTCACACTGTGGGGCGGGGGCGTGGAGGATAGACCTCACCAAAATAATCCAGCCAGTCACTAAGCAAATAAGCCAATAACAATTACAAGCCCTGGGGTGGGGGAGTGGGATGGACCAGTACCTAGAGTGGCGATAGTATATTGTCTAGAATGTAGTTTTCAACACATAATTATGAGACATGCAAAGAAATAGGAAAATACAACACATCCACTGGAGGAATAAAAAGACAACAAACAACAGAAACTGTGCCAGTGAGAGCAGCCAGATGTCAGATTTAACAGAGAAAGACTTCAAAATAGTCATTCTAAATATGTTCAAAGGACTAAAGGAAGCCACAGTTAAAGAAGTAAAGGAAGGTTTGATGACCGAATTTCATCAAGTAGAGAATATGAATAAAGAGATAGAAATTATTTTTAAAAGGTACCAAATGAAGTTCTGGAGTTCAACATCAGTACAATCACCAAAACGACAGACTCACTGGAGGGGTGTAGCAGTGGCAGGAAGAGGAATCAGCAAACTTGAAGATAGGTTGATAGAGATGATGCAATCAGAAAAGAGAGGAAAAGATGAAGAAAAATGAACAAAGCTCCAAAGAATGTGGGACACCATGGAGCACATCAGCATATGTGTAATGGGATTATCAGAAGAGAGAGAAGGAACAATATTTGAAGAAATACTGGTTGAAAACTTCACAATGTGCTGAAAATGTTGATCTATACATCTCAGAAGACAAATGGATTCCAAGTAGGATAAATTCAAAGAGATCCACAAATAGGCCCATTATAGTAAAATTGCAGAAATCCAGGGCCAATGAGAAGATTTTGAGAGCAGCAAAAGAAAAATGACTCAGTACATACAAGGGAACCCAACAAGATTAATTGCTGATTTCTCATCCGAAACGATGGAGGCTGAAAGACAGTGGGAACACACAGTCAAAGTGCTCAAAAAAAATTCAACCAAGATTCTTATGTATCCAGCAAAACTATCTTTAAAAAATGAAGGCAAAATAAAAACATTCCCAGATAAACAAAAACTGAGAGGATTCATTGTTACAGACCTGCCTTAAATTCTAAAGGAAGATCTTCAGGCTGAAAGCAGTTGACTGGGAATCCTACATCCAGCAAAGCTGACTTTCAAAGGTGAAGGGGAAATAAAGACATTCCCAGATAAACAAAACCTGTAAGAATTTGTTGCTTGTAGTCCTGGCTTACAAGAAATACTAAAGGTATTCTGAAAGCAAGTGACTCAGATGAAAATTTGAATTCATATGAACAAAGAGCACCAACCAAGATAATTATAAAAGACAGTAAAAATGCATATTTCTTCTTTCTTTTCTTATCTTACTGAACTAGCAGTTGTATAAAATAATATGTGTAGTTTCTGCTTCTGGCATGGCAGCATGGTGGTTTGTGGACCCTACTCCCTAACAAGTCTATTGAAAATTATAATTTAAAAAACCCCAACCATTTCAAGTCTCAGTAAATGGTCCAAAGAAATACAGCATGTAAATAAACATTGATTCAAGAAAATCTTTTAAAATTCAGTAAGAACAGAGAGTCTGTGGTATTAAACCAAGACCAGCTCTCTTTCCTCACCCTATCAGTTCAGCTGGGCAGAAACTCCACTCCATACTGGTGCAGCCAAAAACATAGATCTATCTCTCCCCTCAGCTTCTTGTATGAGGGCTATCTCCCTGGGCAGTGCAGATGTCAGCAATTCTCATCCTGCCCTCAGCTCCCTGTCTCCAGTGTGGCAAGGAGGTGGGACCTCCATTCTTATGCTCAGCCCCCATTTGTGGCACATAGGCTCAACCTTCGATGTGGTGCCACTGAGAACACTGGGGCACTGATTGCCTTTGCCCCAGCTGGTAAGGCAGAGGTTGCATGCTGGGGAAGGCAAGTTGAGAAGACCTGAGGCAACTGTTTCCCCTCAACTGAGTGCTCAGGTCCCAAATGGGGGGTGTCACTAAAAGAGAAGTGTGCCATTGTCCCTACCACAAGCTCCAGGGTCATGGCTCAGAGATTTACCCAAGGGGGAAGCACATTATAAAACAGAGAGCTTTGACTCATTCCAATGGAAATTACTTTATCAGCAACAGAGCATGGAGAAGTTCAAGCATAATGGTGCTCTCAAAATCAGTGAAGGTTGTGATGAAGGCGAGGAGATTGGCAGATTCATTGGAGATAAAGGCTAACCTATAATCTGTCTAGTTGTCAGAGAAAACTGGGAGAGAGCTGGGAGGAGCCCTCCTGTGGTCAGAAGAATTCTCAAACACTGACCTTGGGAACTATCCTTTCAATGATCCCTGATTTAATTGAACCAGTCTATGGAGCATGTTATACCTCAGAGCATTGTTGAAACCAGTAGAGCAATCAGCCTGCATTTCATGGGTGTGGTCATGAAGACACAGTCAAAGAAAGCCCTGCCCAAACCACTGTCATCCCAGGCGACTGTGGGCATCCCCAAGGCTGCATCCTGTGTGGGGCAACATCAGAAGCTTCGCACTGCAGGGGGGAGAATAGACTTCACAAAATTAACCCAGCTGGTCACTAAACCAATGACAAGCAAATAATAATCAGCCCCATGGAGGGAGAAAAATGATGAGAAGTGAACAGGTCCTCATATAAAAGTGGGAGACCATCAAGAGAAAAAAAGAATCATGAGACATGAACAGATCCTCAGAGAAAAGTAGACACCACCAAGTGCATCAGTATATGAGTACCAGAAGCAGAGATGAGAGAGAAAGGAGCAGGAAAAATATTCAAAGATATGATGGATGAAAACTTTCCAAATTTATTGTAGAACATCAATCTATATATCCAGGAAGTTAAAAAAAACTCACAGTAGGATAAACACAAAGAGATCCACCAACAAACACATCATATTAAAATGCTGAGAGTCAAAGACAAGGAGAAAATCTTGAAAGCAGCAATAAAAAAAAGATTAATCACTTAGAGATGCCCAGTAAGATTAGCAGGTGGCCTCTCATCAGAAGCCATGGAGGCCAGAAGGCAGTGGGATATCATACTCAAAGTGCTCAAAGAAATAAACTGTCAACCAAGAATCATATATCCACCAGAGCTAACTTTCAAAAATGACGGTGAAATAAAGACATTCCCAGAAATACAAAACCTGTGAGAATTTGTTGCTAGTAGTCCTACTTTGCAAGCGATACTAAAGGTATTCTGAAAGCAAGTGACTCCAGATGGAAATCGAATCCACATGAACACAGAGCCTGGCAAAGGTAATTATAAAAGAAATATTAATGCATATTTCTTCTTTCCTAACTGATTTAAAAAGCAATTTGCATAATAATTTATATATAAGAAATTTATATAAAATTTTGTATATACACATATGCATTGTATTTGTATATAATATGTGCATTTATATTAATGTATATTTATATATTTGTGTGTGTGTGTGTGTGTTGTTGAGCCTGTAACATATAGAAATGCAATATATGTGCCAACAACAGTACAAAGGAGGTGGGTAGGAGGAAAACTGTATTGTGATAAGAAGTGACTCCAGATGGTAGCTCAAATTGAATAGAAGAAATAAAAAGATCCAGAAATGATAAATAATAAGTTCAATATAACAAAAACTATAAATATGTACTTTTCTCCTTTCTTTTCTTAGCTTTTTTAGAATACATAAAATTGTATAATTAATCATAACGTAATGTTGGGTTTGTAACATTTATGGATATAATATATACAACAATAATATCACAAAAAGGGGGTAAAGAGAATAGAGCTATATAGAAGTAACTTTTTTATATCTCACTGGAATTAACTCAATATAGGTCTGAAGTTGATTTTGATGAGATTCATGTGGTAAACCCTAAAGCAACCACTAAGGAAATAACAAAAATATAATTAAAAATTATTAAAGAAATCACAATGTTACATTAAAAAGTATTCACTTAATGCAAAAGAAAAGAGTAAAGGAGGAATAGAGAAACCAAAAAACCATGAGACACATAGAAAACAAAATGTAAAATGGCAAATGTAAATCCAGCTGTATCAATAATAACACTAAGTGTGAATGGATTAAATAATCAAGTCAAGAGGCAGAGATTGTCAGACTGGATAAAAATATAAAATCCATCTATATGCTGTCTAAAGGAGTGCTTTGAGAGGTTTGGGGGATTCGATCGGAGATGTAAAAGAAACTTTCCACTCCAAACAAATGGACTGAAGGTATGTTTTATTATATAGAGGATAGTAAAGGCGATAGTCTGCAAACAGATCCGAATAGGTCAAATATTAAGAGGGAAAAACATCAGCTCGACTGGAAAGGGAAAACATCCACATTGACTGAGCAGCAGATTCGAATAGATCATATAATGAGAGGGAAAAACATCAGATCGACTGGAAAGGGAAAGCATCCACATCGACTGAAGGGAAATGACACAAATCAACTGGAAAGAGAAACACCAGGTTGACAGAAAAGAGAACACATCAGATCAATTATTCACAACAAATCAGTTACTTCACAACAAATCAATTATTCACAACATCCACACCCCACTGCCAGGAGAGTCCTTTCAATTGACATGGCTGGGCGGAGATCACACGTCCTGGGCAAGATGTCCCTTCCACAGGTGAGACTCTCAACAGGCCTCGGTTTCCAGCAGTTTATATAAGCAGTTACAGAGTTTTGCCGAGCAAACATTTAGTGTTCCCATGCACAAATGGTTATCAGTGGCGTACATGCACTGAGCCCCCCGGCTATCGTCCCAGCCCAGCAGTTGTGTACGTGCATTGTTGTCTCTGGTTATCGTCCCAGCCCGGCACATATGGCCAGTCTGTCCTGTGCTATGATGCCCAAAGAGCAACTCTCTCCATTGGAGAAGGGCCAGTTCCCACCACACAGAAAGCAGCTTTTTATATTTCTTTGTGTGCTGGTGGCTATAGGTCAATGGAACGGCCAAACATGGCTGTACTCATGTCAAGACAAGGAGACATATTTATGATTCAATGATACAAATAGATTGAAAGTGAAAGGATGAAAAATCATATATCATGGAAATAGCAACCACAAGAAAGCTGGGATAGCTATACTAATACTAGAGAAAATAGATCGCTCAGCATAATACCCTCAAGGTCCACCCATGTTGTTGCAAATGGCACAGTTCTGCCTGAGTAGTATTCCACTGTGTGTGTGTATATAAACATCTGCTGCATCTTCTTTATCCATTCACTCATTGATGGGCACTTGTGTTGCTTCCACGTCTTGGCTATTGTGAATGATGCTGCAATGAACATAGGAATGCATAAATCTCTTTGAATTTTTGGTTTCATGTTCTTTGGATAAATATCCAGTAGTGGGATAGCTGGATCATATGGTATTTCTATTTTTAATGTTTTGAGAAATCTCCATATTATTTTCCAGAGTGGCTGCACCAGTTTGCATTCCCACCAGCAGTGCATGAGGATTCCCTTTAAGTTAGGCAGAGAAAGACAAATACCATATGATTTCACTCATATGTGGAAGATAAACAAAGAAACACATAGATAAGGAGAACAGATTAGTGGTTACCAGAGGAGAAGGGGTGGGGGGAGGGCAAAAGGGGTAAAGGGGCACATATGTATGGTGATGGATAAAAACTCGACTCTTGGTGGTGAACACGAAGCAGTCTATACAGAAACTGAAATATAATAATGTACACCTGAAATTTACACAATGTTGTAAGTCAATATGACCTCAATAAAATAAAAATATATGTATTAGTGATGATAAAGAGGAACATTTTATAATGATGAAAGAGTCAATTAATTAGGAAAATATAACAATTATAAATCTATATGAACCTAACAGCAGACACCCAAATATATGAAGCAAAAACAGACAGAAATACAGGGAGAAATAGACAATTCAACAATAGTTGGAGATATCAATTCCCCACTTTCAATAATTGATAGAAAAACTAGTCAGAAGATCATCAAGGAAGTAGAAAATTGAACATTACCATAAGCCTAACAGACCTACTATATTTACAGAACACTCTTTCCAACAACAGAATATATATTCTTCTCAAGTACCCTTGGGAATTCTCCAGGACAGACCATATGCTAGGTCATTTAAAAAACCCTTAATAGATTTAGAAGGATAGAAATAATACAAACTATGTACTCTGACCACAATGGAATGAAATTAGAAATGAATAACAGAAAGAAATTTGGGAAACTCATATAAAACAAGATGCTCCTAAATAACCAAGAGGTCAAAGAAGAAATCAAAGGAAATTAGAAAATACTTTGATATAAATTAAAAAGAAGACACAACATACCAAAACTTATGAGATGCAGCTAAAGCAGTGAGTACAGGAAAATTCATAGCTGTAAATGCCTATATTAAAAAGAAGAAATATATCAATCAATAATCTAACCTTCCTCCTTAAGACACTGGGAAAAGAAGAGAAACTAAGCAAAGTAAGATAGTTATCTAGCTAACTAGATAAATGTATGTATGTATGTTAGAGCAAACATTGATGAAATAGAGAGTAGAAAAACAATAGAGAAAATCAATGAAAGGAAATGCTGGTTCACTGAAAAAATCAGCAAAACTGACAAATCTGGCTAGACTTACCAAGAAAAAGGTAAGAGTCAAATTGCTAAAATCAGAAGTGAAAAAGGAGACATTACTACCAACCTTACAGAAATAAAAAGGATTGTGAATGAATACTATCAACAATTGTATGCCAACAAATTGGATCACCTAGATGAAATGGACAAGTTGCTGAAAACACACAAACTACCAAAACTGATAAAGGAGGAAATAGACAATCAGAACAGACTTATAACAACTGAAGAGATTGAATAAGTAATCAAAAACCTCCCAACAAGGAAAATCCTAGGCACAGATGGCTCCACTGGTGAATTATACCAAACATTTAAAGCAGAATTAACATCAGTCCTTTTCAAATTCTTGGAAAAACTAAAGAGAAGAGAATACATCCTAACTTATTCTATGAAGCTAGCATTACTCTGATTCCAAAGCCAGACAGTGACACCATAAGAAAACTACAGACAAACATCCATTATGAATGTAGATGCAAAAATCCTCAACAAAATACTAGCAAACCAAATTCAGCAGCACGTCAAAAAGATTATATGCCATGACGAAGTGGGATTTATCCCAGGAATGCAAGGATGGTTTAACAAAAAATCAATGGAATACACCACATTATTAGAATGAAAGAAAAAAGCCCACATGATCATTTTAATTGATGTAGAAAGAGCATTTGACAAAATCCAACACCCTTTCGTGATAAAAACACACAATAAACAAGGAATAGAAGGGCAGTTCCTAACCTGATGAAGGGCACCTATAAAACCCCACAGCTAACCTCAGACTCAATGATGAAAGACTGGCTACTTTCTCCCTAAGATCAAGAAGAAGACAAGAATGTCTTCTCTCACTGTTTCTATTTAATATTGTGCTAGAGTTGTTAGGCAAGAAAAAGAAATAAAAGGCATTCTGATTAGAAAGGAAAAAGTTAAACTATCTCTATTTGCAGATATCATCTTGCAGATTGAAAATTCTAGGAATCCATTTTCAGTTTTAAAACTAAAACTAATATTAAGCTATTAAACCAAATGTATAAATATTAAAATATTAATCTAAATATAAAACGATTACACTATTACAACTAATAAATGCATTCAGTAAGGTTGCAGGATATAAGATCAATATACAAAAATCAGCAGTATTTCTATACAGTTGCAGTGAACAAACCAAAAATGAGATTTAAAAAACAATTCCATTTACAATAGCATCAATAAGAATAAAATACTTATGAATACACTTAACAAAGCAGTGCGAAACTTATACTTTGAAAACTACAATACATTGTGGAGGAAATTAAAGGATGCCTCAATAAATGGAAAGAGTTCTCCCTATCAGAAGCCCAGCTGACTTCTTTGTACAAATTAAGAAGCTGATTCTAAAATTCATATGGAATTGCGCGAGTCCCAGAATAGCTATGACAATCTTGAGAGAGAAGAACCGAGTCGAAGGACTCACACTTCCCAATTTCAAACTGACTGCAAAACAACAGTAATCAAGACAGTGTGGTACTGGTGTAAAGAGAGACTTTTGACCAATGGAATAGAATACAGATCCCAGAAATAAACCCATGTGTCTAAGTCAATTGATTTTCAACAAGAGTGCCAAGGCTTTTTAGTGGGGATAAGAACAGTCTTTTAACAAATGGTGCTGGGACAGCTAGTTATCCACATGCAAAAGAATGAAATTTGACCTCTACCTCACACCACATATAAAAATTAATTCAATTTGGTTTGAAGATCTAAATGTAGCAGCTTAAACTATAAAACTCTTAGAAGAAAATATAGACGTAAATCTTCATATCCTTGGATTTGGCAATGGATTCCTAGATATGACACCAAAAGCATAAGCAATGAAAGAAAAAATAGATAAATTGGACATCATCAAAATTGAAAACTTTTTTCCTTCAAAGGACACTATCAAGAAAGTGAAAAGACAACCCACAGAATGGGAGAATGTATTTGTAAATCATCTCTCTCAAAAGGGACATGTATGTAGAATAAATAAACTTTTATAACTCAACAATAAAGACAATAACTGAATTAAAAACTAGACAAAGAATATGAATAGAAATTTCTCCAAAGAAAGATATACAAATCGCCTTATAAGCCCATGAAAAGATGCTCAATATCAACATCAGTCATCAGGGATGTGCAAGTCAAGCCACACTGAGATATCACTTCATACCCACTAGAATGGCTGTAATCAAAAAGTCAGTGACAAGTGTTGGCGAGGATGTGGAGAAAGAACCCTCATATACTGCTGGTGGGAATGGTGGAGCCACTTTGGAACACAGTCTGGCAGTTTGTCAAATGTAAACCATAGAGTTACCACATGACCCAGAAATTCCACTCCTAAGTGTGAACTCAGGAGACATGAAAACTTGTGTCCACACAAAACTTGTGCATTAATGTTTACAGCAGCACAATTCGTAGAAGCCAAAAGATGGAAGCAACCCAAATATCCATCAACTGATGAACAGAGAAACAAATTGTGACATATCCACGCAATGGAATATTATTCACCCATAAAAAGGGATGAAGTGCTGACACATGCTACAACATGGGTGAACCTTGAAAACATTATACTGAGGAAAAGAATCTAGTTGCAAAAGATCACACATCGTATGATTCTATCCATATGAAATGTCCAGAATAGGTAAATCCATAGAGACAGAAAGTATATTAGGGGTTTCTTTGGGCGGGAGGGGGAAGGAAGCCAGGTTATGATGGCTGTCAGGTGCTGGGTCCTTCTTGGAGGGTGGAAATGTTCTAAAATTGAGTGTGCTGATGGTTGCACAACTGGAAATGTACTAAAACCCCTTGAAATTGTGCACTTGAGTGAATTGGGATGTGAATTATCTCAACAAAGTTGTTACAAAGAGTCCTACCACTCTAACAAATAGAAACGCCCTCCTTTCATCTCCATGTTTCCTTTTAAAGAAGTGGTTTGTGGTGCAGTGGCATGACCAGACCCACTTTGAAGTTCTGCTTTATCATTACCTCTCCCAGAAGCGTTTCCCTGTGCCATGTGCTCCACATGATAATTGCTTTGATGCCACTCACACTGTCACAGAGCTGGCTTCCTGGGCCCGTGTCCTAATCCCCACAGCAACTTGAGTGGCGGCTCTGGGTGCTGGTGGGCAGGGGTGGGGTGGGGGAGGAAGGAGGCGCTCCCCCCGTCTCTGTCTCATGGCCAGCAGGTGTTTCTTTGCGAAGTGCCTACATCTTAAGGGGTGGTGAGGAATTGGAGGTTAGGTGGCCTTTCTGGAGGCGGCTGACGTGCTGTTTAAGGAGACGAAGGTGGAGGGACGTGGTCGAACTTTGGGTGGTTATTGCAGGGGCTCACTGTCCTCCGGGCCCCAGCCGACTGTGCGTCCTGTGCCAGCTGCCAGAGAGCAGAGCCAGGAGTCTCCACTCCAGAGAGTGTTGTGAGCTGGGCAAGGCCAGAGAAACCTGGTGCTTCCCAGTGGCCTTTTAACACTGTGGTGAGGGGGACACTGAGCTGATTGATGGCACAGAGACAAGGTAGCCAGGAGGTTGCAGATGGGTGGGCACGGGACTGGAGCAGAGGGAGGCCAAGGGGCAAAGCCCCCTCCTGGAGGCTGCGGACTCCTCGACGCCTTCAGGCTCGAGCCCCACCCTGTCTCCCCGGCCCTACTGCAGGGCTTTCAAAGGCGTGGGGCCCCCACCTGCCTCCCTGTGGTGCTGGGGCGGTTCACCACAGGAGGGTGGTCACGGCGGGCAGCTCAGCGCCCCCACCATCCCCACCTGTGGGCGTCGCGGCTCAACCAGGAGGGCCCAAGGAGGCTGACGCGGGCTCTCTCTGTGCAGCGGAGCTGACACCCTGCCCCAGGCTGAAGCGGAGGAGCACCAGGCTGTCCCAGGCGCTGCAGTGGGAGAAGCAGGCGCAGTAAGTGACTGGGGGAGGGTGGTGGGGGCTGGATGGTGCTGCTGGGTCCAGCCTCCCCGCCTGGGACAGCGTCGCTCTGTCTGATCTTTGGGTGGCGTGGCCTTGCTCATGGGCCGCGGGTGCCAAGATGTGGGTGGCAGATGGGGTCTCAGGGCGCGCTTGTGGAGTCGCCTGAGCTGCTCCGGGCGGGTCAGCACAGGGCTCCATGTCCTCCAAGGGGGTGGCTGGGTGGGGTTTGAGCCCAGGCTCTGCTTCTCGAAGATGTCCCCACTGTCACGGTGGAAGTGCTCCCCTGGGCCCTGCACCCCTCCTCACCCCTCCACTGCTGGCCCCTCCTTGGGGTCACAGCTCTGCACCCACTCTGCTCTTCTGGAACAGTTTCTCCATGCCTGTGCACCTTATTATCCCGGTGGGCACCCTGGACGGCACCTGCCCAGCAAACCCTGGTGGACGGGGTGGGGGTGATGGGCAGGGGTGGGCAGGGGGAGTACACCCACCTGAGCTCACTTTCCTCCTGAAGCAGAGCGCGGGCATGCTAGGCTCACCCACAGCCCCCGGGTGCTCGCTCGGAGTCTGCTCCTCCCGCTTTCAGACGTTCCCCGTTTCGGGAGAAATCCCCCCCACACCGTGGCACATGAGGGTCCCCAGTGCAGTGGCATGGCCTCCTACCCTGTTGGTGAGCGCTCAGATGGCTTCCAGGACTCTGGGCTTGTTTCCTGTTCTAAATAGCCCTGCTGGACATCCCTGGGTGGGGGCTTCAGCTCTTCTGTCCACGTGTGAGCAGAACAGCCACCCTGTGTGAAGGATGGCGAGGTTGGCACCACCACCCGTCTGGTGGGGATGGCGGGGAAGGTCCCAGAGCTCAGGGTCTGTTGGGCACAGGTGGCAGGCACTGCCCGATGGCCCACGCGGCTCCCTTGCAGGATTCCCTTCTTCAAGTTCTGCTACCAGTGTGGCCGCTCTGTCGGGGTGCGCCTCGCGCCCTGCACCCGCTGCTACGGGGTGCTGACCTGCAGCAAGTACTGCAAGACCAAGGCCTGGACCGACTTCCACAAGAGGGACTGCAGCGCCCTGATGGCCCTTGGTAAGTGCAGGTGCCCGGCTGGGCCGGCGGGGAGCCTGCTGCTCCCACAGACACAGGTGTAGGCCTGTGGGGTGGCTGGCGAGGGTCCCTACCGTTGTCCCAGATCTCTCAGATTCAAGCCACTTTCCAGAGTCCCCAGATGAGCCTGTTGTGGGGACAGGGAGGGCACAGAGCTGGCCTGGCCCTTCCCTATGAATGGTGGCAGCACTATGCCTAAGGTGCCACGGCTCCCTGGAGGTGGGCATGCCCTGGGCCCCACAGAGCTGGGACAGGATGCCTGAGGGCTCCTCTGGACACCCGAGGGCTCTGCCAACACCTGGGGGCTCCTCTGGACACCTGGGGGCTCTGCTGACACCTGGAGGTTCCTCTGGACACCTCGGGGCTCCACTGGACACCTGGGGCTGTGCTGACACCAGGGGCCTCCTCTGAACATCTGGGGCTGTGCTAACACCTGGGGGCTCCTCTGGACACCTGGGGGCTCTGCTGGACACCTGGGGCTCCCCTGGACACCTGTGGGCTCTGCTGACACCAGGGGGCTCCTCTGGACACCTGGGGGCTCCTCTGGACACATGAGGGCTCCTCTGGCCACCTGGGGCTCTGCTGACACCTGGGGGCTCCTCAGGACACATGGGGGCTCTGCTGGACACCTGGAGGCTCTGCTGACACTTGGGGGCTCCTCTGGACACCTGGGGGCTCTGCTGGACACCTGGGGCTCCCCTGGACACCTGTGGGCTCTGCTGACACCAGGGGGCTCCTCTGGACACATGAGGGCTCCTCTGGCCACCTGGGGCTCTGCTGACACCTGGGGGCTCCTCAGGACACATGGGGGCTCTGCTGGACACCTGGGGGCTCTGCTGACACCTGGGGGCTCTGCTGACATCTGGGGGCTCTGCTGACACCTGGGGGCTCTGCTGACATCTGGGGACTCTGCTGACACCTTGGGCTCCTCTGGACACCTGGGGGCTCTGCCGACACCTGGGGGCTCCTCTGCTGACACCTGGGGGCCCTGGTGGTTCCCCTGGACCACAGGGCACTTGGCCTTGGGGCTGCTTCTGGAAAATTTCTCCTAGCCTGCCCTCTCAGGCATTTCTTGAAGTTGGGTGGCAGCAGGTGTCTGCTTCTAGAAACACTTTCCTCTCCCCACCCTCTCCACCTCCCCTCCTTTGGTGTGACCTGAGGAGGAGCTGAGAGCATGTGAATGGCGACTCCATAGCAGGGCCCTGATGCACCGAGGGCGGCTGGTGGTGAGTGAGGCTGTGTGCAAAGCTGTGCCTGGGACTTGGCAGGGTGGGCCTGGCCCTGTGGGGGCTGGGGAGAGGAGCAAGTGTTGCCTGCTGTTTTTCAGAGCCTTTGCTTGGTGGGGACAGAGAGGGTCTGCTGACCCCTGCCCTTGGGCCTGTGCCACTAAAGCCTGAGCTCTGACACTTGGTGTCACCTCCATTTTCCTCTCTGTAAAATAGGGCTTTTAATAACAAGTCCCCGCTGTGGGGTGCACCCTGGATCTGGTCACAGCTCCTTTGGCTTGGGGACCCCAGGATGGGGGCCTAGGTGGCTTCGAGGCCCCCTCTTTGAAGAGCAATCACAGCTAACATCTAGCCCTTGCCGTGTACCCCACACATGTGCAACCACGGAGCAGAATATGACCTGTGCAACCCTCAGCCCCGAGTGGGGCTCTGTCACCCCATGCTGTGGCGGGGGCGGGGTGGAGGCGGGGTGGGGAAGCTGAGACTCAGAGAGCTGAAGTCCTCCAGGCGACAGCCCAGGCGCCTCAACCTCCTCCTCCCCACCAGTTGATAGTCCAGGGCCCACCCAGAGGACGGAGGACCCGTGCTTGAGGATGGAGGAATCTCAGTGAAGGATCAGCGCCCGAGGCCGAGGCCTGGGGAAGGCCCAGCGGCAGGCAGGTCGGACTGTGCGGATTCTCGTCTCGGGGCTGCCTCTGTCCTACTGCGAGAAGTCTGCACCCACGGGGCTGCGCGTCCTGATGTCCCCTCCTGACCTTGCAATAAAGCGGCCCCACTGGGTGTGTTTTTAACCCTCTCTGCCCTGCTCTGCCCCTACCCCAGGTGGGCCCAGAGCTTCTGAGGGACCTGTCGGTGCTCCGGACCTCCCTGGCCCCTCGGGCCTGGGCCATCTGTCGGGTGGATGAGAGTGGGACTGGAGCATGCTCTTGAGATTATTGCTGGTGTGTCACTCCCTCAGGGAGTGTCCGGGGGCTTCCTGGGAGCCCGCAGGCCCGGCTCTCCAGCTGCTCAGAAGGGACAGGCTGGGGCGTCTCATGTTCCTTCCCACAGGCTCCAGGCTCCCTGTGTCCAGGGCATTCATTTCTTCCACAGACATTTACTAGGGGTCTGTGTGTGCCGGGCGTGTTCTGGGGAATGCTAGATATGGAAACCACCCACAATTGGCACGGAGAAGGGACTGGGGGTGACCATGAGGCACGACGATGAGGGTGGGCCATGGGTGGTGGGTCTGCTTTCAGGGGGAGGGTGGGAGGAAGTGGGCCGAGAGGAGTGAGAGCCGGGCCGTGTCCTCAGAGCGAGGAGGTGATGGGCATCTCTAGGGAGGAGGTGGAAGACCGGGGGGGGGGGCTTGCTCCTGAGTGCAGAATGGCTCGAGCGGGCAGGGCAGGTGGGAGAGGAGGCTGGGAAGGGGGTGACAGAGTCTGTGTGGGCACCCCAATCAGGCCAGCTTTTTGCTGGTTAAGGCAGCCCCGCCTGCAGCTGTGGTTTTGCCTGATTTTCTTGGTCTCTTGTGAAAGATGGGGCTCCCTATGTGGTAAGTTTGCTTGGGGGGCATCTCAGGCGATGCTCCTGTAAAAGGGTGAGGAAGAAACGACCCTGTGTGTTGCTCTGGAGCAGGGACCGGGCCTTTGTACCCCAGGATCAGTCAGTCCTGGCTGCAGGCCACCCCTGCTGAGGGGGCGAAGGGGTGGGGAGTGTGGACCCCAGGAAGGGGTGTGGGCGGCTCCCACTACATCTGCTAGGAAGAAAAATGCTCCTAATGAGTACTTACTTTAAGTTGTACTTGTTAATTTTGTGAAAGTTGGAGAATATATACATACGAAAATAAGATAAATGACAATTATCCTGACACCCTGAAATTACCATGGCCGACACTTTGGTGTGTGTCCTTCCAATCCCTGCTATGTGTCTATACAGACACACACACCACACACGTGTGTATCTGAAAGTGGAAGCATGATTTGTATTTATTCTAAACTAAGCCACAAGCATCTTTCTATGCTATTAAATATTTTTCTGCAACAGAATTTTCCCCAAATGAAGATAGTTTTTTATTCTGATTATGCATGCAATATATGCTTATTGTTAAAACAGAAGACAATAAAGGAAAATGAAGGTAGTGAAAATCATCCTAATCTTACCGCTCAAGGATTAAATATCCTGAACATTTTGTTGAACATATTCTTTGAGATTTTAATCTGTGCACACATGCACACACACGTGTGCACATCCTCACACACCCTGTGTACACACGTGTGCTTTTTCACACACCCCTTCCATTTATTTTTAATTAGAATGGAATGGTTAATTTTGCGACCCTAATCTGCCTTTCTAACACCTGTGTGTGTCCTGTCATTTTTCACGCAGGAGCCAAGCGTGTCTGCCCGCTGCCCTGCTGATGGGCACGCAGCTCTTTCATTGTTCACTCAGGAAACCGTGCTGCACATGCACACCTTCGGCCTGTTTTTCCCTTTGTCTAAATTCACAGAGGTTAAATTTTCAGATTTTAGGAGTATTCCCATTTTTAATTTTGTATTCTTAGCGTGCTCTCCAGGAAGCTTAATGAGCATGTCTCTGCCCTACACCCTCTCAGGAACGAGCATTGCCAGTAAGTTCGATCTTTTCTGGTCTTCTGAGGATTTCATGTACGAGCGTGAGATCCTTTCCACGGGTTGATGCAGCACTGATGTTTTTCCTCTCGTCCCCTTTTATTCGAGCTGTTCTCTCTTCCTGACTTGTATGGACTCTCTCTAAAGCACGTTACCCTCTCTCTGCCTCGTGTGGAAAGGACCTTCTTCCAGTTTGAACTTTGCTACATGGAATTTGTGTTCTGTTGTCAAATCCATCCATCCTGTCCTTCAGGGTCTGGTTTGCTGGCGTACTTAGGAAGCAATCCCCAGATGAGATTATGCAAGGATGTGCCCAGATTTTAAAAACGATTTTCATGCATTATTGTTTTACCTGTAATTTTATATTCAGCCTCAAATTAATTTTCACGTAAGTGACAAGAACCACCCAGCTAGGGGCTGGCCTGGTGGCGTAGTGGCTAAGTTCGTGAACTCTGCTTCAGCAGCCTGGGGTTCACAGGTTCAGATCCTCAGCAAGGACCTACACACTGCTTGTCAAGCCATGCCGTGGCAGCGTCCCACATATAAAGTGGAGGAAGATGGGCACGGATGTTAGCCCAGGGCCAGTCTTCCTCAGCAGAAAGAGGAGGATTGGCAACAGATGTTAGCTCAGGGCTAATCTTCCTCACAGAAAAAAAAAAAGAACCACCCAGCTAGAACTTCTCCCAAACGCTCACTGGTGATTGAGTAATCCGTCTGTGCTTGCTGCATGCACACACGTCCTCCTGGAGGCTCTAGGCTGCTGCCCCCGCGCTCTGCTGTCTTAACCTGCAGCCTCTGGGCAATCTCAGTGTATTCTTTCCCCCGTGAAATGCACTGGCTGTTGTCACATACTTACTCAGATAAATTGTAGGTTCAGTTTGTCAGGTTCCTGAATGTCTTGTTGGGACTTTGTAATTATTTTAAGTGCTCAGTTTGGTCGGGATTCCGTTGGCACGTTTCGAGTGCTGACTTTTCCAGGCAACGTTATGATGTTATGGTCGCGTTTGATAGTTTCTTTTACGTAGGAATCACCCCGACTGCTCTCACGTTCACACCCAACCCTTCGGGAAGTCTGCTTGGCTTTGCCCAATCTGACCACTTCCGGAACCTTCTGCCACCGCCATCCCTATCCTCCTCTCCGTTCCCTGCGGCCGTCTGGGCTCCAGTGTGGCCAGAGACCAGCCCGTGCCGCTCCTCTGTCCACTTGCAGGACTCCTATCGAGGTCCTTGCTGCTCCGTCAGCTGCCTCCCTGCACCCGTTGCTCACTGCCCCTTAGGCCCTGCTCCAGCCACGCCAGCCCCTCCTGTGTGGGCTCCAGCCGTGTCACGGGGCTCTGGCCTTGCTGGCACTGCCCGTCACCTGCTGGAGGCTGGGAGAGGTGTGTGTGCCCAAGTCGCTGGGGGTGCGGGGCTCAGGGCTGCTGTGCTTGGCGGCTGCCAGGGGGCCGGGGCGGCCGTGATGGTGAGTGGCGGGCGAGTGGTGGGGGTGAGATCAGAGGGGATGGGGGTGCAGCGCCTGTGACTCATGAGGATCTGGCCACCCCTGGAAGGAAGGAGAAGGCCCCCGAGGGCCTTGCACTGACTCCGTCTGGTCGCTCTGCTGAGTGTCAGAGTTGTGAGGGCAGGAGTGGAGACCAGCCAGGCAGTGGGCCCAGCACAGGACCGTGGGGGACCCCACAGCAGTAGGTGGCAGCAAATCATGATTCTGGAATTCTGGATATCCTTGGAAGGTCGAGGTAGATAAAGAGGGGTCATAGGGGTTAAAGTTTGATGGGAGGCACTGGAAGGTTTGGGTGTGCAAAGTAGAGCATGGTGGTGCAGGGGTCAGAGTTCAATGTAGAAATGCTGGGCGTCTGGGGGGCATCCGTGGAGGCGGGGCCACAGGGACTGCGCATGTTGGCTCAAGGAATATCTTGGGGAGACTGGTCTGTGATCAATGGCGATTGGAGCCAGGAGCCTGTGTGGGGGCTGTGGGAGTGGTCTCAGGGACACGTCCTGCCATGTCCGAAGAAGTAGGAGGAAGAGGGGACTTCCCACAGAACCAGGAAGGGAGGCCATGAAGTGTTGTTTATTCCTGCCCCATTCAGCTGTAGAGCGTGTGTGTGCCTGTGTGTTTGTGTTTCTGTGAGTGTGTCTCTGTGTGTCGAGGGGGTGATGGCTGAGTAGGTGGATGGTGGGTTTAACTGGGGGCAGCTTAGCCAAGCAGCTGTTGAGGGGTTGATCTACTGAGGGTGTTCTTAGGCCAGCCCGCCTACCTCCCCCATCACGCCCACCCTCCCTCTGGCTCATGAACGAGTCCAGATGGCTACCTGGCTCAGCTTGTCCCCTGTGGCCCTCGCTCCCGTCTCCCTGCACCTCCAGGCTCCTCGTGGCCAGCCACCTGGACTCTTGGAGTCCTCTCTGGGGCTGGGAAAGAGGTGCCCCAGCCCCACGAGGCCCACACCTGGGGCAGTTGAGGTGGGGCGGGTGGAAGGCAGGACGGCGGAGGTGTGGGGTGTCCCAGGGTGACCAGACGGGTGACTTCAGAGCGAGTGTAGAAGCCATGGACTGCAGGAAGAGAAGCAAGTCAGGGGAACAGTGGGAGGAGGGACTACGGTGAGGGTGTGGGAGCTGGAAGGCGTGGGCTGAGGGGCCAGTGAGCAGGGCAGTAGGCCAGTGATGTCCGCCGTGGACGTGCTCCAGAGGAGATAAGGTCTGGGAGGTGGAGCGAGAGGAGTTGCAGAGGAGTCGATGGGCCCCACTTAGAGCAGTAGAGGCCCACCCCCTGGGCACAAACCCCCTCCCCCAAACCCGCAGTACCTGGGCTCTTGGGAGAACGGGCAGCTGCCCTGAAGGGTGGCCAGGCCAGGTCGGGGGAGCCTTGGGAGGAGAGGCCTATGAAGCTGGGAATGGAGGGGTGTGAGGGAGCCCGAGAGGGGTACAGCCAAGGAGGAGCCTTGGAATGCAAGAGGCGTTAGGCCTGGAATGTTGGTGATGGAGACAAAGGGCCTGCAATTTGCCGGTGTCTGGGTTCCACCCAGAAGCCAGCATTCCCCTGTGCTCTCTGGAGAGACGAGTGGTGGGGGTAGCCAGGGGGGTCCCAGGAAGGATGAAGAAAATGAAGGGCTAGGAGCTGTGGGTTTCCTTCCAGCTGCAGCTGGGACAGAGCGGAGACGGCAGGTCGCCCTCAGAGCCTGGGGAGCCAGCACCTGCCCCTCCCTCCTTCCCGCTCAAACCTTCCTCTGGCCTTGTCTGTAGATTGGCCATGAGCCTGGGGAGGCGCCTTGCATAGGCCAAGGTCCCAGCTTAGCTTTGTGGTTTGTGTTCTTGTTTTTGAAGAGACTGCCCCCCACCATACGAGCTCAAGGCCGTAAAAACCTGGGTCAGACCTGGTGCAACATTGGAAATTTAAAAAAAATCAACAAAATAATAAAGGAAGCCCCTGGGTGGGACAGAAGTCCACAACTAGCGGTGCTCATCGGACGCCTGGTTTTTAAGGAACTGGAAGGACACACAGCTGGGCCACCGCCTGTCCCATTTTCTGGTTTTGTGCCTCATTTGTATCTCCCTCCATGACTGTAGACCTGCTTTCCGTTGTGAGGTTTGACCCTGCACAGTCTTATGGAAAGTCTCTTTTTGCATTTCCTCGATGGCAAGTGAAGTTGAGTGTTTTTTCATACATTTATTTATTGGCCATTTGGAGTTCCTTGTGAATTACCTGTGTGCGTGTGTCGTCTTTGCCCATCTTTTCTATTGACTCACCCTTTCTCTGGAGAGGTGGAGCTTCTCATGTACTCTGTGGCCTGCCTTTCCCTGCGTCTGTGGTCTCTCTCGTGCGGGTTGGAATGCGGACGTGGCCACAGTTGTCCACCTTGCCCTTTACAGCTGGTGGCTCTGTGTCAACGTGCTGCACCCTCACGTGGTACATGTTCTGTTGTCTTCTCTGTGTTTTGAAGCGTCACCTTTCACATTTCGGTCCTTATTCCATCCAAAATACATATATTTTTTGATAGGAAGCAGCAGGGCTCCTGCTTTGTCTTTCCCATGTGGACGGCCAGCAGCCTAGCACCATCTATTTTATGGTTTCTTCTCCCCCACCCCTGCAGCCGCCCCTCTGCTCTCCTCCCTACAGATTCGCCTTTTCCAGAATGTCATCCACACAGAGTCAGATGGCGTGGTCTTCTGTAGCCGGGGGCTGCGCTCAGGCTGCCAACCTGTGGATGAGGTGCAGTGGGCTTCCATCTCTATGGGAGGGTCTTAGTTCCACTGCCCGCCTCACTGGGTCCAAGACCTGCTCTCCCCACACAGTTCTTACAGCCCTGCCCCCACCTAAAGACTAGAGCTCCTGCTGACAGCCTCCTGCAGGGGTCCCCGCCTCCTGTAGGGGGTCCCCCTCTCCTGCGGGGGGTCCCCCTCTCCTGTGGGAGTCTCCATCTCCTGTGGGGGGTCCCCCTCTGCTGTGGGGAGGTCTCTGCCTCCTGTGGGGGTCCCTGCCTCAGCTCCACTTGGTGCTTTTTCGGTCTTTTTCTTTTGTTTTCTTTTTAAAAATAGACCTGTTCTAACCTTATGGTTTCCATCTCTCTTTTCCTCTTTGATGCTACACAAAGCTTACTTCGTGGACTATTTCCATTTGCCCTATTGTCCACCATTCTGGGGGTGCTGGCTCTGGGTGGTGGGTGTTTTCTGGCCTGTTGTGATTTTCACTTGAGCTCCATCACTGGGGATTTGTAATCCTCCCTCTCCCTGAGGGCGTCTCATTCTGCCTCGCGGTGGGTGAGCCCTCTGGAGGCTCCGGCGTCTGCTCCTGTCCGTGGCCAGCGGAGGACCAGCGGGACTCAGTGCTCGCGGGAGACGTCGTTTTTGTGCAGAGCCCTGGCAGCAGAGCTTTTGTCAGCCTCCCGCTGGCCAACAGGCAGAGCTTTTTGTTCTGGCATCCAGGCCACACGGGGCGTCAGCTGCAGCACGCCTGTCTGCTCACCCCTGATACCCCCAGGGGATCTTTCTGCGTCTGACGCCCCCCACACTCACTGTGGCCTCGCAGGACTTCTCAGTGCCTGGGACCTGGTTCTCCTGTGACCCCAGAGAGCTGGTGGTTTTGTGCAGCATTTCAACGTGTCTACAGGGAAGGGGACGCTGCAGTGTCAGCCGGGTCCACCATGTTGCTGTGACCTCTTCAAACTAGATACTTCCTGACGTTTTCTCCTGTTTCTTGTCCTTCTCACGTGGGGACAGTCAGTCTGATTCCGCAGGTCGATGGGGCTGCGTATTTTGAGATCTCCGATAGTTTCTTTTCTTTTTTTTTCGTGAGGAAGATCAGCCCTGAGCTAACATCTGTTGCCAATCCTCCTCTCTTTGCCGAGGAAAAAAAGGATGTTAGCCTGTGCTAACATCTGTGCTCATCTTCCTCCACTTTATATGGGACGCCACCGCAGCATGGCTTGACAAGCGGTGCATCAGTGCGTGCCCGGGATCCGAACCTCGGGCCACCGCAGCGGAGTGGCGCACTTAACCGCTACGCCACCGGGCCGGCCCTTCTCCGACAGTTTCTTGCTGGCTTGTTTGTCTACTCTCCCAGGTCGGATACAGAAATGGCTTTATGCTAGAAACCGTGATGGTTCCCGTTCATATTTTCCATATTTTCAGGCCACGTGAAGGAAGGAGAGAAACGTTTATACTGACCGAGATCTCACTTTGGAGGGTGGGGGTCCCACCAGGGAGGAGTCCCTGCTGTGCAGAGGGAGGGAGGGCCTGCTGGGCTCTCCCAGCATCCCATCCGTGTGCCCTGTCACCTCCCCTAGACTCTGCTCCCATCTTTGATGGCTCTGACCTATGACTTGCCACCTGTTTTCAGTTCCCAGCAGGGACACAGATGCCTGGGTTCTCCGTTACTCCCTGGGGATTTAGGGTTGAGAGAGTCAGTTCTCCATCTTGAACTCAAGCTAGTGCTTTGATTATAAACGTCATTTCTAGACAGGGGTTTTCTCCGGGTAAAGGAATGCTCAGTGTCACCTGGAGGGGAGCAGAGTGTGCGTCCCTGTATGTGTGTGCACCTGAGTGTGCGCATGCATGCATGTGTACCTGAGCGTGTGCGTGCACATGCATGTGTGTGCGCTGCAGACACCCACGCTGGCCTGCCCCGGCTGCCCACAGGAGGCTCCCTGAGGAGCTGGCTGCTCTCCGCCCCTCAGGGCGGGTTGGTCAGGACATCTGTGGCTGCCTGGCTTCCTGGGAGGAATGAAGGGGGACTGAGAGACAGGCAGGGGCCCCTCCCTGCCCAGCAGCTGGCCCAGGGCGGGCAGGGCTGGGGAGCTCAGGGGTGGTCCAGGGCCTGGCCCAGGGCAGGCGAGGCCCGGTGCTCCAAGGGCAGGGCGGAGAGACCAGCCAAGGTGGGCCCCTCTCCACCTGCTCCCGGCCTGTTGGCTGTCCTGTGCCGACACCGCCTCACTGTGCCCTCCTGTCCCTGACACAGAAAACGTATTTGGTTCTGTTCACCAAGAACTTCCACGAGCCCTCGAAGCATCTGGGTGAGGCAGGGTGCCAGAAGCCTGAGACCCCGAAGCTGCCGCTTGGGGCCGAACTGCTTCCATTCCACCCACAACCAGGAAGGAGCGTCTGGCCGCCCACCTGACCCCACAGGGCTCTGCGAGCCCCCGAGGCTGCCTGCTGACCTACCTGGGGAGGGGACCTTCACCATGCGCCCCTCTCCTGGGAGGAGCTGGCACCAGGGCCACCCTGGGACTTGTGGAGGGGCAGGCGGGCGGGTGAGCACACAGTTGCTGCTCTGTAGGGATCCAGGGAAGCCCGTGCTGTGCCCTGGGACCCATCAGGAGCTGTGACCCCTGGAGGAGCCTCCCCTCCTGGAGTCGTGTTCTCCCTCCCAGGGTGTGTTGCCCAGCCCCCTGTGCTGGGGGAACCCTGCTCTCCACATTCAGGGAGCCTGAGGTCCCAGCCGCTGGAGCCTCAGCATCCCAGGGCCCTGTGTTGAATGCTTGCAGGCAGACTGGGGCGGGCTGTGATGCCCAAATAAAGTGACCCTTCAGCGGCTCACGCCTCTGTGTTGGCCGCCAGCCTCTAGCCAAGAAGCTGGGCGCCAAGCCCTGTACATGGGGTGATGCTTCGAGGCCAGGGCAGGGCACCCCCACGGGGCGAGGACAGGGGCTGGCGCCTCACCCCAAAAATTATGCAGGACTCTGGGAAGGCAAGGCAGCTGGGGCAGGGGTGCCCGCTCTGGTGAGAGGTGCCGGGCATGGCAGGGCACTGTGGCATGGGGACAGACTGGACCGTCAGGACGTCCTGCTAGGCTTGGCCTTAGGACAATGCTGGCCCTATACACTAGCCTCCTGAATATCTCTGAGGTTACCTGGCAGGACCTGGAACCTTCCTGAGGGTCAGAGAACTTATGCGTTCTCTGAGCAGTGGAGGAGTGGACAGCACGTGGGCCTCTTCGTTCTCCCTGGTACCAGTGAGACCGCCCGGGGTGATATGGGGAGATGCAGACCGACCCTGCCCTCTGCAGCCTTGGGGCCACGCCGCCGGGTGAAATCAGTGTCCACGTGCCTCCCAACCTCCTGCCGGGCCCGAAGTCACATGCTGCTGTGCACAGCCCATGGGAACACGCCCACCGCCAGGCTGTGCAAGGCGGCATCACAGCAGCCACACGAGGTCTCTAGCCTTTTATTCATACAAGGACTCAAAGAACACACGTCGCCTGCTGACACCATGCGGCAGAAGGATGCAGCAGGCCTGGCCGCTGCCGGGCCAGTGACGGTGGCAGGGCCGCCCCTTCCAGGGATGTGTGTAGGGCTGGCCAGAGCGCAGGCCCCTTTGGGGCCGTCTGTATGTAGCAAAGTGCCGCAGTCCTGGCACACGGGCAGTCACTGCCCCAGAGCCCCTGAGAGTCCAGCTGGCCCCCGCCACGGCGCTAGCAGGTTATCATGGGGTGGGTGTACCTGCGGGACTGGGCTGCCTGGTGGAGCGCAGACTGGAGACCCTGGACTCAACACGTCCAAGGACTGTGCCAGGGGCCCTGGCCAGCAACCAGAGGACTCCCCAACCTGGCGAGAAGCAAAGCAGCGCTAAGCAGCCTTCTCAGGGCCCCAGTGCTGTTGAGGACTGCTGGCTCTGGCCTCGGTGGCTCAGCATTGCCCAGACCCTCGAGGGCTGCCCTCCCCTTGCCTGAGCCCCTCTGGCAGGGTGCCAGCCCCCTCCCCAGGGCCTGCAGTGGCTGGTGCCCAGGAGAGAGGGAGGCCCCAGGCCTGGGGGAGGGGCCTCACCAGCCTGAGTGAGCAGCGGGGCACCCAGATGCGGGGACCTGGGAGGGTCACCCGGGTCCTTGGAAAGCTATTTGGGAGGAGCGGAGACAGCAGCTTTTGGTGAACCAGGAGGGGAAGCACTTGTAAATGTATGCTCGTCTGGAAAAGCCCTTAACTGTCGAAGCTCCCCCAGCCCCCCTGCAGCTGGTGGGGTCAGGGAAGGGACCCAGGCGTCCCTCTGGCCTGCAGTCCCAGGTCGCGCTGGCCCTGAGCTGAAGTCTCATCAGCCAGCTAGCATCCCTGTGGGCAGGTGAAGGCCATGGGTCGCCTCCAGCCCTGGCCTGTGTCACCCTGAGCTGGGACCTGGCCCTGGGTCTGGATGTGGCTGGGAGGCGGGGGATGGACAGTGGCCAGGCTGCTCCTCTGCATAGCCAGAGGTCCTTGTGTAGGCCGTGGACCCCACAAGGCCTGCTGTGAGCCCCCTGTGTGAAGGGGATGCTCACATCTGCTGAGGCTCCAGGCCTGCCCTCCTGGGATGGCCAGAGCCCAGAAGTGGCGTGGCTGTGCCAGCTGCGGCTCACTCACACGTCCATGGACCCCTGAGGCTGGTCTCTGGCAAGGATGAAGACCGGACGGTGCCTTGTCAGGGCCATCCTCGCCAGACAGGCTCTCACTCTGACGCTGGGGGCTCTAGGGGGGCCACGGCAGCCCAGGGGGCCTGGCTGAGTCTGAAGTGTTCATGCATAATCTCGGAGGCCCTGCTAGACCCTGGACAGCAGAAACCTGAGCCCTTGCAGGGATTCTCGGGGAGCTGAGGGGTGGGCCTCGCTCTCTGACAGCTGGAGCCCTGAGTTCTCAGCTGGAGGAGGCAGAAGAGGAAGGCACAGCTCGCTTGCACTCTCCAGCAGACCCTGCCTGGGGTCCCCTCCTCGCAGGCCTGGGCACCGCTGCTGTGACAGTGCAGGGAGCTGGGCGGAGAGAGGCAGGCAGGTGGGCAGGAGGCGGCCACCGGCATCCCCGAGGTCCCTGAAATACATGGCTTTTGGGGACATCGTTCCTGGCTGACCTGAGGGCCTCATACAAAATTAAAAGCCAGGGTGGCCAGCAAAGCCAGGTCTGGGGGGCCAGTGCCACCCGCCCCGCCCCCAGCGTAGTCACAGAGCCGCGGTCCCTTGCTGTCCCTCCCTGTCCTGCCTCAGGGCCTCCAGGACGAAGGGAATTAAATATCATCTGTTTTGCGTTTTGGCAAAGTCAGTCCTTGGCCTCCGCTGGGACGGGGGCAGTTACCGCCACCGGGGCCTGGCCGCTGAGAGGACCAGGGTGAGGAGGAGGAGCAGGAGGGACGTGTGAGGCTGGGGGCAGCTGGTGGCTGAGGACTTCTGGCCCTCCCGCTCGGACAGCCCGGGGAGGGCATGGGTCAGTGTCGTCCGTGAGCTGGAACTCTTCTTGTTGACCCTCCGGCTGCAGACGTCATCTGGGCAGCCACCGCCACTGCCTGAGCCACTGCCATCGTCACCTGGGGAGGAGAGGAGGCTCCAGCCCACCCATCCTGGGGACCCCAAGTGCAGCGTCCCCCTGTGTGGGCCCCCCATGCCAAGTGATGCCAGCTCCTTCCTGACCGCAGCACCTTGACCCCGGGGTGGCTGGCACTCCCTGGGTCTGCCAAGGCTGGAGGAACATCCTGGCCAGGTCTCAGCTGTGCTTGGGGACATGGAAGAGGGAGCTGGGTGTCCACCTCCGGCAGCAGCAGCGCCCTTGAAGCCACTGTGGGGCCCAGGGGCTGGGAGGGTCCCCACCCCGTACCCTGCCTTAGCAGGGCAGGGCTCTGCGCCAACCCCATGGCTCTCAGCCTCCAGGGCCCCACCCCCCAGCCCCAGGAAGCCCGGCCCTCACTGGCATCCTGGAAGTCCACGTCGTCACCGTTGTAGGCGCTGCGCAGCCGGTTGGTCATGATCTTCAGCTGCATGATCTGCTGGCGGATGGTCATGTCAGGCTTGGTGATGTCCACCTCCACCTCGGGGTTGTTGATCTGGTTGGCCAGGCCATCACCCATCACCTCAGGGAGGTACCTGGGGGCCAGGAAGGCAGGTGCTGGGTCACTGCCCTGGTCGCTGCAAAGGGGCACCACCCTAGCATACCCTCCTACTCCCCTCCTCCTGTCCGGACGGTGGCAAGCCTGAGACCCCCAGTGGCCATTAGGGACCGACAGAAGCCCATGCAGGCCCCACAGTAGCTGAGTGTGGACACACTGAGCATGGTGCATGCTGCGGGGAGCTGGCACAGGGTAAGGATTTGGCCCTCGTCCCAGCTTTCTGTGTCCTGTTGTGTGTCCCCTATCAGGCGTGGTCCTGTGCACACAGTGCCCAGTGCCACGGGCCAGACAAGGGGCCCAGTTGAGACCGTGCAGGAGGGACAGCCTGTGGTCAGCCAGGTGGCACCTACCGGCCCTTGGCCATCCCATTCCAGCAGCGGTCATCACTGGCAGTGCTCATGGCCATCTTCTCGGTGCACAGCGTCCCTGGCAGGCTGATCCAGAAGTCCTGGGCATCACGTAGCTGGGTCTTGGCCTCAGAGACCTGTGGGGCAGCAGTCAGACCACAGGGTGCCCCAGCCCAGCCTGCCCTCCCCTCCCCACTGCCCACCCAGGGCCTGGATGGCTGATGGGCCACTCACCAGCTTCTCCAGGGTGCCTGTGGGCAGCTTCTCCTGCAGTGCCAGCTTGCCCCTGCGCCGCTTCTCCTCGGATCCAGGGCCCTGGGGGTTCACCTTGGGGTTCCCGCAGCCCTGGATGACCTGGGGAGAGACCACAGGGGTCCCGGAGGGGGTGAGGCCTTATCTGAGACACCCCTCCCATAGCCACCGTGCCCTCCTGCCCATACCTTGGCCGTAAGTGTGTCCTTGTTGTCTTGGAGGGCGTTGATGGCCTCTGCCAGCCACAAGTGCACGCTGCCGATGATGCTCTCTGCGCCCGACGGTCCCCAGAACTTGTCGGTGATGAGTACCATGGAGTCTGGCAGACATACACACACGTGTGAGCACACACAGAGGGCACTTTGTACGTATGCCTGCCGGCCCCCCTCACATCAACATACATAAGCTCACACATGTCGACAAGCATGCATGCTGGTCCACTATGTCAGTGTCTGTACACGTTAGCTTGTATGAAGTGATATGTAGGTATGTTGACTCACTTCAGGCCGGTATGTATGAGCTTGTGCGTGTTGGCATGCATGTATGTTGAGCACAGGTAAGCTTCCATGCGTGTTGGCACAGAGATGTTTGGCCCACCACATGCATGTTAGCTCACGCATGTTGGCTTGCATCCTGCCATCACATGTACACACTAGCGCATGTTTTGGCATGTAGGTGTGGGCCCACTGTGTCAGCAAGTGTTAGTATTTACATATGTTGCCATATAGGCCCATGTTGGCATGTGTGCAGGTTGGCCTATCATGCGTCACATGTGTTAGCATGTATACATGCTGGGGCACTTGCTCAGTGGGGAAGGACAATGAACTGTGACCCCACAGGGCTCCCTTCCAGGCAGCTGCCCAAGTCACATTCCATTAGGGACATTCAGAAGGAATCCTTGTCCCTCAACCCTGGGGCAACCTGCGTCCCAGGCCCCAGCCAGGTGCTCCAGAGGACAGGCCCAGCTTTGTCCCTGCTTCTGCAGGTCCTGGGCTGCTCTGATGGGTGGGGGCAGTGAGGGCTCACCCAGAAGGTTCCTCCACTCGGCATCCAGGTCAGCCTGGTTGGCCAGGCAGCCCTTGAGCACGTTGCGGCAGTAGTCCGGGCAGGGCCGGGCGCCGGGGACCCCCAGGCAGTGCGCGCAGTAGACCAGCTTCATGACGGCCCGTGAGCACTCCGGGCCCAGGGGCACCTGGGGAAGCCAAGGCAGCCTGAGCCCAACCTCGCAGCTGGGTGTGCCCAGCCCCCCGCAAGGAGCCCTGGAGTGGGGGGCTCTGGACTGAAGCCAGCAGTCCTTGGTTCTGCCCCGACTGCAGTGGGACCTCAGCCTGGCCCTGGCCCCACTCGGGGGCCTGTCTCTTCTCAGATGACCAAGTGGGCCTGCGTGCCATGGGGGCGCTCATCCCAGTAATTGCTACGGTCACAGTGCTGTGGTTCCCTGGAGCACTGCTGCCACTGACCCTCCCAGGGGAGCGTGGATGTGCCCGCCAACTGTGCAGACAAGGGACTGAGGCTCAGGGCTGGGGTCATAACCTTTGAAGGGCCCCAGCTGGAGGAGAAGTGGCCCACAACCAGGGCTGTGTGGGTCTGACACTGATGTCCTCCCACACCCGTCCTTGAGTGGGCCTGACACAGGCATCCTGCTGGCCTGCGAGGCCTCAGGCCCCAGCCTGCTCCAGCCTCCGAGCCACGTGTCACTCTTGTCTCCCATCCACCTGATCCCTGCAGCTGGTTTGGCATCCAGCCCCAGGCCCTTCTCCCTTCCCATCCTGCCTGGGACCCAGCCTGGCTGAGGGTGGGACTGGACAGCGGGTGGGCTGCCCAGAGCAGTCACTGCCCAGAGTGGAGCTCATGTCCGTGGAGGTGCTGTCCACAGGCCCCGGGGCAGTGGCCCAGGGTCAGGAGGCGCAGGGGCATAGGGGACCGGGGCTGGGGTGTGAAGCAGGGGGTGGGTGTGGGGGCCTATGGGCTCCTGAGAGCCCTGGGCAGCTGTGCGCACCTGGGCCACCTTCCGGACCACGTCGCTGGCCACGCCCAGGCCCTGCACAAAGGAGCGCGCCGCCACGAAGGCGCGGGTGGCCCGCATGCGCAGCTCACGCGGGGCCTCCCCGAAGGGCCGCAGCGCCTCGGCCTGCTTGCCCAGGCAGTCCAGGTAGTCGTCGGGCAGCAGCAGCTGCGGGTGCAGCTGCGGGAAGAGGCGCTCGAGCAGGCGGGCCCAGAACTCGGCCAGCGTCTCCTCCAGGTGCAGGTTGGCCCCACGGTAGTAGAGGCGCAGCTCGGCATACAGGTCCCGGAAGGCCTTGGCGCTCTGTGTGTACAGCTCCCCGAAGGCGCCGGGGAAGGTGTCCTGCAGCGCCCGCTCTGAGTCGTTCAGCAGGTGCTGGAAGTGATCTGGGCATGGGGGGGTGGGCGTGAGGCCTTCTTCTGAGGGCCCCCTGCCCTCCTGCCCGCCCTCCCATGCTGTGGCCTCTGGACCAGGATTCAGGGGGTTCTGCCAGGGACACCTGATGCTCTGAGAGAATACTCTCGTGTGGTCATCAGAGCCCCGACCTCAGGCTGCAGAGGCTGGATGGGAGCCCCTACAGGGCTCCTGAGACTTTCCCTCCTGGCCCAGGGTGCAGAGGCCCAGGTGGGGGTCCCCTCCTGAGTCTCACGTCCTTCAACTGGGCCTCCAGTTGACATTTCTGAGTTGGGCCTTGGCCGGGGGACAGACGTTACAGTGTCTCAGTGACCCACTGGGGTCACCAGAGGAGGGGCCGCTGGGTGGGGCAGGAAGGTCTTCCCTGTCAGGGGGTGGGACCCACTGAGGGAGAAGAGGTCCAGGGCATCCCTAGCTGCTCTCCTTTCTTCCCCCCATCTCCCCCACCCTCCCTGTCGCTCAGCTGGCCCTTCTGCCCTGCAGGTGTCTCGGGTCTCTGCGTCTGTCCATTTTCCACCCATCCGTCTCTGAGGCTCTCCTGGGCTCCTACATCCCTTCCTGCTTTGCACCCCATGTCTGGCCCTCCCTCTCCGCCTGTCTCTCTCTTGGATGCTCTCCCTCTGGTTCCAGAAGCCTCGGCTCTCATCATGCTCTCCAGAAGCCGGCCTGTCTGAGGGCCCCGGGAGGACCTCCTGCTGCCCTTGGGATGTGCCCAGAGCCCTGGACGGGCGTGCAGAGGCCTCTCGGGGGTCAGGGAGTGCGCATGTGCAGCAAACCTCTGTGGTTTTAGGGAAATGCCCTGCACCCTGTGTGTCTGGAATGGGGCTCCAAACAGCACCCACCCCCTTGGCAGTGAGACTTCAGGCCGTCCCACACAGACCGTCCAGTCAGACTCATCCCCAAGAGCCATGGCTGGGCTGCCCTTCCTACACAGACCACGGGGACCCTGGGCAGCTAGGGATTTTCAGGCCCAAACTTCAGTGTTCCAGGGACACAGGGCCAGGGGGGCTTTCCTCTGGGGCCTGGTGGATATCAGGCCTGAGATCCTAGAACCAGCTCCCACTCCCACCCACCCAAGGCCTCGGGCTGTAGGGCTGGCTGGGGGACTGTGGGAAGGGTGCACAGTCCAAGCTCCCATCCCAGCTCCCACTGTGGGACTCTGGCTCCTGGCAACCCCCCACCCTAGCCTCTCCCCCAAAAAGGTCAGTTTGTAGTTCAATCATTAGCTGAGCTGCACACGAGGGGTCATGGTGCCCACACATCCATGCCTAGCCCCCAGCCCCATCTCCTGACGGGGGTCCTGCTCTGAACCAGGGCCCAGGCAGCTGCCCCTGAAGGCTGCCAGGGATGGGTGTGATGGGGGTGGTGAGAGAGCCTGGGGGCCTGGTGTCCTTGAACACAGCCATCTGTGGCTCCACCAGACTCACTTCCCAGGAGCACTTCAGCCCAAGGCTGCTGCTGGTGGCCCGGGCAAGGGCCACTCCTGAGGCACGAGGGGGCCAAAAGCAGGCACGGGAGTGGGGGTGGGGATGGGGGGTGGCACACAGAAGGGGAGGTGGAGGAGACTCCATGGGGGGCCTAGAAAGGGATGAAGGCTTGCTTTTAACACAGATTCTCACCACAAATGGGTGTCTGTGTTTACATGCCAGACGAGAGCATAAACATCAGAAGGCCAGAGCCTTCTAGAGGGCAGTGCAGGGGCCGCAGGGCACAGACCATGGGATGGGCCTCAGAGTGTGGGGGGCGCAGACCCCATCACAGCAGGGAGGACAATGGCGGGAAGGAGCAGGAGAGAGACGCCGGGGCAGGCTCTGTATGGCATGCCGGAGAGGGACTGACGGACGCAGACGGAACAGCAGGATGCTGACAGGGAGCAAGCAGGGATCCAGGGCTGCAGGTCTCAGTGACGTCAGGGAGACCCCAAGACGCAGGGGAGTGGATGCAGGGTCCCCACCCACGGACAGGCCCAGGAGTGCTGGGTGTTGGGTGGCACTGAAAGGGGCCACCCGCGTCCCACCCACCCCACCCCACCCCAGACAGCAAGGGAAGACTTGCTCCAAGTATCATCGCTGGAGGCAGAGATGGTGCAGCTGACCCAACAGAGACAGAGTAGGCGCCAACGAGCCGAGGCCAATTAAAGCTGGCCAGGCCCAGCAGCCACGTGGAAATGACCTCGGGCTCCCTGGCCGCCTGTCCCCTGGGGCAGGGGCCGCCCCACCCTGGGAGCCTGCGAGGCCCGCTGCTGTGGGTCGGAGTCCAGGGGCCGAGATCCATGGGCCTCCCGTGGAGGCCACTGCTGGTGTTTCCAAGCTCGGCCTCAAAGCCATGCCAGGGCTGCCTGTCAGCCTCAGGTGCCCGCTCTCCCTCTCCTCTCTGCTCAGGCTCACTGTCCCATCCCCCCAGCTCCGGCTGGCGCCTTCTCCCTCGAGACCACTGAGACCTTGGGCTTCGATCTCAGCTCAGAGGTCACTTGATGGGGGATCCCCCAGCACCCACACTGTCCTCTTTGAGGTGCCCACTGTTGGCGTCATTACGTCACCTCACCATTCCTCGTTTAGGGCCCACTGCTCTCTGTCCATATATGACCACCTGGCGAGGGGCTGGGGATAAATGACTCAAACAGAGCAGCTGCCCTGGAGATGCAAGGGCCACACCAGGGGCCCCACACTCCTCGTGCCCCCACCCAGGGCAGGCCATGCACTCTGTAGCCCCACCCTCAGTCCACGGCTCCTGATCTCAGCCCTCATGCTGAGCTCCCTGGATCTAGGCCACCTGGTGGCCAGTACAAGGCCTGTCCCTGGCAGGTGCTCAGAACTCCGTGCATGACAAGGAGCCACCTCAAGGGCAGAGGGTCCCCTCTGAGGGGCTGACGGAAGGGACAGCCCCTCTCTCCCCAAACATGCATGTGTATCGGGCAGTACACACCACACAGAGGTGTGTGCAGAGGCCTGCAGACGACTCCAGGGCTCATGGATCCCCAACTCAGGCCCCTACCCGCAGGCAGCCTTCTGCTATTGTGACCTCCCAAATCCCAGACCCCACCCCCAAAGTGCTAACCCCACCTACCCTCTGACCCTATCTCACCGGTAGAGGGCCCCGTGTGCCCAGCTCCCCACTGTGGCCGCGTCCCGTGGTCCCCGAGCTCCAGCAGCCCACTCACCGTCGAAGCCCCGCAGCTGGGCGGCAAGCATGGCCTGCAGGGCACGGCCGCTGTCCAGAAGGGCGGTCTCCAGCTCGGCGCGACTGCGGTTGGCCAGGTTCTCCTCCATCTCGCTGGTGCAGCAGGTGTAGCCCTGGGGGCAGATCCTCAGATGCTCACCTGTGGGGAGGGGCTGGCGTGAGGGAGAGGAGGGGGTCGGGGAGGCAGCTGTGGGACCAGGAGAACTGGGCTCGGCGGGCCACCTGGGCAGCGTGGGCGTGGATGGCAGACCTGGGAGGGGGCACAGCTTAGGTGGGGGTGCCTGGGTGAAGGCAGAAGAGTTGGGGGCAGGGCAGGCCAGGAGGCCCCCAGCACAGGACGCAGGAGCAAGGCTTCCTCTGCAGGCCTGATCTCTGGGACCCCTGGGAAGCCCGGTAGGGGCTGGGTGTAAAGCAGGGGTGCAGAAGGCTGGGCCCCAGCGCAAGGATGTCCTCTTCACTCAGCTCCTCCTAGCCCCCCAGCCTTGCCCTGCTGCCACCGTGGAGGGCTGTCCCAGGGGTCCCTGAGCAGCTCAGCTCTCAGCTGTACCCCAGCACAGAGAGGCCTCAGGGTCCTGTGTGTGGGGTGGGGGTGGGCTGCCAGACACAAGGCTCACTGGGGAGGCTCCCAGGCCTGCCCGGTGCCCCTCGCCTGGGCCCAGGCTGAGCACGGGGAGGAGGAATGGCTTCCTGAGAGGCAGGGCGGAGCCTCCTTCTCCCGACACCGGCCTAGGGCACAAGATCCCACTGAGGACAGACAGCAGGGGGGTGTAGCTTTGCCAACGAGGGGTGTCCGGAGACGGACAGCTCTGGGCTGGTTGAGGCAGCAGCCCCACAAGGCACACAGCCTACCTGGGTCGGCCGGGGCCGGGCAGTAGTTGGCTGGGGGACCTAGCACGAGCCCTGCCCCTGCCCAGCAGGACACACCTGTGTCCCCTTCAGGGTCAGTCCCTCCTTTGCACCCTCAAAGCCCCCATTGCCCCTCGTGCTGCCGCCTCAGGTGTCGGCTCCCTGGCGGCTCTGCTTACAGCCCTGAGCTAAGATGTTTCTGTCCTGGGTAAGGACAGGCCCAAGAACACACAGCCCTGCGGGCACACTGCGGAGCCGCGGGGAGGGTTGCCCAGGCTACTTCATGCACCAGCAGGAGAGGAAAAACCGCTCCTTTGAAAACGTGCTGCTCCCAGTTTTGTAACAACCACATTTTGGGGTGGGCGCTGTGATTCCACTTCATAGACCAGGAAACCAAGGCTCCCAGAGATTGAGTCTCTTGTCCAAGTCACACAGGGAGGGGCCAAGGGCTCACGCTGCCTGATTTCAGGCCCCCACACCCGCTAGGCCTGTCCCCTCAGCCACCCCTCCTCACAGCCCTCTGCACACTCCCCACAGCCCGCTCTTCCTGCCTCTAAGCTGGAGAAGGAGGGTCCCTCCTGGTGTCTGCCTGGGCTGGCCACGGAGTAGGACTGGAGGCAGGGGTCTGGCCTGGATGGGGGCTGTGTGGGGCTGGGGTCGAGGGGTCACCTGGTATGGCCAGAACAGTTGTGGGGTAGGGGGAGGAGGAGCCTGGACCAAGCCTTCTGGGTCTTGAAGGGCGGGGGGCTCCAAGGTGACCTATGGAGGAGTCAGCAGGCCTGCATGAGCTGCCCTGGTGGGCAGAGGCCTGGAGAGTCAGGCAGCCTCCAGTAGAAGCCTTGGTGGGGGATAAATAAGACTAACTAATGATCCTGAGGCTGAATGAACCCTGAAGAGCCTGTTGGGGTGGCCGGGTCCGACCAAGTTTGAATGACTTTATCTCCTGCACCCCATATGCACAATGCGCCGGGGCAGCTGAGACAAGTGGAGAGAACAGAGCGTCTGGCTGGGGCAAAGTCACAGTGCAGGCCCCGCTGCAGCCCTGTGCCCCTCAACCTGACAGTGAGGAGAGGGTGGCGGGGCCGCAGGGGCAGTGGGAGGGAGCTGCTACATACCTGGGTGGACTGGAGGGAGGGTGTCAAGAGGGGCCTGGGAGAGCCTACTCAGATGTGGTGGGTAAGGGGAGGGCAGAGGCAGGAAGGACAGCCCCCTCCCCCTTCCCACACAAACCTGCCCTGAGCTGCCTCATTTGCTAGGGCCCCAGCTGCCCCCTGCTCTCACACCTCCCTCCTACTACCCAGGGCTTGCCCCCCGCAGGAGCTGCATGTTTGGGGGACCACCCCCCCTGCTCCCTGGGCCTAGAAGTGATGCTGGCATGCCTATGTGAAGGGGGCTGTGGCCCCCTACATTGGGACAGGGCTGACCTCATCGTAGATAGATGGGAGTGACAAGACCACTTGTGTGCCCACCCTTGGAGAGCCCCAGGCCTGTGGGGGTGCAGAAGTCAGGGGTCAGGGACTCCTGAGGTGAGTCAGGCCAGGCATGGGCCTCCTGGGCACCAGCTGGAGTGGAGAGACGGAGCCTGGCTCCCCAGGGCCTGGTAGAGAGGAGCCACCCCCCATCCCTGTCCCCTTTCCTTCTGGGAGAGGGCAGGCACCTCCAGGCAGGGATGGCTGGGACATGAGAACATCCCCAGCGACCATCCTTTGTGCTCAGCTGCCTTTACCGACTCTGTGTGGCCCCGGACCCTCACCAGCGGCATCAGGATACAGAGCAGGACCGCAGGTCCTCTCCCTGGGTGTCTCCTGCAGAGCAGGGCAGATACTGGACCCATCTCCTGGAGGCTGGAGGCCTCTGTGGGGCTATGCAATGGGGCCGTGTGCACCCAACCAGGAGGCAGCTGAGCCCCCTATCTCATGTTGGCCAGAGTTCTGCCTCAACCCCTGCGGACCTCCCCCTCCAATTGCAGGGCTAGGAGAGCAGCCTTGGCGAGGACCCTCTCCTGCTGCTCAGGACCACCAGGCTTGTCGTGGTGCTGGAGGTGGGGGTTGGGGGGTGAGCTAGGGGGTGTGCCCTGGGGGAGGGAGAGGAGGCAGGTTCCAGCCTGGGGCTACCAGGTGACACCCTGGGCTCAGCTGTGATGGGCACCCAGGCCAGGCCTGCTGGGTCACGGGGCAGCGGGGGGCAGGCAGGAGGGCGCTGGCTCCGTGGGGCAAACACAGCTCTTTAGGTGGGCACGGGCTGCAAGGGCGTAAGCATCCCCGGCTGGCTGCCCTCCCTCCTGAACCCTCCTTGTCCCCTGGTGGGCCCCACCCCCATCCCGAACCTGCCATTCATGCTGACAGGAGAGAGAGGCTGTCAACAGAGAGAAGACAAAACACTGAGAGACACAGGGAGCCCCCCATGGGCAGGCTCTGAGTAGCGCTCCTTGGCGCTGTCAACCCACCCACCGCTCACAGTTGTGAGCTGGCCCCCACCCCAGCGGCCTCCTTGCAGCCCCCCAGCCCTGCCTAGCCACCTCGTCCAGCCGGCCCGGTGACCTGCGCTGTTCCGGCAGCCCCAGCACAGCCCCCGTCCCTCCCTCCCTCCTCAGACACACACGGGAGTGAAGACACGGAGCCAGAGCCTGGGCGCCGGCCTGAGGCTCCGGGCAGGCTGGGCTGAGGCGGCCCCCCGAAGCCCGCTGCAGGGCAGACGTGGTGGTCGAGGCACAGAGACTCTGAGCTTCCCTTCTGCTCAGCCCTGGCCCAGCTCGGCCTAGGCCCACAGGTCATCTGTTGGTCCTGGACATCAGACGGCTGGTGGCGGGCTCTGCAGGGCACCCCCTGCATTTCTCGAAAAGCAAGCCACCCCTCCTGGTCAGAGCCAAATGCTTTGGGGGTGAGGAGCGTCTGCCAGGAGAGAGGATGAGCTCCGCGACCCTGGAAGTGTGCAAGTCAGACTGACAGAATTCTCCTCTTGTCACTGCAAACCTTTCCATCCCCAGACCCCCACCTCTTCTCTCAGTTCAGCACCTGGAGAAAGGTGAGGACTCAGGCCAGGTGGGAGGAAGTGTTCCTGCTCCCCCCCATCCATCCTACAGCTGACAAGCCCACCCCACCGGGGGGCATCAGCCTTTCCCCTCTTCCCACTGACCCCTCCCATCTGCTCTGAGGCTGCTCCCCCAGCTGCCCGCGACTGTCCCTCTTTTATTCCTTGCTCCTTCTGCTGCTTGTTGGACAGCTGACTATTTCCTTTCAGAACTCTCCCTTCCCTCAGCCTTCTGGAAGCTTCCTCCCCTGATGATTCCAGGTTTTCTGGCAGGGGAAGAGGGGAGGTTTGTTCCCCTACTCCAGTCCCTGCAGAGCCTCTCCTCCAGGCCCCACCCCCAAACCCCAAGCCCCTCAATTCCCGGATGCCCTCTGACCCTGCTCCTCAGGTTAAAATAGCGGCACTCACGCCCTAACCCAGCGCAGGTGCCTCTCTTGCCCGGCCGCCGATGCTTGTCCATCTTCCCCACTCCAGAATCAGATCTCCTGGGGTCACCCAGACCCCCCTCTCCTCGCTAAGCCCCTGTCAGTCTACAGCTCAAACATCTTTGAGGCTCACACCCTCCTGCCACCTGCTAACACAGCCGCAGCTCCAGCCCTCCTGTCTTAGGGCATGAGCAGCCTCCTAATGGCATCCCCACCCAGCAGCCACCCCCTCCAGCACTGTCACCCCCACGTGTTAGCTCAAGACCCCCATTCCAACAGCAGTCACTATCTCTCATGCTGGACACAGACCTCATTTGTCCAGGCCCAGCTTGGCAGCCGCCTGTGACTGGTGGCCCTAGAGCCCTCCCAAGGAGACTGCAGAGGGAAGATGGCGCCATGCCAAGCCCATCTCTCCAGAAGCTTCCAGCGCTCAAACACCAGAGTATGCAGACTGCCTGCTCGACCTGCCTTTACAGCCACATCCCAGACACTCTGCACCAACTGACCCAGCCGCCCCTAGAACACTCCCTCTCATTCACTGTAGACAATTAGCCGGCACTGGCCTCCCTCACCGTGCTGGAACACGGCTATGCGGACAGTTCCAGGCACCATGGTCCCCAAACACACCAAGGGGGAGGCCCAGGTCTGGAAAAGCAGGAAGGCAGCTGCTTCCCCAGCCTCCCCTCTGCTCAATGCTGAACCCCACAGCGGGTCTTGCTGGCTGACTGGGTGGAGGGGGGGTGCAGAAGGCTGTCCCCAAGCAAGAGACCCTTTTCTGGATGACTACCCCATGCCCACTCCCTCCGGGACCCCATCCAGCTCCAGTGAGCCACAGGATCCTCCTGGCATGCCGACCACTCAGCTGGGGGGGGGGGCACTGGACAAATGGCCCGTGGGTTTCCTGGGCGCCATTGCCTGAGCTCCAGACCTTCCTTTCTTACCCCGCGCCCCCAGAAGCGTTTGCCCCTGGCCAGTCCCTGTCACACGGTCACACCTGAGCACCTAGAGTCCACCCAGGAGGGCAGCTTCAGACCCACCTCGGAGAGGACATTTCAACGACCATCTCGTCTGCCCTTACTAACACATCAACACCCATAACCCCTCCCACCTCCGCTCCCAACACGCTTCCCTGCCCCTCACCCACAATCTCACCCACCACCCAAGCCCCCTCCACCCTTTCAGCCAAATGACAGCGTCACCAAGGAGCCCCTCTGCCGCCGCAGCAGAGCCTCCGTCACGCCCTGGGACCCGAAATCGAGGGGCGCCGGTTGCGGACACCTCTGGCTTGGTGAGAGGGTTCCGCCCCCCAGGCCCTCGAGGGGCTTCCGCTGCCCGAGGGCGACAAGCGCGAGACTGGCCGGGGCTGCGTCGCAGGCGGCGGAACAAAGGCCGGGCGCCCCGGTCGCCAGTCGCTGTGGGCAGGGACGGGGGACCGCGGGAGCCGGCGCGCGGGGTCTGGAACTGCGGCCGTGCGCTCGCGCAGTGAGGAGCGGCGCTGGCGCAGACGGCGCGGCGGGCGCGGAGAAGAGGGGGCCGGAGGCGGGGGTGCGGGGGCTGCGGCAGGCAGGCAGGCGGGCGGGCGAGGCGGAGAGGAGGGGGCCTCGCCGTAGGGGGCTGCGGCAGGCGAGGGGGAGGGGAGGAGGGAGACGCGATTGGCGGGGAAGGGGCTTGCTGCAGTGGGTGCGGCAGGCACGGGGATGAAGTGGCGGGAGGGGGGCTCGCAGGGGCTGCGGCAAGCGAAGCAGAGGGGGATGGGTCTGACGGAAGAGGAAGGGGGGCTTAGCTGCAGGAAGGGGGCTGCGGCAGGCGATGGGGGAGCAGAGGAAGGGATGGGGTGGGGAGGGGTGACGGGGACGCTGCGGGGATACAGCTGAGAGGGCCATGGGGATGGGGTGAAGGTGGGGAACTGATGGGGAGGAGAGGAGGGTAGGTGATGGCGTGCGGTGAGAATGGGGAGATCGGTGCGGGGGACATGGAGACTGGCGATGGGGCTCATGATGCGAAGGGGGTGGAGAGATTGATGCGGACGCGCACGAGGGCAAAGATGGGCTAGAGGTGGGATGAAAGTGGGGTAGAGGGACTCAAAGAGGGATGAGGCGGTGGTGTCGGGGACGACCGGGGTGGAGATGAAGATGACAAGGAGGAGGAGGTGCAGGTGCGGGTGGCACGCCAGGGGATGGGGATGCGGTGGGACTGAGGAGATGGAGACGGCTACGGGGCAGACGGCGGGCTGGGGACCCGGCGGGCCGCCCAGCTTGGATCCCAGCTCCGCGGACGCCAGCCGGCCGTGGCCCGAAACCCGTTCGCGGCGGCGACGGCAGCTCCAGCGGCGGCGTCCCCAGCTGCGGTGGTGGCGGCGGTGACGCTCCGGGCGGCCCGCGCGACTCCGGGTGCGTGTGCGAGGGGGTTTAGGGGTCCGGCAGGGGAAAGGCGGAGGAGCAGGACCAGGCTGCAAGGGCTTGGAGGAGGCGAGAGGGAGAGGAGCCGAGGCAGGACAGGGCAGGCGCGCAAAGGACTCTGCGGCCACCGCGCGGGGCAGCACCGCAGCCGCACTGGCGCGCACAGCGAAGGACGCGCCTCCTCCCGCAGTCCCCGCCCCGCCGCGCTCGGCACCGCCCCCGTCTCCCAGGAAACCCCGGCGGCCGCCCCGCGCCCCCTCCCGCCGCCTGCGGGACAGCGGCCCACAGGCCCCTCGCTTCCCGGGGCCCCGGGGTGCCCACCCCCGCGGCCAGACCCCTCCCGCCCTGCCCTGCGGGTGCTGCTCCCCATCTCCGCGGGCGAGTACAGGCCCTCCTCCGCCCTCCCCCTGCAGCACAGCTGGCGCAGGTCGGGGGCTGGGTGCTCAGGGGAGCCAGGGCCCATTCCGGGATGGTGATGGGGCGGGTGTCAGGTTTCTTCCCCGTCAGAGACTGGCAGCCCACCACCTGGGAGTCCCCTCTCCTGCTGACCAGGACCAGATCCCCACTGCTGTCTGGGCACTTAAAGGCCATCAGTGACCCCGAATCCTCCACCTGCCCGCTCCAGCCCCCTAGTCTCTCACCTCAGTGACCTGGGCCTCCATCCTAACCTCCAGATCTGCTTTCCCTAGGAAATACCAAACTCCACCTGGCCAGACCCTCCTCTGGCCCAGCCCTCACCTCCTCTTCCACACCTGTGCCCCTCCCTCCGTCCTAGGACATCATGGATGGCTCTCACCAATACCCTCCACTCCCTGCAGCCCCTGTCCGCCTCTCACCTTCACTGTGCCTACCAGCCCCACTGGAGAAAAACACAGGCTCACCCACTCAGGCCAGCCTCCCCTCAGTGCAGCGGTCCCGTGTCCCCCTCGGCCAGCCTGCACATGGGGACACAGAGAGGGGCCTGCTGGACAGGCAACTGTTGAGCCAAGTGCCCTTGCCAAGGGTGGCCACACCCTTGTGTGGCCTGAAACCCTGAAGAAGGGGTTTCATCAGGTAACTCAGAAGGCTGCTCTCTGTGCTGCCTGGTTTCTGCTTGGGGACCGCCTGGGCAGGCCACCCTGCCAGGGGGCACCAGGTTTGGGGGTATCTTGGCCGGGTGGTGGGCCCCATAGGATGTGGGCCTGGTCACAGCTCTGGCTGACGCCAGGCCCCCTCCAAGTGGCTCCCTGATGGCTGCTCCAGGGTTCATGGCTCACAAGTCAAGCAGGGTCAAAGGCTTTGCATCAGCTGGGACTCCAAGTCTTGGCTGTGGGGTGAGGGGCTCCTCTCGGGGCCTGGCGGTTAGGTGCTCCCCAGAAGTAGGCTCAGCCCTGCTTTCTGGTCCTCCGCCCAAGCCAAGCTGCAGAGGGCACTCACTGGGACGCGGTCACATGCCTCTCCCTGACAGTGGCCTGGCAGCGGGGGATGGAGGTTGGTGGGTGAGTGGAACTTCCTGGGGCTCTGCACGGCTCTCCAATCTAGCTTGCCCGCCCGCCTACCCCTGGGGCGCGGGGGTCAGCTCGGGAGGCCCAGGAGATGGACTGGAGCCGCCCCCTCTGCCGTGTCCACAGGGGACATCCTGGAATTGCAGAAGAGGATGCTACAGCTCAGGGACCCTCTCAGCTGTGTTCCCCCAAAAGGCATAACGTAGACCCGTCCATCCACTTTGTGAATGCCAAACGGGCAGAGACGGCACAGGCTCTCAGCTGGGCCAGAACACAGAGCAGACCCTAGGATGCCATGGAGGCAGGCCCATACCTGGCACAGGCTCCATAAATACTGGGGACTGAACAGACGAATGGGCAGGAGCAAAGGGGCTTTGCTGCTCACTCTGAACCAGCCACTTCCTCAAAGCCAGGCAGTCATCACCAAGGTCATGGTCGCCCCCTGCCTGGCATCCCAGCCCCTTGTCACTGCCATCCGGCTTGTGACTTGCTTCTTCCACTAACCCCTCGCATCTCACATGCCCTCTCCCTTGCTCTGCCCTCTTTCAAGGCCCACTCACCTCTTCCTTGAGGAAGCCTTCCCAGGTCCCTCTGGGCCAAAGCACCTGCCCAGCTTCTGACCTCCCTGAGCACAGGCAGCCCTCCCCAGAGGCCTTCCCCGGGGTCCCAATCGGCAACCCTCCCTGGGGGAGGAGAGCCGCTCTGCCTGCCGGGGGGAGCCTCCACTTCCCTTCTCTCGCCTCTCCGCCCAGCACCCAGGCAGACCTGGTGCTGGGTAAACAACTGTATAAAGAAATTGTACAGAGAGAATCTTTGTCCAGTGTTGGCACTCACAGAAACAACGCTTAACACCATTGTGGCCCCAGAGCCACGTCTCAGACCTCCCCTTCCTCTGGGAAGCCAGCACTTTCCTGACTCGACCCCTCCCCAGAGGCAGCACGACAGCCAGACACCCCACAAGGTCTCCCTTGTTCTTACAGAGGTGCCAGCCATCTCCCCGAAGAGATGGAGCACTTGCTATGTGCTATGTAAGGGTCTCAGCCCTTTCTGGGTTTTCGAATCATTTAATCTTCAGAACAGCTCCTCTTGCCCATTCTACCGCTGATGGAGCCGACGCAGGGAGCTAAAGTGACATGCCCGAGGTCACTCAGCTTGGAGTGGCTGCACGGACACGGGGCCCAGTACAGCCCAACAATCCTGGCCTGGCTTCCCCCACCTCTCCCACTGCAAGACCTCCCTTAATTCCAGTCCCAGGGGAATTCCTGAGCGGAGGGCGGAGGCTGAAGCAGGAGCAGACACGCTGCAGATGGCCCACCTGCTGCCCGGAGAGGTCTGGGCAGTCTCCAGCAGGATGGTCTCACCGGGTGGGCCACTGACTCAGCACAGCGGCCCAGGCAGCACCTCTGCCTCCAGCACACACCCAGCTCGCAGGTGTGTGGGTGCTGAGCAGGGAGCCCGAGCCCAGCCTTGCAGGCACAATTGGTGGGGGTAGCAGATACAGTATAGGACACAGCCAAATGTGAATTTCAGATAAACAATGCATTATTTTTTAGTTTAAAAGTATCTGGCCCAAAAGAATTGAAATCAGAGACTTGAACAGAATCTTGTACACCCCTATTCATAGCAGCATTATTCATAATAGCCAAAGGGCGGAAACAACCAAGTGTCCACTGATGGATGAATGGATAAATGAATGTGACATATCCACGTGACGGAATACTACGCAGCCCTGACACACACTACACAACCAGGATGAACCTTGAACACATCATGCTCAGTGAAAGACGCCAGACTTAAAACGACAAATACTGTTATGATTCCACTTAAATGAGGTACCCAGAGTCGTCAAATCCACAGAGATGGAAAGTAGAAGGGTGGGTGCCAGGGGCTGGGGGAGGGGCTAGGAAGTTAGTGTTTAATGGGGACAGAGTTTCAGTTTGGGAAGATGAAAACATTCTGGAGATGGATGGTGGTGATGGTTGCACAACAATGTGAATGTACTTAATGCCACTAAACCATACACTTAAAGATGGTTAAAATGGTAAATTTTACTATGCATCTTTTACCATCAAAAAAAGTCTCCCCCTCAAAAAACACCCTCCCCCTCAAATATTTGGGATATATTTATACTAAACATGTGGGGCATACTTAGACTAAAATCTTACTTGTTGTTTATTTAAAATTAAAATATTCAGGACATGGTTACATTACAAAATTATTCGCTATCTGAAATACCAATTTGACTGGGTGCCCTATGGTTTTCTCTGCCACAGCCGGTGGCCCTTGGTGTGGTGTGGGAACCCTGACTGACGTCACACAGGCTCCCCACCTGCAACACCCCGTCACACAGGGCATGCATACATGCATACGTGTCCCCAGGGCTCCCTGGCTGGGGTCCTCAGACCCTGCCCAGGCCGGCAGCAGGCGGGCATGGGGAGTGTCAGAGGGCACTTTGCCTTCCCACAGGCCTCAGCCTCCTCGGAGAATGATGGACCTCACGATCTCAACGAATAGGAAGACACAATTATCTCCATCTTACAGATGGGAAGACTGAGGCTGGGAGAGGTTACGTGACTTGCTCAATGTCTCAGACCTGTTGCCTAATGCCGTTCCCCTCTGACCTCTCTGCGAGGCCTGCGGCCCTCTTCTGAAAACTAGCTGCCACCCTTCAAGGCCACCCCGAGAGCCCCCCCTGGCTGGCGGCACGGCCCTGTGCTGGGGGAGTACTCCCTCATTGTAGGCTGCCCCTCCAGGAGAGGCCTGCAGCCGACTCTTCCTGCAATTCTCAACTTCCCAGGACCAGGGCCAGCTGAGTGGTGGGTGATGAAGGGCAGAGGCCCTCCCCTCCAGCCTGGATCTCTCTGATCCCCAGCCATGGCTCCTTGGCCCAGCTGGGTGCAATGCCACCATCCCCATTTTACAGAAAATGACACTGAGGCAGGGAGAGGTTCAGTAACTGGCCCAAGGTCACATAGCGAGTGAATGCGGAGCCGGCACGTGAACCCCGGCAGGCTGGCCGGGTCCAGCAAACCAGGTTTTGGCTTCCTTTCGGTCCCTGTCTCTTCCTAAGACGATGGCCATGAGGAATAGTCACTGGATTCAAGGGACGCTGGCCCTGGGCCAGCGGTGTGGCCTTGCCCATTAGCTCAGCTGGTTGCCTTCGTCTCAGCCCCGGGGTCAATGTGCCCCTCCCTCCTTCCTTCAGCTCAGATGCCACCTCCTCAGAGCAGCCCTCCAGGTCCTCCCTCTCTGTGCCCAGCCCTCCCGACTTTCTGAACTGACAGGTCTCCTCTTGCTCCTTCTCTAGTCCTGAAATGCTCCAGGACCCTTGGCCTCAGGCTGGAAACTCTAAATGTCAGACAAAGTAGAGGCTGGGCGTGGAGTGTGGCCATGCAAGCATCTGAGGTCCCCACTGAGGACAGGGTGAGAAGGTCATGCTCACAGCAAGAGTGGCTGAGCAGCGTGTAGCACCCTAGTCCGTCCCAGACAGGGAGGGGTCTTTGCTCTACGGTCGTGTGACTGCGAACCCCACGTGCATGTCTACGTTCACATATGTTATTTCTCTTACTTTTAACTTACAAAAGTAACACATGGTCACTGTGGCCAGCAAAGCCACAGCTCATGTGAGACCTGATACTCATCCTGTTCCTGCACCAAGAGCATCATTTATGGCTGTATTTCAGCACCGAGAACAGCACCTGACACACAGTAGGAGCTCAAGGAACAGCTACTGAGGGATTCAGAGAGACTGTGAACATTCAGTGTCCCCATCACCCCCCCTTGCAGGCAGCTGGCTAGGCTCTCGCTCAGCCCCAGGTGCCTGGACACCCCCCTGCTCCCACCTCCTGGCCCTGGCTCCCATCCCCCGCAGGCTCTGCTGAGTGCACACATCCAGGCTCCCTCCACCAGGCTTCCCACTAGCTGCCCAGAGCGCCTTCTCTTCTCTGCGCCCTTGCCCACCTGCCGTCTGCTAAAGCCTGAAGACCCCTTCTCAGGACAATGTTTATGAAGTGAAAAACTATGCAGAGGCTCACAAAGGAAACCAGGTGCAATGCAATAGCTATCAGAATGTTATAAAACAAACGTGGGCTGTGCCACACATGCTTTCCTACGAACAGGTTTTGCAAGACCCGGCAGCAGCTCTAACACCTCCCAGGATCTCAAAGTTGTGATGAATGTCAGCGGTGTTTCTGCTACAAATGTAAAGGGACGTGAAAATGTCAGCAGTTTCTATTGGCGACCAAGTCCCAGGTACTGGAATACCATTGTTGCCTTGTCCATAGTCACGCGAAATACTATATTTTGGTTACAGGTCAGCAAAAACGGAGATCTAATTTCTTTCTTAGCCAAGTTCATGAAACTATCCCTGGGCCTCTCCTGCACACCCCGGTTAAGAACCCCAGCCTTGAATGACCTGCCTTCACACCATGTCTGTCCACCACAGTTTGTCCATCCTTCTAGAGCCGATTCCACCACTCACCCCTGCAAGGCTGTCCTAGCCCCAAAGCAGAGAGGTGCCCTCTCCCCCGTGCTCCCTCGGCCGATTCCATCCTGCCTAGGGCTTTGGTTCAAGTGCTCCTAATGGGGAGTGGGTGGCATTTCCAGAAGGCACTTCCTAGCTGCTCAGGAGTGTCCTGCACTGCACAGGGTCCCTGGCCTCCCTGACTCCACCCCTAAATCACTGTGACAACCACATCCCAGGAAGGAGGCTTTAGCTGTGTGTCTTGAGTTGCGGCGGCCCTGCAATGTCCTCCAACTCCGCAAATACACAGTGACGAGGAGACACCAGTCCCCGGTGTTAGGTCCCTCCAAGGGAGGACGCCAAGATGCCTGGGGTGTCCTGTAAGCAGCCCCTACCAGGCCGGGGGAGGGGGCCAGGGATGGTGAGGCTGAATCATTTAAGAGCCTCATCCCTTTAAAAAACCTCTGTTTGTCCAGTGTGTCCTGCGCTCCAGGACAATGGGACATGCAAGTGAACACCTGAGCCAACCCTGGCATCGGGTGGCATCATCTTCTCCCCAGGGCCTGGAGGTGGTCACAGGTGGGTGGGATGTACTCCCTGAAGCCCCCAGAGTCAGGGATGGGCACTCAGGGCCCCAGATGCTTAAGGATGCACTCGGATGTCACACACAGTTCACCACAGGGGCCCAGATGGCCACAGGTGGCCCCAGGCGCCAAGGACGTGCTCAGATATAGGGATGGGCTGGACGGCCACCCACGGTCTCAGACAGAGGTCCTCAGTGTTGGGGATGTGGTCTGAAGGTGTGCACAGGCCACAGACCACCACCGATTCCAGCACTGACGGTGAGCCCAGGAAACGTCCCTACCAGGGAGGCTCGGGGCCAGGGTCACTGCCAGGTGCACTGCCTAGGGCCCAGTGCCTGCCTGGGAGGGAGATATGCCAGCTTGTCCCTCAAGGTGTTGATGGCACTGCAGCCAAGTCCACAGTCTGAGGGTTGACCGGCTGGGTCCCAAACGAGGCTTAGGACATAGTGCCTGCCGGGCCCTGGATGGCTGGGTTTGGGAGGGGCTGGCAGCCCCAACTGACTTTCTCATCATACCCTGACCTTCTGGGGGTTGGGGACCACGGCTTTTGATCTCTGTGTCCCAGAAACTAGCAGAGGGGTGAGCACATAGCAGATGAATGAATGAATGAATGAACGGAAGGATGAGGGGCTCATGCTTCCCAGCCTGAGTGACCCTTCCTTGTCTCTCATAAGGAGGCATGGCAGCTGGGCTCAGGCGTTTGGTGCCCATCAGCAGGACCCGCTCTGACCTGAGGAGGCCTTCCAGGGGGTGGCTGGCCAGCCAAGCCTGGGCTGGAGCTGAGCTCAGCCTGATCTTCTGTTCTGCCAGCCACTGGCCAGCCCTTCCTCACGCGGGCGTCACAAGGGCCTCACTGGGGCCTGCAGGTTCCCAGGCCCCGCCTTTCTCCTGGGCCCTCCCCAGCCCCTCCCGGGGCTCCTCCACTCCCCAGCCTGGGGACCCCTCAGTCCTCTGGGGCCTTCCAGAGCCATCTCTCCCGGCACCTGTGGGGTGCTCTGTGGCCTATGCTTTGGGGCTTTGACCCCCGGCTCTCTGTCCTCTGGCTGACCCCACCCTTGCACTCTGGACCACATACCCATCGCCTATGCGACCAGGCGACGTGGACGTCCCCCCACTACCCTAATAAGGCAGGCTCACGTGGCCTCACCCCCCTACCTGCTCCTCCCTGGGGCATCCCTTTTAGCTGGCAGCACCACCACCTCGTGCCCACACCAGACACCCGTGGCCAGTCTAGGCCAGGGCAGGAGTGACTCACTCAGCCAGCAGGTGACAGGGCCTGGCCTGAGGCAGTGAGGTGATGGGGGAGAAGCCACTCAAGGAACAGGACTCTGAGCCCTGGGGACCCCCTCCTGGGACTCGGCTTCCCCATCTGCACACTAAGTGGTCATACGAGATGGTACCCAGCCTGCCCTGAAGATACCCCCTGGCCCTGCCTGCTCTGGGAGTCCAGAAGAGACCCCCAGGTAATGGGCCGGCGGAGGTCAGGGCATGGCTGCAGGAGGCAGGGCCTGGAGCTGAGGCCCTGATAGGCTCTGGGGGCACCTTGGCAGGTGGGAAGGAGGGGCAGGGGAGGCCGGGGCCCAGAGCTGGGCCTCCCTTTACTGGCCAGCTCCAGCCCAGGTCGTCTCCTCAGCCCCAGGCCCTGCAGTAGCTGTCCTGTGCACTGTCCAGGCCCTGGGGCTCACTCACACCACAGACCCTGTTGGTCATGGGAGGCCTGCCTTGCGGTGCTGCCGGGCTGGTCCTCACCACGCACCAGTCCCTCAGCGCTGGTCTCTAGTTTCCTATCTGCTTCTCACCCTCCAGCCCGGGCCTCGGGACAGTCTGCAAATGGCCTGGTCCCCTCCTCTGCCAGAGCCCAAGCCAACTCTCCTCCTCTCAGACGCAGCAGGGGCAGTGGGGAGGGTTCTGGGCCCCTGAGGGGCTGAGGTCAAGGCAGATAGCAAAGGAGCAGGATTGATGGAGCCCCCCGGGGCTGCCCTGTCACCCAGCCAAGCCTCAAGAACCCAGGGAGCATTTAGCACAAATGAGCAGCAAACCTCCTCAGCTGGGCCACCATGCCAGGGGACAGCTGCCACCCAGGCCCTGTGCTGCTGCCTGCCTCCCATCTCTCTCCAAACCCTCCAAACTCCCGTGCTACTGGCTGCCTCCTCCAGAAGTCCACTTAGGGGCCCAGCACCTGCCTGCACGCTGTGGCCCTGCTTAGAGGCCCTCCCACTCGCAGGTGGGGACGCTGAGCCTATCCAAGGCACACTGGTACCACTGAGTCACGACTGTCCCAGCCAGGTGCCCCCAACTCCCATGAGGATCTTAAGGCAGGCCCCTCACTGCCCACCCTGGGACCCTCCCACTCACAGAGGGCTGGGACTGGTCAAGGACCGGGTGGCAGCACAGGGCTTGGAGGTGAGGTCCCCGAGCCTGCCGAGACAGGGCTGTGTCTTGAGAAGCTTGTGGGTGGGAGGGGTGAGGAGCCGGCCAGGGGATGGTCTGACCCCCCCAGGTCATCAGGGCCTGGGTGAATGTCTGCGCTGGGCCAAGCCTGTGGCAGACTCAAGGAGGCACGGCCCTGTCCTGAGGAGCTGCCATCACGAAATACACGGAGCCCGGGATCTCCGCCCGCTGGGCGGGAAGCGCAGGAGAGCGAGGGGCAGGCGTGAGGGGCTGTCCCCTGCCGTGGGCTGCACCGCGTCCTGCCAGTTCACGTGCTGGAGTCCTAACCCCCAGGCCCTCAGAAGGTAGCCTCATTTGAGGATGGGGTCTTTGCAGATGTAACTGGTTAAGATGAGGTCACATGGGAGTTGGGGGGGCCCCTAATTTGACAGGACTGGTGTCCTTCTTTTTCCAGGGTGAAGTACAGAGGCAGATGCATACACAGGGAGAAGGCTATGTGAAGAACACAGGGAGAAGGCTATGTGAAGACGAAGCCCGAGACCTCCACGCCAAGATACGCCAAGGATCGCCAGCAACCGCCATGAAGCAGGGAGAGGCCTGGAACAGCTTCTCCCCTCGCGGCCTCAGGAGGAACCAGCCCGGCCGACACCTTGACCTCGCACTCCCAGCCTCTGAACCGTGAGACAGTCAACTTCTGCTGTGTGAGCCGCCCAGCCTGTGGTATTTGTTACGGCAGCCCTGGGAAGCTGATACTCTCCTGACCCCCGGCACCCAGCCCAGGCCTGGCACACGGGAGGTGCTTGGAATATTTACTGCAGTGAACACAGCAGAGGCCTGCCCAGACTTGGGGAGCACCCCGGGGAGCAGGGAGAGCCCCGGACTGTAGGTGTGTTGGGGATGCCCGGGGAAGCTGGGCATCAGGGCCAAGCCCCTGAGGGAGCACGGTGCCAGGCGTGTGCTGTGGGTGGGGAGGGGGAGGACCTGCCTGGTGGGAGAGGTGCGTGTGTCAGGAAGGTGAGCCAGCCAGAAGCCGGTGGAAGATGGGCAGATGAGCGGATGCGAGGAGGCTGGCCTGGCTCCCCCAGGGGCTCCTAAACCCACCCAGGGTTCCAGGATTTCTACCCAGAGAGCAGGGCTCTCACATTCAGAGCTTCCCTGGGAGCCACAGCCTGGCCGAGAATAGCTGAGGAGGCTGGACACCTGGCTCTCCCCCAGTGCAGAGGCCATAGTGTCGGGGGACAGGCCAGCCCTCACCTCACACCTGGCTGCCATGTGCTCCCACCTGGGAAGGCAGCCTGGGGTGGGGTGGGGCCTAGAGCAGACGGAGGGAGAAGGACGGCAGCATCCCCCACCCCCAGGAGACTTCTGGCAGCTCGGGGCACCTGCCTAGGCCTGTCCCTAGACAGACGCCGCCGCCAAGAAAGGCCGCCAGCCAGCGCGGCAGTGAGGAGCCAGGCTCCAGGGTGGGCAGCCCTCGTCCTCCTGAGCCTGTTTTCTCTCCCAATGCGGCCAACGACCTGACCCCACAGGGCTGTGCTGGCAGTTAGACATGATCAGGGCTGGCACCGGATGCCAGGCAAGGAGACATGGAACAGGCAGGGCTGGGCTCAGGCCGCAGGGCCCGACGCCCTCCTGGCAGACACATGCCCTGAGTCTTGGTCTGAAATCACCCTAACCAAGCCAGGCCTTGGGGAGGAGGGTCTGGCTTACAGGAGAGAAGGTCAACCTCTCACTGCCTGGGCATGTCCAGGCCTGGGGACAGCAGACAGTGGGCCCAGGCCCGACTTGATTCCCACGTGGCCTCAGGGGAGCCCCTCTCCCTGCCTGTCTCCCTGTCCAGGACCAGCTAGGCTGACACACCCACAGCACTCTCCTCCTGACTCCAAACCCAGCCTGCCACCCGGCTGGCACATCCCCAGTCCCTCTCCTGGGAGGCCTCCTCGGCCCTGCAAGCCTTTCAACCGTGGCTCACACTGTTCCTCATTAGGACCAGCACGGAGCCAGCTTACCAACAGACTGGCCTGTCTTGTCTCCTAGGCTTACTAACCCCTGGATAGGCCATGTATCCTCAGCTCCTGGGGGACTTGGCCCAGCATGGTGCTGGGGACACGCTGGGGGCTGCTCCTTAGGCTGGCCAGCAGCACACAGCTGGGCCATCTTCTGTGTGCACCCTGGGGTCACTTGATTCATGCCCCTGGGGCCTGGGAACAGCCCTTAGCAGGGTGGGAATGACAGGCCCCAAAGCCCGCTGAAGAGCTGGCCTTCACTGTACAGGCAACGGGGGCCTGGTTAGCAACGGGGGCCTGGTTAGAGGGTGAGGCCCAGCTACGTGGAAGCCGAGTCGCCGTGCAGCACTATCAGGATGGATCGGGGCAAGACTGGAAACAGTGAGGCCAGAGCAGGGGTTTTTCGTGAGTCGGGAGGTAAGAGAAGCTCTAACTCGGCCTAAGAAATGGAGCCCAGGGCCAAGAGAGCCGACAGCAGCTGGTGGCCCATCAGGGCCTGGGCCTCGTGGTCCCAGTTCAGGCCTCCAGCCTGGGATGGCACTAGGCTTCCACAAAACACAGACCCTGGGACTGAACAGCAGTTAATGACACAGGCTTTGGGGTCTGCAGACTAGCTCTAGTCCCCAGAGCTCCCCATGGGCCGCGGGCTCTGAAGAAAGTTATGTGGGTTCTCTGGGCCTCGGTTTACTCATTTGTGAAACAGGTCTACAAAGACCCCTCCTCATCCAACACATTAACTAGACAGTAATGGGAAGTGAGTCACATGGAGGCTGGTTCATGCCTCTGCAGAAGGCCTCCGAGGCTAAGGGACCAAGGGGCCAAGGGGGAGGACATGGCCTGAGGCCGCCCACGCGGTGCAGGCTGCCCACATGCTCTCCCTCCTGGCGACCTTCGGGGGAGATCGTGACTATTCCCATTGTCACATGTGAAGAAACAGAGGCACAGAGAGGCCAAGTGGGGTGGGAAGCCGACACAGCAGGGCCGGCATTTGAACCCAGGCCCAGGGAGGACGTCTCGCCTCTTGGGGGAGCACGGCAGCACGTCCGGCACAGAGGCTTGAGCAAGGGGCCCAGGCTGTTGCATCAGGCAGGTGGCCCTGTCGAATCTTGGCTCCCCGGGGGACCCTCCCCCACGCTGGAAGCCCTGTCCTCATGATGGGGATGATGAAACCTCAGCTGGAATGGTGGAGGACCAAGCAGTGGCCCAGCCGGAGACCACCGACCACCTTGGGAACCCACGTTAGACACATGGGGACTTCTGCCTTCTGAATAGGACAAGGGACACAGAACCTTCTGGTCTGGGGATGGGCTGTGTGCCAGGTGGCTTGCGAGAGCCCCGCTGACTACGGCTGGGTTCTCTTGGGCTCAGCCAGGACAACCCTTTCTAGGAAGTGGGGGGGAGGCCCAGGCCCTCTGAGAACCCTCCCCTGGGTGCCCGCCACCCAGGCGGTCAGAGCCAGCATGGAGAAGTAAAGATTTCCACTGCCGGGCCTGAGGCGTAGTCCTCGGTGCAGGCTCCATGGCACACTGATGACACCTGACCCCTGGGGTAGAGGAGCAGCTGGCCAGTTCTGGTCGCACGGACAGTCCCATATCCCCTCTGACCTCTAACCCCCACCGCTGGACCTCCAGGCCCCTCCTCCTCTGCCCAGGCCCTCATTTCCCACTGCCCACCCTACATAACCCAGCATAAAGAAGGACATTCGTGGGTCCCCAGCAAGTGTTCACTGAGAACCTGCTTGGCACTGGGAGCCAGGCCAAGTTCTGTGGCTACAACAGAGAAGTGTACAGACAGACGGGATCCCTGTCCCCAAGATCAATAAAGGGTCAGAAGGGAGGCCCGGCAGGTGCTCAGGGAACTTCTGGGGACCAGAAGCAGCCTTGCAGGTGGAAGGAGAAAGCCCGCCAGGTGGGGCTGTGATTCAGCACGAGGCAGGGCATTTCCCCACACAGCAGAGGGTCCCGGTGGTTCAGCTCCTGGCCCTTGCTTTCTGTGCAGCGCTCCTTGCCTGAGGAACGGCTACCTGGTGGCCTCCCCTCGCTGCTGCTCTCCCAGGCCTGCTTCCTCCCCTGTAAAATGAGGTGACAACCTTCGTCACCCAGGCTGCCCAAAAAGCCACACAAAGTCATGAACAGGAGACCAATGCACTCTGACAGTCCCCTCTTACGAGCCCACCGCCATTTCTGCTCCCTCAGGCAGAGGCTGGAAAGGCCACCTGCAAACCCAGGGCCGCCCTCCCTCCCTTCCAACCACTAGGAAGCACTGGGTGTCTGCCCCACCCGGCCTGGGCCAGCTGAGCCAGGGCATTCTCAACAGGCGTCCACCCCTAGGGTTCCCCATGGTGGAGAAGTCTGGCTGCCAGGCCTGCAGGAGAGGGGACCTTCGGCAGGGCTCCCCAAGAGCAGCGTGCCACCGCAGGCCCACCAGAGGGCGCCCGATCTGCAGAGGCCAGAACTAGTCACACAGAGGGAGCAGGAGGGGACACGGCTGGCTGGCTGGCTGGCGGCTGCCCTGGGAGGTCACCCTGCTTCCTTTGCCCCACGTGGCACTGGCACTCTCCTCAGCGCCTGTGCCCCTAGGGCACTTTAGAGTTCCGTGCTCTTGGGCGAGGGGGGTGGGTACGGCCATGGGGGTTCGGAGGGAGCAGCTGCCCTGGAGAAGCCCTCGGTGCTGGGATGGAGGAGCCGTGGGCCATTGGCAGGGAGGGCAGTAACCCTACCCGGAGTGCAGTCTCCGGCTTTCCAGACCCAGAGGAGGGCGGCGCCTGAAGCCCTGGCCAGCATGATGCTGGGACAGCTGCTGCGTGGCCATACTCCCCCAGCTGGACGGACAGCACCCCGCCCCCACTCATCACACTGATAGCCAAGCACTTTGCTTGTCATGGGCTGTAACCCACTGCATCCCCCAACCAGAGGGGGCCGAGACCCAGCCCCCAGCCTAGCCCCACCTCAGCTTCTCCAGCTTGCGCAGCTCTCTCCCCTAGCCCTTGGCAGCTGCCCAAACTCTGCCACTCTGTCTCTCGGCCTAACTCGGCCTGTGGATGTGAGCAAGTTTAGGATGGCCCCCAAGGGCACCATGGCTGAGGCGGAATGGACGTGGAAAAGCGGGCTGTGGGGCAGAGAGGAAAGCTTCCACCCGAGATCCAAGCTGGGTGGGGGCAGCTGCTCAGCCACCCTGAGAACCCACGATCTGAGAAGGGATCCAGCGGGAAGGCCAGGGATGCTCTGGCAAAAGTTCCTGTAGGGGGAGGGGCAGAGGTGGTGGTGGAGCATGAACTAAACTCTGCAGAGGGCTTGCGCTTGTGTGCCCACCAAACCCGACCCACCTCCCACCCAGGAGGGAGCCCCAACAATGGCAGGGGCCCCGTAAGCAGGGGGAGGCACAGGAAGGCCTGCCTTGGGGAACTTGAGAGGGTCTTCTCCAGAACCTCAGGATGAGTATCAAGGGATCTCACAAGGCAGCCTTCTGTGTGTTTGCGCCTCTGGGGGCGAGCGGGCCACAGTCTGGCTGCCTCTCCCAGTCCCCAGCAAGGAGGGCCATGGGCCCGCCCCTCACACTGATGCTCTCTTCTCTCATCCAGAATTCCTGTGGCCCTGGTCATTCCCTGTCCCCATGTCACCATCTGAGTGTGGCCGTTACTTGCCTGCCCCCCCTCTGTTTGGCAGGAGCCCCCAGGGCAGGAGCCTGGTCTGCCCTGCTCTTGTTCCCTGTGCCCCAGTCAACCCGCACAGACCCAGTGCAGCTCCAAACACATCTGCAGTTTAAGGATGAAGCCTGGGGGTCCGGGAGGCCCTTAGGACACTGCTCCATTGCCCATGCTCACACACACTTCTGTCCCCACAGGCCTACAGGGAGAGGGTGGCGGGACTGCCGGCAGCTGCAGGGCTGAGGCCGCCTGGGAGGATCCACACTCTTACAAAGAAATGACATGGCCCCTGGGCGGGATCCAAGGCACCGACCACCTGCAGCTGGACTACAGCGACCCAGAGTGCCAGACGGGGCGAGCGCACCAGGCGAGCACAAGTTCCCCGCAGGCGTCAGGAATCCCTGCCAAGCGGCATTCCCGCTCGAGATGGCAGAGGTCGCGCCTTTCCCGCCCCCCAAGCGCACAGCTTGCTCTCTGCCTCGCAGGGGCCCCTAGGCTGCCTTGCTGGGGACCCCGCGGGAATCCCCGGGCCCGACCCTAGGCGCCTCCCCGAGAGGCCCGCACAGCTGAGCGTGAGTCCCTTGCTCGCCACGGAGCAGGGTACCGCCCGGCCCACAGCCCGGCGAGGAAAGCTCCACGGGGAAGGGGCGCGTGTGCGAGTTGGGGGCTGGGGGCGACCGAGAAGAGTGGAGGAGACCTGGGGGAGGCAGGGCGGCGCGAAGCTCGGAGGCGAGGGCCCGAGGGGATGCAAACGAGTGGAGGAGCAGAGAGCCATTAGGAGCCCGGGCGGCCGGGCTCAGGCGGTGGGATTCGTGCCCCCGGGGCGAGGGGCCGTGCGGGGCAGACCAGGCGAGAGCAGGGGCCGCAGGGGAGACCCGGCGCGCCGGGATCCGGGGCCCGCAGCCCAGCCGGGTTGGGGCCCCGGGGCGCCGCGCCCTCACTCACCCGAGATCTCCGCCTGGGGCACGTCGCTCAGGCTGAAGCCCTTGGCCCCGTAGATCTGGCGGACTTCGCCGCAGCTCCGGCTCTTGCTGGCAGGGTCCCCGCGGGCGCAAGCGGTCAGCGCGGCGGCCGCGCACAACAGCCACAAGCCTCGGGCCCGGAGCTCCATGGTGGGGCCAGCGGCGCCCCCGGCCGCCCGCCCGCGCCTCTCTCAGATCCCAGCCGGGCCCGCGAAGCCCCCGCCCGCGAAGGGCAGAGCCAAGGTCCCGGCGTGCGGCTCGCGGTCGGGAGGCCGAGGAGGCGGAGACAACAAAAGCCGGCGGCGGAGGCGCGGGGCGCGAGGTCCGGCCGCTGGGTCCGGCCGCCCAGAGCGCGGCGGGCGAGCGCGCAGTCCGGGCTCGGCGCCTCCCCCGCCGCCGGCCCGGCCCCTCGGCAGCCGGGGAGAGGGGCGGGGAGGGGAGGGCAGGGGAGGGGCGCGCAGGGCGGGAGAGGAGGGGAGCACTGGGCGGGGCGGGGCGCGGCGCGAGGACGCGATCCGGGGCGCACCGGGCGCTCCTCCTGCTCGCCGGGAACTGGGGGGCCCACCTGTCTCGCGCGGATCTATCGGCTGCTCGAGAGAGGCGGGGGAGCCGGGGAGAGCGCGGGCCGCGGCCAGGGTCCCCAACGGCGGGCCCCTACGCCCAGCGCCCGGGGCGGCGGCACCACCTGTGGGGGCGGGGGCGCGGGTGCTGAGGCAGGGCTTCCCCCGCCGGACGTGACATCACGCCTTCCGTGCACCTATCACGGGCGTCCCCGCCCCCAGCCGAAATCGGCATCCCTCCCATCCTCCTTCTCCCTTGCGCCGGCCCTGCCTTCTTGCACCCTGGCAGCGCGCCTCGCGCCTCCGGTCCCGCAGCGCTTCGGTCCTGGCTGCCCGCCGCCCACACCTCGGTTCGCCGCCTTCTTCTTCGCCCGCACCTCTTTACTAGCCCCTTGCCCCCCACGCCCTTTTCATCCGCCTCTTCCACGGCTCCAACTCATACCTGATGGCTTTATGGGGGAGAATGGGGGTCTGGGTCTGTACGTGGGAAGCTAACCAAGAAACTAGACCCCACCCTCTCCCAGCCTTGTGTGGAGGCAACGACCCACTAAGGTGTTGGAGATTGTCGGCCTGTTTTTGATCCCTCCACGTGATTCTTTGGATGCTGGGGAAACAAAAGTGATGGGGCAGAAGCATATCTATTGGCTTGGGGCGCCGATCTGTAGCAGGTGACGTCTTGGAGAAGGGATGGGGGTCGGGGCCAACAACCCGTCAGATTGCTGGGGGATGAGGTGTGACAGAGTGACAGAGAGAGAAAATGCCAGGAGACCTGCTGAGTGAGGCTGGCCCAGCACCAGGCGGGGTCCGTGGCAGTGCCCTTAGCTGCAGAGCTGGGTGGGGACAGGGGTCTGTGGGAAGGGAGGTGAGAAGCTGAGGGTGCTGGTACCTGGATGGCTTCTCGATTTCCTTCTTTGTGAGCTGCTGCAACACTCCCCCCGGCCTCCTACTCCCCGTGCTGCCATGTGGGCAAAGATCCCAGAGACCACCAGGTCTAGGCCAGGCCGTGAACCCACATGCCTGATTGGCGGAAATGAGGGAAGCAAATAAGTTGGCACCATTGGCAGAGGACCCCAAGATAACTATCACTTGGCACTAAGGGTGCCCGAACCTTGGGGTTGTAGTTTTACCTCATAGCAGAGAACCGGCCCATGGGGTTCTGCCAACACCCCCCACCCCATGCCTGCCAGCTTGCGGGCCACTGTGGGCTGTGAGCAGGAAGCTGGGCTCCATCCCTCCCCTGGGGCTCTCTGAGCGGTTGACTCAGCAGCCCCAGAGGCACTTGGGGTCTCCTGCCCTGCTTCCCAGAGAAGGCTGCTCCCTTCACCCAGAGACACCGAGTCATTGCGTGAGCCGGAGGTTGCGGGGACCCAACCCAAGTGTACAGCCCTCCTGCCCTCCCCATGCACCTGCTGCTCATCACATGAGTGACTCACAGACCCCCATGCAGCACCAGCTTCTTGCCTGGATCTGCACGGCCGCCTGGACCCCTCCCCCAGTGCCTACCTGGCTCAGGCCCCTGTGATAGGATGAGGAACACCTGGCCCAGGCCCTCGAGGTAGGAGCTCACCTCTGGCCCCGTGCTTCTGGATCAGGCAGGAGCGGACTGGGGTTTAACTGTGCTTGAGGCTCGAGAGTCACCTACTCTTTCTATTGTTATTGTCATCCTTGTCACTGTTACTTCCTCTTAATCTGACCAGGCTGGGCAACTCCTCAGTGTCCAGTGCATTTCCCGGCCTCCAGACAGCAGCGTGGCCAAACTGTCCATGTGTCAGGCTCACACGGCACGTTTCCAGGATGTGGTGGTCGTGGGCATGTGCCCTGCCGGAGTACGTCCCAGGTATATGATGGCTCCGTCCCCCAGAGAAGTCCTTACCACCACCTGCAAGGTCACTTCACAGATCGCGACACTCCCAGTCAGGGCCCTTCCCCAGAGAGGAAACGTTCCCCAGCTGATTCTGAGCTCCCGTTGCCTTGATGTCGAGGGCAACGGGGTAAGTGAGGAGCACAGCGTCCCTTTTGAGAATGGCTGTAAGGAAGACGGTGGGGATGGCCCATGTAGACCGGCAGGCACCCAGCAGGGCGCAGGTGGCCCACAGCCTGCCCTCCCTCGCCCAGGGGTCTGGGGCTCTGGCTGATTATTCTGGATAGCTTTGTGGGTGCTCAGCCTGCCGTGCTTGAGGCTCAGGCTGGGCTGGGGCAGAGGTGCCTGGGTGTCAGCGGTCTGCATGGCTGCCCAGGGCGCGTCGTGCCTCCCACCAGGGCAGTTTCTTCCCAGCTTGTGCTCCTCAGGTGGCCTCCGGCCGCTTTCTGGTTGAAAGCGACAGAAGGCCAACTGGAGGAAAAAATGTAAGCAGAAAGCAAGTGCATGGTTTCCTGTCTGTCACTGACGCTAGCTAGCTCCCTGGTCCCATCCCTCAATAAAGGAAGCTGAGACCTGAGTTCAAATCTGGGCCCCACCACTTACCAGCCATGTGATTTTGGACGCTGCACTCGGCTTAGTCTCCTGATCTTTCCTGTGAGGATTTAGGAGAGGAACTGAGAGACGCGCTCCCCACGAAGCCTGGCCCGTGCCCTGCAGGATAGATGCTGCCACTGTGACCAGCATGGACCCAACTTTGAGTGGCCTGCCCTCGGGCCAGGGAGAAGGGCCGTGGTAAGGGGCCCTGCCGTGGTGTTGGTCCCTGGCCCAGAAGGACAGCAGGGGCCAGTCCTTTCAGCTCTCCCTGGGGCTGGCACCTGCCAGAGCCTTGATGACCAGAAGGAGCGAGGCCATGTGCAGCTGACCGCTAGGTGGTCATGGCTGGAGGCGGCTCTGTAGAAGGCTGCCGGAGGCGGGTGATGGGGGCTGCACGGAGAGGAGATGCTATCTGCATCCCCAGCGCTCCTCCCCTCTTTTCCCTCCAGTTTCCGGCCCATGGGGCCTCCTCCCTTGCTCCCCACCCAAGGGGCGTGCTTACATCCTACAGACATGTGGACATCATTACTGGGCAAGGGCAAGGGTTCCATCCCAGGTCATGCAGCCCAGAGGAGCTGCCCCAAGTGCTGGCAGCCGGGACCTCCTGTTCCTGAGACACAGGCTGCCTCTGCCAGGCCTGCGCTGCTTACCACTGTGGCCCTGGCAGTTCAGATTTAGGATCGGCCTAGGACCACCCAGGATGAGGTAACCTGGTGCTGCCAGGCCAGGGCACAGCTTGGCACAAGCAGCCGGGGCCTTGGGAGCCAGGGCTGGGTTACATTGGGGAGGGGCCACGTCAGCCCCCCAGGCCAAGGTTTCACCCTGTTCTCCCCCAACCACCACACCGCACATGCCCTCCATCAGCGTGGTCATTGGGGTGGGGTCTCTGTGGGAGTCCCAGAGGCTGAGGTGGGGGCGTGGCCGACAGAGCCCTCCCCGTTTGTGCCGCTTGCCCATCCAAAGAGGGCCACTGTGGCTCTGAGCAAGACACCCACTCATACTTTGGGGTCCTCGCCCATCCGGACCATGTGGGCACAAACGTGTGATGGAAGGAAGGAAGGAAGGAATAAGTGAGCTGTTTACTCATAAGAAGGGAAAACTGCATTGTCCCTAAGAAGTGGGTGTGTGACCGAGACTGGGTCTGCCCTTCTGCTGACACCAAGTGAGGGCTGAGAAGAAAGGGGCCATTTAGAATCATGTCAGAAGGGGCGTGTGGGCTCTCCCGCGTTTCCGTCTTCTTGAGGAGTGTCCCCTGTCCTGGAGGGCAGCACCCACCCCCTCCCCCACTTCCTGCCTCTGGCCAGGCGGGATCAGGGATGCTGGGCCCTGACTGCTCCGAAGACATGGGAGTCAGCAGGTCACGAGTTCCCAGGTGTCAGGGCTGTGGGCCTGCTGGCCTCCACTTCTCCCTCGGAAATGATTCAGCTTCTGTTCCCTTGGGGTTCCTGTGAGCCAGCGCTCCCCTTCTAGCTACTGGGGAGCGACCGAGTTCGTTCTCTGTTGGGTGTCTTTTGGCAGCCTCTGAAGCGAGTTTCCAAAGAGACTGAGCAATTAAGGTGGCTTCCCTCCATGTGTGCCTGCTCAGCATGTCAATGCCAATGGCGTCCCCTGACAAGGGCTCGTCCTGCTGGCAAGTAAGATGCCTGGGGTCAGAGGGCGTGGGGCATGGATGGCTGGGCTGTGGCGCCTGGGCCCACTGGGGCCCTGGGAGGAGTTGTGACGTGCTGGGGGGCAACGGAGGACACAGAGTCCCCACTCCTATGCAGGACACTGAGGACCCCTGGGCAGCAGCCTGAGGGAGGAAGTGGATGCCACAGGGTGTGGCTGATGGAGAGGAATTCGACCCTGGGCAGGCAGGGCTTTCTGCAGACCGTCACCAGGGTTCCTGTTGGAAAGAGGCGAAGGCTCGCTCCATCACCCTGTCACTTGGAAAAGCCTTGGAGCTGGGAGGGGGAGCCACCCTCCGGGCCTTTGCTGCCTTGCAGATACCACCAGTTTACTCTGGCTCCCTGCCTCTGGATGTTGATTCGTAGAGAAAATGCAGGAGTCACTGGTCGGCTCAGGGAACCTGTCTGGTCTCCTGTTCTTGTAAAGGACCTCAGCCCAAGACCGCCCCCAGGGATTGTTCCAGCCCACGCTGAAATGTGGTGCTGATCCTGGCTCTGCCTGGAAACTCAGTGGAACTCTGGAAGCCCTCCCACCCCACGCTTGGGCCTGGTCCCCAATCTAGAGAAGCTAGCTCTGAGTCTGAGCTGCAAGGCACCCTTGCTCCCCAAATTGGGGGGGTGGGGGGGCTGGGTGGGGGGAACTGCTGCTCAGGAGCAGGGGTGGGGTGGAGGAGGCCCCACGCTGAGCACGGAGTTGGCAGGACAGAGATAACATGGCACCGTTATTCCCAAAGGTGTCCCACCTGAACCCACCCTCCACCTCTCTCCACACCCCGTGCTGGGGCAACGGCCTTCAAGGCAAAGCTCCTTGGCAGCCTGCTCAGCTTGGCCAAGCCCTTTGATCAGCCAGAAGCCTGGGCAGCCTTTCTTGTCCACAGCCAGCAGAGGGGAAGCAGATTCAGAGCGAGCCTTGGTCACCCACACGGGGCGGTGGGGCCTCACCTCCAGGAGGTTTCTCCCGTCTGTGCTCCTGGCAGGAGGACACGGCCCCACTCTCAGCTCTGGGCCGGGCCTGGCACCGTCTTCCCTCTGCTGTCTTCCTGCCCCTCCTGGCTCCTTGGCCTGTCCCCAGGAGGAAGGGGGAAGCCCGGCCACAGGGCACCCAGGCACTGTCAGACGTGTTGGGACAAAGCACTCCCATGCCCAGCGTGGGTGTAGAAACAGGTGTGCGTGGGCCCAGGAGCTTGCTGCTTTCCTGCTGGGCCCCAGCTCTCCCTCCCCACGCGGGCTCTGCCTGCCCCTCCCTGCACCTCTTCCCTGGTCTTTCCTTCTCCAACCTGCACAGCCAGGCTGGTTGTTCCAAAACCAGACTCCATCAAAAGCCCACGGTGACTGCCTCCAAAATAAAGCGTGGAGGCCCTTAGCCGCTGTGCATCTGGGCCTCGCCCACTCCTCACCTCACCTCACAGCTGACGGTTCCATTAATCAAACCCAACTCTCGCCCTTCCCCGGACATCCCTGGTTGGCTTCGGCTGGATTCCTCCTTGGGTTCTGGCTCTGTGACCACCTCGTACTCCTTGCCCACTGCCATGGCAGGGCCACCCCAGCAACATCTGGGTCCAGTGGTAAATCCTCCACCTCAGCATTTGGATAGCGTCACCACCTCTCTCCACAGACGTGACCTCACTCACCCAGATTCGCTGACCTTCAGGCGCGAAACCCCTGCTCACCTCACAGGCCAAGATGCCAAAATGCATGGGACATGGTGACTCCACAACACTCCATTCCTGCAATGAGCTGCGCTTGAGGAACAGACCCCTCCCGACCCGCTGTCCCAACCTTTGCTGCTCCTGATGAAGGTGCCCTGGGATACAGGGCTGTCATCCCCGGGGGCTTCCCCAGGGAGACTGCCTGAGAGACAAAGGTGGCCAGGCTGGGCACCCTCCTCAGCCCGCCCTGGAGGAGCAGACAACAGTAGGGCCAGCATCTGTCCCCCTGTCTGGGGCTGGCATCCAGGAGCCACAGGCCTGTGGATGGGGAGGTGGCTGTGGCCTCAGTGGCCCTGGCTGGCAGCCCACAGGCTGAAAGCAGGAGGCCTGCACACCTGGCAGTCCATCTCCTGCTGCCTCCATTTTTCTCATAGGAAAAATGAGCATACATAAGATTGTTCCCTGAATACCCAAATAATCTTAAAAAAGAAAAACAAAATTGGAGGGCTCACATTTCTCAATTTTAAAACTCACTACGTAGCTACAAAATCAATCAAAAATGAGAGTGGCATAAAGACAGACAGAGAGACCAGAATAGAGAGGCAGAAATGAGCCCATATACATCTATGGTCAGTTGACTTTTCAACAAGGGTGCCAGGACCATTCAATGACACAAAGAATAGTCTCTTCAACAAAGGGTGCTGGGACAACTGAAGGTAGACCCCTACCTCACACCATACACAAAAATTATTTCAAAATGGACCAAAGACCTACATGGAAGAGCTCAATGTTTCTTAGAAGAAAGCACTGGGAAAATCTTCATGCCATTGGATTTGGTGATGGGTTCTTAGACAGGACACCAAAAGCACAGGCAACACAAGAAAAAACTAGATAAATTGAACTTCATCAAAATTAAAAACCTCTATGCATCAAGGGACACAATCAAGAAAGTGAAGACAACCCACAGAGTGGGAAAAAAATGTTTGCAGATCACATCTCTGATAAAGATCTAGTGGCCAGAATACATTATATATAATGTATATATATAACATATATCCCCACATATATATATGAACTCTTACAACTCAATAACAAAAGGTCAAACAACCCAATTAAAAAATGGGCAGAAGACTTGAATAACTGCTTTTCCAAAGATAATATGCAAATGGCCAACAAGCACATGAAAAGATGCTCAACATCATTAGTCATTAGTGAAATGCAAACCAAAACCACAATGAGATACCATTTGACACCCACTATAATGGCTGTAATAAAAAAGATGGAAAATAGCAAGTGTTGGCCAAGACGTGGAGAATTTGAAACCTCCACATGTTACTGGTAGCTACCATGGAAAACAGTATGGTGGGTCCTCAAAAAATAAAACATAGAATTACCATTTGATCTTGCTGTTCTACTCCTAGGTGTATACCTCAAAGAACTGAAAACAGATATTCAAACAAAAACTTGTGCACCCACAGCAGCATTATTCACAGGAGCCAAAATGTGGAAACAGCCAAGTGTCCGTTGACAGATGAATGCGTAAACCAAATGTGGTCCATCCATTTGATGGAGTATTATTCAGCCATAAAAAGGAATGAAGTACTGATACATGCTACAACATGGATGAACCTTAAAATTGTTGTGCTCAGTGAAAGAAGCCAGACACAAAGGCCATATATTGTCTGATTCCACATATGCGAAATGTCCAGAACAGGGAAATCTGTAGAGGGAGAAGGCAGATTAGTGGTTGCCAGAGGCTGGGGGAGGGGGAATGAGGAGTGACTGCTAATGGGTCTGAGGCTTCTTTTTGGGGTGATGAAAACGTTTTAGAACTAGATAGAATCGGTGGTTGCACAGCATTGTGAATGTGCCAAATGCCACTGAATTGTACACTTTAAATGGTTAATTTTGTGTTACGTGAATTTTACATCAAAAAAAAAAAAAACCCAGGGTTGTTATGAAGTGTAAATTTGATTATTCAGTGAAGCCTGAGAGCACGCCTGACGTGGAGCCATCCTCTTGGGTCATCGACCTTCTTGTTGCTGTTATGAAGAGCAACTTCCAGAGTGGAGACAGCGAGGGACAGGAGTTACAGCAGAAAGAGGCAATCCGGTCGTGCACCCTCACTTTGACTTCAGTCCCTGACGGGACCTGGAATTGTCACCATGAAGCTGGAGTTCTTCCTGCCCTCTGAAGGCAGGTCCCCCTGGGAGGGAGGGAAGGAGAGAGGGGAAGCGCCCCAGAGAAGAACTTCTCAAACTCTGAGGTGAGGGCCAGGGGTTCAGGTTGTATTTTTAGTCTCCCGTCCACTGTGGATGGATAATTAACATGCAGGAGCAATGTCATTGCAATGTCAAACTGCCATAGAGGCTTCTAAACACACTCTCTCCATTTGTTGCTTCCCCATCACACACAGGTGGAGTACAGCAGGCCCCGGAGAGGAGCTGGTCTAGGCATTTATTAATTAATTCATCCATCCTTTAAGCCAGCAGCCCAGCCCAGGCCGGTGCAGTGGAGGGCCTTTCCCTGACCCCCACCTCTGCTCCTCAGCTCGGGAGCTCCCATTGGGGAAGGGGCAGCGGGAACAGTCACCTTTGCCCTGGCCTCTGGCGCAGCCCCACTTCAGCACCCGAGTGTCCGTCCCCTGCACATTTCTCACATGCCTGGTCCAGGCTGACAGACCTGCCCCCAGGATTTTGTTCCCCCATGAAGACTCCAGACATCCTAGTTACTGATCCTCCAGGCCTCTCCAGTGGGGATGGGACATACCCCTCAAGACTGTGTTCCAAATGCGGCTCAGATGTGAAGTACAAACTTGTCCATCTTCTAACAGAGCAGCGGATCAGCAGCCAGCCTGTTTGTTGACCCCCTCACTGCCTCAAAGAGACCCCCAGCCCGGGGCCACTTCCTCTTGGCCTCAGGCTTCTTCCCACCCAACCTGCAGATTTTCTGGAAGGAACAATTCTCAGCAAATGACCATCTCTACAGCTGCATCTTCAAGCCATCCTGAACTGGGCATTTCTGTTTAATTGCAATTGTGGAAAATGTACTTCAAAAATACACAGAGACCTTGTCTGCTGGCCAGCTGCCCTCCTGCCCTGCAGTGGTGAGAAACACCCAGAGCGACAGGCAGTAGCTGTGCTGAGTGGACCCCTGACACCTGGAGTGGCCTTATGTAAGTTAGCAGGAGGGCCTGGAACCTGGGGCTTACACATGACACGTGTGGTCTGAAGACATGATGGGAATGGCCACTCAGGAGGGTCAGCCCGCAGGGCCTCGGGGTGGGGGAGCATTTGATGCAGCCCTGCTGGAGCAGATGGAGGTGCTGGGGCAGGAGGAGGGCCGAGCAGGCAAAGACCCCCTGTTCTCAGGCAAGATCCTGTTCGTGTGACCAACAGCCAGAATTTAAAACTTTCTAAAACTCAAAAAAAAAAAAAAAAAAAAGCATCTAGTAATGCAAGTATACGTGATTGTTGAAACTCCAAATTCAGAAGTACAGGGAAAAAAAGTCCCTCATCACACCCCCAAATCACACCCTCCACCCAGAGTGGTTAACATTAACACTGCAGGCATTCCCTTCTAGAACTTTCTCTGGGCTTTGATGTGGGCACTTCTGAGAGACCATAATAGTTCAGGTCTATTAGGCATATTGTGGTGCAGCTTTTTTTTTAAAACTGAATCCTAAGTCCTGGGGGACTTTTCACATTTGTACCTACAGATCTCCCTTGTTTGTTGCCATATTCTGAAAAATGGCTGCATTTCCCCTCTATTTAACTATTCTGCTGCTCAAGAGTTTTATTATTTCAAACAAAGCGACATGAAAACTGCATCAACGGCTTTATGGGAGCACATGTGACTATTTCTATAGACCAGATGATAATAAACACCTCTGCTGAGTTATGGGATGTGCATTTTAGTGTTTTAAAAGATATAGCCAAATTGTCCCCTCAAAAGTCAGGGTCAGATGGAGAATTTGGTTATGTATGGACTTGTCATTTGCCGACCTGGGAGTGAGAGGTGACATCTCCTGAGTGTTTCCATCTGTGCTCTGTGATGACTGGGAAGTTGAACACGTTTTCATAAATTCACCGGCCACTTGTATGTGGGTCCATCTACTCAAATCCACTGCCATTTTTCACCTTCATCCTTGGTCTTTTTTGTATTGATTTTTGAGGAGCTCTCTATGGATGAAAGATCTTTGTCTGGAATCTCTGTTGCAGACATTTCCCCTCTGTCTCTCCCCTGGTGTGAAATGCCAGTAAACATGCATTCCAGCATCCACAGGTCTATTTCTGGACTCTCATCCTTTGATCTCCTTGCATATTTCTGTCTGGGCCAAGACCACAGTGTTTCAAATACTGTAGTTTTATGGGACATATATTTCTTAATTTTCAAAATTTCTTGGCTATTCTTTAAATGTTCTCCTCTGTAAGAACGCTGGGTTCAACCTGTCAAATCCCATAAATAATGGATGAGAATTGCCCTGAATTTATAGATTTGTTCTGGGAGAACTGATTTTTTTCTCAAAGTTGAGAATTTTATGTATTTAAGATTTCTTCCTTTATTCAGTTTTTTTCTTGCATTTTAGTAAAGTTTTATAATTTTTAGTATCTAGGCCTTTTATATTTTGGATTTATTTTTAGATTTTTTTGGCTATCGTGAGCAGTACTTTTTTTTTTTTTTTTTTTTTACTATCCACAGTCTTTTTCTTTTTTCTTTTTTGAAAGATTTGCCCTGAGCTAACATCTGTTGCCAATCTTCCTCTCTCTCTCTCTTTTTTTTTCCCTCCCCAAAGCCCCTTTACATAGTTGTATAGTCTAGTTGTAAGTCCTTCTAGATCCTTTACGTGAGTTGCCACCACAGCGTGGCTACTGATAGATGAGTGGCGTGGTTCTGAGCCCTGGAACCGAACCTGGGCTGCCGAAGCAGAGTGCACCAAACTTTAACCACTAGGCAATCAGGGCTGGCTCTGTGAGCGGTATTTTTGGAAATATATTTTCATTGGTCATTGCTGTGTCAGGAAAGTTATTGACCATTCAACGTGGATTTTTTTACCTCACAGCTTTGCTAAATTATTTAATTAGTTCTAATAGTTTTTCAGTTGACCACCTTCTGATTTATTGGTAGCATCCATAATTAGTCATAACTTGATCTTTTAATTTCCAAATATTTGTGCCTTTCACTTCTTTTTTTAATATGTTATTGCCTTCCCTTGGATCTAGAGTATGATATCAGTAGGTGATGAAATATTATAGAAACATTGGTAGTGATGAAGACACTTGTCTTTTCTCCTGACTGGAAGGGGAATGCTTTTGAAGTTTTACCATTAATCATGATGTTGGCTGAAGGTTTCTAGAAGAAATATTTATCAAGTTAGGGAAATTTTCTTCTATTCTTTCTTTTCTAAGAGGTTTCTTTTTAAAGTTTTGGTATGAAAAGATATGCAATTTTTTCAACATCTGTTTTGATTATCATATCAGTTTTATCTTTTCATTCTTTAATGCAGTGAATTGTATTTATGGATTTACTGATGCTGAAGCATCCTTGCATTCCAGGATTAAACCCAACTTGGAAGGGAGGCACTTTCAATCCCTTCCTAGCTATGGTTTGCTAAGGTTAGCCCCCAAGCCCTTCAGTTCTGACCATCTGGATGAATTCTGCTCCAGTGGGCCCCTCCAAGCTCAGAGCATGTGTCCACATCCTTGGGACTATGGGTAGAATTGCACCATCCCTGTCTTGCTCTGGCTGCTGTTCAATTAGGCAGTGACTGACGGCATCTGCAGGGCCTGGCTGCCTTACCCAGCTTCTGGTGCTATAAGTCCCACAGTCTGGCAAGTTCTCTGTAGAGCTGGACCACCTCCTGTCCTCCCTCTGGGCTTCTTATGGCCTGCTCAGTGTCCTCAGCCCGTGATGGCATCATCCTGCCTCGGGGAGCCTGGCCCCTTGCCCTTTCCCAGGGTTACCTGGAAAGGGGTGGGGGTCTCCAGGAGGTCTTCCATGTCCTCCAGGAGCTCAGGAGGAGGGCTCCTGCGTCAGTGAGTCATGTGAGCAAAGGGCTACCTGAGAGGCTTGAGCACCCTGCTTCTTGTGTACCCCAAATGGGCAGAGCTGTCCCCACCGCCAGGCCCAGCAGCTGAGACCCAGGGGGCTGCAGTCTCTGCTCCCATGACATCTTTGTCCAGTTGGTCATCTGGAAGATTGTACCGGGAGGAGCACAGCTGAGCGCCTCTCGAGAGCTGGAGGCAGAGACACCACCCCTCGTGAGGCCCGGGTGCTGATCTGGGCCCAGCTCTTGTGGATCTGGTGTGCCTGGCAGGCCTCTGTGCCCCGTGCTGATCTGCAGAGGGGGACACACAGCTGAAATGAAGATGCGCACCCCTTAATCCCGGCAGAAACCACTGCTCAAAGTTGTGGGCACTTGGCTCCTGGCCCTGTGAATGGGCTTGCTGGCTTGCCATGACACATGGGTGTGTGGCTTAGCGGCTCCCAGGGGCGTGGTGCCCGTTTGCAGAGGGTGTGGGGCCCAGTGAGGACCCATCCTCCACCAAGGGCCACAGAAAACCCACTAATTTGGGACATAGGGAGCTCGCGGAGGAGCCGTGTCAGCACGTTGAGTGGACTGGATGGCAGAAGGCATCTTTGGGATCTGCCTGCCTGTCCTGAGAGCCCAGCCAGGGATCTCGGACCTTCCAGGGTCCCTCTGCTTGGGACCTGCTCACCCAAGAGGCTGTCCTGTCCTTCATCCTTTGCACCCTGCACTCATTTTCCTGGGGAAACCCCCATTAGGCAAGACATAGGTCAAGTATCAGGTGTGACCACCCCCCAACACAGTAGAGCAGCCCTTCCCCACATGCCCCTTGGAGCCCTGAGCAGAGCCCATCTCGGCCTTTTGGGCACGTGGGTGGTGTCCATTTGTCTGTATCTGTTCTGACACAAGAAGGACTCAGGAAAGTGTCTGTGGGATCCTTGACCTCCGAAGTGGATGGGCAGGATGGAGGGCAGGGGCTCAGAACACAGGAGCCCCTCGCAGGCTGCCTGCCCTCTGGCCACAGCTGGGGTCTGGCCCTGGCCCGCTGGCTGCTGGTCACCAGCCCTGATGCCTGGCAGCCCTGGGGAAGGAGTTCTTGGCAGCCTCACCTGGCTACCTGCGGCCTGGGCCGGTGGCTCCTAACCCCCTGCAGAGACAACGCTTCTTTGACAGAATAAAAGTGAAACAAGATAGAAAATTACAAAACTTGAGAAAAGGCTCCGCGTGGCTGTTTGGACATGGTGCAGATGCTCCAAACTGCGACTTTGACGACTGTTGGAACCGACGGCCTGCAGACCGAGCTTCCCTTGAAATGCATGGCGGTTTTGTTTTTTGTTTTTTTTTTCTTTTTTAAATTATAGGAGGAAGGAGCGTTTGGCAAAGTGCAGCTTGGGATCTGCCAAGCCCAAACTATTTGAAAAAAAAAATCACAAGATTTTTGCCTAAACTCTAAAAAACCTTTGATTCTGCTTAAAAGTGGAGGTCTACACAGATGGCCCTGAGGTGAGCCCCGCCGCTGGGTGCAGGTGGGGCCTTGAGCCAGGCCCCCCAGTGTGACCACAGTGCGGCCCCGGGATGCGGCCAAGGCTGGTCTCCAGCCCAGTGCCCCTGCCCCGTGCCATCCTCCAGCTAAGGGGGCCGAGTCCCAGAGGGCCATGGCCGGAGCTCAGTCAGCTGTTTACAGATGCCCCTGTGTTCACCCGCCGTGACCACAGCTGTCTGTGTTCAGAGGAGTGAGTGGGTGACCTCCAGCCCCCACAAATCTGGGGCTCCCTGTGGCAGCAGGACAGGTCTCCCTGCCGCAGCTCCGGGAGGGCGGGTGCAGGCTGGGGCCTTGCCCAGGTTTACCTGGCACAAGTTGAGGGAACAGTCCACACAAGACCACCCTCACTTCTGACACCAGTGGCACGTTTGGGGTCCCCAAGACCACCCTCAAGTTCAATAATTCGGTAGAAGCTCTCACAGAACCACCGAAGCTGTTACACTGGGAATTACGGTTTCTCTCAGGGCAAGGAGACAGATTAAAGTCAGCGGGGAAGAAGTGCAGAGCAGAGCCCAGAGAAACACTGGACATGAAGCTTCCACCGTCTTCTCCGTGGGGTCAGGATGGCGGTGCCCTCCCAGCATTGACAGGTGGTGTTATACACAGAGCACCGCCAACTGGAGCCTCGCCTGGGCCCGTGTCCAGAGTTTTTACTGGGTCTCCACTACATGGGCACAACTGATTGATGGATCAATTGATTGTCCAAGTGGCTGACCTCAGTCTCCAGCCCCTCCTAAGGTCAACTGGTACCACATGACCCAGAGACCCCACCCTAAAGCACATTGTCACTATTTGGTGTGGCCAAGGCCCCCAGGTAAACGAAGTCAGTCCTATCAGGCGGGATGATCCAAGGGCTCAGAGACCACCTCCCAGAAGCCCAGGGCAGAGGTCAGACCTCTCTTTGGGCAAGTTGAGTTCATCACCACACAGGCCTGCCCTGGGGGTGCACTGCGGGGAGAGCTCTGTAGGAGACCAACATGCTTTCACCGTTTCATGGCCCACCCGTGTTTGTTTCCCAGTTGTCATCCGAGTCTTTTCCGAGGCACCTGCTTGCTGGATTCCCTGGGTGGGGGAGTGGAAAGGCAGAGGGTGAATGGGAGGCAGACCCCTTGGGGCACGCATGCTGGGGGCTCTGAAGGGCCTGTGGGTCTTGGCCTGGTTTGGGTGGGCCTGTCTTCCAGGGCTGGCCATGGGGAGCCCAGTTGTGCTTCGCTGAAGCAGGAACCAGGTAGCATCCCCTAAGCCCGCAGGGTCACCACAGCCAACCCTCCTCCCGAGGGTCCCAGATGCATAACTGGGGGCGAAAGGGGCACTGAACCCCAGGAAAATAACCTGGGTCCCCATCCCAGTCACTGCGGGTCAGCAAAAGAGGAGGCCATTGGCTCTTCTTGAGAAAGAAAGGGAGCAGTGGAAGCAGGTTGTTCTGGAATCTTCCAAGAGTGAGGCTCCATCCACCCTGGGTGATTGAAGACAGAGCTGGGGCTGCCTGCCAGGGATGGATGCAGTGAGAGGCGCTGGGCTGCTGGCATGGCTGCGGCTATGGTCCTTCTCCCACCCCTGCCTGCAGCTCCATCTTCACAAGGTAGCTGGGACAGGGCAGGAGGCTGGAGGGCGGTGCGGGACCCTCGCCTGCGCCTGGGCTTCCCTCAGCCTTGCCCTTGAGCACTTCAGCTGCTTCCTCCTTTGGCCGCAGCGCCTCCTCTGGGCAGTGAGGAGGTTTGGCTCCATCAGTAGTTTGCAAACTTTATTTTTAGCAGAAAATGCTTAATTAAAAGAATAACTTACAGAGACCCCCACTTCGATCTGTAAGATGGACAAACCTGAAGCTCTTCGGGTTGCAGGGAAGGGGGTCCACATCTGGCCCTTCCGGCTCCCATGTATCAGTTAGGGCTCCACAGAGAGATGGAACCCATAGGACATTTTATACATATGTAAGGAGACTTGGGGGCTGGCTGGGCAAGTCCAAAATTCACAGATCTATGAGGCAGCTTGTCAGACTGGAACCTCTTGGGCAGGAGCCATGCTGCCATCCACAGGCAGAATTCCTCTTCCTCCTGGAAACCTCAGTTTGGCTCTTGAGGCCTTCACCTGATTGGATGAGGCCCACGCCTGTCACGGGAGTCATTCATTCCCTGAAGTCACTGACTGTAGATGCTCCCCACATCCATAAAATGCCTTTGCAGAAACACCCAGATTAGTGTTTGGTTGAATCCCTGGGGACTCTAGCTTAGCTGAGTGGACACATAAAACTGACCACTGCCCAGTCTCCAGAGCACCCAGGATCCATCTGCGGATGCCTCTGCTCTCGATACTCATGGCGTCTCAGGTTACCTGGGCCTCAGGCTGGGTGGACGGCTTGGCAGGAGCTGCCCCTGTGCCTGCACAGGGCTCTGCGTGGGGTTGGACTGGGACCCTCACTCCACCTGGCTCTTCTTGAAGAACTTTAGCTCTCACACTGGGGAGCAGCCATGCCGGCAAACACGCAGCGATGAAGCCAGGCAGAGAGGGAAGGGGACGGATGGAGGTTGATGTGAGACCCCGCCGACTCAGGACGTGTCTTGAGAACTTCTCCCTGGCATAGTGACCAGTCCTTGGGCTCACCCCTCGCTGGACCCAAAGGCCTGCGTCATCCAGAGGGCTCTGAGCCTTGAAACCTGCCCACGGCAGACATCTTGGAGGTGGAGGCGGGACGAGGCTGCAGAGGCCAGTGCTCACCGTCCACTGAGGCCACTGCCCGGCCACATGGCTAGTCAGGGGAGGGCAAGGCTGGAACACAGTGTCCTGACTCAACGGTAGTCCTCCCAGCCGCCACCCACCCTGCAGACAGCACATGGGAACCTAGCTCTGTGGGGTGCTCCTGTGTGCCCCTCCTTCTCCCTGCCTGCCCTCCCCTCTCCCTGTGTGCCCTGCCCTCTCCCTGTGTGCCCTGCCCTCTCCCTGTGTGCCCTCCCCTCTCCCTGTGTGCCCTGCCCTCTCCCTGTGTGCCCTGCCCTCTCCCTGTGTGCCCTCCCCTCTCCCTGTGTGCCCTGCCCTCTCCCTGTGTGCCCTCCCCTCTCCCTGTGTGCCCTGCCCTCTCCCTGTGTGCCCTGCCCTCTCCCTGTGTGCCCTGCCCTCTCCCTGTGTGCCCTCCCCTCTCCCTGTGTGCCCTGCCCTCTCCCTGTGTGCCCTCCCCTCTCCCTGTGTGCCCTGCCCTCTCCCTGTGTGCCCTGCCCTCTCCCTGTGTGCCCTGCCCTCTCCCTGTGTGCCCTCCCCTCTCCCTGTGTGCCCTGCCCTCTCCCTGTGTGCCTCCCCTCTCCCTGTGTGCCCTGCCCTCTCCCTGTGTGCCCTCCCCTCTCCCTGTGTGCCCTCCCCTCTCCCTGTGTGCCCTGCCCTCTCCCTGTGTGCCTCCCCTCTCCCTGTGTGCCCTGCCCTCTCCCTGTGTGCCCTCCCCTCTGCCTGTGTGCCTCCCCTCTCCCTGTGTGCCCTGCCCTCTCCCTGTGTGCCCTGCCCTCTCCCTGTGTGCCCTGCCCTCTCCCTGTGTGCCCTGCCCTCTCCCTGTGTGCCCTCCCCTCTCCCTGTGTGCCCTGCCCTCTCCCTGTGTGCCCTCCCCTCTCCCTGTGTGCCCTGCCCTCTCCCTGTGTGCCCTGCCCTCTCCCTGTGTGCCCTGCCCTCTCCCTGTGTGCCCTGCCCTCTCCCTGTGTGCCCTGCCCTCTCCCTGTGTGCCTCCCCTCTCCCTGCCTGCCCTGCCCTCTCCCTGTGTGCCCTGCCCTCTCCCTGTGTGCCCTCCCCTCTCCCTGTGTGCCCTGCCCTCTCCCTGTGTGCCCTCCCCTCTCCCTGTGTGCCCTGCCCTCTCCCTGTGTGCCCTCCCCTCTCCCTGTGTGCCCTGCCCTCTCCCTGTGTGCCCTGCCCTCTCCCTGTGTGCCCTCCCCTCTCCCTGTGTGCCCTGCCCTCTCCCTGTGTGCCCTCCCCTCTCCCTGTGTGCCCTGCCCTCTCCCTGTGTGCCCTGCCCTCTCCCTGCCTGCCCTGCCCTCTCCCTGTGTGCCCTGCCCTCTCCCTGTGTGCCCTGCCCTCTCCCTGCCTGCCCTGCCCTCTCCCTGTGTGCCCTGCCCTCTCCCTGCCTGCCCTGCCCTCTCCCTGTGTGCCCTGCCCTCTCCCTGTGTGCCCTGCCCTCTCCCTGCCTGCCCTGCCCTCTCCCTGTGTGCCCTGCCCTCTCCCTGTGTGCCCTGCCCTCTCCCTGCCTGCCCTGCCCTCTCCCTGTGTGCCCTGCCCTCTCCCTGCCTGCCCTGCCCTCTCCCTGTGTGCCCTGCCCTCTCCCTGTGTGCCCTGCCCTCTCCCTGCCTGCCCTGCCCTCTCCCTGTGTGCCCTGCCCTCTCCCTGTGTGCCCTGCCCTCTCCCTGTGTGCCCTGCCCTCTCCCTGTGTGCCCTGCCCTCTCCCTGTGTGCCCTCCCCTCTCCCTGTGTGCCCTGCCCTCTCCCTGTGTGCCCTCCCCTCTCCCTGTGTGCCCTGCCCTCTCCCTGTGTGCCCTCCCCTCTCCCTGTGTGCCCTCCCCTCTCCCTGTGTGCCCTGCCCTCTCCCTGTGTGCCCTGCCCTCTCCCTGTGTGCCCTGCCCTCTCCCTGTGTGCCCTGCCCTCTCCCTGTGTGCCCTCCCCTCTCCCTGTGTGCCCTGCCCTCTCCCTGTGTGCCCTGCCCTCTCCCTGTGTGCCCTGCCCTCTCCCTGTGTGCCCTGCCCTCTCCCTGTGTGCCCTGCCCTCTCCCTGTGTGCCCTGCCCTCTCCCTGTGTGCCTCCCCTCTCCCAGGTACAACAGGCACCTCTGGACTTGATGCGCAGAGCCAGTCCCCAGCCAGGGTGGTCTGGCTCCTCTCAATGCTTTCTCTTTCCACCCGGGCAGCCTTGGGCTACTGCCCACCAGTGTCCACCCCGGGGTAATGCAGGCCTGGCCTCCAGCCCCTCCCTGAGAGGCTCCAGCCCTCATGGGGGAGCTGGGAGCCTTATCCTTCCCCAGTTCCATGCTGAGCGGGAGTTGGAGAGTCTGCAGGGGAGGACAGGGCCTATCTTGGAGAGAACGTGCAAGTCTGAGGTCTGAAGTGTGACTGCTGTGGCCTCATGGCACCCGGGACAGGTGGCCCTTTGGGGTGGTTATGGCCCTTGGGAAAGCAGATGGCAGGGACAGCTGCAGCGGGGCTCCATCTTCCGGACGGTTTGTGAGAGAGGCCCCCGCATTTGGGAGATGGGAGTGAAGGCCTCATCCTGGAGGAGGCAGGGATGTGGCTACACCACGGGGTGGGCAGGGCCGGGGCAGCGGGCAGGGCCGGGCCAAGCCTCTCGGGAGCCTGGTCGGAGGCTGGGGCCCCAGAGCCGGGGGCTGACGTGGCGGTGCGGTCAGGGCTGGGCTGAGGCACACAGTCAGAGCTGAGCACAGCCAGGGAGATGGGACCCTGGCTCCAGCCCCAGCCAGGCTGGGGTCTAGACTGGCGCCAGCAAGCTGCTCAGGCCTGGGGGAAGGTGCAGTGGCAGAGCTGGGCTGGCACCACACTGAACGCCTCCTTGGCTAGCTGAGGTGCCTTCACCCAGCCGGGGTGGACAGCCACTTGTCCAGCTGCTCTAGGGCCCAGGGGGGCCTGACAGGTCCGGCTTTCCTTTCCTGCCCCCAAAGCAGCTGCACGAAGCCTTCAGAGAAAGGGGAGCCCAGCCTGGCCTGGCCTCTCAGTCAAACCCAAAAGCGTGGGCGGCAGAGCCAGTGCCTTGTCCTCCCAGCATGCGAGGCTTCCAGAGAGTGCTCTGAGTTGCTCACGAACCCCGCCCTGCACCGGCCTGGGTTCCTGAGCTCTGTGGGAGAGGAGCTCGCAGCCTGGCTCAGGGGGTGGGTGCAGCTGTGGCAGACCCTCCCCTATGGCCAGCTCCCTGCTCCCTCCACATTGACCATCAGGCTCAGCTGAGACCTGCAGGGAAAGGGCAGTGACATCCATGGCCATGAGGACAGTGGGCCCAAGGCGCCAGGGGGTCACAGGGCAAGGGAGGCCCCTGGTGGGCCCGGCCCAGGAGGAGCCCTGGTGAGGCTGTTCACTTCCCTGGGTCAGGTTTCCGAGAGCCGTGCCCAGAGAGGGTGTGGAGGGGGAGACAGGCAGGAGGGCAAGGTGCTAACCCGGCCTCCCCAGCAACCACGGATTACTATTTTAAAACGTTCCCATTAGTGAATGTTTTTGGATAAATAATACATCCCTTGGTCAGAATACAGAGAAGCCAAGGATGTACAGAGCAGCGTCTCCTTCCCGCTGTGCCCTCCCCTCCCCCCAGACTCCCAGAGTTTTCAGGATCTTCCGGAGGCCTCTAGGAGGTGGGCTGGGAGCACGTCCAGATCCAGGCTGCCGTCAACACACGCGCCCATGTACTGTTCTCACCCCCCGTGCTCACGTGGGTTTCTCCTGGTCCACCTTCTCCCCTCAAACCCCGGTTGGCTGGGTGCCCCGTGTTCTCCCACGCCCCCTGCATGGTCCCCAGTACTTGGAGGGGCCTGGGGCAAGTGTGGGTCCCTGAGTGCATGCTCCTGTTGTGTCTGGACTCTGGGCTTTCCCACTGCCATGCCAGCCCCCACGGGGTCCTTAGGAATTTGTTGAAATGTCAGCTGTTCTCTGCTTACCAGCTTCGCTCAACCAGAGGGGAAACTGTGCGTGCCCTGTCTCTCCCGGAGGGCCTGTCACCACTGGATTTCAGTTCACCCGCTCTCTTCCCCCCTCAGCTCCCCAGCAGCTCCAAAATTATGATTTTGAAGGCTTGTTCTTGTCAGGGTGAGAGTCACCCTCTCTTGTGACTTCTATCCTAAACAGAAGCAAAAGTTCCCCTAAGTAGTTGATTTGTATCAAATTTTTTACAGCTTCTAGGTTTTGTCATGTGTAGAAAGACCTTCCTCACCCTAAGATATAGACGTATAACATTCTTTCTCATGATTTCTTTGAACACAGTCATGGTTTCATTGTTTACATTTATCTTTGACTTTTCAGCGTCAAAAGTGAGATATATATCTAACTCCCAGCGAGCTCTAGTCTTCCCAATGTCACTTATCACATATTGAACAATCTCGTTTTCCCCACACGTGACATGCTAACATGTGTTGGTACCTGGACTGCCTCATCCAGCCATTTGTCTGTTCATGTGTGTGACGACACCACATAGTTTTAATTATAATGCTTCATAACGTGTTCTAATTTAAATGTTTGCTTTTCTGTTTAACGTGTTTTATTGGTGCTTTTGTTGGAATCACATTAATGTTTTAGATTAAACTATAGAGAACTGATGTCCTTACAACGTTGAATCTGTCTACACAAGGGCATAGTCTGCCTTTTCATTTGTTTAAAATATATCTGTGTCTTGTAGACATATCTTCAAATTTTCTCCATGTAGAATTTTTCATGTCTTCTTAAGTTTATTCCTCGGGATTTCATCAGTTTTGTTGTTATTTTAAATGGGTTCTTCTCTTCTATTTTATCTTCTACAATTTATTATTACCTGTATTTATGAAAGCTACAGATTTCTGCATATTATTTCTGTGCTTAGTCATCATGCAACATTCTCCTTTGGCTTATGACTATGTTTAGTTGATTTTCCTATTTGTTTTTCCAGGTATACAATCATAAAATCTGAAAATAGTACTAATTTTACCTCTCTTTTCCACCTCCGGCTTCTTCCCCTTTCTCGCGGCACCGCCAGCACCTCTATAGCAGTGTGACACGATAGTGCTGATGGGGGACGGCATGTCTTGCTCTGCTCTTAGGGACTAAGTATATATTTCCCCACCAAACATGATCTGGTGTGGGGCTGAGGGAGGGATTTTTATCATGTGAGGGACGTTTCCATCTAGTTCTATTTCATTACCTTTTCAAACTTCAAATGAGAATGAATGCTGAATTTCATCAAATGCTTTCTACAACCCCCATGAATCGTGCCAGTAGCTGCCCCCTGAAATCAGCCCCACTTCTCATGGACTGTGCCGCTCTACTGTGCAAACAGGCTAGAACTTGTTTGCTCATATTTTATTTAGGATTCTTGCATGGATCTCCATAGAGGAGCTCCACCTGTAGGTATGATATTTGTTAGATTTTGATATCAGTATCATGCTTTTTTTATATGTTCTATGCTCTAGAGCTGTTTGAATGGAGTTGGAGTGACCCGTTCTTTGGAGGTTGGATAGAATTCCTCTATTACCTTGCCCACAGCGGTGGGCAGGAGAGGAGGCCAGAAAGGACGGGTGAAGGTGGGCTTGGGTGGGTCTGAGGATGCCAAACTGAAGCTTTGGCTAAGGGGTTCTGGAAGACAGAAAGGTCACAGCTGGTGTGGAGCACAGGGGAGTGTTAAGTCTGGGGGCCTGGGGGCCATGCTCCTGGAGAGGTCACCCGGGGTGGGCAGCTGGAGCTGGGGACCCTGGCTGTGACAGGCCTCGCTCTGTCCCTCCTGCCTGCTCAGCAAAAAGGAGCCAGTGAGGACCAGAGGGCCCCAGACAGGACAGAGAGGCAATATGGGGCAGAGAGCGGGGCCCTGAGCCCAGGAGGGGAGGGGCAGGCTGTGGACAGCGGGACCACCGCTGCCATGAGTTTGATGAGAGGAGAAAGGGAGCTCCTGGCTGGGGCCCGAGGGCCCAGAGCAGTGGAGCTCAGCCTGGACGGGAGAAGGGCGCTGTTCTGGGCCTGGGGATCGGGAGGTGCACAGACGGGCAGGAATCCTGGGGTGGAGGCCCTCAGACGGCGTGTTCTCTGGGCAGATGGGGAGTTCTCTGCACTGCAGGACACGGCAGGACTCACGGCTTAGATCATCCCTGAGGGCAGGAGTCTCCTGGGCACTTGTCTCAGGGCAGAGAGGGCCTGGGTCAGGCAGTGGGCTGGGCAGGGTGGGCACCAGCCAAGGACACATCTGCATTGGAGTGGGGGCGCTGGGAGGGAAGGGCCTTATCTTTGGAGAGTTCCTTCTTCTCCTCTGCCTTGGGCTCCCTGCTCTTCCCTGACTCCACAGAGGGTCCCTGGGGGTATGAGGGGCAGAGCCTGGCCCCACACCCCCAGTATGGTTCAATGCCTGGGCCCAGTGTGGCCTTGGGGAGGGAGGTGGGGTGGGGGGACAGTCCCAGCTCCCTGGCCACAGGCCGTGCTACGGGCCCGCGCCTCCGGGTCCCTGACTGAGGGCGGAGATGGAGATCCCTGTTGTCCAGGGAGGCTGTATGGACAGACAGAGGTGAAGAGTGGCAGCCACATGTCCAGTCGGATGTTTTCACAAGCGGATACGCTGTGAAACTTCACCAAATGGAGAAGCCAAACTTAACCATTTGCTTTCCAGGCCCCGACCCCTCTAGCTGCAGGTACCCCTGCCCTGGCCCCATGGAGGGGAGCGCTGTCTGGGTTGCAGTCATCCAGGGCAGACTTGCAGCGAGCTCGTTCCTGCCAGGCCCCTCGCTCCACGTGGTGCGGGAGACTCCCTGGGCCACGGGCCTCGTGTCCTCCTTGTGAAGTGATCACGCTCTGCGTCTTCTCCTCCTCGGCCGGCACTCGGATGGCGCTCAGCTGGGGCTGTGAGTTTCCTGGGGCTGCTCTGACAAGTCACCCCCAAGTTAGCAGCTAAACCACGTGACTTTATTCTCTCACAGCCCTGGAGGTCAGAGGTCCAAAGTCAAGAGGTCAGCAGGGCTGGCTCCTTCTGGAGGCTCCAGGGGGAGAATCCCTTCCCTGCTTTTTCCAGCTCCTTGAGGCGCCTGCATCCCTTGGCTCATGGCCCCTTCGCCCCACCTCTGCTTCCGTGATCACTTCCCTGATACTCCGGCCTCCCTCTTATAAGGACCCTGTGATTACACTGGGCCCCCGGGTAACCCAGGATGGTCTCCCCACCATAGGATCCTCCACTTAACCCCGTCTACAAAGTCCCTTTCTCGTTTAAGAGGACATAATCACAGGTTCTGAGGCCGAGGACATGGACGTCTCAGGGACATTGTTCTGTCTGCCTCAGGGGCTGTTACCAGTAGGGTTGCTGAGGACAGCCTTGCCCCTTTGTGGGGGATATATGCACTGCTGTCTGTTGGGGACACCCGAGGGTGGGATTGCTGGGTCAAAGGCACTTCCTGGCCTGGCCTTCGAGGAGACGCGGAGGCAGGACCATGCGTGGGCCTTGATGGGGGTGTGGTGCTCAGGGGCTGCCTCTGTTGGCAGGGACACCCTCCCTCTTCGGGGAGTCAGCTCCTCACCTGGCGGCAGGCAAACACTTGCAGAGAAGCGTGGCCTTCATGCTCCAGCCTGTCTCCCTTTGCAGGCAGCCTGGTTCCTTTGATGTCTGCCTCCTCAGTCCCGGCGGGGCCGGGCCCTGTCTGGGCAGGCACGACAGCCCCATCTTCCGGGCTGTGGGTCCCCCAGGGCAGGGGCGTGGGTACAGCAGCTGCAGTGGCCAGGGCTGGGCCACCTGCCCGTCCCCTGGCCTCAGGCTCCCCATGTCCCAATTCAGACCTTCTCTGCTTTGATCTCAGGCCCTTCTACCCACTGCCCTCAACCCCAGACGGAGAAGCTGAGGCCAGAGAAGGGAGGTCATGCGTGGAAAGTGGGCAGGGGGTCTCTGGCTCCTGGCCTAGCACCCTCCTGGCCTCTCCTTGAAAGCAGAACTCCTGGTTCTTCCCTTCGATTTCTCTCTTCTTTCCCAGTCCATGAGGCCAGCTATCCTGCGGACGGCGTAGCCCAGCTTGTACCAGGGACTGGAGCATCTCATGAAGTTGTGCCACCTAAGTCGGGTGCCTGGCTCTGAAGAGAGAAGGCCGTAGGCGCTAGAGTCTCGTCAAGGATTCCAAATCTGAGAGGTGCTGGAAGGGAGGCTGACCGCCAAGCCAGAGCCAGCCCTCCCTGTCCCAGCTGACCTGGTGTCCCCTCATCTTCCAGACCGGACTTCTGGGGACCGAGGCCATTCTCGAAGGTGCGTCCCTGTGAAAGGACATGGGGGGTGGTTGTAGCCCTATGGCCCACATAGTTAGTTCGTGCCTGGCAGCTGCGTCCTCCTGCTTCATGGCCATAGTCTGAGCTGTGAGTCCTTGTACCACAAGGGCCCAGGGAGTGTGTGGGGAGCAGGTCCGGTGTGCCAGCCAGAGCATCTCCGGGGGGACACTGTCAGTTGGGGTCACAGGCCCAGAGTCCTCCCCAGGCTCCGAAGGCCGAGCTCTGTCCTCCATTATCCGCAGATGCTCATAATGCCACACATCATCAGACTGATGACCAGCCTCGTCCTATGGAGTGCCTGTGCGGCTGAGGCCTGGAGTGGCCTGCCAGGAGGGCCCGAGGTGCTGGGACCCCCACTCCTGCTGCATCTCACATGCCCGGCGGGCACTCAGCCCAGAGCGAGGTCTGGAGCCTATAGACCTGGGCTCCATCTTGTCACCTCCTTTTGGCTGTGGCTTTTGGGGATGTTACCAACCCTCTCTGAATTTCACTTTCCTCGTAGGAAAAAGAGGTTGGTAATACCCACTTTCTAGGGTGATTGTGGCAAATAGGGTGAAAAGTGAGTGCAGAGCCTGGTGCTGGCTGCTCCCACGGGAGCACTGGGCGCCCGCTCCTGGAGCCTCCCGCTGCCCGCCACTCCCTGCACTAGGCAGTGCAGGCTTCCATCGTGGCGCCTACTTTCCCGGGGCCACTGCTGCTGCCCCTTGGGGCCTGCAGCCTTAGTTCACGTTTGTACGCTCCTGTCAGTCATAAAAGTGATTCAGACACGGCTGCAAACCATCTGGAAAGGAGACGAGGAGAACAAGCAGCTGACATGAGAGGGGCTGGTATTTTGGGGTGTTCACTGCAGGTCCTTAATCTGACTGGGCACTTTTATTCTGCTCTCGTGGGTAACAGGCGACAAGCAGCATCTCCGAGGCCGCCTTCCTGAGAGTCCGCGGGCAGAGCCAAGGACCCACCCACGTCCAGCCAGTCACGCCCTATTTTTAGATGCTCCTGGGGAGCTAGGCTGCAGGGAGCGCATGTGAGTGACTGGTCTGGAATCCTCCAAGTGGTTCAAGATGTCAGGAGAAGGATTAGGGAGGGATGTGGGCGGCATTTCCTGTGCTCGCTTTGAAGAAGTGAAAACAGAGGAATAGCTGTGGGCGGAGGGACTGCTGAGCCTGTCCGGCCACTGCTAGCGGACAGACAGACAAGGAGACGGCAGGGCCGGTGAGGACGGCCAGGAGGAGACCTGCAGTGAGGACGGCTGCCCTGCGGGGCCTGCGTGTCAGGGACCCCCAGACGGGACCTGCGCTCCCTTTCAGGCGGGCAGTGGTGGAAGGCTGGGACCCCTCACTGTGGCCGCAGGGGACGGCTACTCTCCCGGCACCCTCCCGGGGCCTGCATGGGCAGCCTTCTGCCCGTGCCTCAGTCTCCCCAGGAGTCTGTTGGGTACCACGCCTGCCCCTCCCCACCATCACCCCTGACCCAGCAGGGAAGGTTGAGCTAGCTCTGGAACACTTGTTGAATCCTTCCAAGTGTCTAGGGGGTCAGCTTTCCAGCTGCCGAGGTGGAGGGGGCAGGGTAGGGGGAAGGGGGCTGCCAGGTGAGAGCTGTGCCCTCCTGAAGTCCTTCCAGCGGCTGCCCTCTCATCTACTGCAGCTCCCCAAACCAGCCCTGTGCTGGGTGCCGTCAATCACGACACACATGTGGTCCCCCTCATTGGGCTGATGCATAGTCACAAAGGAGGGGTCCCCTCCAAGGTGAGGCCCAGGCCTACAAGTGGGACCTGGGCAGGAAGATGCTATAGGAAGTAGATATAGTGCTGGGAGGCCTGAGTGAGTGGGGGTGTGGGCACAGAGCCTGCAGGGGGCCAGGGGTCCTTTCTCACCACCAGTGCTGGACAGCCGAGTGCTAACAGGCCTGTGAGCCTGGCCCCTGGCCTCTCCTTTGTCCCCCTGGCCCTGTCCCCGCCATCCCACTTGAGGGTGGATGAGGCTGTGCTGTGGCAGGTCTTTCAGAGAGCGCGGACCTGAGAGTAGATGATCCTAGCTCCCTCTCCTCCTGCTTGCTCACTGAGGGCAGGAGATAGGGCAGAAGACAGAACAGGAGTGAGAAATACGAGAAAAAACCAACTTCTTTAGTGAAGTCCGTCCACCAGTGCATGCTCGAGGGCCTCGCCCTGGCCTGTGGGAGCTCTAGGGGGCTGCCACACTTCAGCGGGCCTCTGCAGGGTGCTCAGGGTGGAGGTGCCCTTGGAGTGAGGCGGCCTTTTCTGAAAGTGGGGGACAGCCAGGGGGTGGCCTGGGGGCAGGGGAGCAGGAACCTGTCCTGGTCCACGTCCCTGCTGCCCTGGCTCCCTCCCTGTGCGAGATGAGCTCACTCCTAGGGCAACCCCCGCGTCTCGAAGGAGAATGCCCAGCAAAGCTGCAGAACTCGGGGCGCTGCCTCCCCGGGGCTGAGCCCACGTGGCCTGGGGGACTGAGACCCATACCTCTCCCTCTCCTGGGGATTTGGTGGGGGGTGTGTGAGGCCCTGGGCTATGGGGCTGCCTCCCTCTGCCCACAGCCTGTGAACACCCACTTTCCTTGTTGGAGGCTCGGCGGCTGGGCAGTCCCTCTGGACGCCTCAATCAGGGCTGAGCTGGCCTGCAGGACACTTACCACCAAGTCACAGCTCTGACATCCTCGCTGGGGGTCTGGGTGAGTCTGTCCCTCTGCCAGCCTCCGTTTTCCTGTGTGTATGCCGAGGAGGCCAGAACCCCTGTTTTGTTGGATGCCATCCTGTAAAGACAGTGCTGGCTGTGCTGGGGTTTGGTCTGTGGAAGGTCTGCAGGTCTGGCTCCCGGGGATGACCTGCCTGTGGGCTGGGTGAGGTGGACCAGCAGCAGCCAGAAGCCCCTGCTGGGAGGGGCCCACGTCCCACAGGTGGGACAGGTGCCGTCGGCCTTCCAGGCTCTTGCCCTCCCCCATCCTTCCCTGTGCCTGATAAAGCCTCTGCTTGTGTGTTCAAGATGGGCACGGCTCCCAGGGCCTCGGCAGCTGCAGAGGAGCCTGGATGACCATGTGTCAAGAGATGTCCCTCGGGCTCCCCCTCTGGGAGGGCCTACCCCTCCACCATGGCCTCCCCAAACGGGCCCCAGCCAACAGGAGGGTGGGGTTGCCTCAGGCCAGAGGCCTCTGGACAAGCTTTCTCCAGTGGAGAAGACTTTGGGGCCCCTTCCAGCTCTGGGGTTCTGAGGTTGGGGACATCATGATTTAGCAGTTGAAGATGACTCAGGAATTGTCAGATTTATGATTTAGCCATCTGAGATTGCATGACTCAACTATTTTAAAGTCTTATGATTCATCGATCCCAAAATGCACGAGTTGGTAATAATATTGTTTCCGTTATCCACAATTTCCAGATACAGTTGAAATTTGAATATTCTGATTGAAATGCTAAGATCACATTTATCTGTGATTTTAAATTATTCGACTGATCTAGGGATAATAGAGCAGCACAGAAATCTTAGAGTGGTTTACGTTTTCACAGTTGTATGTTGTGTAAACCATCGTCTTCATCTGGGTATTTATATTTCTGTTGTAACAGAATGCAAAAGAGTGGTTCAGGGATTAGGAACCAAGATTTTTAGTGTAAAAGACAAGAGATGCAAGTAGAAAAGAAGTGAATTAAAAATCCTGTACTGTTAAGCCTGAACTGTAAATATCAGGGTGAACTCATTCATTTCTCTTTTCCGTGTATGTATTTCCCAGTTCACCCACAGAAAAGGCCGGCAGCCGTGAGTGCTGGTGGGGTGAGCACACAGGCTCACACGTGGGTCCCATGAGAGGAGCCCCAAGGGATCAGTGGCGAAACGGCTAGGTCCAAGTCTGGGCCGGGAAAGGTGGCTGGTATATCTGACTGTTGTTTCTCTAAATTACAGCTTTATTGAGAATATAATTCACATACCATATAATTCACCCATGTAAAGCGTACAAGTCAATGGCCTTTAAGTACATTCACATTGCTGTGCAACCCTCACCACTATCTAATTCCAGAACATCTTCATCATCCCAAAAGAAACTTCCAAATGGGGTAGCAGTTGCTCCCCATCACCCTACCCCAGGCCTTGGGGACCACCAATCTGCTTTCTGTGTTTGTGCATTTGCCTGTTCTGGACGTCTCACAGAAATGGAATCGTGCGATGTGTGGCCTTTGTGTCTGGTTTCTTTCACTGAGCATATGAAATATGCAGTAGATTGCTTTTAAACGTGCCCCCAATTCTTCCAAGAGCTCTTTCGCTGCTGCTCCTGTCAGGGGCGGGGTCTATTTCCTGCTGCCTTTGCCTCAGGGCTGGTCTTGTCACCCACAGCACATGGCAGAGGCGACACGGTGCCACCTCATTCCTGTCCCCACCGCTGGGCCCCAGTGCCAGCAGACCCCGCAGGCAGGCATCCTGCTTGTGGGCAGACACTTGCATGGGTGCACGCCGAGGCCCTGCAGGTCCTGAGTGCTCTTCGTCCCCCGCACTAGCCCTCAGAGGTAGAGGGAGAGATTGGGCATTGGCAAGCGGTCTCCTCTAGGTCAGCAACGTCCTTTGAACTTTCCCAGCCCATAAGCTCAGGCAGAGTAAACAGGTAGGCCCCAGGCCAGGCCAGCCCAGATCAGTCCAATCCAGTCCCGTCTAGCCCAGTCCAGTCCAGCTCAGCCCAACCCAGCCCAGTCTAGTCCAGCCCAGCCCAGCCCAGCCCAGCCCAGCCCAGCCCAGCCCAGCCCAGCCCAGCTCAGTCCAGCTCAGCCCAGTCCAGGCCAGCCCAGCCCAGGTCCTGGGCTTCTCCTAAAGCAGGATGTACTTTGTGGGTTAGAGCCTGTGGCATTTGGGGAAGCACGCGGGGAGCCAGGGCAGAGCCGAAAGGACGTGTAGGGCTGTGCAGCTGAGGGATCTGACACAGAGACAACTGCAGAAACCCGAGTGTGGAGGCGTGACACGGTGTCTCAATGGCCACCTGTTGTGCAGATCACACGAGCAGCTCCTGCTGGGTGCTGAGTCAGGGTCAGTGGTGGGATGTGCAACAGACAATGTGCTGATGCTCGTACACCACCCAATCAGCACGACCTCCAGTGGTCCTGGAGCACAGGCCCCATGCACATCTCCTCCCACCCCCATCGTCAGTGACCTAACGATAGTAGTTGGAAATTGGCCTTTACCCTGTGGAAATTAACAAACACTGCAGATCAGTCCTGAGCTCTTCTGAGGTGCCATTGTTAAGCACTTACCAGCACACCACTGATTTACTAAAAGTCCAGGTAGGTTCAATGTTCCCCCCATAGCAATGCCCGCCCCACTCCTTGCATGCTGCAGGACGTGCTGGAGTGGGAGGGCAAGGGTGGCACCCCGAGGGAGCTGGGGGCTGGCCCATGTGGGCACCATCTGCTGAGGCGTTGGGGACCTCGATTAGTAAAGCCCTTGAGTGGGACTGACCTTGGTCCCACTGCAAGGTGGGTCATAGGCCCTGAGGAGGGGGCCTCCTCCTGCCAGAGCAGCCCCTGCCACCCTGGACCTGGTGCCCACACCTGTGGAAGGCTGGGTTCCATGCTGTGGCCAGAGCACAGGGAGCGGGGGCCACCAGGGCCTGGGGGACTCTGAGACCTGACCATGACCACAGCCTAGAGCAGCCTGTAGGGGGCCTGGTGGGGGTGGGGGTGGGGCTGTCAGGCCAGGTGCTGCATGTCCAGCTGAGCCTTCTAGGCCATTTCCACACTGCTGTACACAGGGGTGGCCTGGAAGGACCACCAACACAGCCGTGTACAATCTAGCAGTGTGCCAAAGCTGCTGTGCTGGTTCATTCACTCGTTTGTTCCCTCCACCTTTCATTCATTCCTCTGGAAAACGTCCAGTGAACACTGCTCACTGGCAGGCGCTGGGCCCGGGGGTGACTGGACAGTCTCTGTCCTCGGGGACTCCCAGTTAGCTAGAGGGAGAGAAACAAGAAAGAAAAATGAATGAGGGGCCAGCCTGGTGGTGTAGTGGTTAAGTTCACGTGCTCCATGTCAGTGGGCCGGGGTTTGCAGGTTTGGATCCTGGGCACCGCTTGTCAAGCCATGCTGTGGCGGCGTTCCATATAAAGTAGAGGAAGATGGGCACGGCTGTTAGTCCAGGGCCAATCTTCCTCAGCAAAAAGAGGAGGATTGGCAACAAGTGTCAGCTCAGAGCTGATCTTCCTCACAAAAAAAGAAAAAAGAATGAACAAAGAGACAACCAGCATGCTCAGTGCGACCCGCTGGGGCAGTGGAGGAAGCTGGTCTGATTTTCCAGGCTGGGCCGCACGAGGCCTTCTCTAGGGACCGTGGGCGTGCCTGGCATCCTTGCCTTCAAGGCTCCTGGACTGACATCATCTGAGTGGGTTCTGTTCCCGGCAGCCACGTGTCCCCAACACCGTCTTGCTGGCAGGCCTCACTGACCCTGCAGCTTCACCACCCAGGACCCGGTGGCAGTGAACACTCGGCTTTCTGGCGGTGAGCTGGGGGGAGCTCCTCTGCCTGGCAGGGTTGGAGTCCCAGCCGAGGAGGCGGCAGGAGGTGTGCCCAGGGAGCCTGGCATTTCTGACATTAGGTGGGATTGGCCACGAGAAGGGCTGGACAGCTCCTGAAGGACACAGCTGGGAGGGTTAGAGGCTGGCCGACCCCAGGCCTGAGGCTGCGCTCAGCTGCCCAGGGTGCCTGGCCTGGTGGGATGAGAGGCTGGAGACGCCTGGGACCTACTGAGGACTCAGGCCCTCGGGTAGTCTGACCGCCCTGTGCCCACCTTCCTCCCCCTTGCCTCTTCTCAGCCTTTGTGGCCCAGCAGCTGGCTCTCTCCGCTGAGAAGCGTGCTCCAGCGTTTCCTGACTGGGAGCTGTCCAGGGAGCCATCTCAGAGAACTGATGGCAGATTGTAAAGAAGACGCATTGGCCTTGAGCGGTGATTCATCTTCAGGTTCATCAGAGCGTGGAGCCAAAAGATGGATTCCTCCTTGGAGGGCAAAGTTTGCTTTCAATATCTAGCTTTAAAATTCATAAACTGTGAATTTTAAAAGCCAAGAACAGCGTGTGGGAAATATTCCAAGTCCTTTCATTGTCTTATCTCTGAGGAGCTGGTGTGGAGATGTCGGTACACTCTGGGTTCAGATACATGCGGCTCCCGGGCCGATGGGATCATCTAGGTGGGTTTGGGAGCACCCTCTCCACTGGCAGCAAATCATTTCTGGGTTCAGCTGTGGCCGTCTTTGCTGCGGAATACGGCGGAGCCTGCAGTGAACAGATTATCTGAACTCCAAAAATGGCACATACATTTTCACGGGCATGGTTTTTTAAAACAACCTTTTTGCTGAAGAATAATAAATAAACAGAAAAGATCACAAATCATAAATGTACAGCTTGATACATTTAAAAAAGTGAACACCTGTGAAACCACCATCCAGATGAAGACACAGAATATTAGCAGAGCCCCGGAGCCCCTCCTTCCTCTCCCCTCGCTGATGCCCTCAAAGGGAACCACTATGCTGACTGCCATTGCCACCAGTGGGTTTTGTCTGGGTTTGAACTTTACATAAATGAAATCATACAGTGCTTACGCCTTTGTGTCTGGCTTCTTTCGTTCAAATTATTTGTGAGATTCATCCAGGTTACTATGAGCAGAAGTTCATTCTTTTCTCATTGCTGTATCCAGTTGTATGACTCTGTAATTGTCTGAAAGGATTTCTCCGTAGTGTTGTCAATGGACAATTGTGTTCTAGTTCAGGGCTGTGATGAACCATGCTGCCCTGCATTCGAGCACGTGTCTTTAGGGGAACATGTGCAAGCATTTCTAGGAATGGGATCGTTGGGTCACAGGATATGTGTATTTCCAACTTTGAAAGATACTGCCGGTTTCCTAAAGTTACGGTACAAATTTACACTCTCACCAGAAGCATAGGAGAGTGTCCTTGCTCTGCGTCCATGACAGCCTCGATTTGTCAGCCTTTTTGATTGTAGCCATTCTGGTGATCATTGTGGTTTTACATTTGCATTTCCGTGACAACTAATGATGTTGAGCACTGTTTGTCATATGTTTATTTTGCCATTTCGTGATTGATTTTTTGAGCCTTTTGCCCATTTAAAAAATGAGTTGTCCCTGCACACAAATGTTTATAGCAGCTTTATTCATTATGGCCCAAACTTGGGAGCAACCAAGAAGTCCTTCAGTAGGTGAACGGATAAATGAACTGTGGTCCATCCAGACAACAGCATATTATTCAGCACTGAAAATAGATGAGCTATCAAGCCATGAGGAGACATGGAAGAACTTTAAATTCATATTAATAAGTGAAAGAAGCCAGTCTGAAAAGGCTACAGGCTGTATGATTCCAACTAGATGACATTCTGGAAAAGGCAAAAAAAAAAAAAAATCAGTGGTTGCCTTGGGCTTGGGGGAGGATTGAATAGGCAGAGCACAGAGGATTTTAGGGCAGTGACACTACTCTGTATGATATCGTAATGGTGGATACATGTCATTATATCCGTGTCCAAACCCACAGAATGCACAGCACCAGGAGTGAATCTTAATGTAGGCTATGGACTCTGGGTATTGATGACGCGTCCCTGTAGACTAATCGACGGTAACAGATGGACCACTCTGGGGGGATGTTGACGATGGAGGAGGCTGTGCATGTGTGGGGGCAGGGGGCATACGGGAAATCTCTGCACTTTCCATTCAGTTTTGCTGTGAACCTAAAACTGCTCTAAAAAATAAAATTTATTAAATAAAAAATACGCTATTTAGGAAAGAAGCAAGAAACAAAATAATACCTGCTGTATGATTTCGTTTAGATAAAGCGATTTTTCAGACTTTATTGTGGTGTTTGTTGTGGCCTAGCATGTGACTATTTTTAAGACGTGTCTGAGTGCCAGAAGAGAAGGCGTGTTCACTGCTTGTGGAGCATAAAGTACATTATATAGTGGAAACAAATACGTAATGTTGTCGTGTTTTATATGCTTGTATTTTCAATTTTAATAGATTTCATTAGTGAAATCCTTTGTATTTTTGTGTGGCCAAAGAGGTTTTTCTGGACAAAATTCAAGTGCGAGGAACATTGCTGTGTTTTCTCTAAATCAAATGTAGTTAGCAGGTCGAAAAGTGCCTCTCAGCCACCACTGCATGCCCTTTCCAGCCTGTCCCACTCACTTGAGATCCCGAGGGTCTCTTCCCACCCAGAACCTCTGCTTTGTCCTCAGTCGGTGTGGCTGGTGTGGACACATGCCGGGTCCACGTCCACTTGGCCTGGGAGTCTCCACGTGCCCTGGGAGAGGCCACGGGACCTCTGCTCTTGGGAGTAGGGCATTGGGATGGCTGTTCCTCCCAGGGCCCTGCCTCTTCCTTGGGGGGGTCGCTGTGCCTTCTCTCGTCCCCAGGCCCACCCAGAGTCTGACCCCTCCCCAGGCCGCTCCTGCCCACCCCTGTCAAGAGGGTCCCTCTGTCCTCTCTCTGCGGCAGGATCCCAGCTTCTCAGCTCCAGGACCATGAGAAGCTGCTTTAGGCTCTCCTGGGGATGAATGGGGTGGAAGCCACTCATTCCATTCAACATATTTTTTCCATCTGCTGATTTTGGCCTTTTTGATCTTCCAGAAAAGAAGGATGCTTTTAAATTAGCTCATTAATCTATTTCTATAATTTTCCCCCTTTAAAATAAGTGTTCCCCATGTAACTGTTGATGCCCACTGTTGGGTTTCCACGGCAACATGCTTGTTGCTTTCCCTTTCTCACCCTCGGTCCCCTGGGAGAATGGATTGCCCAGGGCCCTGATTTTGGTCCCGTCTTGTGGAGACTGAGCGCTGGTGCCAGGCTGGGGCGGGAAGGGGGTTCAGGTGCTCAGCCTCCCCTCTCATGGGCGCTTTCAGCAGCCGCTCGGCTCCCACCCTCCAGCCAGTGTTCCAGAGAGGCAACGCTCACAGCCGGCACCTCACAGGCTCTGCCACCCCAGGTGCCCACAGCCCATCAGTGTCTGTTCATAGCCGGCACCCAGGAGCAGCGGCCGGCAGGGGTGGCGGCGCAGTAGGGGGCTGCCCAGCTGTGTAGGGCCAGGTGTACAAGTCAGATCAGGATGGGCAGTGGCTTCTAGGAGCTCACTGCTCACTGGCCTGGGCCTGATTAGGCTTTTCCCTTTGCCCTGTCCACGTCAGTGCCCCCAGACTCCGCCTCCAATGATCGCCTTTTCCAGAGAGGGAAAGTGTATGTTCTTGTCTTCCAGGATGGCTGAGTGAGTATTGGCCAGGAGGGTCTGAGGCCCATGACAGGCTGTCTGTCCCCACCCGGCTTTCCGCACTCTTCCTAGATTAACTTCACAGGGTGGGCCGCCGAGGCCTTGGCCTCCGGCCGGCGCTTCCCAAACTGGCCTCGTGCTACAGGGCCCCTGCCACACAGCCTTTCCTTCCAAGCTCTGTGGACAGGATAAAGAAAGAGACATGAACGGGGGAGAATCATTCTTCTCTCTCCTGGGAGCCAGGGCCAGGTGGGAGCTGCTGGGCCTAAGATCCTTCCATGCACACCCTACTCACCAGATGCTCTCAGGCAAAAACCTTCCCTCCCTCATCTGCCTGATGCTCTCCCACTTCTAGACTCACCCCTTTGGTGAAGTCCCCAGCACATGGGCTGAGCGGCTGCACTGGACATCTCTATCATGTATCACCTGTGCTTGGCGGAGTCCCAGAGGGCGGTGGATGCTCTGTTCTCTCCCACTTAGCATCAGGCCCTGAATGTTTGGTAAGGGTTTTGGTGAATTAAGGAAGCAAAAGTCCCCAGATCCTGAAGAAGACAAGCCACAGAATAGAAAAAGATATTCACAACATATGTAACTGACAAGACTTTGCATCCAGAATATGTAAAAAGCACCCACAAATCCATTACAAAAGAGCAGTCAATGAAAGCAGAAAACAGGCAGGACACTGGACACTTTGGTGTTTCACAAAGCAGAAACCCAAATGGCCATAAGCCACGGAAAAGGTGCCCAGCCTCACAGTAACCAGGGAGGTGCATGTTGAACTACAATGAATTACCACAGCCACCAGGTTGGCAAAGATACCGTGTGGATGAGGCTGGGGAGAAGTGAGAACTTCCATACACTGAGCACAAATTGGTGAAATCGTTTTGGGAAATAGTTTAACAGCATTTAGTCAACTTAAAGTTGCAAACCTCTGCCTCGGCAACTTCGCTCCCGATACACTCTGGAGAGATCAGGTGTGTGTAACAGCATCAATATGTGTGTGCAAGAATAGTCATAGCAGCCTTGTTCCTAAAGCTAGAAATTGGAAATGGCCATCAAGAGTAGAACGGAGAAACGCATTGGTGTAGGAATCGTGGTGCAGAGGAAAGAGCCCCGATCCACCACCTCCCCGCCCAATGTGCCCCCGATGGCTGAGCCAAGGAGACCCCCCCCTGGGCTCTCGGCACCCCTGCCCTCTCGAGGAGGGCTTTGCCTCTTTTCCTGGACTCAAGAAGAGCAGTGGGGAAACGGAGTCATCATTCCACAGCAGCTGAGAGCACAGGCATGCCAGATTCAAAAGATCCAGAGAAAGTGAATTTCAGCCAAACAGCATCATTGGCCGCATCCCGTTGGTGGTGTGAACATTAGCTTTATTGGCTTTTAGAGATTGTTTGCATATGGTTTGCAAAATCTAGTTTTACATTTGAATATGTTTGAATATTATTATAAACCCTATGTAAGTCAACTCTGGAGCAGTAGGAATTGTATTCTCCCCTTAAAGTGATGCATGGAAGCTGTCCTGGGGCCTCTCTGGGGTGGGCTGGGGTCGTTGAGGAGGGCAGGACGGGCCTAGAAGGTGGGGGCTCTCTGGGTCCTGAGGATTGTTGTGCCTGAGTGCTGAGGGGGAGGGACATGGCCCTCTGAGCCGGGCCTGGGGCCGGACACTCCTGACCGTGATGGCCACCACCAGACCCTCTCTGGTGCTCGGCATCCAGGAGCGCGGTATTTTCCCTCCTGGGGCCCCGGCCCCCTGCTGGGGCCTGCGGGGCCTGGTGCGGGGCCGCACGAGTGTGCGAGGGAGGACTTGCCAGATGGCTGCCTGCATCTCGGCTGGGATGTCTCCGGCTGTGGGCTTCCCCCAGCGACAGCCTGCGATCACCAGGCCGCTGCATCATTCCTCAGGAATGCGACTCAGCCCGAGCTGGCCTCAGGCCCCACCACTCGGCTGGCATCAGAGGAACCTCTGGGCCAGGCCTCCTCTCCTCCTCCTGGTCCCGGGGGAGGGCCCGGGTGGCTGCTCTAGCAGAGACACCAGGAGCGTGGGGTCGCTGGGCTGTGGGGAGCAGCTTCCAAGTGACGTCACTCAGAGCCTGGCCTTCTCTGGACGCCTGCTGGATGGTGTAGGTCAATGGCCTTGTGGTCACCTCTGCTCTCAGCCAGGAGCCTTGGGCCCAGAGTCACATCCGTGACCACAAGGAGGGCCAGGGCAGGGTCAGGCAGGGCCAGCGTGGCCAGGCTCACCCAGATGCAGAGTCCCACGGGGGTCCAGGGGTGGGGAGGGGCCTGTGAGTGCCTGCACGAAGTGGGGCCCAGGGGCCGCTGTGTCTGCAGCCTAGAGGCCTGGCCTTGGCCTGGTCAGAGCCCTGTGTGGACCCCATGGGTGGCGAGAACCAGGGAAGGGGGCTGAGCTAGTGAGCTAGGGGACTCCATCCTGAGGCCAGTCTGGGAGGCTGTCTGGAGAGGCGCTGGGGTTCAGGGGCCTTTGCCACAGGGCCTTGGAGGTGGGGGCTCTTGCAGGAAGGCTGGATGGTGGGATCAGCTCTCCAGGACACCACCAGTTCTTCTGACAGCCCCAGCTGTGCATGTGTCTGTGCCCGCGTGTGTGTGTGAGCATGTGTGTCTATGTGTGTGTGTGTGTGAGTGTGTGTGTGTGAGTGTGTGTGTGAGTGTGTGTGTGTGAGTGTGTGTGTGTGAGTGTGTGTGTGTGTGTGTGTGTGAGTGTGTGTGTGTGAGTGTGTGTGTGTGACTGTGTGTGTGTGAGTGTGTGTGTGTGAGTGTGTGTGTGTGTGTGTGTGTGTGTGTGTGAGTGTGTGTGTGTGTGAGTGTGTGTGTGACTGTGTGTGTGTGAGTGTGTGTGTGTGAGTGTGTGTGTGTGTGTGTGTGTGTGTGTGTGTGTGTGTGAGTGTGTGTGTGACTGTGTGTGTGTGAGTGCGGGGGTAAATGTGAGGAGCCACAGCCACCTGCCCTTCTCTAGAGGACCTGGGAGTTTAGTAAAAATAAAAATGTAATTTTTCTTCCTTCCAAGTATAAAGACATCCAGAAATCTACTCATGGCCTCCTTTGGTTAAATCCTCCTGCTTTAAAGATATAATTTTTATTGTATTTCTCAAGCCTTATGACAGGTATTTATTATTTTGTTAAAATTACTTAAATGTTATATGAGTTCTTTTGTATGTACGATACATTTAACACTAAACACACAAATATAAGGACTAGATTATTTTGGCATTCATTGACCGTTCACACTGGGATGAGGTTTGACATTTCCAATGGTAGACGAGGGGGCCGGCGCTCCCAGGCCCCTGACACACACTGCCTGCTGCTTCTCAGGGTGGTTGTGGAGACGACATCCTTTCCTGGGCGGAGTGGGGCCAACACGGGCAGCGGGCATCCTCAGGCTCATCCTCTGTCTCTTGCGCCTCCTCCCTGCCCTGCTCTCTCTTCCTTGGAGGCCTGACCTATGGCGGCTTCTGAGACAGCCCCTCCCATCCTGGTTCCCAGGACCCCCGAGGCCCAGCCCGGGGCCTGAGTGTGAGTATTTGGGAGGGAAGGAATCACTTCGTCTGCATATAAGAAAATGGAGGCTCATGACAGGAGTGACCAGCCGGTGCAGGCCCTGAATGCTCATCCTGTGTGCTGGTCACAGAGGCCCCCCCGGAGCTTCGACGTCTGGGCGGGTCCCCACAGCGCTTGGGCACGTGGCTGCTGGGCCTGGCTGGGCAGGCTTTCTTCTGAGGAACCTGGGGGTGGGGAGAGAGAGAGAGAGAGAGAGGGAGAGAGAAAGGGGGAGAGACAGAGAGAGAGAGAGCACATGGACTCAGAGAGGCTGAGCAGGAGGTTGGCTGTGAAGGGAAACAGCGTACGGATCCCTGGGACCTACACTGGCCTAGAGGACCCAAGTTAAAGGCAATGGGAGGGGACTGTCTGAGAGGAGCCCTCAGTGTCCTGAGGGACACTGAGGGTTGGGGCCACTCTGGGGGGCCTTCTTCCCTTCTCCATGCCCCTTCCTGCCCTGATCCTCCCCTCTTCCCACGTCTCTGCTCTCCCGCCCCCACCGCCCCTCCCCTGGGGCAGGAAACCTCTGTGGGAGGCTCAGCCAGCATCTGTCCCATCCCAGGCCTCTGGGGTGGGCGAGCCCAGGACTTCAAAGGCCCTGGGAGGCCTCCAACTAGCACCCCGCCCCTTGGCCTGGAGCACAGAGCCCCCTTGTTTCACACCCCAGGTCCCTCCCCACCCTGCCCCTCTGCACAGCAGTCTGCAGGAAACCCTCAGGGTCACCAGCCCAGGGAGACCCCCAGCACCACCCCTGGGACCAGTCCCTGCCTCAACCGCATCCTCGGCAGCCCCCTGGGGGAGTGAAGCGAGCTCTCAGGATGGGCGTCAGTGGGATGAATGCCACGTTCCCACCCCAGGAAACCACGTCAGCGTCCAGGCTCAGCCCAGCCCCGGCGACCCTGCCCCTCCCTGCTCTCCCCGACTTCCAGACCTCAGCACGTCTGCCTGCTTTGTCCTCAGTGTGTGTCCCGGGCACGACTGCTCCTCAGCGGCTCCCCGACGCAAAGTCCCCCATCGACTCCCCCATGTATCCTAGCCCTCACCCACCCCTCTCGGCTTGGCTCTCTCAGCTGAGGCCATGCTGAGCTCCTCGCTGTCCTTTAACGCCCTGAGCAACTGCTGCCTCAGGGCCCTTGCACTCGCTGCTCATCTGTCGGAACGCCCTCCCTGGCAGCACTTGCCCCCTTTGCCTCCTTCTGGTCTCTGCCCAAGCGTCACCTCCTCAGAGCCCGTCCCTGGTCTGAAACAGCCTTCCTTCAGTTGCAGCCCTCACTCGCGTTTAACCGAGTGGCAGGGGTTTGTTGTCTGTCCGACTGTCAGGGGCCCCTGAGAGCAGGACTCTGTTCGTGGTGTGGGTCTCAGAAGACGCTTGTTCAGAAGCTGATTCTCACACTTGCACAGCCCAAACCTCGCTGGGGCTGAGCCCTTGTCCTTTGTCAGCCATGGCCTGGCTAGGGGCTACAGGTGACCGACGCCCTGGGTGCTGTGGTCTGTAGGTGCCCCTTCAGACCTCCCAGGCACGATATTGCTAAAGTACACTCCAGAGGAAGCCGTGGGCCGCAAGAAGCCTGGGGGCATGGGTACAGGATGCCTGCTTCCCTCCCTCCTTCTCCCCAGAGCACTTCGTCTCTGGTGGGCCCAGGATGGGGGCGTCGGTCGGGGTGCATGGGTGTGTCCTGAGAGCTACAGAGGGGTCCGTGCAGCAGGCCAGGGGCCCCAGGTGTCTTCGGAGCCTCCTGGCTCTGGACTTGCACACAGGTGTGCACAGCAGGCAGCCCGGGGGGCTCAGAGGTCTCTGTGGGGAAAACACGAATTGCAGTGAGGAATGCAGTGGAAATTCATCACTCACTTTTTTTAGTTAGGTTTAGGATATCTCTCCCGAGCCCAGAGCCCCAGACTGGAAAGGAACAAGGTGGTCCTCTGCCTGGGTGGGTGGAGCCACATTCCTCCCCAACTGCGAGCCTCCCCACGGCGGGCCTCCTTGAGGGGTGACAGTCCCCCTCCCCATGGCCTACCAGCGCCCACCTTTCCTCGCGTTGGGGCTGGAGTCGCTTACGGAGGCGTAGCCCAGGCCAGACGGGAGGCTGCCTCAAGGTAAGTGAAGGACAGGGCAGCATGGGAACCTAGCGGCCCTGCAGGCTCCGTGGGCCCTTTCTGGGACCTGGAGAGAGGCCGGGCGGCCTCTGCTGTGGGTGGCCCAGCGGCCGTTCTCGCCCACCCGCCAGGGGCCGCGTTCCGCTCCGAGGCTGAGCAGGTGCGGCGGCGCAGACAGCTGGGGCTGCCCGGGATGCTTGTGGCGTGATGTCAGCTGCCCAGCCCCGGCCGCTGGCCGCACCCGGGTTATTTTGGGAGCTGGAGCTCAGAGCCCGGTCTTGCTGCTCCTGCCCCCCGAGCTCCTGGAAGTCTAGTCAGGAGTGTGCATGGTACCCCTCTTGTCATGAGTCTGTCCCATCCCCAGAGCTCCTCCAGGCACAGCCGGTCCCGGCCAGGGTGGAGTGGGCTGCCTGGCGTGGAGGAGGCTGGCCTCCACTGGGTTCCTGGTGGGGAGAGGCTGGCAAGCCTGCCACAGGCTGAGTCCCTGGACAGCTGCTCCCCTGGGGACCCCAGAGTCATCCTCGCAGGAGGCTCTCGAGCAAGGTCTATACCCCTCTGGCAGGGAGGGCTCTGGAAGGTTCTCCCACACCCTCAGTCTCTCCCTAGGGGAGATGGTCAGAGTTGAGGAGGGCTTGCTGCTCTGAAAAGCAGTCTTGTCTCCTTCACCCTGCTGGGTACACATGGGGGACACTCTGAAGGACTGAGAACAGCTTGTTTACTCATCTCTTCGTGACGAAGACAGAGATCCAGCCCCTGTTCCCAGGGCCTGACCAGCATGGCCGTGAGGAGCCGTGGAGCCAAGAGATAATGCTGAAAGCAGGTGCGGGTCCTGCCCACGTTGTGGCCTGACCCTGGCCCAGGGTGACAACAGGGATCCCCAGGCAGGGGCCAAGGAGGAGTGGGTGGCCTGGGCCCAGCTGGGTGTGCAGCCCTGAGGAGGACAGTGGGAACAGGCCCCAAGGTCTAGCCCTCCCGGGCACACCCACCACACGCCCTGGGCATCACTGGGCCCACCCCGCCCCCTCCAGGTTCTAGCCATGGCAGCCAACCACCCAGGTCCAGCTCGGGGCAGAGGCCCCGGGAGTCGATGGTGGTTGTCTGCAGAGGCCTGATCCCATCCCAGTCCTGGGCAGGTTAGGATCCTCCAGGGAGGGCAGAGTGGCTGCTGCAGGGGCTGGGTGGTGGGAAGCAACTGAAGTCCTCTCAGGGGTCCTCTGCTGGGATGAACACCCCAGTGCTCGCAGAAGGGAGCCCTGAACCCAGGGAGGGCCCCCATTCGCAGGCTCCCCGAGACTCCCAGTGGGGGATGACAGGGCTCCACGGCAGTGCTGGGGGACGCTGGGGGCAGGGGAGACAAGCCTGGGGATGGCCTGGGTCTGGGGCCGTGGCTCATATTGTTCCTCACGCTGCCTGGAGCCCGCCAAGCCCAGCGGGCGATGGGGCTGCTGAGGAGCCTGACTCAGGGCTGCTGACCCCGGTGCTGCCCAAGCCCCCTCCGCTCTCCCCCAGCCTACACAGTGACAGAAGCCAGAGCTTTGGGGTCTTTTTGGTGATTTAACAGCCAAGGAACGTTAATGCTTTATTTTCAATTCAATGTAATTCTCATTGCTTCCCTTCCTCCACACCGTGTGAGCCACATCCCTGCTGCTTGGAGCGTGTGCGCATGCGTGCATGTGTGTGAGTGTGTGCATATGCCTGTGTGTGCATAAGTGTGCGTACGTGTACCTGTGTGCATGCCTGTGTGTGCGTGTGTGTTGGGGGGAGTTTCTGTGTGTGTGTGTGCATGCCTCTGTGTGTGTGCCTGTGTGTGAATGTGCACTGCGTGTGTGGACATGTGCAGGCCTGTGTGTGTGCATACGTGTGCATGCATGTCTGGGGGAGTGTCTGGCCCTGAGGCAGCCCTCCCCCTCCCTCTTCAAGGCTCAGCCCCTCTGGGTTGGGCAGTGTTTGGGACATGAGCCGCGGTGGTCTACCATTCTCCCCAGTCCCCTCTGTTAATGAGGACCCCTCGGTGGGCGCAGGTACCCCTGCCAGGGGTCCACGTCTGCACCCCTTCCTTCCCAGCTGGAGCGTCAGCTCACCCGGCTGTCGGCCACCTGGCTGCCCCCTGCCCAGCTGGGTTCCTGTTCTCCTTCCTGTGGGCGCAAGCCCTTCCTGGCTCCTTCCTGCAGCCCCTGAGGAGGGCTCTGTGAGCCCTCTGGCTGGAAGCTCCAGGGTGCCCTTTGTCCCAATGCCCCAAGCCCAGGAAGAGAGTTCCGACTCCTAGTGTGTCTGGTCTCCACACCTGGGCAGCTGGGTGGCCAGCAGAGGCTTCTAGCAGGAGCTCCAGTGTCCACCACAGATGCTCATGGGGCCCCAGCACCCCTGTGGCCTTGGGGAGGTGTGGGGAGGAAGCAGCCCCTCCTCCACAGAGACATGAGGAAAATCTCTCTACAGAGACGGCACGTCCCGCCAAGGCCGAGGCCGCTGGACGTGCCTTCCCCTCCTGAGGATAAGGGTGGAGGAAGAGGGAGCAGCATCTGGGTTTGGTCCTCTTTCGTAAACCCAGGGCACGGGTCCTGGCTCTCTGCGGGGCCCGGAATCTCTGGAGCTTCTTGTTTCCTGCTGTGGGATGCCCCACGTTGGGACACAAGGACCCTGAACATCCTGCCAGGACTGAGGCAGCCCAGGGGGCTGTGTTTGCCCTCCCGGGCGTGCTGGGGGGTGGCCTGGCTGTCCTCTGCCCACTGTCTGGTCCTCTTTAGGGGCCTGTGGTGGAGGGTCCAGAGTCCAGCAGGGTGGCCAGCTCTGGGTGGGGAGCGTTCCTGGGTCTGGGTGGCAGTGAGCAGCGAGCAGGGCCGAAGAGTTCAGACTGGGGCAGGGGCAGCTCTCTGCCCTCCAGGTGGGGTGGTCCCTGGGCTCTCAGGACAGCCGAGGTCAGAGCCAAGAGGCATGTCCCCAGGCCTGGGGTCAGCGACTGGGCCTTATGGAGGGTGGTGTCTTGGATGAGAGGGTCCAAGTTCCCGTGGAGGCTTGAATAAGCCTTTATGAGGCCAAAGTGAATTCATCTTCCAATACCACAGGAGAGTCTGGGACCGTGGGGGCTGAGGTGGCCGTGCAGTGCTGCCCAGCAGGGAAGGCCCTTCTCCGGGGCTCTGGAGGAGGGCCTGGGGGCTGCTGTGGCCCCAATGGCCTCATGGCTCTGCATGAGGAGGGGGAGCCTCATAAGGGCTGTCCTGAAGCCTGTCTGTGGAGCCCATCCAAGCCACAGGGTGGAGGAGAGAAAACAACCAGAAGCCAGAGAACAGCCAAGAACGTCTCCTTTATGCTCAGGCCAACCCGAACCCGCAGACTCGAAATAACAAAGAGAGGCTGTGGGTTGCACCCCAGATTCTGCAGACGCAGCCCAGAGACGCCACTGCTCCAGGGGCCTTCTACTACTCAGGGTGTCTCCCTAAAACCCCCGCCCTGTCCAGGCATCTGTGTGCTGTCCTGGAGGTGAGGAGGGGGCCGCCCACCCGCCCCAGGGTGCTGTGTGTCCCCGGCCACGTGGAAGAGGGAGCAGACCAGGAGCCTCGGGAAGTAGCCATTAGGGGAGAGTAGGGCCCTTCTTTCCCTGTTTTCCCAAATAGACTGTGTCCAGTTCTCCAGGACAACCGAGGCGAGGGCTGGGCGAAGCAGGTGGCCTCTGGTGACCTTTGGTGTTGGGAGCACAACGGGGCAGACTGGAGTTCTCGTTGACCTCTGCAAAGAGGGGCGCTGGGGGTGTGCAGAGCGGGTGTGCGGCCCACTGTCCTTGGCATCCACAGGGCCACACACGGCCTCTGGCTCCCGCAGTGCAGGCGACTTGTACTCAGTAAACCTCACTGGGGAGCAGTGTCCTATCCAATTACAGCCTGAGCCTCAGAGCCCTGGGAAAGCTGCCCAAACTGTTCTGTTCTGACCACAGGCCAGCTCGCCAGGGATCCTGGCTTTGCTCTGCAAGCTGGCGGGAGAGGCCCTGAGGGGCCGCTGGGGCTGGCACAGGCCAGCTCAGGAGTGTGAGGTCAACCCTCTCCTCTGGATCCATCAACAGCGTCCACAGCGTGCATGTCCCCACTCCCTGCCAGGCCCCAGTGAGCACAGAGCACAGGAGAGGGACGAGTGCTCTTGGGGTGCCAGGGTGCATTAGGGGTTCTGAGGCTGGGCTGGCGTGGCCAGGGATGGCCATGACTAGAGAGTCAAGTCCAGTCAAGGTTACCAGCAAGGCCTCTGGGAGCCGGTGGGCCAGGGCAGAGATGCTGCGCCCCTATCAACCAGCTGCAAATCTGGGAGAGTCACTCAGCCTCTCTGAGCCCACTTCCCCTTTGTAAATGGGGTGATTTCCCACCTCTGGGGTGCTGCCAGGTTTCCATGAGCTGGTGGGGGCGTGCTCAGCCCAGCGTGCTGCACTCAGCGTGCTGCATCCCCCGTGGCCTGTCTCAGTCAGGCCGGCGGATGATGAAGAGAGGGCATTCAGGTGGAAGGAGCTGGGCTGGCAAAGCGTTGAAGGTGGAATGCACAAGTGCCTTTTGGGAACAGCGAGTGTTCTGCTTTGGTGCAAAAGGAGATGGTCCAACAAGAAGACATGTCACCATGCCATCAACGGTGCCAGCCACTCCGAGGGCTGAGGGCTTGCTATCTACTGACCACAGAGCCAGGCACCGATCTGAATTATTACACTGGATGTGCTGGTGTGGACGAGGTAGGACCGCACCTCAGATTCCCAGCTGATGATTACAGTCTCTTTTCTGAAAGCAGTGGGAGCCAGCCAGGAAGACTTTCCTTCATGAGCATTCACAAGGGACACGGGCTTGGGGAATTCAATTAAATACGTGCCAGCAAGGACACACTGTGTGCCGGCCCTTTGCCGGGGACTGGGGGTGGGCGCTCGGGAGGTGCGCTGGCTGGGGAGATCCAGCTATACCTTGAAACCAGACCTTTTGAAATCTAAGGACCACAAAGTAAAAGAAAATCAATTTCCAATTACTTTAAGCCCCAAGGTCACGCAGAAAGATAAGCGCAAAGAGCAGCATCACAGGAGAGCTGAAAGCCAGTCCTCCCAGGTCAAGACACCCTTCCCCGCCACGTGCCATGATCTCGTCTGCCAGAGAGGGGCGCTGGACATGCGGCTGATCATCAGGGTCCCTTTGTCTCCTCCTGGACCCCATGCTTCATTTAGCCCCAGAGGGACCTCCAGCCTGGGGGAGAAGGCGAGGGAGGGGGACGGAGACCAGCAGAGCGGCTCCTGGCCTTCACGCCCTCAACCCCCCGGCGGGTGGGTGTGTGCCCTGTTAGCACGACCCCAGTTGCTGGAGTGACAACAGTGTGACTCCCAGGCACAATCTGATCTCAGAGAACGGCTGGCTCTGCAGAAAACACCATTTTGTTTGCCTCAGACGTCAGCAATGTTCGCAGGGCAACCGGCTGTGGTGTTTGGGGCTCTTCAATGTTCCCATCTGTCAGACCAGCCTCACATGAGAGCCAAAGCCTTGCTGTTTCTCTTTCTCCCAGTAAAATCCCTCCCCGGGGCCAAGCTGCGCCCCCAGTCTGCAGCTGGAATCAGCAAGAGTCCCCAGGAAGCTGAGAGGCGGCCACGGTCAGTTCTCTGGGATTCCCATCCTAGGGGCACCCACTCCTCACTGCATCCTGCTCTCTGATGTCCTTAAAAATACGATTTTTCAGTTTGTCTGCTGTATCTGGTTGCTCCTGTGGGCTGTCACGACCTCCTGCATTCTGAATGGAAGCGCTTTCATTACAATTTTGAGCAAACAAAACAGAAGGCCTCGAATGCCGGACCACACGCAGCAGCCACTGCGTCTGATAAACGGGCGCCTGTCTCATCTTTAAGGTCAGGCAGGTGACCCCTGGTGTGATGAGGGAGGAGGGTGACCCTGCCACACGCCTTCTCGTCGCATGACCGTTCACACAGGAAGGGGCCACATGGCCAGCACCTTTACATGAGGCACCCATGGAGGTGGATGTGCATGGACGACACCCACAGGTGAACCTGGAGGGACCTGTGAGCCCAGGGAGCCCCAATTCTGTCACATGCTCCCTTCGGCCAGGGTTAAATCGTGGCTGTATCCTTTCAGCTTATTCTAGGGTGAGTTTTACTTACAATCACTATTGGCACATAACCAGTCAAAACAGCATACGGGTGTGAGACACTGTCACCACTGCAAAACATGAGAAGTTGCAATGTTAACCAAAGGCTGCAGTTTTATCTTCGAATCACCTGGAGACCGTCCATCTCAGAACTGTGCGACATCCGTTATGAGCTTTTACAAACCTGGCTTCCCTGGCACAGAGCTCCACATTTCTGAGGGAAAACATGATCTGTGGTCATCTTCTGTGAATAAGGGTGTGGGAATTCCCTCAGAGAAATTTCCTCTGAGCTCCGGCCCCTCCCCCAGGGCCCTGGCCTCATGTGGCCTCGAAACTAAGGAGGGCTTTCTCCCCACTGCACGACCCCGCCAGGTAGGGTACACTGCCCAGTTCTCCCACCGGGTCACTTCCTTGCCCCAGCGCCCCTGCCCCGCCCAGGCTGCTGCTGTCCCCTGCCTGGAGTCACCTCCTCACCAGGACCTCTGCCATGCCCTCTCCACAGGCAGGCCGTTCCCTCTCCAAACCCATCCCTGACTAAGCCCCTTTGCTGAGCCCAGCCCAGGGTCTGCTCTGCTTAGAGTGAGCCCCCCCTGCTTGCATCTGTCTGTGAGCTCGGCGCCCATCCATCACCCACCTGCTCTCACCAAGCAGCCTTCTCTATGTCCTCAGGAGGCCCCAGGGTGTGTCTGTCCTGTCACCTCCACAGATCCCCACACTCAGCACAGAGCCAGGTGCAGACGGGGCTCAGGAAGTATGGGGGAATGAATGAATGAACGAATGAATGAGGGAGCCCAGGCCAGACTCCCCAGCTCCCCTGCCTTAAACATACATATGGGGAAACAGCCTATTTTCTGCAACACCTCTTTTGCCAAGGGAGCATCAGCATATGCCCCTCACCCTCCACCCACTATAGCTGGTGCCTGGTTGTGCCAGGTGGCGCCCCCAGTGAACTGGCACGAGACAGAGGGCCTCCACGCGGCCCCTACTCAGGCCACCTCTAAGGAGGGGGCAATATAATGTCTCATTTTTCAGAAGAGGCTGTGAGACACAGAGGGTCTGGGGTTCACCCAGCCTTGAAATGGCAAAGGCCCCTCGCGCACATCTCAAGCAGGGTGCAGGGCACAGGGCCTGGTGCCCCCAGGACAGCGCGAGGTTCCTGGAAGGATGCAGCAGCCTCCACCCCACTGCTTACTTCCCACTGGCCCCCGGAAGGGCTCTTCAAGCCCTTACTAATTGGCATTTACAAATAATGAATTACCGCATCCTGTGCTCCTTGCATGCAGTTGGAAGCCCCTGAAAATGGCATGTGCATTGGTGCCCCGGGTCCCTGTCTGGGCCCTGCATGGACACTGGGGACCACCTTCCAGGCCTTCTCCAGGAGGGGCAACCCAAGTCTAGGTCGGATTCAGGGCACGTCCTACCTGACAGATCCAGGGCTCTCCTTGGGGACTCCGGGTGGTGCTGGGGCCTTGAGGGCACTGCAGGCTACAGGCCTGGAGGGGATGGGGGAGGAGTAGATGCAGTTCTGGGCAGGTGTTTCACCGCAGGACCCCTAAGTTTTCCCTGTGTCACCTGGGCCCTTCCTTGTCCCATCAGGGTCACATCCCTTTCTGTCATGCCGGAGAACCTGGCTGAAGGTCTTGTCCTGTGGGAAGAGCAGAGCCCTTGGGGACAGTCCCAGGATAGCTGGGGGTGTGGCCCCTCTGGTGGCTGGGACTGAAGATGGTGACTGGCTGGGGGAGCTGGGTAGGTAGGCTGCTCTTGTCTCCGTGACTGCCCCAGGCCGCTCTGACAGACCCAGACTACCCTTCGGGGGGCCAGACAGGGTGGCATCGCTGGGTCTGGCGGTAAACCCAGAGCCACAGGCCTGAGCCAGACCCCGTGGTCCTCTGAGGAGGGCAGGCAGACAGCCGGGCCCTCCTCCTGTCAGATCCCAGAGGGGCTGTTCTCCAGACACTGCTGATCCACAGCTTCTTATTCACGGGGCCCTGCTGCGCCCTCCAGTGAGTTCCTGCTGCTGGGTAATCAAAGTGACTTAGTTCTAGGCCACATGGGCAGTATCTCAACACCAAAACGATGTGAGATGCTCTTGCTGGTGGCGCAGAAGGTCCCCATTGGCGGTAGGGGGGGAAGCAGGTGCCGGCAGCCCAGGGCAAGCTGGTGGGGGCGGAGCCTGCCGGGTCCAGTCCCCCACATCCAGCCGGGGCCATCATGAGCTGGGCCTGGGTCTCCCTTGTAAAATGGGGCATGGGGTTGAAACAGTATCTGAAGCCCCCACAGCTGCGTAGAAAGGTTCTGTTCTTCGGAGATGGTCCGGTGAGAGAAGCCTGATTCCTGTGGACCTGGTCAAACCTTCTCCAGGCTTCTGGGGGCGGGGCAGGAAGTACTGGGCGGAGGAGGGTGCTCTCTCCTCTCATCCTAGTTCTGTCCCTCCTCCAACCGACTTCCCCACTCAGGGCCCGGGGCACAGCTCCACGGACATTGGGGGTAGATTTTCGGATGCAATTCTTTCCATTTGCCCGGTATTGCTGGGTGTCTGTCTTTCAGACGACGGTGCACTCTGCGGGTATTTGCTCCGGGACCCTCTGCTTCTGCGGAGCCGTTCCACCTCTGATTATTCCCTTTGTACTTCGCTACTTCTCTGGGCACCATTTTCAGAGCAGACATTGGGGTCCCCCCGAGGCTTTGCGGGTCCCAGAAGCAGCTCGCTCTCACGTTTAGATACTAGCTTAGTTTAGATACTTGGCTGGACTCTAGGTTTAAAATTAATATCCTTCAGTCCTTGGAAATGTTTCTTTGTTTTCTTCTAGTTCTCAGAATTTTGTTGGGCAATCTGATAATCTGATTGGCATTCTCAGAGGTTAACATTTTCTGAGAACATCTAGGATTTTATCTTGCTCTTTGATGTTCTTCAATTTCTTTTCCATGTGGGTGTGTTTGTTGTCTGCCTGCCCTTTCAACCTGAGGCCTCTGTTCTTCCTTTCGGATGAAGAAATCCCCTTATCTGGTTCTTGAACTACTTAACTCCTTTCTGTTTCTCTCTCTGCCTCTGCGACTTCTGTTTTATGGATGTTGAGCGTCAACGTCTACTTTCCATCTCTGAACCTCCAATTACGTTTTCCACCTTGACTCTCTGCCCCTGCTAGACGCCCTGGGGGGCATTTCCTGACTAGATCTCCCATGTCACTGTCACTATTCACTGCATTATTAATCCCATCCATTCCGTCCACCATGGAAAGTGCTGTTCTCCACACCCCATGTTTCTGGCTCGTTCTGCCTCCTGCTCCACCTTTCCAATGCCCTCCCTTCTCTCCTGGACGGACTTTGTGAAGGCTGCTTTCTGTTTCTGCCCTGCCTGGCCCGCTGATCCTGGATCGCCTGGTGAAAGTGCTCTGTGCGGTGTGCTTTCCTGTGGCATCGATCCCTGTGTGTTTACATTCCCATGGGGTGGGCGTGGACCTCAGCCACCACGGCTGGAAACAGGCACCCAAGGGCAGGGCTATAGCTAGCCAGCTGGGTGTGTTGAGGGAGATGAGCCAGGGGCGAGTTGCTGGCTGGCGCCCGGCTGGACCTCGCTCCCTTGCCCATCTGCGCTGCCCTGTCCCCAGGGCTCTGTCTTCTCCCTCAGCTGCTGTCAGCTCCCCTCTCTCTGGGTGCAGCACCTCCACTCCACCCCTCTGCTCCCTCCTGCATGCAGATATGTCACTTCTGCTCCTTGGCTTCTCAGGCGTATGGTGGTCCTGCTTCGTGGCACGTGGCATTGCAGTGTTAAGTTGGGGAGGGAGCTGGTAGTGCGTCAGATTTCACCCGGTCCTGTTCCCACAGCAGTAAAGCTGCTGCTGCATGATGATGGGGCTCCTGATGTGAGGGCTTGGTGCGCCAGAGTTCTTGGAGCATTTGATGGGCAGGCGAGTGATGGGTTTGTTGAAAGGAAGCATGGGGTCTTTGACTCCCCTTAGAAGCCACTTGCTCAGTTTCAGGGAGGCTGAGGCCTGGGAGGCAGGGCTGGCTGGGGAGACGATGGGACTCTGCAGATCCAGAGGCACAATCCTCCAGGCTGGGAGGGGGCCCTGGCCCTGACACCTTCTCTGTCCCCGGGGCTGGGCGGGCAGACCCAGCCCTGGTGACTTGGGCAGGTACAGCTCCCTGCCACTTGTGGCTGGGGACTGGGGAGGGGACAGCCAGCCTGGAGGCAGCCCCTTCAAGGCTATCAGATCTGCCCGGTGCACATGTTACTCTCTCCAAAAATGAACCCATTGTCCTAGGAGACAAACCTCTGGAATGTTCTGTTGGATTCAAAAGTAAGTCCATGCATGATATTTGGCATCTCTCCTCAACCCTGGATGCCAAGCTCACTGCTGATTCCGTCTCAGTGCTTCCAGATCTTCTCACCTTTGACCTCTGAGTCAACGTAGAAAATTCCAGCCTCCCTTTTTGGATCCAACTCCCAGTAGGTGAGGCCTAGGGCGTGGGGGCCGAGTCACAAGCTTCTCCTCAGATCTGGAGTCTGGCTGTCTTGGGGGATTTACATCGAGCCCCCTCCTCCCCATTTCCCGCATGTCTCCGGAGGGAGATTCTAATCAGCCGCAGGGCTCAGTGACGGGAAGTTTCCACGGGGCCACATGGGGATTCCAGCGACCTCTGATCCATGCCAAGGATCCCTGGGAAGATGGAAGATGGAGGTGCTCTGGGCCTGCCCTGGGAGAGCCCAGTTTTCCTGGGATGTGAGATTGCTGGCAGCACCTCACAGTGGAGGCTGGCCATGGCCCCGGGGCGGCCAGTGTGTGGGAGGGTCAGAGGGTAGGTCAGAGGGGCGGTCACCACAGCAGACCCCTCAGAGGAGGCATCCTGGGAGAGCTGGGCCTCTGGGGGTGCTGCCAACAGAGCAGTGACATCATGACATGATGCGTGAAGGGGGTCTCGGCTTATAGGATCCTCGGGCAGAATGCTATGTTTTTGATCTAGGATTGAAACAACCATAGTCTGTACCTAAAATTCTGGAGCAGGACCCTTGAGCAGCCACCGGGGATGAGAGCAGGGAAGACAGGGGGCAGGGGGATCTCCTCGCCGTTGTGTAGTGCCCAGGGTAATGCTGCTGGCCCCCGTATCATTCAGAGAATCCACCTAGGTGGCTTTCCCCTGGGCGAGCACGTGCCGGAGCTGGCTGAGGATGGCCACTGAAGGACCAGCCCTTATTCTCTGTAGGGCTCCGGCCTGTGGTCAAGCCTGCCTGGAAGGGAGGGTGCAGGTAGGAGCCCTGGCTTGCCCGGCACGAGGGAAGGAGGGAGGGTGCTGGACTTCATTGCTGACAGCTCACAGCCACCTGCGAGCACGTATCCCATCCGGACCTGCATGTCCCTGGAGAGTGGGTAGGTCTACAGCGTCGGTCGACCTTGGGGAAACTGAGGCTGGGAACCACCAAGTGGCTCCCCAAGGTCTTTCAGCTAGTATATCACAGAGTGCGTCTGCCTGAGGACAAAGCCGCCCCTTTGAGCCATCTGTGGTTCTGCAACCAGCTTGGGGTGGGGTGGGCACACCTGTTTATCACGTCTGCAGGATCCCAGATATGGCTCGTTCAGAGTGCAGGGCACCATGTTGAAGGGGAGGCCGGGGGTCTCGTTTGTCCAGAGGATGCTCCACCAGGACCCCTGGAGCCTGTGCTGTCTGTGCCTGGCCTGGGCAGTGCCCCTGTCCGTGCTGAGGCCACTAGGGGACCCCCACGAGGCCAGCGCACCTTTGACGGAGAGTTGGAGGCCATCCTGGGGTGCTCTTACACTGGGCACAACAAACCTGGGAACCCCCTGTCCTCGATCTCTTCTTCCTCTTCCAGACTCTGGGAGGCTCCTGCATGCATGTGTGGGCCAGGGCCCCAGACGCCACGGATGCCGTGGGGCGTCTGCTATGCAAGAGACCCGTGACGTGCTGACTGTGGGCCCCTTCTGCTTGCACGGAGACCCACGTGGTTACAAAGGCAACACTTGAAAACCCCTGTGCTTGTCCTAGGATCAGCCTAAAAAAAATCTCCGCAGCTTGAGAACAAAAAATAGTCACAAATTGTTTAGGCTGTCATAAAGAAAGGACATGAATTTGCTTTAAAGGACAAACATTTACCATTCTCGATGTTATTTTTGAAACTCTCATAGGCGAGGAGAGATTCTGAATTGAAATGACACCACATTAGGATGCAAAGGATTGTGGTGACCTGGTTAAACAGCTGCACCATCCATTTGCAATATTAAGCAGGACGATGGCACAGACACAAAAGGAAGATGTGTACAGACGGGTCTCAGCAACCGGCCATTTGTTGTAAATGTGACGGTGACTTTTGGCTCTCTGTTGGGAAGGCAGCCTGCCAGCCCAAAGCCAGGCCATGGCGATGCACAGCATCCAGGGAGCCCTCCACGCTCTGCAGCCCCCTCTGCAGGACCCGCGTGCGTGTCCAGCCTTTGCTTGCATGTCTCCCTTGTCAGCAGACTTACTACTTTACAAAGAATGAGTCCCTTTATGGGGACTGATACTGGCCCTAAGGAGCCCCACACAGTCACTCCTCAATGCTGCCGTGTCTGGTCCAACGGAGTCACCTGGAAACCTTCCAGTCATCTGGAAGCTTCCAGCATAGTTTGCACGCCCTTCTTAAAGACTTACAGAGGAGAGGGAAAAGCCCCAAGAAATAAAAAAGACTGTACTAAAGAGCTGGGAGTGCCTAATTACCAATCCCCCAGCCAGGCCTTTCATCAGTGGTGGGGTCTTCCGAGTTTAGCCATCACAAACCCACGCGTTGACTGAAGGGAGCAGAGGCACATCTCCTTAGGTGGCATTTTGACATATATTCTCTTCAGTCCGTCTTATCCTGGCACTTCACAGGAACAGAGCCTTCCCCCACGAGCTCCTGTCCACGACCTACGGCCCGAAAGGGAGACTCGTGTGCCCTGCTGGGGTGGCTCCCGGCTGGCCTTTCCATCCTGGAGCGGCGGGCTGGCCAACATGCTTGGCGATCCCCGTGTGCTCGCCCAGGGCGGACATGTGGAGGGGAGACTGCTCCACATAGTACAAGCAGATTTCAGCAGAGACAGCAACCGACAAGAAACAGACGTGGCTTGTCTTCATCAAGGATTCTGCAGAAAGAAATCCAACCCAGGATCAGATCCTAACGAGATGCAAACAGTTTGCACACAGCCATCAATGAGAGACGCTTGACATAACGTCTTGCAAATGGTGGCATGCGATGACAGGCCTGTCTGCAGACGGGCTGATGGGGAGTTTCGCGCACAGACGGTTTCTGTGAGCCATCCTTGTGCTGCTGCACTTCGTTTTTTCCGAAGTGGCTGCATTGACTGAAATGATCTCAGTGGTAAGCTACTATTAACATGCCACAGCCCCCACACATTTTTTCTTTACCAAAGTAATTCAAAACAAATGTGTCAGCACTAACAGCACATGAGAATGTTTGCACATTCTGATGTGAAAGCATGTGGAAGTTTCTGGTGCCTTCTAGCTCTTGTTGTCATGTGCTTATATGAAATGCAGTCAACAGGCAGTGTGTGGTTCCCACTCCAGCACAGTTATAAAGACAGTCACCTGTACCCATTTTCATCTGGTATCACCACCACAACCTAGGTGTTCTGCATGGATAAATTTCCCGTAGCTGCTGTAACAGATTGCCACAAGCGTAGTGACTTGAAACAACACAAACGTATTATCTTGCAATTCTGGAGGTGAGAAGTCCTAAAATCAAGCCCTGTCACCAGGGCTGTGTTCCTTCTAGAGGCTCTAAGGAAGAATCTATTCCCGTGCCTTTTCCACCTTCTAGAGGCCGCCTGTATTCCTTGCCTCATGGTCCCTTCTACTGTCTTCAAAGCCAGCAGCATAGCATCTTCAAATCTTTCTCTCTATCTTTCATCTTTGCTTCCATTTTTACACCTTTTTCTCTGATTCTGACCCTCCCACCTCCCTCTTTCCCTTTCTTTTTTTTTTTTTGTTTGGTGAGGAAGATCAGCCCTGAGCTAACATCTGTGCCCATCTTCCTCTACTTTATATGGGACGCTGCTACAGCACGGCTTGACAAGCAGTGCATTGGTGCGCGCCCGGGATCAGAACTTGTGAACCCTGGACCGCCAAAGCAGAAGGCACGCACACTTAACTGCTTGCACCACTGGGTGGCCCACACTCTTTCCCTTTTAAGGATCCTTGTGATGACATTGGGCCCACCCAGATAATCCAGGATAATATCCCCATTTCAAGATCCTTGCCTTAATCACATCTGCAAAGTCCTTTGATGTAAGGTCACATAGTCACAGGTTCTGGGGATGAGGGCATGCACATCTTTGTGGGGCTGCTATTCAGCCAGGTATGGGCAAATGGTGCACTGGATTCTTATTTTTGCAGCTACCAGATTGGCTAATGTGTATTTTGCTACTGTGAGATTCATGTGTTCATTCAGCCATTCAACCAACATTGATGCAGTGCCCCTACATGGAGTGTCTTGGACCCCGGGTATTCTCTGAAATCCCTGCTGTCCCTCAGGGAGAACACAGCCTGCTCTTTGCACACCTGCCCACTGTGGCCACCCTTCATGTTTAGAGTTCTGCTGAAGCCAGAGCTGAGGATGCCACATTCAGAAATGAGAAAGGAATTTAAACATTTCACTACAGAAAATCAACTAAATGCAAAAGAAGACAGTAATGCAGGAAATGAGGGACAAAAAAGCTCTAAGGCATATAAGAAACAAATAGCACAATGGCAGAAGTATGTCCCTCCTTGTCTGTAATTACTTTAAATGTAAATGGATTAAACTCTCCAATTGAAAGACAGAGATTGGCAGAATGGATTAAAAAAAAACATGACCCAACTGTATATGTCTACAAGAAATTCACTTTAGATCTAGAGACCCAAATAGATTGACAGTGAAAGGATAGAAAAAGATATGCTATGAACATAATAATCAAAAGAGAGCAGGGGTAGCTATGCTAATATCAGACAAAATAGACTAAGTCAAAAAAGGTTACAAGAGACAAAGAAGGACATTGTGTATTAATAAAAGGTTCAATACAGTAAGAAGATATGACAATTCTGAACATTTATTCACCTAATGACAGACCATCAAAATGTATGAAGCAAAAACTGACAGAACTGAAGGGAGAAATAGACAACTCTTCAAAAATAGTTGGAGACTTTAATGCCCCACTCACAGTAGTGGATAGAACCACCAGACAGAAGACAAGTAAGGAAATGGAGGACTTAACACAATAAACCAACTGGATCTAGCAGACATTTATGGAACCCTCCACCCAACAACCACAGCACACACATTATTCTCAAGTGCAATGGGACACTTGCCAGGATAACCATATGTTAGGCCACAAATTAAGGATCAATAGATTTAAAAAGATAGCACATAAACTATCGTCTCTGACCACAACAGGATGAAGTTAGAAATCAATAACAGAAGGAAAACTGGAAAATTTACAAAATTGTGGAAACTAAATAACACACTTTTAAACAAGCAATGGATCAAAGAAGAAATCACAAGTGTAATTATAAAATACTTAGAGAGAATGAAAATGAACACATGACATGCCAAAACTTAGGGGATGCAGCAAAAATAGTGCTGAGGGGGAAATTTATAGCTATGAACGCTTACATTAAAAAACAAGAAAGATCTCCACATCACTAATCATCAGGGAAATGCAAATCAAAGCCACAGTGAGATGTCACCTCACACCTGTCAGGATGGTTACCATAAAAAAGATAGGAGATAAGAGTCGGTGGAAAGAGGGAACCCTTGTGCACAATGGGTGGGAATGTAAAGTGGCGCAGCCACCAAGGAAAACAGTATGCAGGTTCCTCAAAAACTAAAAATAGGACTATCATGTGAGCCAGCAATTCCACTTCTGGGTATTTACCTGAAGGAAACAAACATCACTATCTTGAAAAGACATCTGCACTCCCACATGCATTGCAGCCTTATTCACAGTAGCCAAGAGATGGAAACAACCTAAGTGCCCATCGATGGATGAAAAGATAAAGAAAATGTGGTATATGCACATAATGGAATATTATTCACCCATAAAAAAGAAGTAAATCTTGCCATATGCAACAACACGGATAGACCTCGAGGGCATTACGCTGAGGTTTGTTCCTTCCCATGCTCCCTTCACTGAAGGAGAAAACAGCCCTACCCCTCCCTCCAAGATGTCCTGGGACCCTGACTGCATAGTGCCAGGAAGACGGGAGCTGTCATCATGGCGCCAGACCCTACTCCCAGGTCTCCGAGTTCCACACGCCCTGGGTGTCCATCAGCAATGTGGACCCTTGACGTGAGTTCTGGGTGTGGGAGGGGTCCCAGGGTCAGAGTGCTGCCAGCCTGGGAAGAGGGGCAGAGACACCCCTGGAGGGAGGGTCTGTGGAAGCGAGACCTCCAGGCAGTGGGCGCCTCTGGGGTGGGTGGCCCTTTCGGGTGGGGAATAAGAGCTGCAGGATGGGCTGGTGGGAGGGAAGGGCAGCTGCTTCTGTCCCCCACTGCTGCCCCTCCCGCCTCCCAAGTCCCGCCCCAGCGGGACCAGTTCTCCCCAGAGCCCGATGGGACGGGGCCTGGACACGGCTTCCGAGGGAGTGCCACCAGTCCTGGCTCCCGGGGAGGCTGTCCCCTGTGGGGTGTTTGGGGAAGTTCCATGAAAACGACAGCGAATTTTAAAACTGGGGTTCAGAGTCATTTTAATAATCAGACATTAAAGTAACGACGAGAAGGGAGGCGGTGTGTCCGCCATGGTGGGGTGGGCCCTGGCATGGCGACTCCTGCTGTGCTCCACATCCCTGTATCCCTGTCACTCGGAGCAGCCAGAGCTCAGTCTCACGGGGGTACCCTGTAAGGACTCCCCACGTGCTCGGGGTTACCCAGAGGCTTGCACAGTGTCAGGGCCGGCCAGTCCCACTGCCTGGGATGGATTGAAGTGGCTTCAGGGAGTCAGAGGACTGGGCCTCGCTTGGAGGCCACCTGCCTCTCTCCAGCAGAGCTCTGCCCTCTAATCCCCAGGCCAGGCCCCCTCTGTCTGCTCCTCCGTCTACTGGAGGGTGGAGACCCCTCGCCCTGCTTCCCCAGGCTCTGCAGCCATCCAGAGGCGTCCTGCCCTGCTCTGCTCAGTGCTCCGTGCTTGTGGCGGGTTGAGTGGCGCCCTGCAGTGGGGACCTTTGGGATTGGCCTCTCCTTCTGGGACTGGCGCGAGGGGCAGCACCTGGGGCCTCCAGCCTAGGTCCCGCATCCTAGGCCTCCACCCCGCCTGTTGCTGGGAGTCCTCCCGGTGGAAGTGGCAGACACTGTCTCACTGTTGCCCTGGCACGGTCTCGCCCTGGGGGAACAGCTCCTCCATCCTGGAGTCAGATGGCTCTGAAAGGTCATGCTCGCCTTTGAGCATGGAAAGGGGAAGGAGGCTGTCCCTGGGTCCCCACCCTGCACACACAGAGTCCCATTCATCCTGGGCACGGCTCCGACATGGCAGGGCGGGCACCTGCCCAGGAAGGGCCCTCTCACCACCCCACCCCAGCCTCAAGCGGGGAGCGCTACCAGGGGTCCCTTTAACTGGACTGTAGTGGGGCGGATGCTGCTGGAACGGTGCACTTACTCTGCCTTGTCTCATGTAGGGGCCGCCCTCTGCCCCGTCCCTGAACATCCAGCAGGCGCGGTCTAATTCAGCTCTTAAACTACCTCTCTTGGCTCCAGGAGAGCCAGCAGACCATCCCACATGTGCTGGTGCCCACATGTGCACAGGCCCAAACATCCCTGGCAGTGGGGGGCAGCCTCTGCCCTGCGGAAGGGGATCTCTGGTCACCGCCTCTGGGCTGAGAGCTCTGGACGTGGCCCAGGGACCTTGCCCATCTGTCCTAACCTGGGTCACCCTGGAGGGGAGGGCGATGCTGCCCTAGGCAGTGTGTAGGGTCTCAACTCAGTTCCAAGTTCCTCTGGGCCAACATCTCCAGAGAGCAAATTACCTGGCCATGCACTGGGGTGGCCAGAGGCAGATGTGGTGTTGTGTGCTGAGGAGATCTAGGGTCTCACTGTTCCTCATTCTCACCTACCCTATTCAAACCAGCCCTGCCGGGTCGGCCCTGTCCGTGCCTACCTCAAGATCCCAGTGCCTCTGACTACTGGACTTTCTGATGCTCTGAGGCTCCAGATGGCCCGTTTCCTCTCAGCTCTCTGCCCCTCTGCTCCTGGCCCCGCTGCTGCAAACCTCATTTTCAGGTTCTCCTGGTCTCTGGAGGCAGACATTCTTCCCCTCTACTTTTTGGTTCCCATATTTGGTCTGCTGTTCGCTGGGGCCTCTGCCCCCATTCTCTTTATGCTTCTGGGTTTATTTCTTTTGCTTATAATCCCTCTCCTGTCACACCGGTGTGATCTTTGAGGCTGATCAGAGACAAATGCACTTGTTCCATCCTGTGCACTACCTGGAAATCCTCAAGCATCTTGTTCAAAGTTGTTTCTGAACCTCAGACGCACTGTGTCCATGATTTTCTTCTGGCTCCCACATTACCATCCCGTGGTAATGACGTGGCTGTGCGTGGGCACTGTGACCACGAGAAATGGTGATCTCAGTTACTCAATGAAACTTCGAGGCTGAATTCCAGGATGCTGTCTGTACTACATGTGGATGAATATTGTAATAATACACTCCCTACATAAAACACAGCGTAACTAGACAGAACAACCCAAACCCCACGGATGTTATATGTAAACACTAGGTGACAAGGTGTCCCCTCAAACCCTGAAGTGCCAGAGGTGAGGACAAACCACCAATGATCACAAGACGTGGTCAGGGTGGCGTCTATGCGGGAAGAAGCAGCAGGAAGCAGTGGGACAGAGGAAAGACTGGAGACGGGGAGAATCCCCAAACAGCAGCAGGTGTTCACTGGGAAGCATGTGGTTGCTCTGAGAGCACCCGCTGAGACTGGAGGAGAGTTTGCCCGCTGGGATCGGGAAGGTGCAAGGAGCCCGAGGTAAGGTGTGAAGACACGGGAGTGTGTGGCCTCCAGGAGTGGAGTGGAGTCCGTCTGCGCAGGATGGAGGCATCAGAGACGCAGGAAGGAAGAACAAAGCGCAGAAGTCTCAGGGAGCAAGTGCCACACTGGGCACATTGTCAGAGCACAGCAGGAGAAAGTTTTCAAAACAAAAAGGAGAACAATGTGCCTATAGGCAATGACAACACAACGAGGGGCTGGCCCGGTGGCACAGCGGTTAGGTGCGCACGCTCCACTTTGGCAACCTGGGGTTCGCAGATTCGGATCCCGGTGCGCCCCGACACACCGCTTGTCAAGCCGTGCTGTGGCAGCATCCCATAGAAAGTGGAGGAAGATGGGCACGGATGTTAGCCCAGGGCCAGTCTTCCTCAGCAAAAATAGGAGGATTGGCAATGGATGTTGGCTAGGGCTAATCTTCCTCACAGAAAAAGAAAAAAAAAGTTAAAAAAAAAGCACAACGAGACATTCCCTTAAGACAGATACAAATCATCACTTACTACTTAATAATGAGCGAAAAGACATTAAGAGGGTGATATAAGACATAAAAGATCAACATAAATCATCATGAGAAAAACTCATAAATGAGGTGACATAATTTCAGAGAAAATGAGAAATTAGGTGAAAAAAATCATTTCAGAAATGAAGAGCAAACTAGAAGAAACACACAAGAGAATAAACACAACAAACAATGCCTTAAGGGAAAAAAAAAAGGTGAAAAGTAAGAATAATTAAAAAAAATTTAAATAAACGGAAAAAGATGTGAGAGAAACTGACACATATTGCAGATTAGTAAAGATGATCCAAGATCCGGATAACAGATATCCCTAAACTAAAGCAGCAGAGACAAAGTGAAAAACGGTAACAATACTGAAAACCACACCCGAGACAATGCTTCTGAAATAGAAAGAAAAAGGTTTGAAATCACTTATGGAAAGAGCACACCACGTGCCAGCCCAGCACAGTAGCTCAGGACGTGGTCTCATAAAATCACCAGATCTGAAAGAAAAAGAAAATCATATTTTGGCAACTGAGCCAAAGGAGCATGTAAATCACAGGAGAAATAAAATTTGTTTATCACCAGACTTTTAGACAGTGACTCTTTATGCCAGAAAACATGGAGTAAGATATTTAAACCTATTTTCTTAAGGAAAGAACACACAAACCAAAGATCTTCTGTCTGGCAAATACTGCCTTTCAATCATAAAGTGGACAAACTGTTATCGACATGCAAGAACTCATGGAATATTTCTTTCGTGAGTCCTTTCTGAGAAGTCTTCTACAAAACAAACTTCAAAAAACAAGAATCACAATGTCAGAGAGACGTGACGTACGGACTGGTGTAAGTATTCAATGTAGTTACTGGTGGAACTAAAGCTAAGGAATGGCGAGGGGAGGGAGGAGCATGGGGTAGGATGTACTCTGACCATGCAGATTAAATCATTGAAAATGGATGGAGAGTGGGGAGAGCGTGTGCACACACTTTAAGCTGTTTCCAGTGGTCCTCACTGGCGGTGGTAGTGTGAGCGTTTTTATTACCAGAGGGTTGTGTGTGTAATGAGGAATAAAGCAAATGAATAAATACAGACTATTCTATCATTGCCTATGACCCAGGAGGCAGGAGTCACAGTGTAGAAGAAAGGTGATGGAGATATCATATACATGAGACTATAATAGTAGTCCAGAATTTAAATTGGAAATATAAGTCGTGCACTTCAGTTTTTATCTTTAGCATGTGTGCGTGTGCACACACACACCACACACGCACACCACTTAGCTCTGTCCAATGGAAAGGTAGATACAATGCATAATTAACCACTAGCTCTGACTGGGGTCTTGAAATATTATTTCCCACAAAGCAGAACTAGTGATCTTTAGAGAAATAACTGATTCTGAATCTGGGTGCAGAGATGTCACTTGAGTCTGGAGCACCCAGTCACACGACACAGTGAAGAAGCTCTCACGGCTTCCTGGGTCATGTCTGAAGGATGCAGGTGCTCACCTGGAGAGCCTTCCACGGCCACAGAGGGGCTTTCTGAGCTTCAGTGAGTAAGAGAAATGCAATAGATGGAAAGCTATAAAATATGCTCACATCCACGGTTCCTTATAGAGATATGCATCGTTATCTATTGCTGTGACAAATTGCCTCAGATCTTGGTGACTTAGGACAAGTGTAAACATTTCTTATCTCACTCGGTGAGAGAGTGAGCTACTGCCACCGGCAAGGTTCCAGCCAAGGGAGGGTGCTGGTTGGGGGGGACACCGGCTTCTTTCAACCTTAGGTCCCCTTGGTGGCCAGCCCTCCTTTTACCCTCACATGGGTCTGTATGTCCTGAAAGAACCAGGGCAGACCTAAAAGCTCTCTTCTGGAGGTGGCCCCTAGTCTTGGTGCCCGGGCCAGCTGAGTCCTCAGTGCGTTGTGAGCCTTGCGTAAGATGCTCAGGAACCACAGTCGCCGCTTAGGTATCAGTTTTAAGTCATTCCAACTTAAATTTGGTGGCCCTAGAAAGATACCAAATTGCAGGGTCTCAGACAACACAGCTTATTTCTTGTGTGGGCAGCCCCAGGTGGACATGGTGAGTCCTGGGCAACAAGGATGAACTGGTTCTGTCTGGCTCCTTTGCCATCTGGAGGGGCTGCCTGCACCCACGTGGTCCGAGGGCTCACTCCCACACCTGCGCTCTCTGAGTTTGCTCCAGCTGCAGAAGGAGAGACAGGGGATTGGACGGTGCGCCCTTTCTCTAGGAGGGTGTGCTCCAGGCGATTCACACCCACTTCTGCTCACACTCCCTGGGACAGAACAGAGTCACTCGGCCATGCCAGCTGCAATGTGGGAAACCTAGTATTTATTCTGGGCACTTAATTCCCAAGGGGAGAAGGGGAGAAAGCCTGTCGGGCACACCCAGCGATCTCCGCCACCTGCGGGCTGCTCTTCGCCCATCAGAGGAGACAATGTGAGGACTGAGGAAGTGACTGTCTCCTTGTCCATTCATATTCAAGTCTTTCCCTAAGAAAGGATTACACATCCTGTGCTGTGGACTTCTAGTGTGCCACGGGACTTCTTTGGCCAACGAAACATGAGTGGAAGAAATGCGGTCACTTCTCAGAGGCCTGGGACCCCTAGGCCTCTTCCCCTTTCTCCTCCATGACTGGCCACATTTCTGATGGAGGCAGCTTTCCCAGGCTGGGGGCCAGGGAAGGTGATGTGGACCAGATCCTCTGCTGACCCGTGGGGACTGTAGCAGGAGTGAGAAATAACTCTTGGCTGTGGCAAGCCCCTGGGATCTGGGTGCCATGTGCTACCAAGGCATAACCTAGCCTCCCAAGGCTGATTTTTACCCCATGATATGGTGTTTCTTTTCTTTCTTTTTTTTTTTTTCTGTGTGAGGAAGATCAGCCCTGAGCTAACGTCTGTCAGTCCTCCTCTTTTTGCTGAGGAAGACTGGCCCTGAGCTAACATCCATGCCGATGTTCCTCCACTTTATGGGGACGCCGCCACAGCATGGCCTGACAAGCGGTGCGTCGGTGTGTGCCTGGGATCTGAACCCGGGCCGCCAGCAGCAGAGCGCGCGCACTTAACCCCTACACCGGGGGACTGGCCCCCCAAGATATGGTGTTTCTGTGAGTGTCTATGAGTGTGTGTGTGTGTGTGTGTGTATGTGTACGTGTGTTTAGAGTTGAGAGCGTAAATTGCAGGCAGTTCAGAATTGTCCTTTTACTCGTTAACTTACTCCAGAGCCTTTCCCATTTCATTCAAATTCTGTACCCATTTTTAGTCGCTTGAGCACACGTCAGTGGTCAGATATGCCACATTTTGTCTAACCCACGCTGATGATGGACATATGGACTGCAGTAGAGTTTCTGTTATTTTACACAATGGCGTGAAGTTTATCTTTGTACATACATCTTTGAATTCCTTATTATTTATTTAAATTAATTTCTGGAAATGGAATTTCTGGGACAGAGTATATAAACAATTTAAGGTTCTTCATACTTATTTGCCAACTTGCTTTCTAGAAATACTATATTGATTTGCCCTGTCGTTGGCAAAATATTAGTTCACGTCTCACCCCAAGCTCACCAGCACTATCGTTTCTGAAAGTCTCGGCAAATTTGATAGAGAAAACCTGCGATTTTGCTGCTTTGTTTGTATTCCGTTGATTAGCACGGAGTTTAAATAGACTTTAGAAATATGTCTAATAACTGTTTGCATTTCTTTTATTGTGAGTTTTTTGTTTTCTTTGTCCGTTTTTTTCTATTAAGTTCCTAGTGTTGTAAAATAGTAATTGTTTACTTTTACCTTAAATCAATGGATTCACATGGTGGAGATGTATTAATGGACAAATTGGAAAATCCATTGGGTCATAAGTGTCAATATTGTACTCTTTGAACTCCTTCTGGTTCTTGTCTGTCTGGTTTTCCTGGATTTACTGTCTGGGTTTACTCTGGATTTCCTCATGATACCCTGGAATTTGGGATGATATGCTCACACTGCTAGTTTATTTGCCATCCTCTGCTGTCTTCCTGCGATGGCAGGGGAGGATTTAGCTCTTTAAGCCCCCTGATCACAATGTCTTATGTCTTGGTGCTCACTCTCTCATTGACCATCTTCACCGTAATTGTCACTAACTGTGCTCACCGTTCTTTCTCAGGTTCTGGCTTTGTGTGATGGAGATCTTAGCTCCTCCACCCCGCCCTTCACCTCTCCCTCCCACTCCCAGCCTCTGCCATCTGACACTTTACTTTCAGCTTGTCAAGGTGGCTGACATTTGCCATTCTGTTCTGAAACTATAGTTAAGTCTTCTTCATTTTACCCAAAATTTTAAAATCTAAAATGTAAAAACCAGGAGTGTTTATCTTGTTGTGATTAGGTAAGGATTTATCTTAAAGCCCCCAAAATTATTTATATTATTTAATTGAAACTTGGTTATATTATTTATTTCAAAGCCATGATATTATTTCCTTTATGGTCTAGCTATTTGTTTTTCCTAGAATTATTAGTTGCCTTTTTTTCCTCATAGTGTCTTTATCACTCAGTGAGCTGTGTAAGACTCTTCAGGATAGTAGCTGATCTGTGAAATCCTCCCTTCTCTATGATGTTTCCTCCTGGAGCCTGTGTCCACTCACTCCAGTCTTGGGGGCTACTTGCTAGACGCCTGCACAGCTGTGGTCTGGGTGTCCTCACCTTTTGTCCCCTTGGTGGAACCTGTTGTGTCCTGGATCTTGTCTCTCTGTTGCACGTGACTCCTTCACTTTTAAAGAACACACCCTTAGCACAAGCAAAGGAAAAACAGATAAATTGGACTTTATCAAAATTAAAAACACTGGTGTCCCAAAGGACACTATGAAGAAAGTGAAAAAACAACCCACAGAATGGGAGAAAATATTTGCAAATCATATATCTGATAAAGGTCTAGTATCTGGAATACATAAGAAACTCTTACAACTCAGCAATAAAAATGGCAAAGGATCTGAATAGACATTTCTCCAAGGAAGATATACGAGTGGCCAATAATTACATGAAAAGATATGCAACATCATTAGTCATTAGGGAAATGAAAATTAAAACCACAATGAGATGCCACTTCACACCCACCAGGATGACTAGACTCAAAACATCAGATAATGAGTGTTGATGAGGATGTGGAGATATTAGAACCCTCATACGCTGCTGGTGGGAATGTAAAATTGTGTAGTTACTGTAGAAGGCAGAGAGGTAGTTCCTCAAAAACTTAAACATAGAATTACCATATGACTCAGCAGTTCTGTTCTTAGATATATGTCTGAGAGCAGTGAATATATATGTCCAAACAAAAAGTTGTACGCAAATGTTCATAGTAGCGTTCTCCATAATAACCAAAAAGTGGAAACAACCCAAACATCCATCAACAGATGAATGCATAAACAAAATGTGGTCTATCTCTACAATGGAATATTATTCAGCCATAAAAAGGAATGAAGTATTGATACATGCTACAACGTGGATGAAGCTTGAAAACATTATACTAAGTAAAAAAGGGACAGGCACAAAGGCTATGTATTGCATGCTTCCATTTATTTGAAGTTTCTAGAATAGGGAAATCTGTAGAAATAGAGAGTAGATTAGTGGTTGTCAGGTGTGGGGGAAGGGGGCATAGGGAGTGACTGCTTGTGGGTATGGGGTTTTTTTCTTGGGTGATGAAGATGTTCTGGAATTAGATAGTAATGATGGTTGCACAACCTTGTGAATATACTAATAGCCACTGATTTGCACACTTTAAAATAAGATTTTATGGTATGTAAGTTATATCTCAATAATAATAATAAAAAAACCCCATCCTTGTGTGATTTCCTTTTCAGAGAGTACCTGGGAAGAACACCCTGAGACCTCAAGTACCTGAAAATGGCTTTATTCTCCACTCACTTTTGTCTATTGATTGATTGCTATCTAGGGCATACCTCCCAGACTAGCTTGCTGGTTAATGTTCTCCTCTTAGATTTTAACAATAAATTGTTAGAACATATGTATCTCTCAATACCAAGTTTTTCACCTGACGTTTGTTTGTATAGGAAACAGTTGCGTTGCCATCCTAAAAATGCAATACAATATTTTAAACAAAACTGTGAGCAGTAAAAGTCCTGAGTAACACTCCAGACAGCAGGTGGAATGTCACATAGCAGTAAAGGGATGCGAGACATGGATGGTGCTGGCACTCAGATGCATCCCCGTTTGCTGGGTGACCGTGCGTCACAGCCAGGCTGACCATCTACCATCAGGACGTGGTGTATAACGTTTTATATTCAGATATAATTTGTTGCTAATGTAGGGCTTCTGTCAGGTTTTATTTCCTTTTAGGAAATCGGTGGGGGGTTGGGGTTGATATGTAATACATTATAATTGTTTCTTTTAAAATAATGGAAAATAGTCTCCCAGGTAGCATTTTCATGCCAAATAGATGATTTTCAGGAATGGATTACTGATGCTACATGTGAGATGCCCGTAGTTTAGCTGGGTATAGGAGTCCAGGTTCAAATAATTTTCCTTTAACACTTGGCAGTGTTAGTCTATTGTCTTCTAGAACCCAGGGTTACGGATGAGAAGTCCGATTTTTGTTCTTGTTGAGGGACCCATTCTCTCTGAAGGTTTTTAGAAGTTTCCTTTTCCCCTTGCTTTCTTCTTATGAACTAAAAGCAGAAATGTCACATTCTTAAGAGCAACATCAAAAAATGAAGATATCAGAACGTGACAGACTCCCACTGTCCCGAAATCCCCCCAAGACACGATTGTCTCCTGCGAGTGGACCCACTGCAGCCTCGGGGAGCCTTCCTTCCATGCCAGGTCTCACTGAAAAGCTCTGAAAATGAGTAAACGTTTCCACAGGACGGCAGTTGCCTTTAGAGGCCTGGACATCTGAATGGCATATAGAAAGTGCCGGCTCAGGGGCAGCTGCAGTGACTGCTGCTGGTGTTATAGTCGGGGAGGCAGGACAGCAGAGGGGCCATTGCAGGACTTCCTGAGCGCCAAGGGGTAGGGCGGGCGAGTCTGCCCAGGGCATGCAGCGCGCCAAGGGGGCCTTGTGGTGGCCGGGTCAATTGCCGCTCACGTGTACACTCGCCACGCAGAGGGCCTTTCTAACACCAAGAAGTTTGTCTCCTCCCACCTAAGGCAGCCCTGCCACTCCGGCACGGAACAGGCTGTGCCGAGCACTGCAGAGTCTCCGTCAGTCTGGGGTTGGGTTCGGGTGTGGAAAGAATGTGGAAGACAGTTTGGGGGTGCATATGGAACCTCCAAACTCCATGAACGTGCGCTCTGCTGTGGGCATTCCAGGGGCTGGGTTACCAGTCCTAGCTGCCACTCTGCCCCCTGGACGCAGAGCTGTGGTCGTGTCACCTGTCAGGTTCCCAGCAGCCCTGGGCATGTGGGCAGTGAGGCTGGGCCAGGAGTAGAATTCATTCTCATCGTCCTTGGCAGGGAGGACAGGGCACTTGGCTGCTTTTAAGGCCCCATGATGAATGCCGTGTTGCCGTCAGATGTGAGGATGCTGCCAAAGGGCGCTGTGGAGGGCAGCGAGGGGGCAGGTGATTCAGTGGGTTCCAGGAGTCGAAGGGAGGCCATGCTTGTGATAACAGGATTTGAGCTAGGCTAGAGGGAGGCGCGCCTGGATGACAGGAATGGAAACTGAGGAGGGAGCGATTTGTCAGCTGAGAGACGTTGGAAGAGCAACGTAGTCTAGAGATGCACATAGTGTCTGTGAAACTAAGACCTTGACCAAGAGGCTCCTGCTGCGTGGGGCAGACAACCAGAACGAGTCCCTCTGTACCCAGAGACAAGACGCATCAGGCTGACATTCCGTCACTGTGCCAGGAGGAGCCCCTCTGGAGAGAAGGGCATTTCTCGGCCGCCTCCCCAATAGAACAACGCCAGGGCGGGCCGCGCGTCCCCATCACGGTTACAGCCACCAAAGGCTCCTCCCCGATGCCGTCTCAGCCACCACTGGTGACGTCGCAGGACGGGCGGCTTCCATTGCCCTGTTCCACTGATGGAGCAACTGAGTGTTGCAGAGCCGGGATGCCCGGCTGCCCCGCCCAGCGCGCAGAATCCCCGCCAGTCAGCGGTCCTTCCGCAGCGCTGAGCGCCGGCTGGGAGAATACCTGGACCCGGCGTGGCAGTAGGAAGGGCCTCTGCTTTCCTCCCCAGTCGCTTGCGTTGGTGTGTTGGCACTTCTCGTCCAGCAGCTCCAGGCTTCGAGGGTCCACAAGTCGTGGTTCCCAGAGGGGTCATGCTTCCACAGGGGACGGCCCAGGAGTCTCACTAAACTTGGAAGAGTAGCTGCCACTGGTTGCTTCAGGCTTCTCAAGCCGAGAGACCAGCAGGCCAGGGGGAGGGTTGGCTACTGATGGTAGGTCCCTCCCAGGGAATTTCCTTGGCCCAAAGGGAGCTGCCTCACCCAGGTATATGCCCCTCCCTGGGGAGGCTCACATCCCATGACTAGTCCACGCAGTGGTCCAGAGGTCTGGCCCCCTTGCCTCAGTCTGGAAATCCTCCGAAGGGCAATCCCAGCTTCAGAGCTCCTGGGGTGGACTGAGGCTGGTGTTAGGACAATGTCGCATTTATCCTCTCCCTCTGTCCATTCTACTTCCCTACCTTCCTCACAGATGAGGTCCCCGAGAGCATCCCCCATAAGCCGTCTGCGCAGAAACATCGGTTAGAGAGTCTGTTTCCAGGCAGCCCAGCTTGTGACGACCCAGTCTGCGCGCTGCTCCATCATCTCCTACTCTGGTCATTGTGGGTGAGAGGGTAGCTCCCGTTGGCCACGCTCACTCCCTTTTCCCTTTCTTCCCGTGAAATGATAGCAATTCCTTCCTGCTTTTAACCTTTGTAACGATGAAGGCCTTCCCCGTCGAATTTGCAAAATGAATCCTCTGCACATTTGTGGTCCTTTCTTTGGCCCTCAATTTCCAGCAGCAATCGCCCCTCTACTCATGGGGTTCTGCCCATTCTTTCCCCTGATCTCTTCCTCCCTCTCCTAATTTGCTTTGTCCTCTGTAATTTACTTTCACGTCATCAAGGCATGAAACGTTTACATCCCCTTCTGCAACCAAAATTCAGTCCTTTTATTTTATAGATAGACTATCCTAAATTTGAAAATGAATGCAATGTTTACTTTTTGGGAATTCGGTCAATATCAATCACAGAGGAGTCAAGGAACGCATAGCTTTCTGGCCTTTCTTGGAGTTTCACATCTGTCGTGTTTCCTGTTGGTCACCACTATTCGCTTCACCCTGTTGGGGCTGTTTTTCAAACTCTCCCTGCAGCCCAGCCTTTTGCCAGCTCCCAGTCTCAGGGCCACGCCTCAGCTATGGGCTCAGATGTGCAGTCCAGAGCGGCTGAGTGGCTCTCCCTGGGTCCTCGCTGCCCTCCTGGGGGAGATGCTCCAGGGCCCCTGGGGGCTTGTGCCATTTGCTTTCCCAGTTTCCCCTTGTTTTTGCTGCAAGTCCTCGTGTAACGTTCTAGGAAGGCGTGTGGGCAGTCTGGAAGGGTCTGTATTTTCCCCGCCCTTGAGAGGCAGTGTTGGCGGAGGGGTCTTTGGGGGGGTGCTGGGAGGCGCGCCTGCTCGGTGCAGGGCCCTCGGTCAGTCCTCACGCTCCTGGAGGTCTCCGTTCTGTGCTGGAGCTGTCCCGGGCTTCTGCCAGGTGAACAGGCTCCTCTTGGTCGAGGTCTCCATGCAGTTGTCGGGCTAGGCCCCCTTCTCACGGTGTCACCACTGCCGTCTCTCCATGTCTGTCTTGTCTAAAATGCCTTCTGCTGTCATTCCAACTGTTCTCTAGATGGAGGGGAGCTAATGATCCTGGGGCCATCTTTAATGGGAAGTCTTGCTCTCAGGGCCAGTCAGGAAAACCTGCCAAGTACAAGCACGCACCCCACCTGCCCCCTCCCAGCAACTGAGGCTCTGGGAATCTAAACAGCTTGTTTGCAATTACTCATCTAAAAATGAGGCTGTGATTCGGCCCCGGCTGGTCTGCTTCTCTGCCCCACCGCACCCCTAAGTCAAGGGTTTGCCGTATTGCAAGCCTATCTGATTTAAAACACAAAGCCCTTCACTCCAAGGGGTCCTAGCTGAGCCTTGAGCTCTGAGGAGAGGCCCCCTGGATCTGCGAGGACGCGTTAGGAGTGAGTGGCATCCTTCTGCCTCACTCTCCGGTGCTGCAGATAGGCGTCTGGGCTGTTTTCCATGCTGGTGGTGCCCAGGCTGCAGAATGGACATTTGCCAGCCCCTGGGTGTGCGGGATCACGCGGACGGGGGCCTCAAACGCAGTGACTTCTTGCCAAGTGTTGGGGGAGGTCTCTTCGCCCGCAGGACACTGCTCCTCCAAGCACTGCAGACCTGCAGGGGCACCCTGGATGGGATCCTGGATACTGAACCCATGTCTTCGGCCTCTGCTGCATTCCTGACACCTATTTGTAACAGATTTCAAAGAGACAATAAGCTGGCGAGTCTGCATTGCGCCTTCACAGTGGCATCAGGAATGGGGCCGTACCTTTGTCTGGCTAACTCAGGCGTGGTTGGGTGTGACCTTTCTCCACCTGGCACCCCCCCCTCCCTGCTCTCACATAGATAGTCACCCTGCACGTCCTCCTGGCAGAAATCTAAACAGAGATGTGTCCGCTGTAAAAGTGACCTTCTCCATCCACTCTCCCGTCCATCTCCCTGTCCCCAGCAGAGGCCACCGCTTTCACACCTGTGGCTGTCCTTCGGGCAGTCTCTGTGTGGGCATGTACGTGCCTCTGTGGATGTGTATGTATCTTTGGTTTTATTTTTATGAACGGGATAACCCCTAAATACTGTCTTACAACGTGCTTCTGTCACTTAGCAATGCCTTTGAGGTTCTCCCGTTTAACCATTCCTTATCGATGGGCATTTGGGCTGTTTCCATCTTTTTACAATGACCAACGATGCCGTAATAGACATTTCAGGACATGCTTCCTTCAGCATACGGCAGAGTATGTCTGCTGGAGAGAGTCTTAGATGTGGAATTTCTGGGGTAAACTCGCATACCTCCACCCCGCTCCTCATTCCCTACGTAACCACTGATTCAAACACTGAGCCCGCCAAATAAAGGATGTTGTTGGCAAATAGCTGGCTGCAGGGACTAGCACCACTGTTCCGTCTGATTCCCAACGCGGGATGCTCTCTGACAGCGCACTACATGTTGGGGTGGTGGCTGATGATGGAGAGTGAGCACTGTGGCTCTGAGAAAGTCTGTCCCATGGAAAGGACTCCACTGAGTGGAACTTTGTCACATCTTCTCCTACGTCACAGGACTACACTCTCATGGGACGAGAGTGCTAGGTAGGGGGCTAGGGACCAGCTGGAAGCAGCCCGCCCCTGGGCATTGGACTTCCGTCACTCCCCTTGGCTGAGGGCCCCGAATGGAGGATTTGGAGACTTGAATGATGAACTGCTGGGATGGGGGAGGGGGGTGAATTGCAAGGTTGGGGGGTGAGAGGGTTGCGCGACTGCAGCAGGGAGGGGATTTCGTGTCTCCAAGGATCCAGGCAGCCCAGAGGAAATGAAAACTCTTACAGGGAAGTGATGGAGTCTTTGAGTCAACACGCTTTCTTGAGCCAGAGAAAGGTGCCTTCAATGTCCTCACTGAGGCAGAGGAGGTGTCCACGTGTCAAGATGACCTGGCAGACTGTGGCGTCCACTCTCGAATTCTCTTTGTTGCCTCTATTCCTGCTTGTCCTGCCCCATCCCCTCTCCTCACAGCATGCTCTGGCCTGCTCTCCCCTTGAGAACTTTCCAGTGACTCCTGCCCGTGGAATCACCCGTTCCCTCCCTCTGGGGCCCACAGATGCTGAGGCAGCGTGGATGAAGGGCTTGGAGGCCATCCTCGCCCTCCCCTCACAGAGGTGAGGCACACCTCCACCTGTCCTGGATGCTGGAAGGAAGCAGAGAGAAAGGGCTTGCCGGGACAGAGTCCCAGCACAGCGCAGCCCTGTAGGGAGATGCCACCCCAGGCCACAGATAGAGAGTCCTCCCAGGCAAGGTGCTCTGCTCATCGTGAGCCGGTTCAGGGCATATTCTGAGGGATGCAGGACAGCGCTCAGCTCACGTAACGGGAACACGCCCAGAGATGCCTAAAACAAACAGACAGCAGCATCTTACTCTCTGTTCCAGGTCCAGCTGAGGCAGCTGAGCATTCCTGAAACCTGACCACAGCATCCAGCTGCCCCGTCCCTGCGCCAGCACTAACAGCTGGGCCCCCCTCTGCCAGGAGGGCTCCATCCAGTGTTGAGATGTGCTGCCAGAAGCATCATAAAGGGATTTAGATGAGACAAGAGGCTAAGGAATGGGTCCAGAACAAGGTTCTCTGTTTTCAGACCACTTCGGGGGACAGGACACACTTCAATTCGTTGAACAAGTCTTCATTGGACACTTACAATGTGCAAGGTTCCAGGATGATGGAGACTCATCTGTTTGAATCAGCAAACATTTGTTGAGTGCTTACTATGTGTGGCTCCGTGCTAAGCGCCTGGGATGAGGAGATGAACAGGATATAGTCCTTCTTGAGCTCACATCTGGCTGGGGAGAGCCAGGGCAGGGACAAGGATGAGGCCAGGGAGGTGCCCAGGGTACAAAGTTTAGGAAGGCACTCACTTCGGGCCCACCTGCACTTGCACAAATCCGAGAGAGAACACCACCTTAAACTCTGTGCCCTGTCTAATGGGCTGTTAAACCCATCTCTTTATTTCTTCATTTCAGTGACTGCATATTTCAGTTCCAGAATTTCCATTTGATTCTTTTAAAATACATTCTCATTCTTTGGTGAAATACTCCATCATGTCATCTGTTTTCTTGAACATATTAATCACAGTTATTTTAAATTTTATATCTGACAAATCCAATACCTAGACCATCTGTGGCTCTCCTTGTAACGTTTGTATTTTTCTGCTGGTTTGCCGTCAAATGAGCTCATCTTCCGATGTGCCTCGGGATTTTTAATTAAATGCTGGACGCTATATTTTAAAAATTATTGTTTAATTGAAGCTCTGGATGGTTTTAACCTCTTAGAGACAGGCTTTACTTTGCATAGGGCGTTGGGATTGACTCCTGGTAGATTGTGCTAATCCAGTCTGGATGGTGGTTAAGGTGGGCTGATCTACTTCCTTTTGGGGTACTCACACTTTCAGAAGGTCCTGACTGAAATCCTTGGTTGCTTCCTATCTCTCTGCCCCTCAATCCTCTTCACGGGGATGCACAGCGACTTTTGTCCCTCTAGTTCTGTACAATCGTTGGAGGCCCTGCCTAGATTCTCAGACCCAGCTTTAGTGTCTGGAGGGAGAAGAGGCACAGAAAGTTGGGATCATTTTTCTGAACTTCTCTTTTCTCTGGAATCTTGGTCCCTCGACTCCTCACTGACTTAGCAATGACTTCAAACAATTGATTGTCTGCATATTGTCCAGATTTTCTAGTGGCTTTCAGCAGAATGGCTAGTTTAAAAACAATAGCCCACCCTTGCTGGACGTGGAAAACCAGTCTTCACTCTCCACAGAGTCCAGGGGAACAGCCGTCTCCTCCGTGGACTCTGCTCATCAGTGATGTTTTCTCAGGACAGTCTTTGCACTCCCTATATTGTTTTCTAAATCGTTTATAGTTTTTCCTTTCATATTTGTCTTTAAATCATGTAGAATTGACTTAGTGTGGTGTTGGGGAGGGACCGTGTTGATTCAGAAGCAGAAAGACTTAGGAAGAGAGGGAGCTACATTATCTGCCTCTCTTTGTCCTTCCTGTCAAGCGTTAGGCTCCCATTATTTCGTGATTCTTTTGTTTTAAAAATGCTAATTCACATAGACATTCCCTTCTGGACTAAAGTGTTATTTTTCTTCTTGGCTTTTGTGACAAGACAGTTTACAGAGCCCTTGTCTCTCTTGCCGTTTGCCCGTCTCATTGGAAGGTGTCTCTCTGCCCAGGACCCGGCTGGCTGAGTTTGTTACACCTGACACAGGAGCACGTTCCTTTTGCAGAGGGCGTGGGAGGAGAGCACGGGGGCATTGAGCATTGGCCCGAAATGGGCTTCTGAAGGAGGTGCCTGGACCAACCAAGGTCTGTTATTAGAATGCAGAAGAGAGAACTATTTTAACCTGACCACAGGGAATTAGAAAGTTGTTGCAAGTGGCTCGGGGAACTACGCTCAGGCCCAGGGAAGGCAGGAGGGATTGCTGAGCCAACCAGGACTCCATGGGCCGGAGCGGGCATGGCGGAAATCCAGAAGTCCAAGGGTCTTTGCCATATTGGAAAGGAGACTGGGAGCTTCCCTGCACCTTTTCTCCTCTACCATGAGTGGGTGTGACCCCACAATTGCAGACCGTAGCCAGGGAAGACTGAGCAGAGTGACTTTGGTGTAGACAGGGTGAGAAGCAGACTGAGCCATCCAGTGTCCCAGGAGTGGGTCACCCCTAGGCATTCTTGGGGGGACCTTCTCCACATTGCCCTGAAGTGCTGAAGCTTCTACCTTTAGGTGAAGAGGGCCAACTAATCCAGAACTTTCCTTTCTCCTACATGAGGGCAGTTGAAATCCTGACGATTGGAGTTCCCAAAGCACAGATCTCTCCCTCTTCCCACATGGATGTGAACCACGTGGGCAAGGGACCCATGGGGTAGACAGGAGCCTACCCAGCCGGTATGTTGCTGCTCGACGGGAGGGCGTGACATAAACCTGCAGCCAGAATCAGGCCTCTAGTTCCTTCTTCCCCACCCCCACCCTCAATGGCAGAAATGGGAGCCCGCCATGGGCAGGATCGGGTCTGGAGAGCAGCTGTCTACCTGGCAAGAGACTCAGAAAGTCACAGCCCGCTTCACACATCCATTCAGAAGAGAGTTCTCTGAAATCTGGAACCCAGAACCATGGCTCCCGATCCTCCTCCCAAAGGCTCTGGGCTCCGGGCCCTGACCCTGGGGACCAGGGACGGGAGAAGGTGGCCTCCCTCCTGAAGCCATGCGGGCTGGGAGCTGGCTTCTTAGTCCACAGCCATCGGCAGAGAAGTCCCTGCTGTGCTCTTGGGGAGCAGGATGGGGGCATGAGGGGTTGGGGAGGGGGCTCTCGTGCTGATGCTGCCAGCAGACACAAGGTTTGCCTGGAAGTGGGTCAGGGCAGTCTGTAGGTCATCCAGAGCTCCAGAGGTCAGCTGTGGGGATGGACTTCGACTCACCAGGGGTTAGGGCGGCAGGGATGCTGTGACAAAGCTGAGAGTTCATCACAGATGTGCTGGCCTCTATGCAACAAAGGATGGGCCGGCATGGACTGGGCTGACCGCACACTGCATGGCTGGCTTCTAGGTGAGGACATTCACCCGTACTCTCCAGAGGAGTCCTGCATATGAGATCATCTTCAGAAACCTCCAGAGAGAAGGGTAAAAATTGCTTTGAAATGTGGGGACCCCTGGTCCCTTGAGCCGAAAAGGAGGGGAGAGGCCCGAGCGTGTGGAGTCAGATCCCGAGGTACCCGGTGACCGGAGACCATTCTGAGATAATCAGGGGCATGGCGTTAACTGAGGGGGTTGCGATAAATAGCAACAGCCCACGACAAACTAAAACGCCCTGAATAAAAGTGGAAGGAAAATGTCAAAATTGTTGTCTCTGGGTAGTAGAACCTGTTTTTTTCTATTACACTTCTGTATTTTCTAAATTTTCTATAATGATGATGTGCCTCTTTGAAAATGGAAAAACATATATTTTCCTTTTTAAAGGTTCTTGGTTAATGGGGATGAACAATGAAACTTACAGGTCACAAGGATCCACAATTATAGGGCTAAGACAATGATCCGGCAGTGTTCCCATGTGGGGTGACTTCCTGTCCATCCCCAGACATGACTGAGCAGCCTGTGGGCAGGATGCAGTTATTTGCTGTCTTGGAAACCTGTGATTCATGCTGTTAGATCAGCAGTTCTCAAAAGAGTTCTCAGCTGATCTGTAGACCATGCCAGGACCCTTTCCACGTGTGTAGGTTACCTCTATCATATTTACAGCTTCAGAAATTAGAGTAGAGAATTGTTTTAAATATTTGTTTGTTTATTCATTAAAAATTAACCACACCAAACCCATTACATGTCAGGGCAAATAACATATTTTTGATGAAAAACAATTAAATTTTCCAAAACAAAAAAAGAGGAGAAAAGTGGCTTTTTTTTTTTTTTTTTCATTTTTGCAGATCTCTTTAGTGTCTGGCTTAGTAGAAGACAGATGGATTTTCATACCTGCTTCTGCATTCAGTCTGTTGCTCTATATTATCTGGGTTAGAAGTGTAAGAAGAAAATCTGGCCTCACACAGATATGTAATTAGAAAAGATAGGAGCATTTTAATAGCATTTTTAGATAATTATGGATGTTGTTCTTTGATATCACTCTAACTCGACAAGTAGTAGTTTCTTGAAGATTAGTTACAATGTGGATTCTGAAAGCCCTTGGAGCTATTCCCACCTCTGCCCCATTCTAACAGAGCAGGAGATCAAGGGCAGCAGAGCTGGTCCGTGGGATGCTGCACTCTGACGGAACAGGGGCGAGGGAGCTGGTCCATAGGATGCTGCACTCTGACGGAACAGGGGCGAGGGAGCTGGTCCACGGGATGCTGCACTCTGACGGAACAGGGGCGAGGGAGCTGGTCCATAGGATGCTGCACTCTGACGGAACAGGGGCGAGGGAGCTGGTCCATAGGATGCTGCACTCGGACGGAACAGGGACAATGGAGCTGGTCCGTGGGATGCTGCACTCTGATGGAGCATGGACAGTGGAAGCAACTGGTCATTCTCAAAAGCCTCAGGCTATTGACTTGAATACCTAATGAGATAGCAGGACAGCCTAGGGAAGAAACGGCACAATGAACTAGGGATTGAGTATTCTCAGCTGCAGATGGACAATAACGCATGTGAAATTCTTGCTTGCTGGGCTTGAAGACCACGATGCCCGGCAGGACTGGGATCCAGGGGCACTCAGGTGGCCAGGAGCAGCCCTGTGCAAAGCCATCAGCCTTCCCCAGAGAAGCAGTGGTCTCTGCGGACTCAAGAGTGACCTGTGTGTGGGAGCAGGTGAGGAATAAGCCCCCAGGTCCCAATTTGTGCCTGAGGGCTTCCTCCCAGGCCTCCCTCCTCTGCCTGCTGGACTCCTGGTAACCTGAGGACAGAGAGTCCTGGGGTTCTGGCACCCAGCCCTGCCTGGGGCCACATCAGAGTCTGTTGAAAAGGTGAATGAACACACGAGTGACTCTTGAACATATTAGGAGCGAAGGTGCTGAGAGGGCTGGCAGGAGAAGGCCAAGCTAGGGTTTGGGACTGCGTGGGCGGGCCTGTCAATGCCATCTGCAGGCAGCTTCCCCGGGGCCGCACCCTGTCTCCTCGCTGGCTTAGCTTGCGTTCTTATTTAATAAAAGGTGGTGTCTGTACATGGCAGAAAGTAAGAAGGAAGGGAACGAGGGAGGAGGGAGGTAGGGAGGGAGGGAGGGAGGAAGGGAGAGAGTGAGGGAGGGAGAGAAGAAGGAAGGAAGGAAGGGATTAAAACTAGAAAATATGCCAGTAAACCCTCAAAGGCGCCCTCCTCAGGCTCCCTCCTCAGCCCCCCTCTTCAGCCCCCACCCTGCTCTGGCTGTTGCTGTCGAAAGTTCCTGTGTATCTTTCAGAACATTATGGATTTCTCAGCACGCATGCCCGTGTGTTGATATATTGATGTGTGCAACATTTACAGCTTTTCGAAATCTGCCTTGTGGGCTCGTCCTGCGCCTGTCCTGCATCTGGGCAGGTTTTCCACCTTAGCACGTGCTGGCCAAAAGATCTGCGTGACATACATCAGCGTTTATGAAACCGGACTCCTTGGAGAAGTTTTCCAGGACAGTATTTGCATAACAAAAACCCCGCAATAATGACATGCCGGGCTGCGTGGATCCCCTGCATCGCTCAGCCTTCTGCCTAAGAGGTTTTGGTGCCTGAGTTTCTGGGTCAAAGGGCACGTGCACGGTGGATGTGGGCAGTGGCCAGCTTGCTCCAGTGGCTCTCCAGAGGCTGCGCCGCCGGCCGCGCCCCGCCGTATGAGGGAGGGGCTGGGCTCTCGGGCCATCACCATCCAGCAGGTCCACTCTGCAGGAGCAACCATGGCACATTGTCCCCTGACTTGAGTCTCCAGTTCTGTGTGAGGTTGAGCTTTGTTCATGTTCACTGTCAGTGGGCCAAATTTCAATTCTCATTTTTTTCTGGACTGAGAAAGCCTCCCTCAGGGCAGAATGACTTAATTCAGTTAATTAGAGGGCCCAGAGATGCAGCTTTCTGGGATTGAGAGCTGGGGGGCGTGTTCGAGGCAGGATGCCCTGAGTGAGCTAGGGAAACGTCCTGGGTGAGGGCTCAGCAATCAGTGTATCCTCGGGGTCAAGGGCCACGTCTGGGCCTTTGCCCTGACCCTGTAGCAGTGCCCTCCCCCTTCTCTGGGGAGCAGAGCCCCTCCTTGGGCCCCCCTCCCTTGTGGCTGCCCTGCAGGCTGCCCCCAAGCCTATGGAGCCTGCCTTCCACGCTGTCACCCGCCAAGTTCCCCTGAGGTCTCTCTGCTCCTGACGACCCTCTGCATGGGCAGTCTGACTTAGTGCCCGCCGAACAGGCCAGACAGACTCCTACTCTCATGGCAGCTGCTCCCTCAGTCCGCTCTGGTGGAAACGACCAGATGGAACACACAGTCTGGGCCTCTTGGGGGCTCTTCGGGGTTCCTGGCTGGCTGGGCTCCTCTCTCGGGCTTCACTTTGCCCCAGAATCCAGCAGGAACCCTTGTGCATTCTTCATGGCACCGTCCACGCCATCCTACTGGGTGCTGGGTGTTGGGGGTGAGGGTCACTGAGGATGGGGGCCACTTAGACCCCAGGAGCACACGTTGCTGCTACCACAGCAGCTCAGCCACAGGAATCTGAGGAGAGGGATGAGGATCCCCAGTGTGGCTGGGGCCTCCCTCTGTCTCTCTCTGCCACCCCGTCCACCCCGTGACCCCACCAGCCGAGATTGCCAGTGAAGAGACCCGAGCCACACCTGTCTACTCTCGGTCCCTCCGCCTGACCGGGCAGGTGCCACCTGTGTCCTGGCACGAGCTCTTCCCTCTACACGGACTCCAGGCCCGTGCATGACTCGCCCCCTCCTCTCGGCCTCCGACGGCCGCCCACCATGGCCCTTTGCCAGCTCTGCCCTTCCAGGAGCTCCTGCTCCTGGACATGTGTTATTCACGATCGGCTTGTTCATCGGCGGTCTGCCCGACCAGAACACATGCTCCGCAGGGAGGCAGGGCTGTCTCTCATCCTCACAGCATCTCCTGGCAGAGAAAGCACCAGGCATACGGGAGGGCTCGGTCCATAGTGTTGGTCGAAGGACCGACACCAAACTGTCGGCAGGAGTAACGAGAGGCGTCTGCCAGCGTGGGAGCCAGGGCTGCAGGGCTCAGCAGTAGCTGGAGATGAAAGTCCTTACGATGATGAGAATTCATGCTCACTGACGGCTACAGCCAGGCACTGGCAAAACCATTAGAAGGGGGCGATGTCTGACGGGGAGGCGGAGGCCAGGAGAGATGAAGCAAGGCGGCAGAAAACCGGACTCAGGCCTGGAGCCCCCACTCAGCTCGCCATGCCCTGCACAGACGGTGCCCTCAAGGCCGGGCAGGAAGAGGGCGCTGGGGACACAGTGCAGGACAGGCCCGGCGTGTTGGGATGTTCCCTGCCTGCAGCCCCAGGGTGTCCCCACAGTTCACACGCTGGATCCAGCAGGAGAGGGGAGCTTTCCCTTTGGGCCAAGGCCCCCCTCCTTTTTGGAATCACCCAGAGGCAGCTCTTGCAGGCTGGGCTGCAGGACAGGAGGGAGCTGGGGTGGGAGGCGGGAGAGATGCAGTTGGCCTCCCTCCTCAGCATTGAGCCCCTGGGCTCTGTCCTCTGCACTGGGCACCCAGGGATGGTTCTAGAAGGCAAAGAATGCACTCTGCACTGGCCTGGGGAGGGAGGGGCTGCCCCAACAGTGAGACGCTGCCGTCCTGGCAGCCCGCCCAAGCCCACCAGAGCCCTCGCTGCTGCCTGGACAAGGCAGGGAACAAACCCTTCAAACAGTGGGAAATGGGCCGAACCCCACAGGAGCTCAGCCCAGCAGCCCCCTTCTCATGAATATACATCAGCAAGGCCTGCTCCTCTGGCGCTCCTCATTCCCACCACCCCCTCCCCAGAGACCGCGCTTATCTCTGCTGGTGAATAGGGTGCTATTGTGGGCAGGGCTGCAGAATTTTAATGACTTGCAAAATATAGTTAATTATGTAAAAAGACATCTTCTGCACTTTTTCATGTAAATGAGACAAATTAATTGGTGTTCAGTAGTTGTGAGAAGGCGCCAGTCCCAGGAGGAGCAGGGGGGGTCCTTGACGATTCTGAAGTAGGTGCTTGCCAGAAAGCAAGGTAAAAAAGAAGAAACAGAGAAGGGTAATTTCTGATGCATCCAATTAATCCCATTGCTGGGCCGCTAGGGTTGTAACCCAAACCGTGAGAAAGCGCAGCCTGAGGGTTCTCGCAGCCTGGCCGTCACTGAGAAGTCAGGGAACTTCAGGGCCACGGGGAAAGCAGCTGTGGGGGGCCCCTGGGCCCTTGAGGTGATCACCCCATCCCTCACCCCACTAGTCCTTGGCCAAGTTCCCGAAAGTGGCCCTGAGGATTGGTGACAGTCTGGCCATTGTAGGGGGATAGGCAGTGGCTCCAGGTCAGTCAGATCATTCAAGTCAAAAAGATCAGGGGCCAGCCCAACCAGTGGTGTAGTGGTTAAGTTCGAGCGCTCTGCTTTGGCGGCCTGGGGTTCCTGGGTTTGGATCCTGGGCACGGACCTACACATGGTTCATCAAGCCATGCTGTGGTGGCGTCCCATATATACAAAGTAGAGGAAGATTGGCACAGATGTTAGCTCAGGGCCAATCTTCTTCACCAAAAAAAAAAATATATCTACCACCTTCAAAGGACATGAAAAGATGCTCAGCATCATTAGTTGTTGGGGAGATGCTAATCGAAACCACAGCGAGATGCTACCTCACATCCAGCAGGATGGCTAGAAATCAAGAAAACAAGGGCTGGCGAGGATGTGCAGAATTTGGAAGCCTCACACATTGCTGATGGGAAGGTAAAAGGGTGCAGCCGCTGTAGAAGACAGGTCGGTATTTTCTCAAAAGTTAAAATGTAGAATTACCATGTGCTCCAGCAATTTTGCTCTTGGGTCCACATCCAAAAGAAGTGGAAGTAGGGTCTCTAAGAGATATGTGCACACCCTCGTTCACAGCGTCGTTGTTCATGACAGCCAGAAGGTTGAAGCTACCCAGGTGCCCATGGACACAGGAGCGGATAAAGAAAACGTGGTCCCTCCCTGCAGGGGAACATTATTCAGCAGTAACAAGGAGTGAAGTTCTGACACTCACTATGACCTGGATGAACCTAGAAGACATTATGCTGAGTGAAATACACCAGACACAAAGGGACGAACACTGTTTGATTCCACCTGTATGAGGTCCCTAGAGGAGTCAGATTCATAGAGACAGAAAGTAGATTCGAGGTTACCGGGGACTGAAGGGGGCGTTATTGCTTAACGGGGGCACTGTTTCTGTTGGGGATGGTGAAAACGTTGTAGGTGTAGATAGTGGTGATGGTTGCACAACATTGTGGATGTACTTAATGCCAGTGAACTGTACACTTACAAATGTGATGATTATGTTTTCAGAAAATCTGCCCCTTAGTCGCGTTTGTTGAGCCCCCTTGTCCAGGCCTGTGTCCAGCTGTGTAGGTGCGAGGCAGGAGGGGAAATGAAGACCCCTTCAGCCACCTTGTCTGATTTCCCTGTGAGTGGCTTCTGGGCCCGTCTTGAGGCCTCTGTCCAGGGCAGCTGGGTGCAGTGGGAGCAGCTGTGAGCAGCGTCAGTGCACAGTGGGGCGTTCGCCCTCGGCCCCTCCTCCTGGCTCTGCTTCCAGAAGCCACCAAGGGTCACTTTACCGCAATCCCAGCCCTGAAGCAAACCAGATCTGCCCTGCTTGGCTCATCTTTCTGAAGCCCCCGCGGCTTGCCCAGCCTGGATGGGGGTGCCTCAGCCCCCAGAGGCCTCTGCTTTCCCTGGGAAACACCGTGGGACAGCTGGCCAACAATGGGCTTCTATCTCCCGGGAGAAACCGGACCTGGCTCGGCTCAGTGTCCACCAGCACCACATTCTTATCGGGCCAGGCTGCCCAGCTAGTTCCACTTAGGAGGAAATCTGACCTGCCTACCACTGCCAGAGTCTCCCCGGCTATGAAAATGAGAATGGGTGAACGGCATCAACCCTCTCAAAGCCTGGGAGGCTGCGTGGCTCCCTGGATCTTTCCAGAAAGCTTCCTGCAGGCCCCCGGGGAGGGTGGGGGAGGTGGGACTCTGGGATTTGCGTACTGGTACGTGGAGATGCTGCTCCCTCAACCGGCCTGCCGCGCCTGCTGCAGTCTTGGGTTTTAGCCAGGGCCTCAGACAGTGTATGTCCCCAGGCAGCAGGCCTCACTGCCACCCAAACTCACCGACCAGAGCCCTGGACAGAAGCCACAGCTGGCACCACGGCAACCCACGTGGAGGGATGCAAAAAAATGACCTCATTTCCCAAAGCTGCTGCCACGTGCACCCGCCCTGTGCGAGGAGCGCTCCCCCGGCCAAGGACCAGGCAGCTGGACACAGGGCTCCCAAGAGGGGATGTGGCTGCTTCCCCACGACTGTCCTCCGTGCCAGGGTCCCAGAACCTGCTGAGGACAGCCTGGCTCCAGGTCCAAAGTTTAGGCCACTGGTGGACAGAGCTGACAAGGGCTTCCCTGGGCACAGCCCCACAGCTCCGGGCCACCTGTGACTCAGTCTGGTTTGCCCCAGCCCCTTCTGCTGGTGCCGCTGGGTGTGGTCCCTGTCTCCCTGGGCAACTGGGATGCTAAGAAGCAATTGGAGGGTCACCCCCACTGGCCACAGCTGGCTCTGGGCACTGCAGTCCTGGAAGCCACAGCTGTCCCTCAGCACAGCCTGCCCGGGAAAGCCAGAGGGACAGGGTATGGGAAAGGGGATCCTTCTCTCCCCTTCCTGGCAAAGACTCAGGTGCCCACCACAACCCTGCAGGGCCAGCCGCCCTGAGCTCTGCAGGACAAAGGACCATCGGGGCTGAAGTCCCCCCCCTCCCAGACCAAGGGTCCCCCAGTAACATGACTGCTTTGCCCACATTGAGGGGTTTGCAAGTCTAGACAGTCATTAGCCATAATTGCACTAATTTACTTTTGCGTGATGCTCCCGGGCGTGAAATCATCAGATCCAGAAGTCACAAACAGACCCTAATGAGGGACATTTACATATATGGAAGAGGCTGGAAAGACGTGCAGTTTCTGCAGCCCGTGGAGTTGTGCTTGGTTAGGAGAATCCCAGGACCCAGAGCGGAGTCACGGAGGCCCAATTTCCACCTGAGATGCTCATCTCTGCCCTTAACCGTGGCCACAGATCCAAGAGGGTTTGAATTTTGACCAATGTACAAAATATCTCTCCCTGATAAGTGTTAGATTATTCTGGTTAAAAACAATTCCCACCATGACCGATTGCTTTCTGTGTATTAATGAAGTGATGGCTCAAGTGAGCCCTGGAGCTCCTGTCATTCACTCGTTCCTCGGCCTCCCGCTTCCCAGCCCCTGCCATGCCCCCGCCTCCACCTAGGTGCCCTCCCTGAAGGCTCCCTTTTGGTCGTCCTCTTGGAGTACCTTGTCCTAGAGGCTGAGGCGAAGCCTTACCCCTCCCTGGACAGACTCTGGCCTGTGTCCTGCATGGGCCTGCGGGCCCTTTGAGGCCTGGCTGGGTCTGTTCGTCTCGGTACCCCCAGCAGCCCAGACCCTGGGAGGCACCCAGAAAACGAGAGAGGGAAAGAGAGAGAGAGAGAGAAAAATGGAGAGGGAAGGGAGTGAGAGAAACAGAGAGAGAGGGAGGGAGGGAAGGAGGGAGGGAGGGAGAGTGAGCAGGCTGAGGAACACACCTGGACAGGTGTTGGGCGCCCCGCCCACTCCCATGGAGTGGAGTGGCCTCTAGAAAGTCCCTCTGTGGCCCAGGCCCGGCTCCTCCTCCATGCAGGACGAATGCTCCCTGGGCTGTGGCAGGAAGGGGTCTGAGGGAGGGGCCGTCCCACTCCTGCACTCCTGAGAGGCAGCTGGTGGGAGGACAAGGGACTAGGAACAGATGAGTCCTCGCAGAGCACGTACCGCCCCCACTTTGTTTAAATAAGAAAGTTTGTGAATGACCAGTCGCCCTGACAGAGGGTTCTGCTGTCCACACCAGCTGACTTCAAGGTTCACGCAGAGCTGCCTCCATCCCATCTGCCACGGGGCCCTGCGAACGGGGCTGGAGTGGGGCCATGGTTTTCAGCAGGTGAGGTGCTTTCCAGATCGTGCCACAGGCTCCTGCGGGAATGAGTAAAAGTCGCCTGAGGTTACGGCCTCAAAGAAAAAGAAGTGGGGTGGAGGATGTGGGTGAGGATCTGCCAGATTTAAGGAAGGTCCTGGACCATTGATACAAGCCCCGAGGGATCAGCACTGGAGGCAGCCTGAGTGAGGAAGGGGTCTGAGCTGCTCCTCCCCCGGGGCCTACAGGTGCCCACACAAGGGCAGGCCCTGGCCAGGAGAGGCCCCCCCGCGACAGGGTGAGACGGGGCACAGGAGGGTCCCGGGCTGCCCTGAACCCCCTCGCAGACTTGCCTCAGGGGCTCCAAGTGTGTGGGCAGAACACCACGGAAGAGACGGGCAGCTGCCACGAGGGGGCGAGACCCATAGTCCAGCCCACGGACCCACGCTCAGAGCCAGGCCCAAGGGCTTGGGGACACTGAGTAAGAGGGATGGGCGCTCGCTGCAAAGTCACAGCCACAGGGAGGCGTGCAGATAAAATGCCCAGCGGCCTGCGGGCTCCCCCCAGCCCTGCTTTTCCCGGAGCGAGGGTCCCTGGTGAGGAGGGTTTCTTTCTTTGGTGCGTTTACGTGTGTTTAAGGATGTGTGCACAAAAATACGATCTCAGTGAACAGAAATAGTCACACTGCACACATGTGTGTTGGCTCTTTTATGTAGCAAAACGACTCGGAGGTCCGGTTGCACCAGGGTAGACCCCCCGCGCTCATCTCAGCACCACACAGGCCCCATGGCGCATCCGAGTCGCCGCTTACGGGCGTCTGCACTGATCTCTGTGTGTTCATGGACGGTGAGGTGACGTTGAAAACTTCGTTTTGAATCACTTCCGCTGAGCTCCGTCCATGTTGCCAGCCCCGCAGGTTGGGGACCTTGTCTGTCTTGTTCAGGCTGTGTCCCCAGTGCCGCCCGGCCCCCGACGCGTCCCCAACTCGTCCTGGACACGCAGCAGCAGGGGTGAGTGAACACCGGGATCTCCGGGGCACAGCTCACAAGTGATGAATCTGAGCAGAAACTGACGAGTTGCCTCTTCAGGGCTGTAAGCTCTGTTCTGACGGGATCATGAGCACCCGTCCCCATGCCTTTGCCGGCAGCCGTCTCCATGCCGCCGGGAAGGGCTGCTCTGGCCTCATCTTGTTCTCCTGCTTCCCTGCGAGGTTAGCATCTTTCTGGATGCTTCCTGGGAGCCAGCTTTTCTCCCTCTCTGAGCTGCCTTCTCACGTTCTTCACCTCTTTCTTTTGAGTGATTTGTCTTTTTCTCTCTCTTTTTTTTTGGTGAGGAAGATTGGCCCTGAGCTAACATCTGATGCCAATCCTCTTCTTTTTTGCTGAGGAAGATCGGCCCTGGGCTAACATCCGTGCCCATCTTCCTCTACTTTACATGAGACACTGCCATAGCATCGCTTGACAAGTGGTGCATTGGTGCGTGCCAGGGATCCGAACCTGTGAACCCCGGGCTGCCAAAGCAAAGCACGAACACCTAACCGCTGTGCCACCGGGCAGGCTGTGGTTTGTCTTTTTCTTGGAGATTTGAGGGGGTTTGTCTTCTGTATGCTAATCTCTTGTGTTTAATCTGTCAGAGATCTCACCGGCTGCGCTGCCAGTCTTTTCACTCAAAACGTTCACTTGCAGGTATTTCTCAGCCCTGGAAGTTGTTAATATTCATGAGGGAGAAGTCTGTCAATATTTCCCTCAGAGCCTGCACTTTCGGGCTCATGGCGGGGCGATGTGTCCACCCAAGATCACAGAGCGTTTCTGAGAGGTTGTCTGTGTTCCATGCATCCCTGTGTCCTCGTGGAAGGTCACGGCTTGGCAGATGCTTGGCCCCATGTCATCCCTGGTCTTTCTTGTCTTCTCGGTTGGGGGAGCACCTGTGCCCTCCACATCCTCTCTGCTCCGTCCCTGTGCGCCCTGACTCAGCGCTGAGGCCATGCTCCCAATGCCTCCAGACGGCAGCTTTCAGAGGGAAGAGGGGCCTGAGCCCCATGTCATTCATTCATTCATTCCTCCTGCCTTCATTCACAGGGCCACCACACAGTCCCAGATCGCACCACGTGGCGATGCTGTGTTCACAGCCCTAATTCTCACCTGCCGTCTTTATACCATGGAACGAGGTGTCTTTAATCTCGGCCTCGTGCCAATCACACTACCTAGGTGGGGAAGACCAAGACCCTACCCCAGGGCCAGGCTCTGAGCAGCCAACGATGGTGAACCGAATTCCTTAAGTCTGTTGTCTCACCTCGGAGGAGCATCTTGGGGTGCGGCAGCCAAGAGGGGCTCACAGAGCAAGCCCCCCGCCTCCCAGCTTGATGCCTGCAGGACGGAAGGGCCTGGAGGAGCTGGGGAGGATCCCTATCACTCGCCCTGGAGCACTGCACTAGGAGCCCGCCCCCTTTCTGGGCTCATGGCTAGGGAAGTGGGCTGGGTCGGACCACTGGCCCTTGACCCCGGCTGACCTGGGACACCATGCCTGTGCAACTCCTGTGTGCAGCTATTCTGGAGGGCTCGCTGGACCCAGGACATGGGGTTCGGGAATGCTAGCTAGGTCACCCGAACCACTCGCCTGGACCAAGGACCCCAGAGGTAGGACCTGAGTGCCCCCAGCTCACAAGGGCCAGGCTGGGCATGCAGGCCAGGAGGCAGGGGGCACCCAGGCCCTTGGTACTCTCGCAGGAGGCACAGCTATTGCGGGCCACACTACCCACTGTCCGTGGGTCTGCCGGTGCTGCAGACGACGTCAGAATGGCCAGAGCCGCGAGCACCAGAGACTCAGGCTGTCATGGGGAACAGGAGGTAGCAGGGCTCGCTTGGGCAGGCTTGGGTCTTGGGCTGGCCACCTCCCTGGCCCTGAGGTCCCAGCACCTGTGTGGCAGCCCTCCTGCTCCACACAGCGTCTGCACACACCCCTCAGCTCAGAGAGGACAGGGCCCCCCGGCCCTTACGAACCTGAGTCCACTGGGGTCCCTTCTGACTCCCCACACCTGCCCCACCTCAGGTCCTCCTCCAGTCACCAGGGTGGGGGCTGCCTGTTTCCCTCTGGGACCCCAGGACGGAAGCTCCCAGCTCATCCCACCCTGTCAGCCCACCAGCCTTGGAGCGGCTCCCCCCCACCTGCGTCAGATTGGAACTCAGGCCCCCTGGCTCTGCTGCAGGATGCACGCCACTAAAGCACTCACAGAACTAAAATGAACTTTTATGGAAGAATAACACTGGGTCACCAAAGCCAAGGTGATTCGTCGCCTAATTAAGAAGGTGCTATTCACTGGCAGAAAACACGTTAGCTAAATTAGGCGAGTTTAATCATAGCACGTAGTTTTCTTATGTGTGTCTGTAAGTGATACTGACCGGGCAGTTAGGAGAGACGGTGTTTTCTAGTTTTTGAAGGGACTTTTCATCGGGGCCTTGAAATAAAAATCAACTATGGTTCAATTTAAACATCTGGTCAACTAGAAAACATTCACTGGATTCTTGGATTCAATAGCTGGTTAGCCCTTAAAATACAAGAAGCCCTGCCCAGCAGGGTCAACGAGGCTGCAGGTTGTGTGACAGGATGGTTTCCCACGGCCGAGACCGGGCCTGAACGGGAACTTACTCTCCCCTCTGAAAATCTCCGGTCAACTTTTTTCTCCAGCTTTAGAGAGATAATTAATAATTTAAAAAATTGTGTGTGTTTAAGGTGTACAACCCGATGATTTGATGTAGGTATACATTGTGAAATAGTCACCACAATCAAGCTGATTAACACATCCATCACCTCACACAGTTACCATTTCTCTCTCTCTCACTTTTTTTCTGGTGATAACACTTAAGATCTACCAATTTCAAGCGTACAATACAGCACAATATTGTGGTCTATAGTCACATTGCTGTACATTAGACCCCAAAACTCATTCATCTCGTATAAGTGAAACTCTGCACTTTGACCAACATCTCCCCACACCACCCCCCACCCCAGCCCCTGGTCACCCCCATTCTACTCTCTGCCTCTATGGGTTTGACTGTTTCAGATTCCACCTTTAAGTGAGTTCACGCAGTGTTTATCCTCCTGTGTCTGGCTTATTTCACTTAGCATAACGTCCTCCAGGTTCATCCATGTTGTTACAAATAGCAGGATTTCCTTCTTTTTTATGGCTGAATAATATTCCATTGTATATATGTATATATGCCACATCTTCTTTATCCATTTATCCATCTCACATTCACTGCAACACTACTCACAGAGTCAAGATATGGAAATGACCTGAATGCCCCAAGTCAACTTTGACTCTTCTCCTCCACTTTTAACAAACTTCCAACCTATATCTGATTCCCATCCACGCTCTCCTTTCTACTTCCGCCATCTCAATGTGGGCACCCTGTTGGTTTCATGCCTCCTCCAGGTTCCAACGGGCCTTCTGAGCACTCTCTCTGTCGCCGAGGCTCATCTCACACCTCAGAACACACTGCCAGACAAGAGTGGGCCATGTCACGTCCCCTCACGTCACTTCTGCAGCCCCCATCGCCTTGGTCTGGTAGCGGGCCTTCCCCAAACACCCAGCCAATGGAACGTTCTGGACACGGTGCTGGGCAGTGTGGGCTGGGAGTGACGCAGGCTGGGTGGAGGCAGAGGGCGATGCTGTGGCTGGACCAGGCCTGGGTCCGGGAGCTGGAGGTTGTGGGTGAGGTGCTAGAATGTTCAAATGGATGTTGGGGGAGGTGGGAGTATTTCCTCTCCATTGCCAACCTGAAGTCCATTTGCTCAGATTAAAGCCTTCCTTTCCAAACGGCGCGTCAAGTAGGATTTTCAATCATTGTACTGCAGCGCGGCTCAAATCATATTTCACTGCGTTTTTCAATAATGACGCTGTCAGCTTGCCAACCCGCCCCCATAAACGGGCCAACAGGAACCCTGCAGGGGAGGCCCATGCACAGGGCCTGGAGGCACAGAGCGGGTGCAGGATGCAGGGGCTGCCGACCAGGCACACTCTGGCCCCCCACCCGTCCATGTGGCACAGGTGATGTGCCCACGTACAAGCTGGAAGCCACGTGGCTCGGGCTGATGAAAATGGGCCAAGAGACATTTCTGTGTTAGTGACGCTGCAAGCATATCGGATCCTTTAGCAGCTTAATTCAAGCTGCTTCCTTCCCTCCCTGGCCGTGTGCACTGCCACCACTAAGCAGCTCCCCTCCCCACCCCACCCAGACACAGGCACACCCGCTGGAGCCTCCAGGAGGTGCCGCTCCCGGGTGACCCCCTCTGCTGGGGCAGCTCTGCCCGTGGGGTGGAATTAAAGGCCAGCACACAGTATCAGTTCAGGTCCCAGACGAGTGTGGCATTCCACAAGCAAAACGGTGGGGTTTGTTGCTGCTGTTGTTCCCAATTCAAGAGGATTAGCGTGTTCTTTTCTCAAAGGGATATTCAGTAGAGTCGTCCCTGATTTTTGTGTAAGTCAATTGTTTTTCAATTGCTGGTATGTTTTTCGTTTTATTTTTCTGAATAGATCACACATCCAGAAAAGTGCACAAAGCTAAGTGTTGACCTGGTAAATGGTCACCAAGTGAATGCATTCCCGCAACCAGCACCCAAGTCAAGATAGAGCGCCTTTTCAGTATTCTGGGAGCCTCGTCACACCCGTCCCAAAGGTAACCCCCGTTCCAAGAGAGGAGTGTCGCTTGTTCGAAAAATTCTTATAAATGGAATAACAAGGCATGCACTGTTTTGTCTGGGGCTTCGTTTGTACAGCAGAGTGTTTGTGAGAATCAAACTCGTCATGTGTAGCTGTAGTTTGTGATTTTTCATTGCTGTATAATATTCCATTGCATGAAGAGATGGATACAGGCAATGACTATTTGTGGGCATTTGAGTAGTTGACATTTTGGGGCCATTATGCTTTGTGTTGCTGTGCACATTATCAGCACACCTCTTGGTGCAGGCATGTGTATACATTTATATTGGGAATATTTATATATGTACATAGACACAACTGCTGAGTCATAAAATATGAAAATATTCAGCTTTAAGTAGATGCTGCCAAACTGTTTTCCAAAGCAGTTGTGACAACTTATACTCCCAGCCCCATTGTAGGAGGATTCTGATTGCTCCATGTCTCCATGTGGGTTTTGTTTGTTTGTTTAGTGTTAGCCATTCTCACATGTGTGTGGTTTGAATTTGCTTCTCCCCGTACAGTGATGATGCTAGTGCCTTCTCATATGCTCACGAGCCCTTTGAACATCCCCGAGTTCTCAGAACCAGCTCTTCAAGCCCTCGTCCCACCTGCCCATTTCCTCGTCTCTGTTTTTCCGACCGTGAGCTCTTCTTCTGTTCCGGACGAGAGGATTTGTCGGGTATAAGTGTGGTAAGTATCTTCTTCCACGGTTGACTTTGCTTTTTGCTCTTCACGATGTCTTTTGATGAAACAAAATGCAGTGTTTGGAAGTAACCACAGTAGCTGAATCACGGGGGAGTCTTAAGAGTTCTGCAAAGTCCAGGGTTTCTAGGTGGCACAGGGGAGGGAGTGAGGGCCGTGCAGCCAGAGGTGGCTTTGTGCCCACAGGGTCTGTTCACAGGGCTCAGGCACCACCTCCTGGGCCATGTGAAGATGAGGTCAGACCCGGGGGTGTGAGCGGGCAGTGTAGGCGGGCTGGTGCACGCTGTCCCTGGAGGGTCTTCGGGGGCTGGAGGAGTAGCTCATGCCCCTGGAGCCTCTGCAACCCTGGAAGAGAAACACACTGGGGAACTCGGAGGAGAAGCCATCACAGTGCCGCCTCCCTGCCACTGGTCACGTGACCTGGGATAAATCACCACCCTTGGGTTCTCAGTTTCCCCAGCTGTACAGCCACGGCATTGACATAGAAGAGCTCTGAGCACCTTCTGGACCCCCAGCCCAGACTGTGACCCTCCTCCTTCAGGCATCTCTCCTACGACAGTGGAACTCGGGGAGCCCAGGCTGCCTGGGCCGGAGTCCGGCTCCACCTCCCGCTGGCTGTGAGGCTGACCCCGAACACTGCTTTGGTGTTCTGGGCTGTA